>NC_140994.1:59387627-59987627 GCF_052327205.1 Somniosus microcephalus
CCTCTCCCTCCCTCCCCCCCTCTCCTCTCCCTCCCTCCCCCTCCCCTCTCTCCCCCTCCCTCCCTCCCCCTCCCCCTCTTCCTCCTGCTCCCCCTCTCCTCTCCCACCCCCTCGCCTCTCCCTCCCCCTGTCTCCGCCCGTGATGCACCGAATGGTCAACCATCAGGTCACTGAACTGTAGGATTGGTCAACCATCACATCACTCAATGCTAATGAGCGGAAGAAGGCGAGCTCCCTCCTTCCCTCCTCTCCCTCCCTCCTCTCCCTCCCTCCTCTCTCCTCCCCCTCCCTCCCCCTCTCCTCACCCTCCCTCCCCCTCTCCCTCCCTCCCCCTCTCCTCTCCCTCCCTCTAGCTGGGGGTGCCCGGCGTTGCCAGGGCAATTTTGGGCTGCGCAGTTTATGGCCGGGTGCTGCTGCTCCCCTGCTCTGTGTCACTCTTTCCCTCCCTGACCCTCTCTCTCTCCCTCCCCTTCTCTCTCTCCCCTCTCTCTCTCCCTCTCTCTCTCTCTCCCCCTCTCCCTGCCTCCCTCCCTCCCTCTCTCTCTCTCTCCCCCTCTCCCTCCCTCCCTCCCTCCCCCTCTCCCTCCCCCTCTCTCTCCCTGCCCCTCTCTCTGTCCCCTCTCTCTGTCCCTCCCTCTCTCTCCCTCTCCCCTTCTCCTCTCCCTGCCTCCCTCCCTCCCTCCCTCTCTCTCTCCGTCCCTCTCTCTCTCCCTCCCCCTGTCTCTCCCTGCTTTCCTCTCTGTCCCTCCCTCCCCTCTCCCTCCCTAGCGACTCAGGCCCGGTGCCGTTGTGATAATTTGGCACCCGGGGAAGGACTCTTTCCCTCCCTGACCCTCTCTCTCTCCCTCCCCCTCTCTCTCCCTGCCCCTCTCTCTGTCCCCTCTCTCTTCCCCCCCTCTCTCTCCCCCCCTCTCTCCCTGCCCCTGTCTGTCCCCTCTCTCTCTCTCTCTCTCTTCGCCCTCTCCCTCTCCCCCTCTCCTCTCCCTCCCTCCCTCCCCCTCTTTTGGCAGCCGGGGAAGGGCTTTGAAAATTGAGCCCGGCCGCGATGGCCATGCGGGGCCTAGCACTTCAGGCCTGGCCGGGCTCTCGGGCTGAGACGGACCCCAGCTGAGCTCCCAGTGGGGCCAGCCGCCGCGCCGCGGGTCGCGCGGTTTACGGCTGGCCGCTGCCACTCCCCCGCCCGTGCCACCGACGTTCATGCGCTCGCTGTCTCCCACCCCGCCAGCCTTTACCAAGATGGCGGCGATGGCAACGCTCGGCTCAGTCCCGCCCCGCCAGCCTTTCAAATCAAATCAAATCAAATCAACTTTTATTGTCATTGTTAGTGCACAAGTGCAGTACAACGAAATGTAGGCTTGCGGCTCCCGAGAGTGTACATTTAGATGAAGACATTTAAACATTCAACATACATTTGGCTTGTAATACATTACATAAACATAACCATAATAAAGTGCATTGGCAGATGTGCAGGCTTTAGAGTTTATTTGTGGAGTTCAGTAGGATGACAGCCCTGGGAAAGAAGCTGTTCCTAAATCTGGTTGTACGGGTGCGAATGCATCTGTAACGTCTCCCAGATGGCAGGAGGGCGAACAGACTGTGGCTGGGGTGGGTAGGGTCTTTGATGATGGACCGTGCGTGACCTCCGTAAACAGCGTTTCTGGTATATGTGCTCTATGGTCGGTAGCCGGGTGCCGGTAATGTGTTGGGCAGTTTTGACTACCCGCTGCAGGGCTTTCCGGTCATAGTAGCTACAGTTGCCGTACCATACTGTGATACAGTTTGTCAGGATGCTCTCTATTGTGCAGCGGTAAAAGTTAGAGAGGATCGGGGTGACAGGTTACATCCCTTCAGCTTCCTTAGGAAATATAGGCGCTGCTGGGCCTTCTTCACCAGAGAGGAGGTATTGAGGGACCAGGAGAGGTCTTCCGTGATGTGGACTCCGAGGAACCTTACCAAGATGGCGGCGATCGCGGGCCGCTGGTTTGGAATCGGGCCCAGCGGGATGGGTGGTGCCTAGCTCGGGCGTGGCTGGCGAGGAGAGGCCGAGGCTTCGAGGCCTGAGGCCAGCAGGCAGCTCATCCACCGCCGAGGGGGGGAAAGCCCGAGTCCCCTTTGCAAAAGGATGTTTTTTTCTTTTAAAACCAACTTTTTTTTTGCTGGAAATCTATATTTGAAAATAAACACACAGAAAGTGGGAAAAAGTAAAGATGTTTCCCCTGAATTCCGTATTGGATTTATTAGTGATTAACTTATATTTATGACCCCTAGTTTTGGACCCCCCCCACATGTGGAAACATCTTCTTTACATCTACCCTATCAAACCCTTTCATAATCTTAAAGACCTCTATTAGGTTACCCCTCAAGCCTTCTCTTTTCTAGAGAAAAGAGCCCCAACCAGTTTAGTCTTTCCTGATAGTTATAACTTCTCAGTTCTGGTACAGCCTTATAAATCTTTTTGCACCTTCTCCAGTGCCTTATAGCCTTTTTGTAATATAGAGACCAGAATTGTGCACGGTACTTTTTTTATATTCGTTTATGGGATGTGGGCGTCGTTGGCAAGGCCAGCATTTATTGCCCATCCCTAATTGCCTTCGAGAAGGTGGTGGTGAGCCACCTTCTTGAACCGCTGCAGTCCGTGTGAAGATACTCCCACAGTGCTGTTAGGTAGGGAGTTCCAGGATTTTGACCCAACGATGTTGAAGGATCGGCGATATACTTCTAAGTCAGGACGGTGTGTGACTTGGAGGGGAACTTGGAGGTGTTCCCATGCACCTGCTGCCCTTGTCCTTCTGGGTGGAAGAGGTCACGGGTTTGGGAGGTGCTGCCGAAGAAGCCTTGGTGAGTTGCTGCAGTACATCTTGTAGATGGTACACACTGCAGCCACGGTACGCCGTTGGTGGAGGGAGTGAATGTTTAAGGTGGTAGATGGGGTGCCAATCAAGCAGGCTGCTTTGTCCTGGATGGTGTCGAGCTTCTTGAGTGTTGTTGGGGCTGCACGCGTCCAGGCAAGTGGAGATTGTTCCATCACACTCCTTACTTGTGCCTTGTAGATGGTAGAAAGGCTTTGGGGAGTCAGGAGGTGAGACACTCGCTGCAGAATACCTAGCCTCTGACCTGCTCTTGTTGCCACAGTATTTATGTGGCTGGTCCAGTTAAGTTTCTGGTCAATGGTGACCCCCAGGATGTTGATGGTGGGGGTCTAAGCAAGGTTCTATATAAGTTTAACATAACTTATCTGCTTTTCAAATGTATTCCATTAGATATGAACCCCAGTGCTTTGTTTGCATTTTATTGTCATTTCTAGATCTACATCAGCTTTATAATCTGAGATTATACTCAGAAAAGGAGGCCATTCGGCCCATCGTACCTGTGCCGGCTCTTTGGTAGAGCGATCCAATTAGTCCCACTCCCCTGCTCTTTCCCCATAGCCCTGAATTTTAGAATGATGTTAACTCACTCCATTGTGTAAGGTTAACATCTGTCTTTGAAATGAATCTGACCACTTGTAATAGAATTGTAGAAACAAGAACAGATGATAAAATAGCATGAGGTGAAGGTTCATCAAGAGTGTGAACTGACTGACCTCAAGAATAATAATGCTGATTTACAAAGAAAAGATGTGCCTGTTACCTCAGTAAAGAAGTATTAGAAAGTGCAGGTTGGACACAAAGAAGCTCAATTTCCTGTCTTTGCTAATTTTAGCAAAAAATGTAGACCCGCGTCAAAGCGGCTTTTTATTTACTAGTATTAACTTTTTGCTAAAATTACCTCAGACTTCTCAAACCATGTCAAAACTGTGCTTTAGTAAGTTGTTTCAAATAAAATGATATTATTTATCAGTTTTGCAACTTCCTAGTACATAGATCTGAGCCTAACTGAACATTGTGCAATACATAAATAATCCTGTTGTCATTAAATGTTTCTCTAACATTTATAATCTTAGCCTACAGTTACAAATTCAGGTCTGCCGCAGATATCTACTTGGGCTCAGTGGTGTCAGTCCCTGCTTGCCTGCTTCTTGCAGAGAAGGTGACGCACACTGCCCTATATCTACTAGCATAATAGAGCCTCGGAGTATAATAATGAAACTCCCTTATGTTCTGGGCTGGCTCTTCATGTCTTATGCACAAGTACTTCTTCAGTCTCTCTGAAGGCAGGCTGCGTTAACACCAGACAAGACAACGCTTGGTTTGATTTGTCAGCTGCTTTCTTCAATCATGGGCAAAACATGCAGAGCAATAAGTATGATGCGAGGCAATCAGTATAACTTCTGTCCACGTAGTATTACAAAAATAAAAAGCATGCGAGCGCTAACTCACTCCGGTGGGTCTTTTACCAAATGTAAGCGCATGGACTCTTGCCTCAGAGATTCCTCACTTGCAGCCTGCTGCTACCCTCCCTTCTGGTGTCTTTGTCCTGATTTTTAAAAGCCTTTCTTCGAAGACTAGCAGAGATCAAAAGAGGCTGTCAGTATCAAGGTGCTAGATTACTTCCTGAAATGGCCAGACATTGCTAACAAATTGGCCATTGAACTGGATTCTGTGCAAAGCAGCTGCCTATCCTACATTTTTATTACCTCTCACCTGCCTATGCATCCACCACTCAGCATGACGCTGTCCCGAAAAGCTAACACTTCTTACACATCTTTTGCTCAGGAGACATATTAAAAATTGCCAAGTCTTTTCTGCGGGAGAAATGGCCAAAGTATCCCGAACTGTCTTTTCAGCTAATCAATGGCAAGGCAACTGCAACATTAAAAAAAAATCGAACAATTACCAGCCATTACAAAGGTCAGGTCTGCCGATAGACTCAGTGGGTTCAGTGGCACAGTGTGCTTTTTGCACATGACCCCATGTGCTCTTGCTTTTCCAGTTTTCGCGGAGCAGAACCAATGAACCCTTTGGGAAAACAAGGTCGATGACAAATCCAGAAGCTGGTTTATTTTGCAGCAAACTGAACAAAAACAGCAGCAGCAGACCTTTCTTAAACTTCTTCCACAATACTCCCCGTAACAAGAAAAGCACAGTCTGCTTTCCAATATGATGGGCAGTATATTGATTTTTTGTTTTATTTCCTTTCAGGTCAACTTCTAGTTGAGAAAATCAACCTGCTTTAATTCTAATCTACATCGCTCAGCCCTGCCAGGTTGAGAATTTAACCCATTGAGAGTGAAGTTTAACTCAATAGTAGCATTTTCAACATCTTTATACCAAGGTCCTTCCAATGGTAACATATGGGGCAATTTTAACAGGGCAGGCAGATAAAATCGCCCGGGGAGCTGACCCGCTAATGCCCCACAAGCTTCAATTTTAACCTGCGCTTCTGAGCAAGTGTGAAGGCCACCTGCCAGAAACTAACGGGGTCCTTCTTTAAATATGTTGATCAGGCATCAGCAGGGCCCGACTGCTATTTTAACCATGGGCCTGGGCAGGGAAGCTGTTGTGGCTTTCTGGCCAGGTCAGCTTAGCAGGAAGAAGAGCCTGTAAGAGATTCAAACAGTCAAGTCTTTTAACATTTTTAAAAAAACTTGTGGGGCCAGAAGAAGCAGGATGTTTCTCTGGGCTCCACAAGAAAAGTTTAGGCCTCCCCTGCCCCAGGTTCTCCCTCCCCCCCCACAATCGCAAGGCCCTTCCAAAATCCCCTCCGTGTGACTTATCGGAGTGCCCGGGATTGTTCCTTCAGTGTCCTGCTGCCCGACATTGAGCTCTCACCTTCCGGCCAGTTGCTGCTTCACCACAATTTCAGGCGGGAAACTGACCAGGTACATGCAGATGAGGCCCGGGAGTTAAAATCTCTCAGGCCTCATGATGCCAAGGTTAGGGTGGTTTACCTCCCGCCTCGCTCCTCCCTGCCCAATTCCTGCGTTGAGTTAAAATTGGGGCTATAGTCAGAAATCATAAAGTGGGACATAGGCATTAAATTCATTTTATAAAAATAAGTTGATTCTTTTGCGTACTTGCCATCGTATCTTCAAAAATGTTCACGTATGTTTGCTTTCAAATCTTTGAAAGTTCTCCAACTTCTTTCAGATCTTCATTCACCACCACACTTATTGCACTGCCAGTGTGAAT
Source organism: Somniosus microcephalus (assembly GCF_052327205.1). Classification (NCBI taxonomy): domain Eukaryota; kingdom Metazoa; phylum Chordata; class Chondrichthyes; order Squaliformes; family Somniosidae; genus Somniosus; species Somniosus microcephalus. The sequence goes on from NC_140994.1 coordinate 59,393,699, forward strand.
TCTAATTTTTACCTTCAGTACCTTTCTTTCAGAGCTCCATCAGCTCATGTTTTTCAAGGCAAGATCTTACCTTGCCACATGTGTCTCTATTTGCTTGGGTTTCACTTCCCAGATACCACATCTTCTAATTGTGAGTTCTCAACTTGTATTGGTATCTTACTGGCAGCCTGTATCCCCATGACTTCAGTTTCCTATTGTTGATGACTAATCCAATCATTTTACCAAATCATTTTTTAAGCTCTGTTCTTGGGATAGGGAATGCTGGCAAGCCTACATTTATTGCCCAATCCTAGTTGCTCTGAGAAGGTTTAGTGACAGGAGCGTGGGCTGTTTTGTCCCGGATGGTGTTGAGCTACTTGAATGTTGTTGGAGCTGCTCCCATTCAGACAAGTGGTGAGTATTCCATTACACCCTCGACTTGAGCATTGTAAATGGTGGCGAGGCTTTGAGGGGTCGTGAGATGAGCTACTTGTTGAATCCGTGATTCTTAAAGTATGATGTTTCCCAATAACTAGACGGAGGCTGTAAATTAACAGTCAACAGGTGTTTACTGGAGGAGGGTAGTCTAAAGACTAACAGTACAGAGGCATGCTCAAGGCTTATATACAGGTGTGGTCACTGCCGGTACTACAGTATACAGGAGCTGTAAAAGTAGTTCTCTCTTAAAGGTACATACACTACAATTCCTCCCCTTTTAAATTAACAGTACCCATAACATTCAAATAACAGTTAACACTTGAACATGCACATTAAACTGAAATAGTCCATTTATAGATTCAGTCTTTGGGGCGGCTTCCTGATCCTTTCTGGATAGCGCCTTTCCTGAGCTTCTTGTTCTTGGTGCGGAGGCGATTCTGGCCCCCTTTCGTCGGTTAGTTCATCAGTTTCCGCTGCTACTGTTTCTGGGGTAGATGCTACCGGTATGTCGGGTTCATCCCCAGGTACGCGAGACATGGGGTTGACTCGTTCCTGTGACGCTAGGAACTGGTCGACGTGGCGTCTCACAATGTTCTCCCCGACATCCACTGTGTACATTAGTGGCCCCTGCCGTGTGCATATCGTTCCGGGTTGCCATTTCTCTGTTCGGTAGTCACGGGCCAAGACTGGTTGTCCTACATTGAAGCTCCTTGTCGGCTTCTCATTGATGTGCTGGAATTGCTTATCCTCAACATTTCTTCGCACATTTGGTCTGAGCAAATCCAGACGAAATCTCAACCTTCGGTTAAAGAACATCATGGCCGGGGTTAGTTGGTAACTGCATGTGTTGCATATTCTGTAGGCTAACAGGAAATTGTCCACCTTATGCTGTAGTGGAATTTCATCATCGCACATGGCCCTTATCGCCTTTTTAAAGGTTTGTACGAACCTCTCAGCCAATCCATTTGTGGCTGGATGATACGGGGCGGATGTGTAATGTCTTACCCCATTCCTTCTCATAAATTTCCGAAACTCTTCGGACACAAACTGTGGTCCGTTATCAGAGCAAATCTGCTCTGGCAAGCCGATCCTGGCAAATATGGTCTGTAGGACTGCAATTGTTTTCTCTGTAGTGGTGGAGGACATTTTGATCACCTCAGGCCATTTCGAGTGCGCATCCACTGCTATTAAGATCATTGAGTCCATGAATGGACCAGCAAAATCCATATGCACCCATTGCCATGGAGAGGAGGGCCACTCCCATGGGTGTAGAGGGGCATGTGGTGGTGCATTTTGGACCTTCTGGCATCCTGAGCAGCTCTTTGTTAGGTCCTCGATTTGTTGATCGATCCCCGGCCACCACACATAAGCCCTAGCAAGGCTTTTCATTTTCACCCCTCCCAGATGGCCTTCGTGAAGCTCATTGAGCACTCTCTCCCTTAACTTGGGTGGAATTAACACTCGGGATCCACAAATCACTGTCCCCTGGCATACTGACAGCTGTTCTCTTCTGGATGAGAATGCTGGCAACAGTGAGCCGCCATGTGTTGGCCATCCCTTCACCGTCAAATCATATACCCGAGACAGTGTCGGATCATTGCGGGTCTCCTTCTCTATATCCACGTTAGTTACTGGCAATCGTTCAATTATCGACGAATAAAATATTTCGATAGGGTCTACTGCTGGTGCTTCCTCCACAGTAGGCAGTGGCAGGCATGATAGCCCATCAGCATTTCCATGCTGTTTCGTGCCCTTATACTCTATTTCATATTGGTTCGCCCCTAGAAAAAGGTACCATCTTTGCAGCCGTTGTGCAGTCATCACCGGAACGCCCTTCTTTGAATTAAAGATGGAGACAAGTGGTTGGTGGTCAGTCAGCAAGGTGAACTTCTGCCCATGCAGATAGTGGTTGAATTTTTTTACTCCCCATACTAGGCTGAGGGCCTCCCTGTCAATCTGGGTGTAGTTGCGCTCGGCTGAGGTTAGTGACCGAGACGCAAAGGCTACTGGCCTCTCCAACCCGTCTGGGAATTTGTGCGACAGCACCGCTCTAATACCATAGGGTGATGCATCACACGCCAACCAAATCGGTAGTGCTGGGTTGAAATGGGCCAACACCTCTTTTGATGTGATCAATTCTTTGCACTTCTGGAAAGTTCGTTTACATTTGTCATTCCACTTCCATGGTACCCCCATTTCCAGTAGGGTGTTCAGTGGGTGTAATACTGTAGACAAATTTGGTAAGAACTTATGGTAGTAGTTCACCAGCCCGAGGAACGACCTCAGTTGTGACACATTTTCCGGTGCTGGAGCCTTGACTACTGCCTCAATCTTTTCAGGGGACTTATGTAACCCCTCTTCATCAATAACATGGCCACAATACGAGATCTGCTTCTGGAAAAACTCGCACTTGTGGCGATTAGCTCGTAGCCCATATTCCTTTAATCTAGTGAGCACCTTCTCCAGGTTGGCGAGGTGATCACTGTCATTTTCGCCCGTGACCAGGATGTCGTCCAAATAACACTGGGTCCCTGGAATCCCTTGCAGGACTTGATCCATTGCCCTTTGCCAAATAGCCGGAGCCGATGCTACCCCGAACACCAGCCGGTTGTATTGGTAGAGACCTTTATGAGTGTTGATCGTGAGGTATTGTTTCGAGGCTTCTTCTACCTCCATTTGCAGGTATGCCTGGGCCAGATCAATCTAGGTGAAGTGTTTACCTCCAGATAGCGAGGCGAAAATTTCCTCAATCCGTGGAAGTGGATATTGTACCGTGTGAAGGACTGGGTTCACTGTCACCTTAAAATCCCCACAGATGCGGACCTTCTTTGGTTCCCCAGGCGTATTACTCAATGACCTCTTCATTACAGGAACGATGGGTGTAGCCCACTCGCTCCAGTCCACTTTGGACAGTACTCCTGAACATTCCAACCCTTCCAGCTCTGCTTCGACAGCTGATCGGATCGCATAAGGCACCGGTCTAGCCTTAAAAAACTTTGGGCTTGCATTTTCCTCTATTTTAATCATCGCTGTTATGCCTTTTAGTGTTCCGAGTCCCTCCTGGAACACTTCTTGTGCGTCAGTTAGCATTTTTGACAGTCGTCCAGGTGTGACGTCGTCATCCTTTTTGGCCTCAACCTTCAGTGTCTGTATGGAATGCCAATCTAAATGTATCTTCCAGATCCATTCACATCCTAGTAGTGGTGGTCCTCCATCTGGCAATACATATAGGTCCATTTTGGGTATTTCCTGGCCTTTGTATATCACGTTCACCCTTATTTTTCCTTTGGGGTAGACTTTTTGCCCCGTGTACGTCTTCAAGACAATCTCTGTAGCTTTCAAGGGTATATGTGAGAATAGCCGCTTGTAGTCCCTTCGGCTTATGACTGTTAGGGCTGATCCTGTGTCCAATTCCATTTTCACTTGGACTCCGTCTATCTTGAGCGTGACCCAGATAGTCTGGTGATCCTCCATTTTGATTACCTTATGTAGTTTCAGACAACCTAGCTCCTTGCTTCTGGAGTCTGTATCACTTTTCTGTTCATCTGAACTGCTGTCCATCACCTTATGTACCTTTTTGTACTTCTCCTGTGGAGATTTCTTGCTGCTGGTTTTCTTCCCTGACCTGCAGACTCTTGCTATGTGTCCTGCTTTTCCACACTGTCTGCACACTTGGTCCTTGAACCAACAATCCATCTGGTCGTGTGTTGTTCTGCCGCAGCGATAACACTTCCCTGCTCCATATGACATTTCATTGGTGCCATATTCTTGCGGTCTCCGTTGTATCTCTGCAGCGCCCCGTGTGGCTGCTTCGTGTGATACTGCCATGCTGAAAGCCTTGTCCAGTGTAAGATCCTTTTCTGATAGAAGCCGTTTCTGGGTTCCTTCGCTTTGAAGCCCACACACAAACTTGTCCCTTAACGTATCTGCTAGTCCCAATCCAAACTGGCAGTGTTTCGATAGCTTGCGCAGTTCCGTTAAGTACTCAGCATTTCTTTCGTCTTTATGCTGGTTCCTTTTGTGGAACTTAAATCTTTCTGCTATCAGCAGCGGTGTGGGGTTTAAGTGGTCCTGTAGGATTTCCACTATGCTTTCGAAATTCTTATCCACTGGCTTCTCTGGGATTATTAGGTTTCGCAGTAAGCCATAAGTTTTTGCACCCATGGAATTCAACAAAACCAGTGCTTTCCAAGCATCTGGCACTTCATTCGCGTTGCAGTACACCTCAATGCGTTCCACATATGTCGCCCAATCTTCGACTTCATTGTCGCTGCCACTCTTCGGCATCCCTGGGTGTGGTTAAAGTGTCTAAAATGGCATCTCCCGCGCTCTCCCTTCTTCTCCGCTGGCACAAAATGGCGTCTCCCGCGCTTTCCTTTCTTCCCGCGCTCGCCCTTCTTCTCCGCTGCAGCTTAATGGCGTCTCCCGCGCTTCCTTTCTTTCCCCGCGGACGCTGTTCAGCCCTTGAGCCCTGGCTGCGCTCTGCGCCTTCTCCTGTGCGCCTCTCTCGTTGCCGCCACTCGGTCCTGAACCCCGGCTGTGCTTTACCCTCTCTTTTTGTTTTCCGTCAACGCCGCTCGGTCTTCAGCCCCCGGCTGCGCCCTGTGCGCTTCACCCTCTCTCTTACCCCGTCGACGCTGCTCGGCCTTTTCTGTGCCGTCGGTCGGCTCCAGCCGCCGCTGTCCGGGAAGGGTCTGCGCTGTACCTGTTGCCAGTCTGTTGCTGGATCGTCATGGCTGGAGAACCAAGCCCAGCTCTCAACAGCCTCCCCTGCGATGTTCACTCTCTGCCGGATGACTGGGCGGTTGCTCGTGGTCGACGCCCGTGCTTCTGGCCTCGACTTTCTTCCACCGTCCACCCGGAGCGAATCCTTGAAAGGAAATGCAGAGTTGCAGGTAGATTCGAATCGACCTCGTCGCCACTGTTGAATCCGTGATTCTTAAAGTATGATGTTTCCCAATAACTAGACGGAGGCTGTAAACTAACAATCAACAGGTGTTTACTGGAGGAGGGTAGTCTAAAGACTAACAGTACAGAGGCATGCTCAAGGCTTATATACAGGTGTGGTCACTGCTGGTACTACAGTATACAGGAGCTGTAAAAGTAGTTCTCTCTTAAAGGTACATACACTACACTACTCATTACAGAGTACTCTGCTCTTGTTCATGAGGCTAGGCCAGTTAAGCGTGTGGTCAATGATGAGAGCCAGGATGTTGATTGTGGAGATTCAGCAATATGATACCATTAAAGGTCAAAGTTAGGTGGTTGGGCCTTTTCTTATCAGAGATGATTATTTCCCAATATTTATGTCACACTAATGCTACCTACCACTTATCAGCCCAAGCTTGGATGTTGTCAAGGCCTTGCTGTAGACTGGCTGCTTCATTATCGGAAGAGTTATGAATGAGTATTTTTGGGGGTATTCCCATTTATGCTTATCGGGTTTCTGTATATATGGAATGCCCATAAGCATGAATGGGGATCCCCTTCCGTCATTCGTTGGGCTGGCCCATGTGATCCCAGGGGTGCTTGCGAACTGCGTGCACCCCTGGGATACGTAGGCTTCTACGCACAGAAGCCCAGGAGCGCGAGTCTCCGTGGATCCCGAGGCAAAAGATAAGTTTGTAGATTTTTTGCCGGTCGGAGACATCCGACCGCAAATTAATGGCCCATTATTTTATCCAAAATGTGACGTGTCTCTGATTTTAGTGCCTCCTACCATGGTGCTTCTCCTTTCGAACATGTGTTGTGCTTCTTCTCGGGGCTACCTCCGTGGCAGGAGCATGTGAGGCAGCTCGCAGCTCTGCATCCATTGCTCCAAATTGAATTGTCTCTCTTCGGCTTTTGCTGAGCTTTTGGATCATTTTTCTTCTTCTCTTTGTAGGGTAGCTTTGGGTTTAGTTGTTCTTACTCCCACCACGCCCATTCACACAGATGGTGTCCCTGTGAAATATTTGTGTTACTTGGAAGAAGAGGATGAGGAGGAATACGTGGATGCAAGGAGAGCTTGGTTACATTACATGAGGAAGGCTCCTACTCGTCATCACTTTTTCTCCCAACTGCATTTTTTTGGCAGCTTGCAAAGGCTGAGATTCTTCAGGGAGGCAGTGACTAGAGTTGTGTTGCAAGCTTCGAGATAAACTCCAGCCAAACTCCAAGGCAGGCACAGTGGTGCCAGTGGGCGTCAAGGTCATTTCAACCCTGAACTATGTTCCCCCAGTTCTTTCCAGGCTGGCACAGACGACATCCGCAACATCAGTCAGCAGTTCTTGGATGCATTAAGCAGGCAGCTGATACATTGTTTGCAAGAACAAGCAACCTCATCATTTTCCCCATGGGCAACAAGCAACAGCATGAGTGAGCACTAGGGTGTGTCCAGATGGCTGGATATCCCGAAGTGCTGGGCGCCATTGATGGATCATGTGTAGCCATATAGCAATAAGAATGTTTTCATGAGCCAACAGCGCTATTGCTGTATTAATGTGCAGATAATGTGCAGCCATTTGCTCAGAAAAATGCATGTAACTGCCTGGCAGGAGGCAGGATGTCTTCATTTTAAGGCAATCCACTGTTCCCTCTTATTTGACCCATGGTCTATCTTCTCCATCTGTGGCTCACAATGCTTCTACGGCAGCCCCGTACTGCTGCCGAGAACAGGTGTAGTAAGGTGCATGCATCCACCAAAGCCATCACCAAGTGCACCAAAGGTGAAGGATAGATTCTGATGCCTTGACAGACCTGGGGGGGCGGGGGGCATCCTCCAGTACAGCCCCGTCAAACGCTTGCTGCATGCTCCATAATTTCATGCTTCAACAAGAAATCAACATGGACCAGCAAGAACTGCTGGGCACTGAACATCACCAAGAGGATATCATCAGGAGCCTGAGCAGCCAGACCATTTAGCTGCATAAACACCTTTGCCAGCTGCAAGAGCTGTCCATCAGTCTCCCATAGACTACACCTACTCATAATTACCACATCCACTCTTGACATGAACCATCTTCCCTCCATCTTTCTTACGCCCTGGAAAAATAAATCATCATCACCACCTACATTTGCACAGCAACCTACCTAACTGCCAGCCATACCACTCCTCTCAACTGCACATATATTTCCCTGAGCTATTCTCTGCATGTGCTGCAATGCAAGTGCCACCATATTTTATTATCCAAAATGTGACATGTCTCTGATTTTAGTGCCTCCTACCATGTTTGACCTAATGGCCATTGAGAGGAAAGAGGACATCGCTCCTCGGCTGCATTTGCTGCATCGAGATTTCTATGGCCTCTTTCTCAAACCGTAGTGTTTTGCTGCTTCCACAACGTCACAGCTGTATTTTTCTATGTTCCTTTCAAGATATCAGCAGCAAAATACATTTAAAAAAACACAATTGCCCCTTCAAGCAGCACATGAATTCCTGCCCCAATGGCAAATAGGAGGTGTGAACCACACCTTCTACTCATACAACTCATGCAAATGAGCTGAACCTGGGAATACAGCAGGTTCAGCAAACTTCAGGTCGAGCACGTCCAAACCTGACCTGTGCTGGGCTGACACAAAAATCAGTTCTGCCCTATCTGAAGTTTGTTTGCTTCTCTCATAGTAGGTCATCAAGTGTGGCAATCATTGCTAGCATTTTTCATGGGACTGATGTTTTCTTTTTATGTGGTGTTTACTAAGTGCATAGTAGTCTTACTTCCAAAGTTTGTAGAAAGGTTTAATTAACAACCTTGAAATATTTTATAGTGTGCTGGCAGATAGGGAAATCTTTGAGCAGTCATTTACTTTTGTTAACAATTGAGCCTTGATTCTAACCTAACCCGCCTGGTGGGAACGGGGCGGGTTCCGGTCAGTCCCCAGTTTTACACCTCGTCCAATTTTACTGTCCATTGGGGTCCGACCCAAACTCATCCTGTTTCAGCTGGGCAGATTAGATTAAAATCAGGGCTTTAGTTTGTAACTCATAGAAAGAAATAAAGAAAGGCTTGCAATTCTATAGCACCTTTTACAACCTCAAGACATCCTAAAGTGCTTTACAGCCAATTCAGTACATTTGAAGTGTAGTCACTGTTGTAATGTAGCAAACACAGCAGCAATTTGCGCACAGCAAGCTCCCACAAACAGCAATGTGATAATGACCAGATAATCTGTTTTTTAGTGATGTTGATTGAGGTATAAATATTGGCCAGGACACCGGGGATAACTCCCCTGCTGTTTTTCAAAATAGTGCCATGGGATCTTTTACGTCCACCTGAGAGAGCAAATGGGACCTCGGTTTAACATCTCAGCCAAAAGATGGCACCTCGGAGAGTGCAGCACTCCTTCAGCACTGTACTGGAGTGTCAGCCTAGATTTTTGTGTTCAAGTTTCTGGAGTGTGACTTGAACCCACAACCTTGTGACTCAGAGGCGAGAGTGCAACCAACTGAGCCATGGCTGAATTATTATCAGTAAAATCTACAACTTGAAAATTTGAGCCTTTTTTGAAACGAGGCTAATTCCCTGTTTCTTCTCAGTTGTCAAATATATGCGCTTTCTGATAAATGATGACTGAAAATATTTTTCAGATTTTCTATAGAAAAAAATGAAACTTTGGGGTTTCCCCATGACAAAATACTGCATCATTTTAGTACTAGTTCTCTTCTTACAGTTGTAAATATTGCCACATATACAATGTACATATTCAGTTTGCCCACTGCAATCAGGACCAAGGAAGATTGAAGAGCAGTACTAGGATGTAGACCCAACAGAGTGGGAGTCTCCTTCAGGCATTTGGAAGTCCTTTAAGTCTTTGGTCCAATCGGCTAATGCTTCCCCCTCTCAGAGTGATGGAGTGCTATTCTGAGATTCCGCTTCCTGCGCTGTACAGGCACCTCTGTTGAGTCACTAGTGGTGCGGGTGCCTACTCCTGTGATGTTAATGACTTCTTCCCCAGGGTTTGGGATGGGGCCATGGGGAGGCCAAAGTAATGGTGGAAGTTGTGCTCTGGCATACTTCTGGCAGTGCTGTTGTGCCACTGAAATTTTTACCCTAATAAATCAGCAGGTGCTGCTGAATGTAAAGTTACTTTAAATCTTAATAAAATTATTCCTTTTTTAAAATCTAATATTGGGTTACAATGAACCCTGAAACGAATTCAACATAGGTAGTATACTGTGGCAAAGTGCAGAAAGTAACGTAAATAACTTTTTGACAGACACAAAGAAAAAAATAAAGTTTTCTAATATCTCATTAAAAATGTTCATAGTATCATTTAACTGACAAAGTTTCATTTTTGGCACTAAATCCCAACATGTCAAACCCATTGATGGGGTTGGCATAATATTAAAGATTCTGAATTTAATGCACTGGAAGACTGCAGGAAGGTTATTAACAATCACTGAATAGACAAAGGGGAAGAAGTTTCCTTCAACAATAAAGGGCCTAGACACGATGGTGAAGAAAAAAGCTTTCTTTAATTCAGTCACTATATACACAAGACTGGTGTGGGAAGTTGGGGTTCCATTTCATGGGACACTGGCACCAGTACTGGGAAAGGAAGGACCGCTGGGATGGGCTCCACCTGAACCGGAGTGGGACCAGTGTCCTAACGGAAAGGATAAATGGGGCTGTGGATAGGACTTTAAACTAGTAAGAAGCGGGGAGGGATCTGGTGAAAATGGCAGAAGTCTAAAGACAAAAGAAATAGGAGATGAGAGTAAAGGTCAGACCAAGGTAAGGAACAAGGTTAACAAACGGTCTGGGAACAAATACAGTTAAAAAACAGAAGTATAAAAGGACTGTTAAAAATAAAGTAAAAGGAACAACTGCTAAAGACAAATTAAACTGCCTGTACAGCAATGTATGCAGCATCAAAAATAAAACGGGTGAACTGGGGGCAATAATCCATGGCAAAGAATCAGATTTAGTAGGAATAACTAAAACATGGCTACATAAAAAACAGGGCCTAGAAATTCGGTATAGCCGCGTTTTGGGGCACTAGTCCTGGCGATGCGCAAAGTTTAGCGCCAGGTGCAATTTAGCGCCACCTAGCACGATATTGGGTTGCAGCGCCCCTAAAGGTGATTGCGGCGCTAAATCAGGCGCTGCACGCTACTCTTAAGGCGCTAACCCGGCGGCGCAACCTAATTTCACGGCGGCGGGGTGCAGCGAAGGTGCTGTCAATAATCACTTTCCCTGAGACAGACTGGCGCCGGCCAGCTCTTAAAGGGGCAGGTCAGTTGGCATCACCAGACACACTCACTGCCTTGTAGGCCTTCAAAGCGATGGGAGCCTACCTGTGGCGCACCAGCCTAGCAAGACATGGAAAGGGTGCGGCAGAGGGCGGAACGCCTCACTGATGGGGCATTGGATGCTTTGGTTGGCGCAGTGGAATCAAGGCCAAGGAAGATGGTCGGAATGTGATTTATGTTTTGGACAGTCTCCCGGGTGTGAGATGCAGTTATGTGTCAGTGTATTAGTTTTGCTTTCTGTTGCCATAGCTTTCTCATGTTTGAAGGAACCACATTTTGTGTAATGAAACACTTTCTTCATTTACAATGGCCATGCCTGCTATGTACATGCATCTTGCCCTTCACAGGCTTGGGGGTATCAGACCGGTTCCATTCCTGTTCTTGGAATGGCAGCAAGCATTCCGTGAGAGGGGCCTAGAAGCTACTTCTGATCAGCCTCTGACGCGCAGCCTGAGAAGAGCCACTCGCGTAGAAGTTCAGGCCAGCAGGCATCTTCTCAGCCACCGACAGAGATGTCCTGCACCTTATCTGAGGCTGCAGATCTGGCTGAAGCAGCTGGCACAGCTCAGTCACCACCTCCTTTCTAAATCGCAGCCTTCTGACACACTGCTCCTCCGGCATGTTCATGTAGGAAAACTGCTGTCGGAAAACCCTGCCAGCGTAAGGTCTGCTGTGGCGACGTCTGTTGGCCCTCCTCCATCTGGCCATGCCCGCCCCCCTCTCCCAGCGTCTCAGTGCCCTTTCCAGATGATTCAGCAGCAGGACGTTCCCCTCCAATGCAGCCCCCATAATAAGTGCCCACAGGAAGGTTCCCCATTGTCAAGGCTCACCAACAGCAAGGTGATGGTCAGAAGGCTGAAGATCGTCTGCCTGCGCTGGCTCAGTGGTCAAATGGCTCTCAGTGTGCAGCTCAGCAACTCTTTGTAGCTCTCGAGGAAGTTGTGCTCCAAAAATGGCTGCTGCTTTTAAACCACACCAGTCCCCTTTAAATAACGCTCCTCCAGCCCGAGAACGACTTGGTAAGGTTCCAGGTAAGCTGTCACTATTAGCGCCAGGCGCTATGGAGGGGGGCGCCACTGAATTTCCGGTCCAGGGCGCCCAAAAGGCATTGCACACTCAAATTACGTCATAATCAGCCTGCGCCCATGAGCGGGCACTAAGATTTAGCGCCAGCGCTAAATGCATGCTCAATATGGGGCTAGGCGCCCTGTGCCTGCCCGGAAATTGGCTAGCGCCCCACTTCTCGGCCTCTTTAGGCGTTAATCGGTGGCGCTAACAACCGAATTTCTCCCCCCAGGACTGGCAACTAAATATTGCAGGTTATGACATAATCATAAAGGATAGGGGAGGAAGATGGGGGGGGGGGGTGGTGGAGTAGCAATTTAATTTGTCTTTAGCAGTTGTTCCTTTGGCCTAGAAATTCGGTGGGCTGCGCCACCAGTTAGCGCCCAGAGAGGGCACTTAGTGGGTTTAGCACCACTGGCCATGCCTCCCATGAAATTTAGCGGGGCACTAATGGCGGCATTAGCCTGTAGCGCTGCGCCACCACCGATGACGTCATCGGTGTGCGCAGTGCCCCGCTACCGCCCCGATCGCGATATTTGGTTACGGCCCCCGCTGTAACGCCGGTCGCAATTTGCGACTGGTTCAGGGGGGGCCTACCTGCGGCGGTAGTGGCGCTAATTAAAGGGGAAGTACGGGGCGGCCATTTTTTCCCCTGGCCGCCTGCCAGCACCTCCTCGCGCCGCCGTCCCCGGCCTCCTGAGCACCCCCCCCCCGGCCAGTGCCGGCTGTGTCCCAAGAGCCCGGCACTTCTCCTCGGTGCCGGGCTCTTTTGCCGGCATTCGCGATCTCCGATCACGCTGGTGCAGGCCCCTCCCCTTTAAGAAGGGGAGGAAGGCCTGCAGTACCACAGTGTACCGTGCCGCAGCATGTGGCGCTGCGGCATGGTGCGCTGCGATATTCAGTTGCAGCACCCCAAGAGGGAAGCGGGGTGCCTCAAGCAGCGCCCCGCTTCCATTTGGGGCGCTGAAACTGAATTTCCGGCTGGCACAAGCGGCTCCATCCGGAGCGGTAATTCCGGCGCCCAGGCGAGCTTGGGGCGCCACCGAATTTCTAGGCCTTTTACTTTATTGTTAACAGTCCTTTTATGTGTTCCCAGACCGTTTGTTAACCTTGTTCCTTACCTTGGTCTGACCTTTACTCTTTTGTCTTTAGACTTCTGCCATTTTCACCAGAAATCTCCCCACTTCTTACTAGTTTAAAGTCCTATCCACAGCCACATTAGAGATAACATAATGGCGGTAGAAAAAAAGACATAACTAACAGAAGGTTAGAAACAATCCATATGGACTGAAATAAAAGACAAGGGATTGATCACGCTAATAGGGGTATACTACAGACCTAAAAGTGGAAAGGAGGTGGAGGAAAAATGATGTAAACAAATATGTGAAATGAGTAAAGGACATAGAATAAGAATTATGGGTGATTTTAACTATCCCAAATAAACTGGCAAGGAGAGGCAGCAAAAGGAGTACAGAGAATGGAGTTTTTACAATGTGTGCAGGACTCCTTTCTTACCTGTTATGTAAAAAGCCCAACAAGGGAGGGAGCACTGGTGGCTCTAGTAACGGGAAATGAACCAGAATAGATAAGAAAAGTAAGTGTATGGGGAACATCTAGGCAATAGCGATCACAACGTAATACGATTTAGGATAAAGATTGAGAAGGACATAAGTAAGACAGAGACCAAAGTATTACATTTGAAAAAGCTGATTTTAAGGGGATGAGAATGGAATAGGGAAAATAAACTGGAAAAATTTACTGATAAACAAAAAAAATAGAAGAGCAGTGGGAAACATTTAAAGCAGTGATCAATAGAGTCGAGGAGAAATATGACCCACTAAAAAGCAAGAATGAACTAGCCAATAATGATGCATCATGGATGAATAAAGAAATAAAAGGCAAAATTGACTCAAAAGAAAAAAGCATACACTAAGTACATAGACAACAAAGGAAAGTATGACAAAAGGGAATAGGGAAAGGTTAGGAAAGAAGTCAAGGAAACAATTAGCAGGGCAAAGAGAAAATACAAAATTATCAAGCAATATACAAAGAAATAGTAAATTATGTTACAGACACATAAATAACAGAAGAAAAATCAGGATAGGAATAGGGCCACTAAGGGATACATTTGATAAACTCACAGGTAAGAACAGCGAAATGGCAGAAATATTAAATAATTACTTTGCCTCAGTATTTACCAGGGAGACTAACATGGTGGACAGGACATTTGAAGAAGAGATCAAAAAAGATTTAAAGTCATTTAAGATAGAAAGGGGGGAGATAATTGATAAACTAATCAAACTTAGAGAGGATAAAACCCCTGATCCAGGTGGATTACATCCACATATATTGAAAGAAGTTAGGGGAAGAGTATATATATATATAGAATAGTGCCAGAGCACTGGCAGACAGCTAATGTGATTCTTATATATAAAAAGGGAGATGGAACAAGTCCAGGGAACTATAAACCAATTAGCTTAACATCAGTGGTAGGAAAGATATTGGAATCCTTAAACAAAGTTTTAATGGAAAAAAATCTAGAAACTGAAAATATAATAGAGTAGTCAGCACGGATTCCAAGAGGGAAGCTTATGCTTTACCAACCTCATTGAATTTTTGAAGAAGTAACAGAAAGGGTAGGTAAGGATCATGCAGTAAACGTAATATATTTGGATTTCCAAAAGGTGTTCGATAAGGTAGTAGACTCATGACTAATAAAAACAGAAAATGCTGGAAATACTCAGCAGGTCAGGCAGTATCTGTGGAGAGAGAAACAGAGTTAACGTTTCAGGTCAATGACCTTTTGTCAGAACTAATTTGGTGTCAGTTCTGATGAAAGGTCATCGACCTGAAACATTGGACTGAATTTTAATGGAGAAGGCGAGTAGGGGGCAGGGGGGCGCTCCGAGGTAGTTGGGAAACACGGGAGAATGGGTTTCCCGCAGGCCTTGCTGAATTTTGATGACAGGGCCTGATTTGAATGGGAAGCCTCAGTTTCCCATCCACAGCCTGCCAGATTGAGAGACTACCTAGCTCCGGGCGGGTAGGCCTGTGGCACTAGACTGCAGAGAGGAGAGAGGGAGTTATTGCGTGGGGATCGTGCCGAGAGAAGATTGAGGGGTCAGCGGCCAGGAGAAGATTGGGGGGTGTCCGAAGGGAGTCGGGGACCAGAGGAGCGGCATGGGGAGGGTAGGGGGAGGTTACTGGAGACCTGGGGGGGTGGGGGAACCAGGGGAGTTAGGCAGGAACCTTGGATCCAGGTGGTAGGTTTAAAGGAACTTACCTCCTGGATGCAGCATCCTCGCCTTGCTGTAGCTGGCGGGTTTTACAAGGTGTGTAAAACCCAACGAGTTACAGTTAAACACAAAATGGAGGTTAAAGAAGAGGCTTCCAGCCTCATTATAATATTTAAATAGGCGGCTCGCCTCCTGGCATCAGGTTGGCTGCCCGCCCCTGTCCTGCCTCCCGTCCCGCCTCCGTTAAAACCAGAAGTGACCTGCTGAGATTTCCACAGTATTTTGCTTTTGTAATCTCATGATGAAGGTCAGAACATGTGGAGTCAAGGGACAAGTAGCAGAGTGGATAGCAAGCTGGCCAGAAAACAGAGAGTAGGGGCTAAAGGAAGTTACTCAGATTGCCAAATAGTGGGAAGTGGTGTTCCACAAGGATAGGTACTGGGACCACTGTTGTTCACAATTTACATAAACGATTTGGACTTGGGAATTGGAAGTACAATTTCAAAGTTTGTGGATGACACCAAATTGGGGGGTGTAGTTAATACGGAAGAGGACTGCAACAAAATACAGGAAGATATTAATAAACTTTCAGAATAGGTGTGTAATTGGCAAATGAACCTTAGTGTAGACAAGTGTGAGGTGGTGCGTTTTGCTAGGAAGAATAAGGAGGCCAAATATTCCTTGAAAAATAAGTGTCTAAATGGGGTAGAGGAGCAGAGGGATCTGGGGGTACAGATACACAAATCACTAAAAGGAGTGACACAGGTTAATAAGGCCATAAAAATAGCAAACAAAGCACTGGGGTTCATTTCTAGAGGGATGGAATTGAAAAACAAAGAAGTTATGTTAAACTTGTATAGAGCCTTGGTTAGAACACACTTAGAGTACTGTGAACAGTTCTGGTCTCCATATTACAAAAAGGAAATAGAGGCACTGGAGAAGGTGCAAAAAAGATTTACGCGAATTATACCAGAACTGAGAGGTTATACTTATTAGGAAAGACTGAACAGGCTGGGGCTGTTTTCTCTAGAAAAGAGAAGACTGAGGGGTGACCTGATAGAGCGCTTCAAGATTATGAAAGGGTTTGATAAGGTAAATGTAGAGAAGGTGTTTCCACTTGTAGGTGAGACCAGAACCAGGGGCCATAAATAGAAGATAGTCACTGATAAATCCAATGGGGAATTCAGGAGAAACTTCTTTACCCTGAGAATGGTTAGAATGTGGAACTCACTAGCACAGGGAGCGGTTGAGGCGAATAACATAGATGCATTCAAAGGTAAACTAGATAAGCACATGAAGGAGAAAGGAATAGAAGGATATGTTGATGGGGTTAGATGAAGAGAATGAAGAGGCTCGTGTGGAGCATAAATATCGCATGGTCCTGTTGGGACGAATGGCCTGTTTCTGTGCTGTAAATAGTTTGTAATACTGTGCAAGGAATAAAAACTACCTGAATTCATAATCTCGGGGGATAATTCTAACCTAACCCACCAGGCTGATGGTGGGTTACTGATGGATTCAGATCGGCCGCACATTTTTGACCAAGCCCGATTTTAATTTCCATGAAAGTAAAAGCCCAATTCAATACAAATGTTGCAAGTACATTTTGATTTGGTCTCCAAGCAGGTAGCTTGAGGCAAGAGGCAAGCCACACAGTTAAAATAAAAATATGCTGGGGTTGCTTTTTGACCCGGTCCTTCTGATACCTGGGCCGTCACCATTTTGGTACGGTCCTTCATATATGTGGCCCAGGCATCCACCAAAAACATGTGAGTGCCTCAATTAGCCCATGCAAATGGGGTCCAATGACATACTTAGGAGTCTGATGCAGCTTTGGGCTTCCGCTGGGCAGATTGCATGCTGCATAAGCCCTGCTTAGTGAAACTGAGAATAGAATAGCCTAACCAGTGGTCCTTAATGGGACTGCTAAAGGCCATTCTGAAAACAAGAAATGCAAATGATTTTAGTGGGGCCAGGAGGAGTATGTATCCCCCTATTATTCGTCATTTATCCCTCAACCAGCACCGTTGAAACCGGTTATCTGGTCATTTGTCTTATTTCTGTTTGAATGACCTTGCGTTATGCAAATAGGGTGCTGTTTCTCCTCATATTACAACAGTGACTACACTTAAAAGTACTTCATTGGCTGTGGAGCGCTTTGGGATGTTCCGAGGTTGTGAAAGGTGCTATATAAATGCAAGTTCTTTGTTTCTTTAAAACGATAGCAGTCTTGCGAATTGCATTGCGTTAGCATTCAGTGGGATAGACCTTGACCTTGTGTGATAGTGTAAAGCGGATGACAGCAGGTCAGCAGCCCATTTTACATCTCTCCTGATTTTTATTTCCATTGACTTCAGAAATGAATCCGAGTGATGAGATCCTGATTAGCCCGTAATAATGAAGTCTTCCACCCAAGTTAAAAATCAGCACATGTGTTATCAGAGGGAGAAAACGCCACTCAATTTTAACTCCCATTCCACCCAGCTTCCACCAGGCAGAGGGAGTTAAAACCCTCTTTCTGTATCAATAGACATATATTCATGGTTATTTTTAAACTGGTAGCTTTTTTGAAGCCGTTGGTCAACTTCTGCTTGTTTTCGGAGTTGGCAAATATAAATATACCGTATAATTTGTCCATTAAGTTTGCTGTAACAGTCCCTAGAGTCATAGTGGCCCTTTGCTTAGTTAGCCATTTCAGTGCAGTATTGATGTAACTTCTGGTAATATTGGGCTAAGCAGAACATCTGTCAACATGTTGCAATGTGATGAATTAATCATATAACACTTCCGTGATTCGGTTAAAATCCTCTTCCCTTTTAACAGCTAATACTCTGCACGTGCAACACTTCATTTATTTTAAATATAGTTAAGGATGTTGTTGAGCATAATTATATCAAAAATAATTTCAGTTGAAGGACATTCATATTTGTTTTGGTCTGCAGATCTGGATTGAAACCCATAAAAGTCACATGAGCAGACTTTG
This sequence comes from Somniosus microcephalus, assembly GCF_052327205.1. Classification (NCBI taxonomy): domain Eukaryota; kingdom Metazoa; phylum Chordata; class Chondrichthyes; order Squaliformes; family Somniosidae; genus Somniosus; species Somniosus microcephalus. The sequence continues at coordinate 59,411,631 of NC_140994.1, forward strand.
AAGTTACGGGTAGGAACACACTAGATTATTCGATATAATGGACAAATGCACATCCACCAGACCACCAGGATAATTGAACATACAAGGGTAAAATTCAACTTTGGGAGGGGCACACAATAAGTGGTAGTAAATCTGCTGTCGTTTATACACCCCACACGATTTTCATCTCTATTGAAGTCAATGGGCGGGGGTGTAATGGGTGGGGGTGCGTAATGGGCAGTCAATCCGCTACTGCCTGTCTTGCGCCCCTGTAAAAGTTGACAGCTAATCCTTCGAGCACCCAAGTGACTGGGAGAGTGGACCCACATGAGCACATGTGGAATTTTTGCTTCCTCACATACCAGCTTCCTTTGCAAGAAACCCCTGCTGAAAAGTTGGGCTATTAAATTACTACATGTAGAAAAAGCCACAACACATTGTCCATGTACAAAATGTGCAGAAAATAGCAGTAAGAGTGCACGGTGGAACATTTTTGGAACGAGCAGCAGCACAGGGTGGGTTAGGGCACAGCAGGTGAGGGGGCTGCTCATAAAAGGCCTTACCCAGCCCCCAGGGTCTATAGGCCAAGAGTCACTTCCTGGACATCTCAGGAGGAGCAGCATGTCTGAAGGTTGTGCTTCACCAGGCAAGCTGGTACTGATCTGTGCAGCAGGACCTTATGCCTGCTGGATCAAGGGGCTATGCTTTGCCAATGCCTCCTCATAAGGATTCTCCTCTGCGGTGTCTTCTTTGTGAGATTCTGGCTGTTGAGAAGGACCCAGAGGAAAGAGAAAAGGGAGAAGAGTTAGGATGGCATTTGGAGGCTGCACAGTTGTAGAAGACATGCATCACAGTGTAATTTGATGTAATCAAACTAGTTGAATGTGCATTTGTGCGTTTTTGCAGTATTTAACAAAGAGGTACAAGTAATTGTCAGAGACCCAGTTCAGTGAAGCCTCCAGTTTTGAAATGCCCAATACACACAGCTCTGGCAGGCCCATAAATTTCCATGGCTTGTTGCTCCAACTTGCTGAGGATCAGGTTAGTTGGTCCTCTGCCAATCTTGCTTCTCTCATGATTATTGTACGCCATGTTATCCTGCAGGCAGAGAGGCGAGAGCTAGACAGTGTCTGCTAAAAAAGAGAGTGCACATGTGTGGGACTTCTGCAGGATGAGGTGTTGAATAGGAAGCAAGTGTGTGCAGTGTGAAGTGAGGAAGGAATCCTGAGAGAAGTTAGTGATTGTGCAAAGGCTACTAAGTGAAAGGGAAATGGTGCAAGTGGCTGATGTGAAGGGAGCAATGAAGAGGTGAGTGTGTGTGTTTGGAATGAAATTGAGAGGGGGTCTAGTATGGCTTTGTGCTGGCTGATGAAGGAAGTGATGATGGGAAGGGAATTGTTGAAAATGGTCAGGGAGGGGGGACTGAAAGACCGCAATTGTGTTCTAGAGCTAGCGGGATAAATGAAGTGCAGTACTTACCCTTGCTTCTCTGGTGATGACATTGAAGCGCTTCCTGCACTGTATGCAGGTCCTGGGGAGACACTCCTGGAGCCGACAACCTCTGAAATCACTCTCCATGCCTGGGCAGCCATCTCCCCACCACTGCTGGGGAGCAGGAGTTCCCCCCCCCTTGCCCTCCCTTCTTCCACAAGCACCTTCCAGTTGAAGTAGGCCTCTGGCTGACCCGCTGGACGTTGTTCCTCAGAAGTCGGTGTGTTTCCAGTGAGCTAATTCAGTGGGAAACCTGCCGGTGAGATTATAATGAGGCCCAGAGGTTAAAATACTGCAGGGGTGGGGGAAATCTCTTTTTGGGTGCAGTGGGTGAATTTTAAACTTAAACTTAAAAATCTCACCCACCCAAAACTGACCTGGAGTTAAAATCAGGATCATTTAATTTGCATGCTCAAATATAGTAAGTGTTTAACAACAAAAGCACCCATTGTCTTTGTTAAAAATGGCTTGTAACCCTTCAGATTCAGAGGCACTCACTTCCTTAATTATAAGATGGTTTTATACTGTATATACTTGACTTCATGTTGAATAATATTCAAACTGTGATGTTTTCTGTCTTTTTATGAATGAGCTGGGTTTCATCTTTGTATTTTTAAATTGAAAGATATGTTTCTAGCAATGATCAGCAGAATTTGTTTAACATGGGGGATTTCTTTTCTTGCGGATTACTGTTGGATATCACTTCCTCTGCTGTGAGAAGTTTATTTTTTAAACACCACTTCCTCATTGAGACAAGCGGTCATTCAGTGTTTGTCAAGGAAGCTATTGATTAGCTTTGCTACCTGTTTTTTTTTAAATCACACTTTAAAACTGCTGTAGTTCATATTATTGTTAAAACTTTGCTGCTTTTGATGTGCCCTGCCCTGGAATACTGTTGAAGTGACTGAAATTGCTAAATACCTCTGTTACTTTGACGACCAAGGAATATAGTCCCAACCATAGGCAGACACCAATAAACCCCACAGTTAGATTTTGTAATAATATTAAATTAAATATTGGAAAGATTTGGGGTTAATAAAAGGAAACTGCATCATAACCATTTGCAAATGAATTCCTTTTGAAACATGAGAATTGCATTTTACTGGTTGTCATACTATTGCCATATTCTTTGCACTTTAGGCTTCTGATTATCTAGGAACCTTTCATCAGAATTCTAAAAGCTGATAGGCAGACCCTGATAGTTGCTTTTTGCTTATTAATTAATAGCAAGGGTTACTTTCCTGCCCATAAGTAGAGGGTTCAACCTCCGAGGATGCTCAGCTTTGCTTCAATTGCATCCAACCTCTTTTCGGGGCCTTGCCCCTCCCCATCTCTGTGACCTCTTCCAGCCACTTGTGCATTTCCCCTCACCTCACCATTGCCAGTCAAGCCTCCTTTCCCTAACCCTCTCTGCCTCTCCACCTTCCTCTAGACCCATCCTGACAAAGCTTTTAGTCCTAATATCTCCTTGTTTGGCTCATTACACTCCTGTGAAGGGCCTTGGGAAGTTTTTTCTACATAAAAAGGTGCTATATAAATGCACGATGTTGTTATTTTTTAAAATTATTTATTTGCTGCTTTATGAGGTAGTCTTTAGCAGGCAAGGCATGACCATCCAAGTTGTAGGATTTCCATGGCCCCGACAGTGAGTGCAGTTCTGTGATCTGCTGACAGAAGCGGTAGTTCTGCGGTAATTACTGTCAATTTTTACTCCCTTCCCCCAAGAGTAGAATGTTGTTCTTCTATGAGCCCGATGTTTAACCAAGAACTAATGCAAATCATCACAATGGCTGATTGGCAATAAAATCTAAGTCCCACTGCCTGTGTGAAACTAGTTCAGTAATATCACATCAATACACTCCGCTACTCTGGCTTAACCACCTAAATGTAAAATTATATTTGTTGCTCTACATCTAAATCAGCCATACGAATGAATGAAAATGAGTAACTTTTAGATACTAAGGCCTAGAAATTGACTATAGCCCCGTTTGGGGTGCCAGCCTCTCCAGGGCGCTAAAAGTAGCGCCCCAGAAGCATTCGCGGCCGCCCGCCGGAAATTCAGTTGGAGCACCCCAAAGGGAAGCGCGGTGCTACTGGAGGCGCCCCGCATCCCTCTTGGGGCGCTGCAACTGAATATCGCTGCGCAACGGCGCTGCGGCATGTCGCGCTGCGGTACTGCAGGCCTTCCTCCCCTTCTTAAAGGGGAGGGGCCTTGTGCAGCACGATCTGGGGCCCAGCTGGGCCCCCGAGGATCACAAGTGCTGACATAAGAGCCCGGCACCGAGGAGAAGTGCCGGGCTCTTGGAACGCAGTCGGCACTCCGCGGGGGGGGGGGGGGGGCTCAAGGGGCCGGGGACAGGAGCGCGGAGAGGTGCTGGCAGGTGGCCAGCAACAAAAATGGCCGCCCTGCCCCTTTCCTTTCATTTGCGCCTCCACCGCCGCAAGTAGGCCCCCCTGAACCGGTCGCACATAGCGTCCGGTGTTAAATCAGGGGCCGCATCTAAATATCGTGGCTGGGGCGTCAGCGGGGCGCTGCGCACACCGATGACGTCATCGGTAGTGGCACAGCGCTAACAGCTAGCGCCACCACTAGCGTCCCGCTGAATTTAGCGGGAGGTGTGTCCAGTGGCTTGCGACCCACTTAGCGCCCTCTTAAGGCGCTAACGGGTGGTGCAGCCCACTGAATTTCTAGGCCACTGTGTTTTCCCCCTGTATAGATTGCTACCTATGTTGACATATAGTTCTAGCTGTTGCATTGAAAACTTCATTAAGTAAAATAGTTTTACACCATCTGACATTTATGAATTGATTCAGGTGTACTTTTGGCCTGTCAGTTCACTGGAATTATAACATTGCACCAGAAAGGAAATGGCCTCATGTGGTGTAGGTGGAATAAAGAAGGCATTTCTTCACCCTTAAAGTGAAGAGATACAACAGGGGAATGTTTGAAAGGGGCATTAAACCTATTTATGTTCATATTTATTAACTCTAGAAATTTGTAGTCAATAGCAGAAGTCAAATACTTTTATATAATTTTAGGGCAATGGAATGGATAGTGAGTGGGCAAGGCTGATGAGTGCCCTGATGGAAGCACGTTTTTTATTTCCTCCTCTCTCAGTAACAGGTTGTCTCCAGCTATACAGAACTGAAATTTAGACATTACTGTCATATTTGGTATTTAAATTTCTCTTTCTAATACTTGTCGAGATACTGGCTAACGCTCACCTTATTCTCATCTACTTTACGATCCACATCCTCTTGCCTACTTCCAACACCATTACCCTTACCCTTTTGCTTTTGAGAAAATGCTCCTCCTGCCCCTCTATCTTCCTCACCAATTCACTGTCCAACTCCCAGGTGTCTACCAGTTGGTGGGATGCCTTTTGTGACTGGTGTGCTGTGCATGGAATTTCTATTTTGATTTCACTTCATTTCACTGTTCTGATTTCATTTTCTTATTAATTTTGCTTCATATTCAGTTTGTTTGGCCGACCTTGTTGTGTATGTACCTTTAAGAGAAGAACTGAATCTATACTGCAGTACCGGCAGTGACCACCCCTGTATATAAAGCCATAGCAGGCTTCTGTACTTGAGTCTTAAGTTGTACCTCATTCACAGCATTGCTGGCTGTGCAGCTGCAAGCAGAAGGAGAAGGAGCAGCCAGACTAGGAGAGTGGACTAAAGTGGTGGTCCCCTGACCAGGAAGAGGAGGAGAACGCTGGACCACCACCACCACCAACTCCACCATCATTACATCAACTGAGGTGCCTGGAGAGAGAGGACGGGGGAGGAGGAGGAGAGAGGAGGCCTGCAATAACATCAACCAGGGGAGAGGCCTTTCCTATCACTGCCTCCCCAAATTGGCCTCCACTTCAGGAGAGGGAGAGAGGGGAGAGAAACCACCATCAACCAACACCAACTGTTTGGAAGGAGGGAGGAGTATCATCTTCAAAATATCTACAGGTGGGTGTTATTTGGGGCACTCTCCCAAAGACTTTGTATTTTAGGTGGGGGGAGAAAAGAAGAAACAAGGTCGGAACATCAAGGGGTGACTGTGTGTGTGTGTGTGGATTTTGCCAAAACTAGGCCACACACACCAATAATAAGCAGCCCTTCTATTGCCTGACCTGGGCCAGCTGGAGCTGCCTAGGTTAAGTGGTTAATTCCATTAATTACATTGTTAAGACCTGGTGCAGGACTGAGCCTGGGCAACTCCAGCTTTCCCAGGTGAAGACATCTTCTCCCCCTGCCAGAAGACCACCACCATCAAAGACTTTTAAATCCCATCGGAGAGTGCACCCCTGCCAACACCCACCCACCATCCTGAGTGGCAACACTGTCCTTGCCACCTCCCTCCTTCTCACCCCCCCTCTCTCTCTCTCTCTTTGTCTTTCTCTGCCTTTCTCTCTGAGGCACCTCATTTCATCTTTAATTATTAATTGCCTATTGAGCAGAGGGGAGAAGGCACCTCTCCCAATTTCAACCAATAAGGGGAGAGGTGTGTCTTCATTTTAAACAGCTCCCTCTGCTCAATAGAGGACCAAAAAAAAAATACTTGAGGCCATTAACACCTTCAGGCCTGTGGCTTGGGGTGAGTGTAGCCCTTATAAAAACACCCCATAATGGCGACTGCATCTTCGCCGGTGGCGGGGCCAGCTAGGACTTATGCGGGAGTGACAGCCACAACCACAGCTGCTCCCGCTGCTTCTGCTGCCCCGTCACCCTTTAAACTTATAACAAAAAAGCTTGGGGTGAAGAGCTACACTCACCCCACTATGACCATTGCGGCCTGCGTTAAAGCCATGGCTGGGGTTGTCGGCCCCTCAGCCATCGTCACGGCCTCAAAAATGTATGGGAAGGCTGTGTTCTTCCTGGGGTCGGAGCGGGTGGTGTCCCTGGCTGTCACCAAGCGGCTCACCGTGGGCGGGACCTTCCTGCCGGTGGACCCCCTCGAGGCCACCACGCAGAGGGTGGTTATTTCAAACATCCCGCCCTATGTTCCTGGTGAGCTCCTCCTTCCCCATCTACGACAACTTGGGGAGGTGAGGTCGGGGATCACACCCATCCCGCTCGGCTTCCGGGAGGCCAGCCTTCGCCGCGTCTTCTCCTTCCGGCGCCAGCTGTTCATCCAGCTGGCGTGGGAGGAGGACACTGACGGGGCATTCGTCGTCCACCACGAGGGGACTGCATATCGCGTCTTCTGGACGTCGGATGGTGTGCGGTGCCACGCCTGCAAGGAGGTGGGGCACATCCGGAAAAACTGCCCCGCCTCCAAGGCCGCCGGATCATCTCGTGTGGCCGAGGCTGGCGCCGCCGACGCTCCTCCCCCCGGATCTGCCCACGCATCGGGAACGTCTGATGCGCGGTCGACGTCAGGGGCCGATGCCACCAAGGCCTCCGGCAGGGGGGAGGGAGCGTGTCCGGCCGGAAAGAAGGCGCGGCGGAAAAATAAACACCTTAGGGCGGGTCCCCCCGTGGATGGCCAGCCCTTGCCCCTTCAGCCCCTTACACCCGCGCTCCTCGCGGAGTTAATCGGGGCAGACGCGAGCGGGAGGGGCCTCGTGCCCGAGCCTGTGGCCGCAACCGCCGTAGCGGAAACGCCATTACCTGCTTCCGGGCTCGGGCCCGAGGAGCCCAACAAACCTGCTCCACCGGAGGGAGCTGAGGAGGAGGCCTCTACAGTCATGGAGGTCTCCCTCGCTCCCTCTGTGCTAAAAAGAAGGCGCGACCCCCTGGAAGAGGAGGAGGACCGGGAGGAGGAAGGTCCCTCCGAGCAGGGGGAGTCGTCGCCCGCCGCGGGTACTGCGCCCCCCCCCCCCCCTGCTGTCGTCATCACCAGCGATCGGCAGGGGTCGCCTGTCCCTCGGGAGGCTGAGGCAGATGTGTCTGTCCGACGCGTGCCTCCCGGGGATGGGGACGAGACCCTGCCCATGGGGGGGGTCGCGGAACAACCCGCGGCGGTAATTGAAATTGACCTTCTATCGGTGCCGTTACCCCTCGCCGGGTCGGGCGGCCTGGGGTTTGGGTCGGGCGAGCTCGAGGATAATGAGCTCGCCCAATGCGACCCGGACATCTCCCAGGGGATGCTCGTCCTGGTAGAGCTTTTAATTCAAAACCCCCCATCCGCTGGGTCGGAGGTTGGTGGCGGGGAGGAGGATGGCCCCCTGGCTGCGTCTCTGGTGCCAGACGTACTGGAGGAGCTGGGAATTGTTCTCTCCCCGGTTTCTCCGGTCGTTCCGGCGTCTGAGGCGGAGGGGAGCTCTGAACCGCCGCCGTCTTCTGGCCCAGCACCCCTAGAGGAGCCCAGGGAGAAATCCTCTGCCGCCAATCCTGGGGGTGGGATCCGGGCGGAGGCGGGGCTGGCTGGCGCGGCCGAGCCGTTCGCTTCACACTGCGCGGCGGACGGGTCGGCCGCTGGTGACGACCCCCTGGAGGAGGATGGGGACTCGGTGATGGGCACGGAGGACGATTCGGACTCCAGCGCCGACGAGGCGATGGATGACCTCGTGCCCCTTGCCGAGTCTCCCCTCATTCCCGTAAGGGAACTCTGGGATTTTATGGCCACGTGCCTGGGTCAGCGCAATAAGGTCCGGCTGGCCCTCGACAGGTGGTCGGAGCTGGCGCTGCTCATCGTATCCGCCCGCGCCGCCGTTAAGATCATGGGCGCGGACGAGGGTGTGAACCCGCTCGAGCTGCGTCGGCTCACAATGTTTCTATCTGGGCTGCTGAGGAAGTGGCGGCTGACCAGCGGCTGCGCTTCCTCCCCCGTTAGGTGTAGGTAGAGGTTGCACTATGCTTCTGACATGAAGATAACCATAGCCAGCCTCAACATCAACGGCAGAAGGAAGGCGCGCCGCAGATTCAATAACTTCTCGGTCCTTCGGGACGGGAAGTATGCGGTGTGCTTCCTGCAAGAAACCCACACCGTTCCGGGAGACGAAGCCACGTGGCTCCTGGAGTGGCAAGGAGGGGTCAGCATGAGTCACCTCTCCAACAATTCCAGCGGGGTGGCTATCTTGCTGGCCCCGCATTTTCAGCCGGAGATCTTGGGGGTCAAGGAGCACGTGCCGGGCCGCTTGCTCCAGGTCACTGTTCGCCTGGGGGGCGTGTCACTCCATCTAGTGAACGTGTACGCCCCTCAGACCAGTTCGCAGCAAGTGCGCTTCTTCGAAGAAGTGTCCGCTCTTTTGGGCTCCATCGACGTGGGCGAGTGCGTCATCCTCGGGGGGGATTTTAACTGCACCCTCGAGGCGAGGGACCGTTCGGGTCCCCCGCGAAGCCCGGCAGCGATGGAGAAGTTGAGGGACCTGGTTGGGTCCTTCGACTTGGTGGACGTCTGGCGAAATCTCCACCCCGACTCCAGCGCCTTCACTAGCGTGAGGTCTGGGGGAGGAAGGTCCATCCCGGGCGTACGTCTCCTGCGTTCCGGCGGCTTCCATGCGGCCGGTGCCGTGCACGGACCACCACCTGGTATGGGCGGAGCTCGCTCCGCTGCGTGCGCGGGGGGGGGTCCGCGTACTGGCATTTTAACAACCTGCTGCTGGAAGACGCACGGTTCCGGGATTCGTTTCGTCGATTCTGGGCCGACTGGAGAAGGAAGCAGGGGGGCTTCCCCTCCTTGAGGCTATGGTGGGATGTGGGCAAGGCTCACATCCGTCTCTTCTGTCAGGAGTACGCGAAGGGGTCGACCAAGAGGCGGGAGGCCCGGGTCGGGCGGTTGGAGAAGGAGGTGCTCGACCTGGAGTCCCGTCTCGGTCAGGTCGTCGAGGACCCGGCACTGTGGAAGGTGTACGAAGAGAAGAAGGGCGCGCTGAAGGACCTGCAGCTCGTCGGGTCCCGAGGCGCGTACGTGAGGTCGCGGATCCAGCTCCTGCGGGACCTGGACCGCGGCTCCCCCTTCTTCTACTCGCTGGAAAAAAGACGGGGGGTCCGTAAGCAGCTCTTGGGGCTGCTGGCCGACGACGGATCTCTGGTCTCGGATCCGGAGGGAATCAGCGCGGAGACCCGCGCCTACTACGGGGCTCTTTTCTCTCCGGATCCGTCCAGCGAGGATGCACGCAGAGTTTTGTGGGAGGACCTGCCGAAGGTCAGCCCAGAGGGCGCCGAAAAACTGGATGCTCCGCTAAGCCTGGCGGAGCTGACCGGCGCCCTCCGCCAGCTCTCTAGGGGAAAGTCCCCGGGGTTGGACGGGCTGACCGTGGAGTTCCACAGGACGTTCTGGGATGTCTTGGGGGGCGACTACGCGCGGGTCCTGGGGGAAAGTTTGGCGACCGGGGAGATGCCCCTCTCTTGGCGCAGGGCGGTCATTGTCCTGCTGCCTAAGAAGGGCGATCTCCGCCTCCTTAAGAACTGGCGCCCGGTCTCCCTCCTCAGCACGGACTATAAAATCTTTGCCAGGGCCATGTCTGCTCGCCTTGGCACCGTGCTGGCCCACATGATCCACACTGACCAGTCCTACACGGTCCCGGGCCGGACCATCCATGATAACATCCATCTGGTCCGGGACCTGGTCCACCACTCCCAGAGGGCTGGTCTGTCGGTCGCCTTCCTCTCCCTGGATCAGGAGAAGGCGTTCGACAGGGTGGATCACGAGTATCTCTTCGGGACTGCGCGCATTCGGGTTCGGGACGCATTTCGTCGCCCGGATCCGACTTTTGTACGCCGCCGCAGAGTGTCTGATTAAAGTTAACGGGTCCTTGACGGTGCCCCTTCGCTTCGGGAGGGGGGTGCGTCAGGGATGCCCCATGTCCGGTCAGTTATACGCCGTTTGCGTGGAGCCATTCCTGCGCCTCTTGCGGAAGAGGTTGACGGGACTGGCTCTGCAAGGGCCGGGCGTGGAGGTGGTCCTCTCGGCTTATGCCGATGACGTGCTCCTCACGGTCACGGATCCCGCTGACTTGCGGAGGATGCGGGAATGCCAGCAGATTTACTCGGACGCATCCTCCGCCAAGATCAACTGGGAGAAATGTTCCGGACTCCTGGTGGGTCAGTGGCGGGTGGACTCCCTGCCGGACGAGTTCAGGCCTTTTGCCTGGAGCACCACGCACCTCCTCTATTTGGGAGTCTACCTTAGCCCTGCCGAGGACGCCTGGCCGGCGAACTGGCAAGAGCTGGAGGCCAAAGTCACCGCTCGCCTAGGACGCTGGACAGGACTGCTCCGAGTGTTGTCCTACAGGGGTCGAGCGCTGGTCATAAACCAGCTGGTGGCCGCCATGTTGTGGTACCGGTTGGTCACTTTGATCCCTCCCCCTGCGTTTGTCGCCAAGATGCAGAAGAAGCTCATCGACTTCTTCTGGGACAAAAGGAAACACTGGGTCTCTGCCGCGGTTCTGTATCTCCTGCTTAGGGAGGGCGGTCAGGCGCTGGTGTGCCTTCGCACCCAGGCTGCAACTTTCCGTCTTCAGACGCTGCAGAGATACCTGTACGTCGAGAATCCTCCGAGATGGTGTGCGCTGGCGACGTTTTTCTTCCGCCAGCTGCACGGCCTCAATTACGACACGCAGCTCCTGTTCGCGAAAGTGGGCGGCAGGCGTGCCGGCCTGCGGGAGCTGCCTGTCTTCTACCAGGAACTGCTATGGGTTTGGAACTATGTCGCTTCCAGGCGGAGCTCTCCCCCGTCAGGAGCGGCGGCTCTCCTTTGGGAGCCGCTGCTCAGGAATTTGCACCTCCACGAACACGGGTTCGGGTGGCTGGCAGAGGGCAGGGCTGTGCTTGGCAAGGTGACCAGAGTCGGGGACCTGCTCGATGGCGGAGGAGCGGGCTGGATGGCGCCGGAGGAGCTGGCGCGGCACCTGTCCTGGGCCAACGTCCGGCTCGCGGTCAAAGCCATCGAATCGGTGAAAGCGGCACTGGGCCCCGACTCCACTAGGTGTATCGAGGCAGCTCAAGCACGTGGGGCGATCCCGTCCGAGCTTACCCCCGTTCGGACGGAATTCCTCATCGGCGCCCGGCCCCGAAACTCCCCTCGGGAACCGGCGCCTCACAACTTGGGCCGTCTCGAGGAAATACCCTCCGTGCCTTTTCATTCCGCGCGGAGGGGTTTCCTGTACGGGCTGCTCCTGCACACTCTCCACTTTGCCATCTTTGTCTACCGTCCGGACACGCCTTGGCGTGGCGTCTTGCCGACTGGCGGTGGCGGAGGTCCCCAATGGAGGGCTCTCTACGCGGGCGTCCTCCCTTGTTCCATCGGGGACTTGGCCTGGAGGGTGTTGCACGGAGCGGTCCCGTGCAATAAGGTTTTAAGTAGGTTCACGGACTCCCAGGCCGCCTGCATTTTTTACGGCCTGGAGGAGTCCGTGTTTCACGTTTATATGGAATGTGAGAGGTTGCAGCCCCTCTTTCACTGCTTGAAGGGGCTGCTCCTCGATTTTTGGTTGCACTTCAGTCCCACGCTCTTGATCTACGGTCACCCAGTGCGGAGGGGAGCGGACAGGTTGGAGGACCTCCTTGTGGGCCTGCTCCTGGGCCTGGCTAAAAGAGTCATCAATTGGGCCAGGCAGCGGGCGGTCGAGGGGGTCGTCCAGCCGGATTGCCTGCCTCTCTTCCGTGGCCATGTTCGCGCCCGGGTGGTCCTGGAGATGGAGCACGCGGTGTCCGCCGGTGCGCTTGAGTATTTCCGTGACCGGTGGGCGCCGCGGGGACTGGAGTGCATCATCAACATGGAAAACCAAATTTTAATTTGATTTGTTAAGCTTTAGTTGAACTTTTGTTTATTTACAGTCGAATTGGTTTTTTTTGGATCCAAATAAAAGAGTACCCTCTATTCAGTAAATACCTGTTATTATTGTTCTCCTGCAGTCCGTGTATTATTGATACTCGGACACTACACTGGTGACGAACAGGTTCGAACTCACCTGCAGTACGGCATCACCTCACGGGGATCTTTCCCTGAGAAGAAGCTTCTTGGAGGTCGAAGTCAGAGCAACGGGCGTCGACCGCGGGCAACCGCCCAAGGATCCATCGGAGTTCGGAGAGTTGCAGGAAAGGCTGTGGAGAGCTGGGCTTGGCTCCCCAGTCAAGGTGTTCCAGCAAATCGTGCTGGTAGCAGGTAGTGCACTGATCCTTCCGGACTGCGGCGGGCTCGAGCTCGATCGAGCGGCTCTGCAAAGGGGCCGTGCAGCGTCATCGGGAGGAAAAGAGAGAGAGAGAGGGTGCTCAAGAACCGGGCAGCGTAGCGAAAATAAACGAGGGGAAGGAAAAGTGAGACGTGCCGAAGCCACGGGTCGCCGTCATTACCCTGTAGAACGCTAGGAGCAGCGTGGCAGCAAGGGGAAGAAGGAAAAGCGCGGGAGGCGCCATTTTATTCCATTGGGGAAGAAGAAAAAGCGCGGGAGGCGCCATTTTAAATCACCCAAGATGCCGAAAACTGGCAGTATCACTGCTTTCGACAACGAGGTAGAAGACTGGACCACGTATGTGGAAAGAATTGAAGTGTACTGCAAGGCAAATGAGGTGGCTGATGGAAAGAAGGCGTCGGTATTATTAAATTTGATGGGCGCGAGAACGTACGGCCTATTGCGGAATTTAATTACCCCAGCTAAACCAATGGAGAAAAGTTTTGAAGAGATTGTCAATATCTTACAGGAACACCTAAACCCTACACCGCTGCTGATAGCAGAAAGATTCAAGTTCCATAAAAGAAACCAGCACAAAGATGAGAGCAATGCTGACTATCTTATGGAACTACGCAAGTTATCGAAGCACTGCCAGTTCAGAGCGGGACTGGCAGACACCTTACGGGATAAGTTTGTCTGCGGGCTCCAGCGTGAAGGAACCCAGATACAACTACTTTCGGAAAAGGACCTGACGCTAGAACAGGCTTTCAGCATGGCAGTATCCTACGAAGCAGCAGCACGGGGAGCTGCGGAAATACAACAGAAACCACAAGAATACAGCGCTAACGAAATGGCGTATGGAGCAGAAAAGTGCTATCGCTGCGGCAGAACAACCCATGATCAGAAGGACTGCTGGTTTAAGGATAAAGTATGCAGGCAATGTGGGAAAATGGGACACATAGCAAGAGTCTGCAGGTCGGGAAAGAAAACCAACACTACCAGAACTACTAAGGAAAAGTACAAGAAAGTAAAGAAATTGACAGACAGTAGTTTGGAAGATCAGGAGAGTGATAATGGCTCCGGGAGCAGGAGACTAAGTTGTCTAAAGTTACACAACGTGATCGCAAAGGAGGATCACCGAACCATTTGGGTCACCCTCATGATAGCAGGGTCCCCAGTAAAGATGGAATTGGACACAGGATCAGCCCTAACTGTCATGAATCGACGAGACTATGAGCGGCTATTCTCACACATACCCTTGAAGGACACGTCCATTGTATTGAAGACATACACGGGGCAAAAAGTCTACCCCAGAGGAAAAATAAGGGTGCCAGTTAAATACAACGGCAAGGAAACACAGAAACTGTTATCTATATATACTACAAGATGGAGGACCACCATTATTGGGACGTGAATGGATCCGAAAAATACAATTGGATTAGCATTCCATTCAGGCGCTAACTGTGACTGACAAAAAGGATGATGACGTCACACCTGGACGACTGTCAAAAATTCTAACTGACGCGAAAGAGGTGTTCCAACAAGGACTTGGGACTCTAAAAGGAGTAACGGCAATGATAAAAATCGAAGATAACGCAAACCCAAAATTTTTTAAGGCCAGACCGGTACCTTACGCGATCTGCCCAGCCGTTGAAGCAGAGCTGGAGAGTCTGGAGCGGTCGGGTGTGCTGTCCAAGGTGGACTGGAGTGAGTGGGCCACACCCATCGTCCCTGTAATGAAGAAATCAGTGAGCAGCACGCCTGGGGAGCCGAAGAAGGTTCGCATCTGTGGGGACTTCAAGGTAACTGTGAACCCAGTCCTGCACACAGTACAATATCCACTTCCACGGATAGAAGATATTTTCGCCTCACTATCTGGAGGGAAACGGTTTACAAAGATTGATCTGGCCCAAGCGTATCTACAAATGGAGGTGGAAGAAGCATCTAGGAAATACCTCACGATACACACTCACAAAGGCCTTTACCAGTACAATCGACTGGTATTCGGGGTAGCATCAGCCCCAGCTATTTGGCAGGGGGCGATGGAACAAGTCCTGCAAGGGATCCCGGGGACCCAGTGTTATTTGGACGACATCCTGGTTACGGGCGAAAATGACAGTGAACACCTTGCCAACCTGGAGCAGGTGCTCACTAGATTACAGGAATATGGGCTATGAGCCAACCGCCCCAAATGCGAGTTCTTCAGGAGGCAAATCTCGTATTGTCGCCACATGATTGATGAGGAAGGGTTGCATAAGTCGCCGGACAAGATTGAGGCTGTAGTCAAGGCTCCAGCACCGGAAAATGTGTCGCAACTGAGGTCGTTCCTCGGGTTGGTGAACTACTACCATAAGTTCTTGCCGAATTTATCTACAATTCTGCACCCACTGAACGCCCTGCTGCAAACTGGAGTAACATGGAAATGGAGTGATTAGTGTAAGCGTGCCTTTCAGAAATGTAAATGCCTAATCACTTCAAAAGAAGTATTGGCCCACTACAATCCAACACTGATTCGGTTAGCATGCGATGCGTCTCCCTACGGCATCGGAGCAGTGCTGTCACACAAATTCCTTGACGGTTCAGAGAGGCCAATAGCCTTTGCGTCGCGCTCGTTAACCTCAGCCGAGCGTAACTACGCCCAGATTGACAGGGAGGCCCTCAGCCTGGTGTGGGGGGTGAAGAAGTTCAATCACTATCTGCACGGGCAGAAATTCACCCTACTGACTGATCATCAGCCCCTGGTCTCCATTTTTAACCCAAAGAAGGGCATTCCGGTGATGACAGCGCAACGGCTGCAAAGATGGTCACTTTTTCTAGGGGCACATCAGTATGACATAGAGTACAAGGGTACGAAACAGCATGGAAACGCTGATGGGCTGTCACGCCTACCATTGCCTACGGTAGAGGAAGCACCTGCAGTGGACCCTGTTGAGATATTACATGCGACCATAGTCGAATGTCCACCTGTTACAAACTCAAGTATAGAGAAGGAAACCCGAAATGACCCGACACTCTCTCGGGTCTATGATTTGACGGTGAAGGGATGGCCAGCACATGGCGACTCACTGTTGCCAGCATTCTCGCCAAGGAGAGAACAGCTGTCAGTGTGCCGGGGGACCTTGATGTGTGGATCCCGAGTGGTAATTCCACCCAAGTTGAGAGATAGAGTGCTCAATGAGCTTCATGGGGGTCATCTGGGAGGGGTAAAAATGAACAGCCTAGCCAGGGCGTTTGTGTGGTGGCCGGGAATCGATAAAGAAATCGAGGATATGACCAAGGGATGCACAGGATGCCAGAAGGTCCAAAACGCTCCACCACAGGCCCCGCTACATCCATGGGAGTGGCCCTCATCTCCATGGCAACGGGTACACATTGATTTTGCTGGTCTGTTTATGGACTCAATGTTCCTAATCGCCGTGGACGCCCTTTCGAAATGGCCAGAGGTCATCAAAATGTCCTCCACCACCATGGAGAAAACTATTGCAGTCCTACGGACCATCTTCGCCAGGAATGGCTTGCCAGAACAGATTTGCTCCGACAATGGGCCACAGTTTGTGTCTGAGGATTTCCAGAGGTTTCTGAGGAATAATGGGGTGAAACATTACACATCTGCTCCATATCATCCAGCCACAAATGGATTGGCTGAGAGGTTTGTTCAGACCTTTAAAAAGGCAATAAAGGCGATGTATAACGACGACATACCACTACAACACAAGGTGGATAATTTCTTGTTTGCTTACCGGAATGCGACATATGCAGTCACCAACCAAACTCCAGCCATAATGTTCTTCAACCGAAGGCTAAGATGTCGCCTGGATTTGCTCAAACCAAACATAAGAATAGATGTTGAGGATAAGCAATTCCAGCACATAAATGAGAAGCCAACCAGGAGCTTCAAGATAGGGCAACCAGTCTTGGCCCGCGACTACCGAACAGAAAAATGGCAGCCAGGAACGATATGCACACAGCAGGGACCACTAATGTACACAGTGGACGTTGGAAAGAGCAGTGTGAGATGCCATGCTGACCAGATTCTAGAGTCACAGGAACAAGCCAAACCCATACCACGAGCAGGTGCACCTGATAATAACCCCGAAGTACACATTGCGTCTGCCTCAGAAGCAGTGGTATTGGAAGCTGACGAACCAACCAATGACAGTGAGCCAGAATCAACTCCGCCGCAAGAACAGGATACTCGAGAAAGGTGCTATCCAGTCAGGATCAGGAAGCCTCCTCAAAGACTGAACTTATAAATGATTATTTCAGTTGATGTATATAGTACAGCGAAAATTGTAATTAGTTATTATTTAGTTGTTAAATGAATGTTATGTACTATTTATCTAAAAGAGGAGGAATTGTTGTGTATGTACCTTTAAGAGAAGAACTGATTCTATACTGCAGTACCGGCAGTGACCACCCCTGTATATAAAGCCATAGCAGGCTTCTGTACTTCAGTCTTAAGTTACCCTCTATTCAGTAAATACCTGTTATTATTGTTCTCCTGCAGTCCGTGTATTATTGATACTCGGACACTACAGACCTAACCCCCAAAAACTTTCAGCAGTGCTACCACTGAAGGGAGGCACTTGATTGTGTCCCTGCGGGGCTAGGCTTGTCTGGCCCTGCATTTAGACTAGACTATCGCAAACTAGGATCCCAGCCCCACTAGGGAGGAGAAAGACCTGAGCAACCTACCCCTGGTGCTCAAAAAGAGGGGAAATACACCATGATATGATGGTGGAGGTTTATCATTATCAGATAGCTTCAAGTCTGGCCACTACTAAAATCCCTTCCAGTTACTGACAGTGGAAAAATCACCTTTGAAATATAATACTTCTTTGAATCATGAAATAGCGAGCTCAGGAAGCAGTTCTATAATACTATTTCTAAGTTCTGGATGCTGGAGAGACCTCCCAGTTCATATGGCAGGACAATTTCTACATGCGTTCTACCTTTGGAGAACTGTGTATGTGCAATCTTTCATATTTGCAGCTCTTTTAAAGTCGTGCACCTGGAATTTCCAAAGGGATTCTCCTGTTCTCCCGCTGCAACTTCGGCGGAAGATCGGCCGAACCCCTGGAGAAACAGTGTAGTTGGCCAAAGTTACGGAGAGCGATTGAGAGAACTCCATGGAAATTCTCCCCTCATGATTTGCGACGGAGGCTGGTCGCTGGACCTTTTCCAGAGGAAGGTCTGCAGAGCAATGAATGGAAAACCGCCTTCAGTGGCTTGTGTGGAATTGGCATCAGTTCTTTAACTGCTCAGTCTTCTGGCAGCCAAAGATCATGACTGCCTCTAACACCTAACTCCTGTTTATGTTGCCAACAGGGATGGTGCTGTTGCCAGTGCGGTCTGGGGAAAAAAGCAGTGCTGCCTTATTTATGGTCCCCGTTTGCTGCTATCAGTGGAGCAAGTCATTCGACATGAAAATACAACATTACTCAACCTTTTCTTTGTTCAATAATGTTATATGAATTCCAAATGCAATGAATGATGACAAAGGACTGATGAATAAACATGTAGCTCTGTTCTGATACTTCTTATTTGTTCAACTGCCACATAAAAATAAGAATTGCTGCCACCACATGGATGAAAGGCGAATAATTCTGAAACTTTACATTTAAAAATGGACCAGCACTAATTTCAAAAGCGAGTGTATCATGTTAATAGTGATATCCTTCAACTAAATGTTATTCACCTGCGGGAGAACAGGAGAATCCCTTTGGAAATTCCAGGTGCACGACTTTAAAAGAGCTGCAAATATGAAAGATTGCACATACACAGTTCTCCAAAGGTAGAACGCATGTAGAAGTTGTCCTGCCATATGAACTGGGAGGTCTCTCCAGCATCCAGAACTTAGAAATAGTATTATAGAACTGCTTCCTGCTAACGGGATTTTCAAAAATATTTTATTAATTTAGTCTTTTTCTTTCAACAATCTGAAATTAGATTCATCAATCCGGCCTGCACTGGATAGATTGAGGCTGGTTTTCTGGACCCTTCTCTGGCGCTGGGCAGGAGCAACACACCCAAAATGTGGCTCAGGGGCAACCTCAGCACAGGCCTGCCTTCAGAGAGGGCCTAGTGCCAGGACAATGGGCAGGAAAAGGCAGTGTACCTGCAGATCTCTCAGGTGGCTGTGCCCCTGGCTGCCGGCCTTCAGGCCTCCAAACTGCTGCTGGCTGGGCCCAATGATCTGATGGGTCATTCTGGTTTACCATGAAGGGCCCTCTTCAATGGCCTATGATACACAATTCCTCTGCCAGGTTTTTGGGCATGCCCCTTATCTACACACCCCGATCATAACTTCAGTAAAAAGAGGCGGGAGACCAGGTAAACCCTCTGCTGCCTGAGCATGACAGTGATAGGCCTGTGCCTACAGAGACCCAGCTCTACCTCCTCCCCCCAGAAAAACACCGGGGGTCCTATGAAACAAAGGAGGCAGACATTCAATGCAACATGTCTCTAGTCCCTTTGCCTGACCTTTGCACTGTTACGTCTGAAAAAAAGCATTCCAATTGGTTTCGGACTGAATAAGGGCTTGTACTCTTCCATGAGTACGTCCAGGGGTTTTTGACTGGTGATCTTCTTAATATAATTCCCATTCCCCTACTCTATCCCCGTAGCCCTGCAAGTTTATTTCCCTCAAGTGCCTATCCAGTCTCCCCTTGAAAACATTCAGTGTCTCAGCTTCCACCACATCCATCAGCAGCGAATTCCAGGTCATCACCACTCGCTGTGTTAAAATATAATTCAATCATTTCAACAATGTGCGGTCCATTATCCTCGTTGCCACTCTTATGTCTGAATAAACACTCGAGTTGGTGTGGTAATAACTAGATACTTTTATTTCCAGACCCTCCAGCACATTCCATCAAAGAATAACAAAAGCAATATAAGAGAAGGCCTTGGAGTGTAATTATTACAATCTGCTTACTCCCATCGCTGGGCTATCTAGTGTTCAGTCAATAATATGCAAGCACCATACACATCATGCACCTGGGAAATGGACGATTCCTAGGGACAAAGGTCGGGAAAAATCAGCCCCACTACGTCATAAAATGTTGCATCATTTGAAGGTTTATGGTTTATAACAGATGAGCCAAAAATAATTCTACTGATTTAGGTAATCAGAGTTTTTGCAGTTTATATGTTGTAAGTTTAAGCTGATATCATCAAAACCTGTGTTGTTGCTATCAAAGTTGATAAATCAGGATAATTTATTGCGTATTAATTTGACAGACTGAATTAGTTTAAAGCCAATGTCATTTGCATCTTCTGACATGTGTCCATTGTTGCATTATATACACTAAACTTGAGTAATTTGAGACAATCAAGCGGTTAACATGACATTGTTAAACGAGAGAATAGCATGAAAACTCACAGTAACATTTCCTTCCCATCAGTTTTTGTTTCAGAATTAGTGAAGTATGTCAGATAATACCTGGAGGATAATTTTGACTTTGCGAGATAGTGTAAATCGGGGGATAGCGAATCAGCAGCCTGTTTTGTAAAACAGGCTGCTGATTCATTATCACACGATTTTAACTATCACACAAAGTCAAAATTACCCCCTGGTGTGTGGGGCGGATATTTGCTAAAACTTTGTAAGCCATTAATCCTACAACAAAAACCATGGGGGAAGGGACATACTCACACATTGCTGTCAATGGCATATCCCAAAGGTGGTGCTGTAACACATTAAAATACTGCAAAGCATTGAATTCTTTAACAAGCCTCATTAGACTGCACCAACATTACAGTGTTTTTTATAAACTTATTTGCTAACCATAGTCCAAATACCTTAATCAGAGAATCTGTTAAATGTTTCAAAAACTTGTCACAAAACTGATACATATAAACTAGAATAAAGACAAATAACAAAAATTTTACATTGTAAAATGCATCAGTTGTTCCTTCAACAGTGATAAGATATCATGTGAATAGGCTTAACCTGATATCATTCAGCTAAAAGTAATTCAGTGTCATATAGGAGCAATGCTTGGCAACTGGGTTTTCAAAAATATTTTATTCATTTACTCTGCTTTTCTTTCAAATATTGCAAATCAGTTTGGCTTACATTGCCTCCCTGTAAATAGTGAAGCAGGAAATGGAAGGATTGTAAATCCAGTTGAATAAAATGGCCATTCTCATTGAGGAAGTGGTTGATCTCAGCACAAACCAGGTGGTTGTGGTGATAATCACAAAGTTTTTTTTTTAAATACCCCTCCCTGGCCTTTCTCTACTTCTCAAATCACCCTCCCCGTTCTCCCCCTCCCCCCCACAACCAAGTAACTTTATGAAGAGCTTTGCATTTCCACAATTTCTCCCCCTCAACTCCTGAACGTGCTGGCTCACATTGTTGTAAAATTTCACGGGTGCTAGCAAGCCGTTCTTTATGTCCGAGCCTAGACAAGGTATTGACAGGCAATGTCACCACAGGGGAATCACAGTAACAAGAGAATTATTCCCCCATCTTGAAGGCATGGGAGACTAATGTGGGTCAACTTCACCTCTGATGTTCTGTAGCCCTTTGCTTGGAAATTGGCCCACTGAGGAATTATGGAAAGAAACATTTGCTTACAACTCCAAATGTAACACATTAATCCACTGAGCTGTTGCAACGCTAGTGAGCCTGATCAATTTAAAACATTGCAATAAGTTGCGTTTATATAGCACCTTTAATGTAGTAAAATGTCCCAAGGCACTTCAGAAATGTTATCAGACAAAATTTGACACTGAGTCACATAAGAAGATTTTAGGGCAGGTAACCAAAAGCTTAGTCAAAATGGTAGGTTTTAAGGAGCTTCTCAAATACGGAGAGGGAGGTAGAGAGGCGGAAAGGTTTAGGGAGGGAATTCCAGAGTTTAGGGCCTTGGCAGCTGAAGGCACGGCCACCAATGGAGGGATGAAGGAAAGAAGAGAGCATTGCTAACAATGAAGTAACAAATTTGTTGACTTTGGTTAATGCATAGTGATAGTTGCCATGAAAATCTTTTCAATGCACGAGGCCCAAGGTTTCCTTGTGGGACCCAGAGGAGCACTCCTGTTCCTCCAGGCCCAGAAGGAAACAGAATTTTTTTGGAAAAAAATGACTTAACTTTCTGGGCCTCTTCAGGCCCCAGATCTACTTGCCACCAGGTTTGCCTGGCAGGGGAGCCTCCCTGCACAGACCTTGTGTAAAATTGCAGTCGGGCCCCCATGATGTCATCAGAGACTGATCTGCATATTTAAAGAAGGACCTCACTATTTTCTGGCTGGTGGACCACTCACCTGCTCAGAAGAACAGGTTAAAATGGCAAATCACAGGAAGGCAGCGGGATTGGAGAGGGTAACTCGCTGCATCCATTTTAACTATTTGCCTGCTGTTTCGGCCAGGCGGGGGCAGAATTAAAATTGGTCCTTTAGCTTTCTATTGCCAGTCCAAAAATGGAGAACGGCATATGCAAGAGTTGTGTTGAAAAACAGGAATAACATTGTATGCAACTGGTATCATAATAATTTAAATAATGTGCAACTGTTGAATTCTTCCCCTCCCCCTTAAAATAGGGACAGCTCCATTTCAGCATTGTTGACGTATTGCTAGATATCACTAGCAAAAAATGCATCATCACGCCGAAATGTCTCAAGTACTTCACATACATTGAATTACTTTGAAATTGATGTGTAGGCAACCGTGGCAACTATTTTGTGCACAATACGATCTCACTAACAGCAATATGGCAAAATAGCGGTTAATCTGTTTTTTGTGATGCTGGTTGAGGGAGGAATGTTGGTAGGCACGCCGGGAGAAATCGCTGCTCTTCTTCGAATAGCGCTTGTAATCTACGGCCTTACCTGCCTGTTCTGCAGGTTCAGGTAGACAAGTATCACTTCCATACATTGACAGCTAAAGGAAGCTGGGGCTGATCTTCGACTTCTACCCAAAGTGGACATAAAGTCGATGGAGTGGTCATGCTGCCCCCCCAAAGCTGGTATCGGGAAGCCGGAACCATTTTCGGTTTGGGCCTCATTTATATGCCGTTGGCACCAAATGCAGCTGACCAGTTGCGAGAGAGCAGGAAAATGGCCAGATCCCATGCTGAGTCGGCTGGCAGGTTGGGCCTGGAAGGGGAAAGCAATTCCAGTGGGCAGCGGAGATTTTATTGTGGGCCTTGGCGGAGTACTCCTCTTCTACCTGGACCATTTCTGAGTAGCTTCCGGTGGTCCCTTTAAGGACCACTTGTCAGGCCTCTCATCAGCTGATACAAATGGGTACAGCATCCACCTGAAGCTTGAAATTGGAATCCTACAACCGGGGCAGAACCCAAATTTACATACTTACGCAACCTCCCGCCGGAAGCAGGCGGACATGCTGCTTGCCCATTTAAAGATGGGCAAAGGGTGTCAATGGGGCAGCTGAGGTATCTCCCCTACCACCACCCTCCCCCCCCAATTAAAGTTAGCCTGGACTGAGATGCAAAAAACGTACAAGAAGCGATTGCAACGAGTCCTGAGGTTGTTTTGAGAGGGATAGGTCAGAGGACTGATACTTTTGATAATATCAGCTGTAGGTTTGATCCAAGGGTGACATATCTTTAAAGTATATTTTTGTGAGAGAACAGGGAGCCAAATACATGGGGGACACAACAGATTTTGTTCCATTCACAGTAAGAATTCTGCTGATCCTTACATCTCTCTTAACTTCGTGTATTTGTGTTTATTTACTTTCAAACGTGCAGTCTGCAGTAGTTCTTTATCTCAATCCAGGGCTAAGTTTTATACCAAATAGCATTAATATTAATATTGTATATCCTTGCATTCAAAACAAAAACTAGAAGGAGCCTTCCTGTCAGTCAGCGTTTTAGTCTTAAAAATCATTTTTATGTTGGTTTTCATCTCATCCCTGAGCATCAATTATGAGCCTTACTTGCAGACTTAGGAAGAAATCAATCATTCAAGTCTTTTCAGGAATTTGTTCAAAATTTGTGTCTCAAAAAATTTTGTTTCACTTCTCACAGAACTCAAGGCCACAAGAAATGTTGTGAAACAAATTTGTGCTTTATTTGTCCATTTCAATTTCCAGTATCTGTTCCCAAAGTTGGAGACAATTGACCAGTATTTTAGTCCTAGAAATAATTTAATTTTAGTTTAGTCTCAAATTTTACACAAAAAATACTTCAATTTTAATTTAGTTGACAATTTTATTTGATTACTACCTTCCTAATGTTACAGTTAAAACGATATGGCCTCCATGATGCAACTTCAACCATTTCTAACCAGCCTGCTGTCATTTTGGGGTCAATTTAAGAAAAATGCTAAGAATTACTTATAAACTGTTCAAATGCATTAAAAATGGTAATTTCTTACACAAGATTATTCCTCCCCATCATTGGGTTATGTTTCCACAGGTTTTGGCTGTCCAAATGCCATTTCAGTGACTGTGTGACATAGAAACATAGGAATGTACAGGTTCAGAAAAAAAAACCACTGTCGTCTGTTGTGTCCGTCAGTAGTAAGACACAAGACTGCAGGAGAACGGTACAACAGGTGTTTACTCAACGTGGCTCACTCTGGAACTGAATTGTACAGATTACTACTCAGTGCTATATACAGGTGTGGTCACTGCTGGTACTACAGTATACATGAGCTGTAAAAAGTAGTTCCCCCTTAAAGGTATATACATTACAATTCCTCCCCTTTTAGATTAACAGTACCATAACACTCATTTAACAATTAAATATCAAACTAATTACAATTAACACTTTTAACATACAACGTTAGCTGAAAATAGTCCATTTATATATTCAGTCTTTGGGGAGGCTACCTGATCCTTTCTGGATAGCGCCTTTCCCGAGTGTCTCGCTCTTGGTGTGGAGGCGATTCTGGCACCCTGTCGTCGGTTGGGTCATCAGCTTCCGATGCTACTGTTTCTGGGGTAGATGCGACCTGTACGTCAGGTTCCTCACCAGGTACGTATGGGCGAGGCATGGGGTTGACTTGTTCCTGTGACTCTAGGATCTGGTCAGCATGGCGTCTCACGATGTTCTCCCCAACGTCCACTGTGTACATTAGTGGGCCCTGCCGTGTGCATATCGTTCCTGGCTGCCATTTTTCTGTTCGGTAGTCGCGGGCCAAGACTGGTTGCCCTACATTGAAGCTCCTTGTTGGCTTCTCATGGATGTGCTGGAATTGCTTACTCTCAACATCTCTTCGTACGTTTGGTCTGAGCAAATCCAGGCGAGATCTTAACCTTCGGTTAAAGAACATCATGGCCGGGGCCTGTTTGGTGACTGCATGTGTCGCATTCCGGTAGGCGAACAGGAAATTGTCCACCTTATGCTGCAGCGGAATGTTGTCATTGCACATAGCCTTTATTGCCTTCTTAAAGGTTTGTACGAACCTCTCAGCCAATCCATTTGTGGCTGGATGATACGGGGCGGATGTGTAATGCCTTACCCCATTCTTCTTCATAAACCTCCGGAACTCTTCGGACACAAACTGTGGTCCGTTATCGGAGCAAATCTGTTCTGGCAAGCCGTTCCTGGCAAAAATGGTCCGTAGGACTGCAATAGTTTTCTCCATGGTGGTGGAGGACATTTTGATGACCTCAGGCCATTTCGAGTGCGCATCCACGGCTATTAAAAACATTGAGTCCATGAATGGACCAGCAAAATCAATATGCACCCGTTGCCATGGAGATGAGGGCCACTCCCATGGGTGTAGAGGGGCATGTGGTGGTGCATTTTAGACTTTCTGGCATCCTGAGCAGCTCTTGGTCAGGTCCTCGATTTGTTTATTGATTCCCAGCCACCATACATAAGCCCTGGCAAGGCTTTTCATTTTTACCCCTCCCAGATGACCCTCATGAAGCTCATTGGGTGGAATTACCACTCGGGAGCCACACATCAAGGTCCCCCGGCACACTGACAGCTGTTCTCTTCTTGTCAAGAATGCTGGCAACAGTGAGTGGCCATGTGCTGGCCATCCCTTCACCGTCAAATCATATACCCGAGACAGTGTCGGGTCATTTCGGGTCCCCTTTTCTATACGAGCATTAGTTACCGGCAGGTATTCAACTATAGTCGAATGAAATATTTCAACAGGATCCACTGCTGGTGCTTCCTCCACAGTAGGCAGTAGCAGGCGTGATAGCCCATCAGCATTTCCATGCTGTTTCGTGCCCTTATATTCAATCTCATAGTGGTGCGCCCCTAGAAAGAGTGACCATCTTTGTAGTCATTGCGCAGTCATCACCGGAACGCCCTTCTTCGGATAAAAATGGAGACAAGAGGCTGGTGGTCAGTCAGCAAGGTGAATTTCTGCCCGTGCAGATAGTGATTGAACTTTTTCACTCCCCACACTAGGCTGAGGGCCTCCCTGACAATCTGGGCGTAGTTACGCTCGGCTGAGGTTAGTGATCGTGACGCAAAGGCTATTGGCCTCTCTGAGCCGTCCGAGAATTTGTGCGACAGCACCGCTCCAATGCCGTAGGGTGACGCATCACACGCCAACCGAATTGGTAGTGCTGGGTTGAAATGGGCCAATACCTCTTTTGATGTGATTAGTGTTTTGCTCTTCTGGAAAGCTTGTTTACATTTGTCACTCCACTTCCATGGCACTCCAGTTTGCAGTAGGGTGTTCAGTGGGTGTAGTATTGTAGACACATTTGGCAAGAACTTATGGTAGTAGTTTACCAGCCCGAGGAACGACCTCAGTTGTGACATGTTTTCCGGTGCTGGAGCCTTGACTACTGCCTCAATCTTTTCTGGGGACTTATGTAACCCCTCTTTATCGATAACGTGGCCACAATACGAGATCTGTTTTTTAAAAAAACTCGCATTTGGGGCGGTTAGCTCGGAGCCCATATTCCTTCAATCTAGTGAGCACCTGCTCCAGGTTGGCGAGGTGATCACTGTCATTTTCGCCCGTGACCAGGATGTCGTCCATATAACACTGGGTCCCTGGGATCCCTTGCAGGACATGTTCCATTGCGCTTTGCCAAATAGCCGGAGCTGATGCTACCCCGAATACCAGCCGGTTGTATTGGTAGAGACCTTTATGGGTGTTGATTGTGAGGTATTTTTTTGATGCTTCTTCTACCTCCATTTGCAGATACGCCTGGGCTAGATCAATCTTAGTGAAGCGTTTCCCTCCAGATAGCGAGGCGAAAATATCTTCAATCCGCGGAAGTGGATATTGCACGGTGTGAAGGACTGGGTTCACTGTTACCTTAAAGTCCCCACAGATGCGAACCTTCCTTGGTTCCCCAGGCGTGCTGCTCAACGACTTTTTCATCACAGGGACGATGGGTGTAGCCCACTCGCTCCAGTCTACCTTGGACAGTACTCCTGAACGTTCCAAACTCTCCAGCTCTGCTGCGACGGTTGGGCGGATCGCATAAGGTACCGGTCTGGCCTTAAAAAATTTTGGGCTTGCGTTTTCTTCAATTTTAATCGCCGCTGTCCTGCCTTTTAGTGTTCCGAGTCCTTGCTGGAACACTTCTTGCGCGTCGGTTTTTGGCAGCCACAGTCAGTGCTTGTATGGAATGCCAATCCAGCTGTATTTTCCGGATCCATTCACATCCCAGTAATGGTGGTCCTCCATCTTGCAATACATACAGGTCTAGTTTTGGTGTTTCCTTACCGTTATATATAATGGTCACCCTTATTTTTCCTTTGGGGTAGACTTTTTGCCCAGTGTACGTCTTCAAAATAATTTTTGTGTCTCTCAAGAGTATGTGTGAGAATAGCCGCTCGTAGTCCCGTCTGTTTATGACTGTTAGGGCTGATCCTGTGTCCAATTCCATTTTTACCTGGACTCCTGCTATCTTGAGAGTGACCCAAATGGTTCGGTGATCCTCCGTTTTGATCACATTATGTAGTTTCAGACAACTCGGCTCCCTGCTTTCGGAGTCGGTATCACTCTTTTGTTCATCTGAACTATTCTCCGTCACCTTATGTATCTTCTTGTACTTTTCTTTTGAAGATTTCTTATTGCTGGTTTTCTTTCCCGACCTGCTGACTCGTGCTATGTGTCCTACTTTTCCACACTGTCTGCACACTTTGTCTTTGAACCAGCAATCATTGTGGTCGTGTGTTGTTCTGCCGCAGCGATAGCACTTCTGTATGAAATTTCCTTTGTGCCATATTCTTGCGGTCTCTGTTGTATCTCTGCAGCGCCCCGTGCTGCTGCTTCATATGATACCGCAATGCTGAAAGCCTTGTCCAGCATTAGGTCCTTTTCAGATAAAAGCCTTTTCTGGGTTCCTTCACTTTGAAGCCCACACACAAACTTGCCCCTTAAGGTATCTGCCAGTCCCGTTCCAAACTGGCAGTGTTTCGATAGTTTGCGCAGTTCTGTTAAATATTCAGCATTGCCTTCATCCTTATGCTGGTTCCGTTTGTGAAACTTGAATCTTTCTGCTATCAGCAGCGGTGTGGGGTTTAAATGTTCCTGTAGTATCGTCACTATGTCTCCAAAACTCTTTTCCACTGGCTTCGCTGGGGTTACTAGATTTCGTAATAAGCCATATGTCTTTGCACCCATTAAATTTAACAATACCGGTGCTTTCTTGTCATCTGACACCTCATTTGCCTTGCAGTATACCTCTATTCGTTCGACATATGTAGTCCAATCTTCGACTTCATTGTCAAATGCGGTGATACTGCCACTCTTCGGCATTTTGGGTGTGGTTTAAAATGGCGTCTCCCGCGCTTTCCTTCCTCCCCCGCTGCTGCCAACGCCGCTCTTGGCGGTCCTCGTGGCAATGGCGGCGCCCTGTAGGTTTCGCGCGCTTCTCCTGTGCTGTTGCCAACGCCGCTCTCAGCGGTCCTCGTGGCAATGGCGGCGCGTCTCTCTCTCCTCGACGCTGCTCGGCCCCTGAACACCGGCTGCGCCCTGTGCACTCTGCCCTCTCTCTCTCTCCCGTCGACGCTGCTCGGCCCTTTGCTGTGCCGCTCGGTCGGGCTCTAGCCCGCCGCTGTCCGGGAAGGGTCTGCGCACTACCTGTTCCCAGCCCGTTTCGCTGGACCACCGCGACTGGAAAGCCAATCCTGGCTCTCAACAGCCTCCCCCGCAATTCTCGAGTCTCTGCTGGATGACTGGGCGGTTGCCCGTGGTCGACGCCCGTGTCTCTGGCCTTGACCTCCAATCTACTGGTCTCCAGGAACGAATCCCTGGGAGGTGATGCAGAGTTGCAGGTAGGATCGAATTTGCCTCGTCGCCAATGTTGTGTCCGTCAGTAGTAAGACACAAGACTGCAGGAGAACGGTACAACAGGTGTTTACTCAACGTGGCTCACTCTGGAACTGAACTGTATAGATTACTACTCAGTGCTATATACAGGTGTGGTCACTGCCGGTACTACAGTATACATGAACTGTAAAAAGTAGTTCCCCCCTTAAAGGTATATACGTTACATCGTCCATCTGGCTGGTCCCAGTATCTAGGAAATACCATACCTCTCATGTCCCTTCTTCAAATTTTTCTCCAGGTACTTAACCAACTCCCTCTTGAATTTGCTGATACAATCAGCCACCAGTGACTCCCTTGGCAGTCCATTCCATAAATTTACCACCCTTGGCGTAAAGCAAAACTGTTTATTCGCCCTTCCCTTTCTGGGTTTGAGGCTGTTCACCGGTGTGGTGCAAAATGGGGCAACGGCAAGCCTGTTCCCCCAACATCCACCCGTGTACTTTTTAGCAAAGGTCGCTGGGTAGCGATCAGGAATGTGACCCCAGTATTTCCCCCGCCGCCCCCCCACCCAATCTGCAGCTGAGACCAGCTACATCAGCGCAGACTGACAATAGCACCAGAGACCTTCCTCAATCTACAGTATCATCTCATCATTTTGTTTTATTACGCCTCTGTGAAGTCCATTGGGAAGGCTTCCTACATTAACACTGTATATAAACGCAAGTTGTTGTTGTATTTCTCAGTTCCACATTAAGGAGTGCACAGAGTAACTGAATCGTCAGGGAAGCCACCAAACCACGATAGCTTTACCTTTAAAACAGTACAGACCTTCGATGTGCCTATTGTGTCAATAACCAAACTACTGGTAGGAAGGTGTAAAATTTGGCTACAAAAGAATGCATTGTAGGAGTCTACGTACTCCTAGCAAAAAATACTGAACTCGGAGAGGTTCAACAGAAAAGGTTTAATTGTTGAGGCTGCATGCTGAACACAAAAATGGAGTCAGAGACTCCACAAAGTACGACTGCCTTTCATCAGTGCACAGCTTTGACTCCTCCTCCCCCGCTCTGGGCTTAACTATGTTGCAGATCGAGTTTCTTAAAGGTGTGATCCTTCTTAAAGGCATGACGCCTGATTTATAGTCTACGGACCGGAAAGCGGATTGTGTCCTTTCTGTGATCGGTACGCCACACAGCTCCCCCCAGAATCCGCTAGTAGGGAGTGTATGAACCGGCATGGTGGCTTGATGGCACGGCCGGAACGGCTCTTGGCGGTTGGTGTCGGGAGCGGGGCGGTCGGACGCGTCGGGCTCTTAGGCGGTCTGCCCCGTGGTGGGGGTTGGCCCACTTGAACGGGTTTGTCGGGCTCTAGGTGCGCCAGCTTGAGCCGGTCGACCAACACCTTGTCAGTTCTGCCGCCCACTTCGAGGAGGAAGAACTTGTTCCCCGTCTGGAGTACCTTGTAGGGTCCGTCATATGGGGGCCGTAGAGGTCCTCGGTGGGCGTCATGGCGCACGAAAACAAATTTGGCCATGTGCAGGCTAGGTGGTACGCGGGTTGCTGGTTCGCCGTGCCGGCCGGTGGGTACCGGAGCGAACTGCTGTGCTCGGTTGGCGAAAGCGCGGCGTTGCTGGTCAGCCGACCAGGGGGTCGTGGCGGTGGGCAGAAACTCTCCGGGTACGCGCAGCGGCTGGCCGTACACGAGTTCCGCCGCCGAGGCTTGCAGGTCTTCCTTGACCGTGGAGCGTAGGCCGAGTAGCACCCACGGGAGGCGGTCGATCCAAGCCTCGTCCTCGAAGCTGGCGCGGAGAGACGCCTTCATGGACCTGTGGAATCGCTCGCACAGTCCGTTGGCTTGGGGGTGGTAAGCCGTGGTGCGGTGAATGGCCACCCCGAGGTTTCGGGCGATGGCGGCCCACAGATCAGAGGTGAACTGCGGGCCTCTATCCGACGTCATCTCGGAGGGGACGCCGAACCGAGCGACCCAGGTACCGATGAATGCCCTCGCGATGTCGGCGGTGGTGGTGGACATCAGTGGAATGGTCTCGGGCCAGCGGGTGGTACGGTCCACGATTGTCAGCAGGTGAGTGTGACCTTGTGATGGCGGCAGGGGGCCGACGAGGTCGATGTGGACGTGGTCGAACCTTCTTTCTGGCACGGTGAACTCCTCGAGTGGGGCTTTGACGTGCTGGTGGATTTTGGCACGCTGGCAAGCTATGCAGGATCTGGACCAGACGCGCACATCCTTGCGCAGGCCGCACCAGACAAATCGGTTGGCCACCAGTCTAATGGACGCGCGGGTGCCGGGGTGTGAGAGGCCGTGGACGATGTCGAACACCCGTTTTCGCCAGGACGCCGGGACTACGGGGCGGGGTTGCGCCAAGGAGGTGTCACATTTGACTGTGACGGCGGACGGGCCGCAGGCGACGTCGGTCAGTCGCAGCCCTGGGAGGGTTGTGCGTGTGGAGAGCAGATCGGGGTCGGTGCGTTGCTCCGCTGTCAGTTCAGCATAGTCCACTGCCAGGTGGGTGCTGTGGACGGCGGGGCGGGATAGGCAGTCGGCCACCACGTTGTCTCGACCGGAGACGTGCCGGATGTCTGTGGTGAATTCGGACACCGCGGCGAGCTGGCGTTGTTGCCTGGCTGACCACGGGTCCGCAGATTTCGCCATCGCGAATGTCAGGGGTTTGTGGTCGACAAACGCGGTGAAGGGGCGGCCCTCCAGAAGAAATCTAAAATGGCGGACTGCCAGGTACAGTGCGAGGAGCTCGCGGTCAAAGGTGCTGTATTTGGCCTCCGGGGGGCGCAGTTGGCGGCTGAAAAAGGCCAGCGGTTGCCAGGCCCCGTCGACCCACTGTTCGTACACGGCGCCGAACGCGTGGTCAGATGCGTCCGTGGTGAGCACCACCCTGGCGGGCTGTGGGTGAGCGAGCATGGTGGCGTCGGCGAGCGCCTTTTTGGTCGAGTCGAAAGCGGTCAACATGTCCGCCGACCACTCGATCGCCATTCTGTCTTTCTTACCCCGGAGGGCTTCATATAGGGGCCGCATGAGGGAGGCCGCTCTGGGAATGAAGTGGTTGTAAAAGTTGATCATCCCCAAGAACTCCTGGAGGCCTTTGATGGTGGTAGGCCGGGGGAACTGCTGGACGGCTTGCACCTTGGCGGGCAGGGGAATGGCTCCGTCCTGCATGATGTGGTGGCCGAGGAATTCGATCCTGCTGAGGCCGAATTGGCACTTGGCTGGGCTGATGATGAGCCCGTGCTCACTGAGCCGCTGGAACAGGGTGTGGAGGTGCTCGATGTGTTCCTGCTTGGAGGAACTAGCTACCAGGATGTCATCCAGGTAGACAAAGAGGAACTTCAGGTCCTGGAGGACCGAGTCCATGAGCCGCTGGAAGGCCTGGGCCATGTTTTTGAGGCCGAAGGGCATTCGGAGGAACTCGAATAGCCCAAAAGGGGTGATTATGGCCGTCTTGGGTGGACTGGCACCTGATGGTAACCGCGCACCAGGTCGACTTTGGAGAAGACTGAGCGGCCGGCCAGTCTAGCCGAGAAGTCTTGAATGTGCGGTATGGGGTACCGATCTGGCGTGGTGGTGTCGTTTAGGCGCCGGTAGTCCCCGCAGGGGCGCCATCCCCCGTCGGGTTTGGTGACGATGTGGAGTGGGGAGGCCCAGGGGCTGTTGGAGCGGTGGATGATGCCGAGCTGTTCCATTGTGGCGAACTCGGCCCGCGCGATCTCCAGCTTGGCCGGGTCCAGCCTGCGGGCGTGGGCATACACCGGTGGGCCTGTGGTGGGGATGAAGTGTTCTACCCCGTGCTTAGCAAACTTCGCGGAGAAGGTCGGGTTGGTGAGGGCTGGGAACTCAGCCAGGAGTGCTGAGTAGTCGTCCGTTGAGTGGGTGCGGCACTGCCACGCCATTTTGGCGGGTTGGGGGGGCCATGGCGCCCGGGATAGGTGACATGGTGTTCATGTCCACGAGGCGGCGCCGAGGCATGTCGACCAACAGGCCGTGGGCGCACAGGAAATCCGCACCAAGGAGCGGGGAGAGCACCTTGGCGGTGATAAACTCCCAGTGGTAGCAGCGGCCTGCGAGGTCGATGGTGACGGTGCGGGTGCCGTACGTCCGGATGTCGGTGCCGTTGGCGGCAGCCAGCGCAGGGCTGCGGCCGCCTCGCTGGATCTCGAGGGCGGACGCGGGGATGATGCTGCGCTGCGCGCCCGTGTCGCATAGGAAACGGCATCCGGAGGCGCTGTCCGTAACGTACAGCAGCGCGCCTGCTTGCCCCACGGCCATCGTGTAGGCTGGTGTTGGGGCGGTTGGAAACGTGCAGGGATGGCTGCAGCGGCGTGCCCGTGCGCCGAACCGGG
This sequence comes from Somniosus microcephalus, assembly GCF_052327205.1. Classification (NCBI taxonomy): domain Eukaryota; kingdom Metazoa; phylum Chordata; class Chondrichthyes; order Squaliformes; family Somniosidae; genus Somniosus; species Somniosus microcephalus. Next base: position 59,444,701 of record NC_140994.1, read on the forward strand.
TATGGAAGTAGCAGTAGCCCTGGGTCGGAGGGCTTGGGGGACGTGGGGGCCTCGTGGCCGAGCTGTGTGGCCGCGCGATAGAGGGTGGAGCGCGCGCCGACACTGCGGAGGCCATGTCGGGGGTGACGGCGTGGTTGGAGCTGGCGGACAGGAGCTTATCGGCTTCGTCGGCCAGGGCCTCGAGGTCCGTGAGGCTGGACGCCACGATCACCGGGCAGATGCTGGGAGGTAGTTGGCGGATAAAGAGCGTGCGGAAGAGGGAGCCGGGCGGTTTCTCGTCGGTCAGAGCAAGCATGTGTGAGAGCAAGTCTGACGGCGTGGAGTCACCGAGGCCCGGGAGGTCGAGGAGGTGGCAGTTGCGCAAGAATTGGGAGGCTGTGAATTTTTTAATGAGCGCGGCCTTGAGATGTGCGTACTTGCCTTCCTCCGGAGGGTTTTGTAGTGTTGTCCAGACTTTCGTGATTGTGGAGCTGCCCAGGGAGGCGAGGAGGTAGTCGTACATCGTTGCGTCGGCGGTGATGCCGCGGAGTCGGAATTGCGATTCGGCTTGAAGGAACCAGGCGGTGGCCAGGTTCTCCCAGAACTCCGGCAGCTTCACAGAAACTGCGTTTGTGTCAGCCATGGTTACGCTTAGGAGCCGTCCTGAGCGTCGGGGTCACCAATGTAGGAGTCTACGTACTCCTCGCAAAAAATACTGAACTCGGAGAGGTTCAACAGAAAAGGTTTAATTGTTGAGGCTGCATGCTGAACACAAAAATGGAGTCAAGAGAGTCCACAAAGTACGACTGCCTTTCATCAGTGCACAGCTTCGACTCCTCCTCCCCCGCTCTGGGCTTAACTGTGTTGCAGATCGAGTTTCTTAAAGGTGTGATCCTTCTTAAAGGCATGACGCCTGATTTATAGTCTACGGACCGGAAAGCGGATTGTGTCCTTTCTGTGATCGGTACGCCACAGCATCCTCTTTGCCATAATAATAAACCTTTTAGTCTTTTATGTAATGTGCTGTTGTTATTAATTATTTTTGGTCTTAATAAGAATGTAAATTGCTATGTTGCATCAAATGTTTTGCAAAGCATTTATGCACAAGCAAATATAAATAAATTCCTTTTTCCTTTTTTTCCAGAATTCATCAGATATTCTCCAGAATCGATTCAGTGTAATAGACTACCTGTGAGTGGAACCTTGCTCTTTGTTAATACTTTATAGTTCTTGACTATGCATTATTTTATAGCAAGTGGTGAATACTCTGTGTCCTGTAATGATAAGATGATTGATGGTGCTTTTTAATGGCGCAAGGTGCAACAGCAAACAGCTTGCATTTTCTGTAATCCACTATCATGTCGAGAACTGTCACTTTATAAGAACACCAGCTGGAGTGCCCGGCTGTGCCGAGGCTTTTTCGAGGGCATGTTGTTGTTGGAAGAGAGAGAGAGAGCGACTGGGGGGGGAGAGAGAGAGAGCGACTGGGGGGGGGGGAAGAGAGAGAGCGACTGGGGGGAGAAGAGAAGAGAGCGACTGGGGGGAAGAGAGAGAGCGACTGGGGGGAAGAGAGAGAGCGACTGGGGGGAAGAGGGGGGGAAGGGGGGGAAGGGGAGGAGGGGAGGGGAGGGGGGGAGGAGGGGAGGGGAGGGGGAGGGGGGAGGGGGGAAGGGGAGGGAGGGGAGGGGGAGGGGGAGGGGGGGAGGGGGAAGGGGAGGGAGGGGAGGGGAGGGGGGAGGGGGAGAAGGGGGAAGGGGAGGGAGGGGAGGGGAGGGGGAGAGATGGGGGGAGGGGGAGGGGAGAGGAGGGGGGGGAGAGGAGGGGGGGAGAGGAGGGGAGGTGGGGAGAGGAGGAGAGGGGGAGAGGGGAGGGGGGGGTCCCCGAGCCCCGCCCCCCGAGGCCCCGAGGCCCGATCTCACGAGGCCCGAGCCCCCGCGCCCCGCCCCCCCCCGATCTCCCGAGCGCCGATTGCCTGAGCCCTGCCCCCCCCCGATCTCCCGAGGCTCGCCCCCCCCCGATCTCCCGAGTCCCGCCCCCCCCAATCTCCCGAGGCCCGCCCCCCCGATCTCCCGAGGCCTGCCCCCCGATCTCCCAAGGCCCGCCCCCCACCCGATCTCCCGAGGCCCGCCCCCCATCTCCCGAGGCCCGCGCCCCGATCTCCCGAGGCCCGCCCCCCCCGATCTCCCGAGGCCCGCTCCCCCCCCATCTCCCGAGGCCCGCCCCCCCCCCCGATCTCCCGAGGCCCGCCCCCCCCCCGATCTCCCGAGGCCCGATCTCCCGAGCCCCACCCCCCGCCCGATCTCCCGAGCCCCGCCTCGGCTTCAAGAGCAGAGAGAGAGACGCCGCCACGCAACCTACCGCGTGAGGCCCGGCCGGACTCAAGTCGCGCGCGCTGACTCCTGCCCCACCCGCCTTTACTAAGATGGCGACGGGCGGCTCAGGCCCACCCCCTCCAGCCTTCACAAAGATGGTGGCGATCGCTGGCCTTTTGTCGATCGCGACGGGAGGCGCCTAGCTCGGGCGTGGCTGGTCAACAGACACCCAGGCTTTGAGGCCTGGAAAAAACGGTGAAAGGTAGGAAAATTATAGAGGTTAGACAAAAGATTTACAAATGAATTAACTTTTTTTAAAAACAATTTGTCTTTTAAAAGCAACTTTTTTTTTGCTGGAAATGTAGATTTGAAAAGAAACACGCAGAAAGCGGGAAAAAGAAATGAAAAGTTTGGAATCAAGATGGCGGCGACTCACCTCGGTTCAGAACGATAAGGCCCGCCCACACACGCACCGATTGGTGGACCATCAGGTCACCGAAGCGTAGGATTGGTCAATTGTCCCGTCACGCAACCGTAGGAGGGCCCGCCCCGCACGCGCCAGGAACCCGCCGTACGATTGGTCGACCTCGACGTCACTCGATGCTAATGAGCGGATAATGAGCGGAATGTTGAACGTTTTTTGGATACCGCGGGCGCAATTTTTGTCCGGCCAAAATGTAAATACGCTTAGGACGGTTCTAGAATCATCAGTTTTCTTTCGATGTAACACACGTGTAGGTACGCTCTATAACTTTCGAGTTTATTCAATACAGACAGACAGACGGAATGACAGACAGACAGAAGTATCCTTTTATATATATAATATAGAATAGATAGATGAAGAGTAATCTATGCAGTAGACAGGAAGAGTTAAAGAGGGGCGGACTGAATGCACACTTAACTAGCAAGGGGGGAAAATTTGGTTGCTTTGAGCCGCAATAGCACCCCAAAGCAACTAGCACCCGGGCACGGCGCCGCTAATAACTCCCAAGAAATTCAGCGGGAGGTTAGTGGCGGCGGTAGCCGGTAGCAACACGCGGCGCTTTGCCGTGCGCAGCAAGCCGCTCGCACCCCGGCCACAAAATTGGCTCGCGCCCACTGACCTACCACCGGACGCTATGTCTGACAGGGTCAGGGGGGTGTTTTTGCGGCCAGGGCAGCGATAATTGAAGGGCTCCCCGGTGGTCCAGCAGGGCCCCAGTGCGTGCTGCGCTAGGCCCCTCTCCTTTAATCAGGGGAGGGAGGCCTGCAATACCGCGGCCTCTTGCTTGGGGCGCTACCATTGAATTTCGGGTGCAGGGGCGATAACTTTTTCGGGGCGCTAAAACCAGCAAAGTTATCGCCCCAAAGGGGCATGACCCAATTTCCCCCCCCCCCCCAAGGCTTTTAAGAGGCTTTTGAAGGAGGGACGAGAGGTGGTAAGGCAGAGTAATTTTTGCAGAGAATACCAATCACAGGATTATAGCAAATGAGTAGAAGCTGCTGATGTATACTTGCCAACCATCAGCATTTCAAGCGGACCGCATTTTGGGGGTCTGGTCAATGTGTTAGCATTTGCTGACAAACTACAGCATTGGCTGGGGCTATAGTATACAGAGACCCCGGAGTCCCTGTCTTTCCGTTAGGATATGGAGAGGAGTGACCCGACCTAGTATATTAGCAGCTGGACTCAGATAGGAGCAGCATAAATGGATGGCAATAAAATGGGACAAATGGCATAGTGGTTAGCACTGTTGCCTCACAGCGCCAGGGACCCGGGTTCAAATTCGGCCTCGGGTGACTGTCTGTGTGGAGTTTGCACATTCTCCCCGTGTTTGCGTGGGTTTCCTCCGGGTGCTCCGGTTTCCTCCCACAGTCCAAAGATGTGCGGGTTAGGTTGATTGGCTATGATAAATTGACCCTTAGTGTTAGGGGGATTAAATACATGGGGTTAACGGGGATAGGGTGGGATATGTGTTGGTGTAGGGGTTACGGGGATAGGGTGGGATATGTGTCGGTGCAGGCTCGATGGGCCGAAATGGCCTCTATCTGCACTGTGGGGTTTCTGTGATTCTGTGAAATGGACGACAATTGAAGGAGGAGGATGGTAATGAAAGGGGGAGGTGAATGGTAATGAAAGAAGGAATGAATGGCAGTAAAGGGGGGAGGGGAGGGGAGGGGCAAAGATGGGAGTGGTGTTTTGAGGGTGGGGGAGAAGGGAAAAGCAGGGAGCAACACTTTAGGATGGGAGAAATAAGAGTGCCAGCATTAACTGAGAGGGAGGAGGGAGGGAGGAGTGGTAACTTGAACTGGAAGAAGAGTACAAGCTTAACTAGGTTGGAGGGGGAGAAAAGTGACAGATTGAATTAATGAAGGAGAGGGAGACGAGTGCCAGTATGAACTGGGTGCATTGGAGGAGAAAAGGGTGCCACCGTGAAAGGGTGAGGAGTTCGATGGGGTACAGTCTCTGTGAAGTGTGTCCAAAGGAGAAAGAGGGCTAGGGCAGTGAGGGTTGGATCTGAGAGACTGACTCCTGAGGTAACTTTTGGGTAAGTTAATAATCCAAATATCACTTTAATTTTCTTTTTCTTAGCTTAAAAATCTATTAATTGTGAAGTATAAAAGTGCTTAAAATGCACTAGAATGCATCACTTTTAATGTAAAAATTCAAAATGCACCTGGACCTATTTAGAAACACACCATTAATTTTGAGTCTTCGATGTTTGGATTTCCCCTTCAGGCTTTCAATTACTTTTGGGTTTTTTCCAGTGTTGCGTATGGCTCAAGTTACAAAGCCCGTTAACTATTTGTTTTCACATGTCAGAAAAATTCTGCAGTGGCTCAGCTTTTTGGGGTTTCATCGGCTATTTTGAAGCTCTTGGTTAGTTTTTGCTAGTTTTCTAGATTGACAGATATGCAGACATTGTAGTTAAGGAGGAGGAGTGTGAAATATTAGATGAAATAAACATAGTGAGAGAGGAAATATTAAGGGGTTTAGCATCTTTGAAAGTAGATAAAATGCCAGGCCTGGATGAAATGTATCCCAGGCTGTTAAGAGAAGCAAGGGAGGAAATAGCGGAGGCTCTGACCATCATTTTCCAATCTTCTCTGACTACAGGTGTGGTGCCGGAGGACTGGAGGACTGCTAACGTTGTACTGTTGTTTAAAAAGTGAGAAAGGGCTAGACCGAGTAATTACAGGCCAGTCAGCCTAACCTCAGTGGTGGGAAAATTATTGGAAACAATTCTGAGGGACAGTATTAATCGTCATTTAGAAAGGCACGGATTAATCAAGGACAGTCAGCATGGAATTGTTTAGGGAAGGTCATGTCTGACTAACTTGATTAAATTTTTTGAGGAGGTAACAAAGAGGGTTGTTGAAGGTAGTGTGTTTGATGTAATCTACATGGATTTTAGTAAGGCTTTTGACAAGATTGCACATGCAGACTGGTCAGAAAAATAAAAGTCCATGGGATCCAAGGGAAAGTGGCAAGTTGGATCCAAAATTAGCTCAGTGGCAGGAAGCAAAGGGTAATGATCGACGGATGTTTTTGTGATTGGAAAGCTGTTTCCAGTGGGGTTCCACAGGGCTCAGTACTAGGTCCCTTGCTTTTTGTGGTATGCATCAATGATTTAGACTTCAATGTAGGGGGCATGATTAAGAAGTTTGCAGATGATACAAAAATTGGCCAGGTGGTTGAGAGTGAGGAAGAAAGCTGTAGACTGCAGGAAGATATCAATGGACTGGTCAGGTGGGCAGATAAGTGGCAAATGTAATTCAATCTGGAGAAGTGAGCTAATGCATTTGGGGAGGGCTAACAAGGCAAGGGAATACACAATAAATGGTAGGATACTGAGAAATGTAGAGGAACAGAGGGACATTGGAGTGCTCGTTCACAGATCCCTGAAGGTAGCAGGACTGGTAGATAAGGTGGTTAAGAAGGCATACGGGATACTTTCATTTATTAGCTGAGGCATAGAATACAAGAGCAGGGTTTATGCTTGAACTGTAGAAAACACTAGTTAGGCCACAGCTGGAGTACTGTGTACAGTTCTGGTCACCACATTACAGGAAAAATGTGATGACACTAGAGAGGATACAGAGGAGATTTACAAGGATGTTGCCAGGACTGGAGAATTTTAGCTATGAGGAACGATTGGATAGGCTGGGATTGTTTTCTTTGGAAAAGAGGAGGCTATGGGGAGATTTGATTGAGATGTATAAAATTATGAGGGGCCTAGATAGAGTGGACAGGAAGGATCTATTTCCCTTAGCAAAGAGGTCAATAACCAGGGGCCATAGATTTAAAGTAATTGGTAGAAGGATTAGAGGGGAGTTGAGGAGAACTTTTTTCACCCAGAGGGTGGTGGAGGTCTGGAACTCACTGCCTGAAAGGGTGGTAGAGGCAGGGACCCTCATCGCATTTGAAAAGTACTTAGATATGCAGTTGAAGTGCCGTAACCTACAAGGCTACAGATCAAGAGCTGGAAAGTGAAATTAGGCTGAATAGCTCTTTTTCATCTGGCACAGACACGATGGGTGGAATGGCCTCCTTCTGTGCCATAAGTTTTGATGTTTCTATGATTCTATATGCTGTTAGTGGAACAAAGGGGTCGAGGAACAAACAGGAATCCGGCTTCCAAGGAGCAGAGTGTGCAGGCTGGGGCCTATGGCACAAGGCGAATGCTCAGAACAGCCGGAGTTAGTCAATCAGGATCGGACCATGGTGAGTGATCACATGTTCAAGGTCCTGGTCATTGTACACTCGCCAGTGGGAAATAGCCCCCTGGAGAAACTATAGGGAGAATTGTAACTTCCTCTGCCTGCCGGAACTGGGTGGAACAGGAGTTAAAATCCCAGGAGTAGACTTACCGCACATTTCCCATCCCCATGGCCATTTTAATGCTGCTGTTTTCTTGGCCAGCTGAGATGCCAGCCTAATTCAATCGGGAGCGCCAGAAACAAATGCAAATTGGGGTCCTGTCACTTAGATAGGACTCCGGTGCTATTTTAACTGCCTACAGAGCAGGGCTTTGCTCAGTAAAACTTGACGGATACCCAATGTAGGCCATGTAACATAAGTGTAATACTTATCCATGTGGGGCCCAGAGGAGCAGGAGTGCTTCACCAGGCCCAACAATGAAAGTTTGGGCCGCTGCCAGCCCAGGTTCCACCCCTTCCCATCCGCAAAACCTTCCTGAACTTCTTTCCGCCTTCCCAACTTACCTGACTGCCAGCCTGGTGACCTCTGGGCCACCCGCTCTTCATAGGCCCAAAGCCTGTACACTGCCTCTGGTTGCCCATTTCTGCTGGGATTGTAATGAGGCATGGCTATTAAAAGGGACCAGGCCTCCCACTGCAGCTCCCAGGCAGGCGGCTCACGTATCCCTCCCCCATCCCATTTGGGTGTTAAAATGGCCCCCTTATAAATTCACCTGAAAACTTAGCAAGAGCGAAGATATCTGTTCAAATCCTCACACCTAAAATCCAGCACAGGAGGATGAAACCATGCTTCAAGTCCTGGATTATATATGGGCAAAGCCACAGGAAATTTTCTAGTGTATTTGGAAGGTTTGCATCTAACATGCACCCAGGCCATTGCACCTCTCAGTGGAATGAAACCTCAAAAACATCACATAGCTGTAGAACAAAAAAAATTAGGATTTACTCAAATGAGTACTGATCTCCTGAGCTTGAACTCTCATGCTTATCTACTGCACTTCCTTTCCCTGACTCTGACCAGGCCCCTCTTCCCAAGTGCTGCCTGATGCCCTATTTCTCCTCCAATGCAAATACTGCCAGACAACCAACCCCTGCCAAAATCCTTCCAAATGCTGCTGACCCCTACTTCCCCCCAACACCCCAGCAGACACTAGACCCCCACCCCACCCCTCCCCAGAATTCTGTCATAACACCCGAGTGCTACTACACTCCAAACCACCCATTTTGTTCCCCAATTGTAAGATTTTTTTTAAATGCAGTAACCATTTCTTTCAAACAAGGTTGTACTTGTCGACTGAACACTGGCCACTGGCTGGTTGACTTATTTTGCTTTGCGTGTACAAGTTGAGAATTGAGTCCTATCCAAATACTAATGCTTTGGCCTAGAAATTCGGTGGGCTGCGCCACCAGTTGGCGCCTAAAGAGGGCACTCAGTGGCTTTAGCGCCATTGGCCGCGCCTCCCGCGATATTTAGTTGGGGCGCTAATGGCGGCGTTAACCTGTTGCGCTGCGCCGCCTCCGATGATGTCATCGGTGTGTGCAGTGCCCCGCTACCGCCCCGATCTCGATATTTGGCAGCGACCACCTCTGTAGCGCCGTTCGCAAATGGCGCCCGGTTCACGGCAGTGGCGCAAATTAAGGTGGAGGTGCGGGGCGGCCATTTTTTTCGGCGGCTGCCTGCCAGCACCTCCGTCCCCGGCCTCCTGTTCTCCCCCCGCAGCATTGCCGGCTGTTTTCCGAGAGCCCGGCACTTCTCCTCGGTGCCGGGCTCTTTTGCCGGCACTCGCGATCTCTGATCGCGCTGCTGCAGGCCCCTCCCCCTTAATGGGAGGAAGGCCTGCAGTACCGCAGCGCGCCGTGCCGCAGCATGTGGCGCTGCGGCACGTTGCGCTGCGATATTCAGTTTCAGCGCCCTAAGAGGGACGCGGAGCGCCTCGAGCCTCACCCCGTGTCCCTCTTGAGGCGCTCAAGCTGAATTTCCGGCGGTCGCTACTGCTCCAAACGCTGTGCTAAATCCGGTGCCCAGGCGAGCTTGGCGCCCCATTTGTGGCTCCACCCAATTTCTCCCCCTTTATCTTTATTAGGTGTAGGGCAGAATCCAACATGTGGAGGATCAACTTTTGGCAGTATCTGTGTGTAACACTGTAATTACTCTGAATGTAAAGAAGGGATATTTTTTCTGAAAACAAAAGCTGTTAGGTAACCAGTACAACAGCTATTGAAGTTTTGTTTAAAGGAAAGGGAGCACATGGGAGATAACATCAATAGAAAGTGTTTCCCTAATCAAGGTATTCTAAAAATAAATAGTAAAAATAATTCCTATTTATCAGCCTGATTGTATTTTTAGCCCTTTCCCTGCATGTTTAGACCTTCCATTGTGGGTGCCCTTCTCTGGTGATACCCAGCGCCCTGAGATCAACAAGAACTGTCTGCATATTGGCTCCACTTGAAATCCATAAAAGCATCCCAGAAGTTTGCAGAATGTGCTTGATTGGCAATATTAGTATTCATTAATCTATGAGTGAGTGAGTGAGAGGGAAATGACAGCATAAAGGAACAAAGAGAAGCTTTTAATGAGGATATACCAACAAAGATGAATTCCTCATAGGCATATGAATGCCTAATCATATGAACTTCAGTGATTGTTATCTAGGCAATCATGATAGCCACTTGGCTGTTTGTTGGATCTTGCTATGCGCAATTAGATGAATAACCCGTTTTCGTTTGGTGGTGTTGGTTGAGGGAGGAGTGTATGCCAGGACACTGGGAGAACTTCCTGTTTTTCTTCAATAGCGCCATTGGGTCTTTAACATCCACCCGAACCACCTAAACATGCAGGCAGGACATCAGTTTAAATTTAATCTCTAACAATTTGCACTTTCTCAGTACTTTTTTTTTAATCGTTTATGGGATCAGGACATCGCTGGCAATGCCAGCATTTATTGCCCATCCCTAGTTGTCCTTGAGAAGGTGGTGGTGAGCCACCTTCTTGAACCGCTGCAGTCCGTGTAGTGATGGTACTCCCACAGTGCTGTTAGGTAGGGAGTTCCAGGATTTTGACCCAGCGACGATGAAGGATCGGCAATATATTTGCAAGTCAGGATGGTGTGTGACTTGGAGGGGAACTTGGAGGTGGTGGTGTTCCCATGCGCCTGCTGCCCTTGTCCTTCTAGGTGGAAGAGGTCGCGGGTTTGGGAGGTGCTGCCGAAGAAGCCTTGGCGAGTTGCTGCAGTGCATCTTCTAGATGGTACACACTGCAGCCACGGTACGCTGGTGGTGGAGGGAGTGAATGTTTAAGGTGGTAGATAGGGTGCCAATCAAGCAGGCTGCTTTGTCCTGGATGGTGTCGAGCTTCCTGAGTGTTGGTGGAGCTGCACTCATCCAGGCAAGTGGAGAGTATTCCATCACGCTCCTTACTTGTGCTTTGTAGATGGTGGAAAGGCTTTGGGGAGTCAGGAGGTGAGACACTCACTGCAGAATACCTAGCCTCTGAACTGCTCTTGTTGCCACAGTATTTATGTGGCTGGTCCAGTTAAGTTTCTGGTTAATGGTGACCCCCAGGATGTTGCTAGTGGGGGATTCGGCATGGTAATGCCATTGAATGTCAAGGGGAGGTGGTTAGACTTTCGCTTGTTGGAGATAGTCATTGCCTGGCACTTCTGTGGCGCGAATGTTACCTACCACTTATCAGCCCAAGCCTGAACGTTGTCCAGGTCTTGTTGCATGCGGGCATGGACTGTTTCATTATCTGTGGAGTTGTGAATGGCGCTGAACACTGCGCAGTCATCAGCAAACATCCCCATTTCTGACCTTATGTTGGAGGGAAGGTCATTGATGAAGCAGTTGTAGATGGTTGGGCCTAGGACACTGCCCTGAGGAACTCCTGCAGCGATGTCCTGGGTCTGTGATGATTGACTTTCAACCACCACAACCATCTTCCTTTGTGCTAGGTATGACTCCAGCCAGTGGAGCATTTTCCCCCTGATTCCCATTGACTTCAGTTTTACTAGGGCTCCTTGATGCCAGACTCGGCCAAATGCTGCCTTGATGTCAAGGGCAGTCACTCTCACCTCACCTCTGGAATTCAGCTCCTTTGTCCATGTTTGGACTAAGACTCTAATGAGGTCGGGAGCCAAGTGGTCTTGGCAGAACCCAAACTGGGCATCAGTGAGTAGGTTATTGGTGAGTAAGTGCCACTTGATAGCACTGTCGATGACACCTTCCATCACTTTGCTGATGATTGAGAGTAGACGGATAGGGCGATAATTGGTCAGGTTGGATTTGTCCTGCTTTTTGTGGACAGGGCATACCTGGGCAGTTTTCCACATTGTCGGATAGATGCCAGTGTTGTAGCTGTACTGGAACGGCTTGGCCAGAGGCGCGACTAGTTCTGGAACACATGCCTTCAGCACAATAGCCGGGATGTTGATGGGGCCCATAGCCCTGGCGTGTCAACCAGGTTATTTACATAAACCCTGACATGCGTGATACTTTGCTTCATTAGAGATACCTTATCAACATCTCTCATATGCTCAATGAAGATTTGGGTATCCTTACCATAAAGATGTCATATTGTACTTCTTTCATTGTAAACATGTGGGCCTGCATTTTCCTTGCTTTGGCAGCATTAAAAGGATTAAACTGGGTCGGTGTGGCTTACTACACAAACTCAGCCCAAAAAATGAGGACCACAATTTTGCTCTGAAAAACACTGTGTTGCAGATGCATACGGTGGATTTCCACCACCTCGCCATCATCTCTATCGTATGTGTGGAAACCATCCCACTGTCTGAGCATGAGATCTGTGCTCCAAAATTATTGTTCATTTGGAGTCTGGGACCATAACATCTCGATTCCCTGCTGGTTCCCTCTCTTCCACCCCCAGGTCCTCATAGGGGTAAAAATTGGTGCCCCGAAAAAGTAAGCGCCCCCGCGGCCGATTTTCCCAGGTAGCGCCCCAAGAGGTTACCACCGCCGCTAACCTCCCACTGAATTTCACGGGCGGCGTTGGCAACACTGCGCCCGGGCGCTAGTTGCTTTGCGCCGCATTAGCGCCCTCTTAGGGCGCTAACGGGAGGCGTAAAGCAACCGAAATTTTTCCCCTGAGTGTCTCTGCCTCCACCACTTCCATCAGTACCGAGTTCCAGGTCCTCACCACTCGCTGCCTAAAAAAAGTTTTCCTCACGTCCCCCATGTATCTCTTGACCAAAAATCTTAAATCTGTGTCCCCTAGTCCTTGTACAATCAATTAGTGGGAACAGCCTTTCCCCGTCTAGCCTATCCAAACCCGTCATAAACTTGTACACCTCTATCAAATCACTCCTCAACCTCCTTTGCTCTAATGAAAACAAATCCAGCTTCTCCAACCTGTCCTTGTAGCTAAGATCCCCCATCCCCGGTGTATTGATTTGTATGTGGGTTCAATGACGACACATTCATGAAAGAGAATGACTTTTTATCTAAAGTATGTTCAACTCAGTTAACAGCATTACAGGAGACACCATCTTAGAGATCCATCTAAAACGAAACCAAAACTAAACTGCTTGACTCTCACATGCCCTCTGCTGGTCAGGCATAAATAATCAATCAGGCAAATATACTGGTAAGGCATAAATAATCAAACAGGCAAATACCATCACTATTTGCTGATATCATTACATCTCCCTTTCTTAAAACAAAAGTATTTTACTTTTATCTAACAACACGTTTTCTTTGTATTACTCTGCATTTTAACTGTAACAATTAATGAACTTACATTATCATTATCATTATCAAAGTTTTTTAACCTTGTTTTGTGTGTTCACATGAAACATGTAAATACACTAGAACTTGAAGAGAGAATAAGATAACATTACTTCCTTCTATAACAAGAGTCCTTAAACTTGCTCAATGAGTCTCTCAGGAGGCTTCACGTGTCTTGAGGATTTTCTGATTGATTGTCCTTGAATCTGAGTTGTTGCCTCCGATGATGATTTCTCAGCTGTGTGATCAGGTTGTTCAACAGTATCAGTCTTTTGACCTGCTGTGTGATCAAGTTGTTCAACAGTATCAGTCTTTTGACTTGCTGTGGCTGGTCCCATGAGAAGATCTCGACGATTTCTTCGCAGAACAACACCCTCATCTGTCTGAATGGTGTATGATCTTGGTTGAACTTCACTCAGGACAGTTCCCTTCTGAGTCCATATGTTTGTTTTGTCTTTGAACCTTACTTGGTCACCAGTGTGGAGTTCAGGTAGGTTTTGTGTTCCTCTATCATAGTAGTACTTTTGCTTTTCTTTCTGTTGTTCTTTGAACTTCCTCACTTTCTCCCCCTCTTTTGTTTTCAGGAGGTTCTCCGGGATGGGTAGGTTTGACCTTAGCAGACGTCCCATTAGGAGTTGGGCTGGTGACATACCACACTCGAGCGGCGTTGTGCGGTATACAAGCATGCTCTGGTAGAAGTCAGTTCCACTGTCTTTTGCCTTGTACATCAGTCTTTTCACTGTCTGGACCGATTTTTCCACTAGTCCATTGGACTGTGGAAAGTGAGGACTTGACGTTGTGTGGACAAAGTCCCACTCTTTGGCAAAGTGTCGGAAACTTGCATTGTAAAACTGGGGTCCGTTGTCTGTGAAGACCTCGCTTGCCACGCCATGTCTGGAGAATATGGCTTTCATACATGTTATCACAGCATCTGCAGTGGTGGTGTACAGTCTACAAACCTCTGGATACAGGGAGTAATAGTCTGTGACTACAAGATAGTCCTTCCCTTGACATACAAATAGGTCAGCGCCTACCTTCTGGTAAGGTCTGTCTGGCGCTGGGTGTGGCTTTAGTGGTTCTACCGGATTGCTTGCTCGATATTTCAGGCATATTGCGCAGTTTGACACCTCATTTGTCACATCTTGGTTGATTCGTGGCCAGTACATCACCTCTCGTGCTCTTTTCTTACACTTTTTGATTCCCAGATGTCCTCCATGGATCCTTTTTAGCATCTCTTTTCTTAGACTCTTTGGGATAACTATTTTACTTCCTTTGTAGATGATGGCTTCGACCACTGATAGTTCCGCCCTGCAGTTCCAGTACTCTGCCATGTCAGGTGAGCAGTCTTGCTTCATGTTGGGCCATCCATCCAAGATGCTTTTCCTCAGTCGTCTCATTGTTTCATCTTTGTCTCAGTCTTTATGAGCTCCATTTTTGCATCTGCTATGGGCAGTGCACTTGTGATCATGTCCACGTAGGCGTTCACTTTTTCATCCATTTTGCTGTTTGCGGGCTCACTTGGGTCAACAGCTCTGGACAACGTGTCTGCTGTATACATCAGCTTACCCGGTGTGTACGCAACATTCAGTGTATAGCGTTGCAGCCTGATCATCATTCTTTGTATTCTAAGCGGACAGCTATTTAGTGGCTTTTGGAACAATGCAATCAAGGGCTTATGGTCAGTCTCTACACTGATTGCTTGTCCTGACACAAACTGGTGAAATCTTTCACAGGCGTATGTGATGCTGAGCAGCTCCTTTTCTATTTGAGCATATCGCGTCTCCGCGTCTGTCATTGAGCGTGATGCATATGCAATAGGTTGCCAGTAGTCATATTTTTGCAGAAGAACGGCACCGAGCCCACTCTGTGATGCATCTGATGATATCTTGATGGGTCTCGCTGGGTCATAAAACCTCAGAACTGGCTCCTCTGTGAGCAGTTTCTTTAGATCACTCCATGACTTTTCATTCTCATGATTCCATTCCCATTCTATGTTCTTTTCAGTTAGTCTTCTCAGTGGCGCCATCTTTTCTGAGAGGTTGGATATGAATTTACCCATGTAGTTGATCATTCCATTAAACCTCTGCACGTCCTTTTTGCATTGTGGCTTTGGCATATTCTCAATGGCGGACACCTTTCTGGGATCTGGTCTGATGCCCTCACTGCTAAGGATATCTCCCATGAATGTCAGTTCTGTCACCCCGAGCTGGCATTTCTCTCTATTCAGCTTCAGGTTTGTTTTCCTTGTTGCTTCCAGCACTTTTTTCAGTCTCTCGTCATGCTCAGTTCTCGTGGTTCCCCATACTATGATGTCATCCATTGATGTATCAACTCCCTTCAGGTGCTCATAGATCATATGGATAGTTTTGTGATACACTTCAGGAGCTGAGGCAATGCCAAATGGTAACCTTAGGAATCTGTATCTGCCAAATGGACTGTTGAACGTGCACAGTCTTGAACTTGCCTCGTCCAATTTCATCTGCCAAAATCCTGATGATGCATCTAACTTGCTGAAATACTTGCATTTGCAAACTGTGCCATGATTTCCTCACGTGTAGGAAGCTTGAAGTGCTCTCTCTTTATTGCTCTGTTTAGATCTCTTGGATCCAGGCAAATTCTGAGCTTTCCATTCTTTTTGTCCACAACGATGAGGGAACTCACCCACTCAGTTGGCTCATCTATCTTCTGAATCACGTTCAGGCTTTCCATCCTGTCCAACTCTGCCTTCAGTTGCTTTTGAAGAGCAAACGGAACTTTTCTGCATGGATATATGACCGTTGGCATACTTTTATCTACTCTGATCGTGTGTTCTCCTGGAAGGCAGCCTAGACCCTGAAATAGGTCATTGTACTCTTTCATGCGTTCATCATAGGCTGTCTCTCCTTCGCTTTCCACAATGAGGACTCTCTTTACCAGGTTCAGTCTCTCACAGGCTTTTAAACCTAGTATGGCTTGCACATCCTTTGGCACCACGATTAATGCTCGTGTGTGCTCTCTGTCCTTGTGTGTCACTTTGACAATGCATCTTCCTTTCACTGGTATATCAGTACCTGCGTATCCTGTCACTTTCACTTTTATTCCATGTATCTTTGGTCTGGGTCTAATTTTCTTAAAATCAGTCTCTGATATCACATTAACTTGTGCTCCAGTATCCAATTTAAATGGAATGTGTATGTCATTCACTTTTAGTGTCAACATCCAGTCTCTTTTTTCTTTTTTCTTTTCAGACACAACATCTACATAGAACTCCTCTATCTCGCTTTCATCTACTGTATGGACCTTGCTTTGTTGCACTTGGTTCTTACAGCAACGGGCATAATGGTTGTTTTTGTTGCAACTATTGCATGCTTTACCATATGCGGGACACTTTTTTGGTGGATGCTGTGTACCGCATCGACTACATGACTTTCGATTGCCCCTTTCATTTTTGTTCGCTGGCCACGCCTCTTTTTTCACATTGGCGCTCTTTTTGTTAAACGGTTTGTGTCCGTTCTTTCTCACTGCATCCACGTTGCAGCTACTGTCACTGAACAGCTCCATCGCCTGCGATTTCACAGTCTCTGTAGCCCTACACAGTGCTATGGCTTTTCCCAGGTCTAGATTTTGCTCTCTTAGCAGTCTTTCCCATTATCTGGAATACCACACACCAGTCTGTCTTTTAACAACGAGTCTGTCAGTCCCCCAAATTCACATGTTTTGCTTCGGTTTCTCAGTTCAGTCACACACTGATCAATAGTCTCTCCCGTTTTCTGTACACATGTGAAAAATCTGTGCCTCTCAAACGTCACGTTACGTTTAGGTATGCAGTAGGCCTCAAACTGTTCCATTATTTTATCCAACTTCATTTTGTCTCCATCAGCAGCGAATGTGAAGTTATTATACACTTCCAGCGCTTCATCACCCACGACATGTAAGAACACTGACGCTTTCATTTTATCACTTTTCTCGTCAGCTCCGATTGCTGCTAAATACAACTCCAAACGTTGTTTGAACCTCCTCCAATTTTCAGCCACATTACCTGTCAACTGAAGCTTCGCCGGTGGGAGTAAACCTTCCATTTTTTCACTTCGTTAGCTATTCTCCAATGGTAAGTAACGATGTTCTCTTTTGGCTGCTAATATGTGGAGAGCTGATTTAACTTCAGATTTTTCCTCTTCATCTCTTTCAATCACTTCTTCTGACACCATGTATTGATTTGTATGTGGGTTCAATGACGACACATTCATGAAAGAGAATGACTTTTTATCTAAAGTATGTTCAACTCAGTTAACAGCATTACAGGAGACACCATCTTAGAGATCCATCTAAAACGAAACCAAAACTAAACTGCTTGTCTCTCACATGCCCTCTGCTGGTCAGGCATAAATAATCAATCAGGCAAATATGCTGGTAAGGCATAAATAATCAAACAGGCAAATACCATCACTATTTGCTGATATCATTACACCCGGAACCATTCTGGTAAAACTCCTCTGCATCCTCTCAAGTGCCTTCACATCCTTCCTAAAATGTGGTGACCAGAACTGGACGCAATACTCCAGTTGTGGCCTAACCAGCACTTTATAAAGATTCAGCATAACTTCTCTACTTTTGTGCTCAATACCTCTATTTATGAAGCCCAACATCCCATATGTTTTGCTAACCACTCTCTCAATATGTCCTGCCACATTCAGGGACCTATGTACATTAACTCCCAGGTCCCTCTGCCCCTGCACACTCTTTAAAATTGTGCCATTAAGTGTATATTGCCCCTCCGTTCTGCCAAAATGCATCACCTCACAATACTGTGGAGGAGGAATTCCTGGAGTGTTTACGGGATGGTTTCCTGGACCAATATGTCGAGGAACCAACCAGAGATCAGGCCATCTTAGACTGGGTATTATGTAACGGGAAAGGATTAATGAGCAATCTTGTTGTGCGAGGCCCCTTGGGTCGGAGCGATCATAACATGATCGAATTCTTCATTAAGATGGAGAATGAAGTAGTTGACTCAGAGACTAGGGTCCTAAATTTAAATAAAGGAAACTATGATGGTCTGAGGCACGAGTTGGGTAGGATTGATTGGGGAATGTCACTCAAAGGGTTGACGGTGGATAGGCAATGGCAAACATCCAAAGACCGCATGGATGAACTACAGAATTTGTTCATCCCAGTTTGGCATAAAAATAAAACAAAAAAGGTGATTCAACCGTGGCTAACAAGGGAAATTAGGGATAACATAAGATCCAAGGAGAGGACATATAAATTGGCCAAAAAAAGCAATAATCCTGAGGATTGGGAGCAATTTAGGATTCACCAAAGGAGGACAAAGGGATTAATTAAGAAGGGGAAAATAGAATATGAGAGTAAGCTTGCAGGTAACATAAAAACTGACTGTAAAAGCTTTTATAGATATGTGAAGAGAAAAAGATTGGTGAAGTCAAGCGTAGGTCCCTTGCAGTCAGAATCAGGGGAATTTATAATGCGAAACAAAGAAATGGCATACCAACTAAATACATATTTTGGTTCTGTCTTCACAAAGGAGGACACAAATAACCTCCCAGAGATGCCGGGGAACATAGGGTCTGATGAAAGGGATGAACTGAAAGAAATCAGTATTTGTAGGGAAATGGTGTTAGGGAAATTGATGGGATTGAAGACCGATAAATCCCCGGGGCCTGATAATCTACATCCTAGGGTACTTAAGGAAGTGGCCCTAGAAATAGTAGATGCATTGCTGATCATCTTCCAACATTCGATGGAATCTGGAACAGTACCCATGGATTGGAGGGTAGCTAATGTTACCCCACTATTCAAAAAAGTTGGTAGAGAGAAAACGAGGAATTACAGACCGGTAAGCCTGACATCAGTAGTGGAGAAAATGCTAGAGTATTGACTTGGATAGAAAACTGGTTGGCAGACAGAAAGCAAAGAGTTGGAATAAACGGGTCTTTTTCCGAGTGGCAGGCAGTGACTAGTGGGGTACCGCAGGGATCGGTCCTTGGACCCCAGCTATACACAATATATGTTGATGATCTAGACAAGGGAACTAGATGTAATATCTCCAAATTTGCAGATGGCACAAAGCTGGGTGGGCGTGTGTGCTGTGAGGAGGATGTCGAGAAACGCCAGGATTATTCGGACATGTTGGGTGATTGGGCAGAAACATGGCAGATGCAATATAACGTGGATAAATGTGAGGTTGTCCACTTTGGTGGCAAAAACAGGAAGGTAGATTATTATCTAAATGGCAATAGATTGGGAGAAGGGGAAGTGCAACGAGATCTGGGTGTCCTTGTGCACCAGTCGCTGAAGGTGAGCATGCAGGTGCAGCAGGCGGTTAAGAAGGCAAATGGTATGTTGGCCTTCGTAGCGAGAGGGTTTGAGTACAGGAACAAGGATGTCTTGCTGCAGTTGTACAGGGCCTTGGTGAGACCACATCTTGAGTATTGTGTGCAGTTTTGGTCGCCTTATCTGAGGAAGGATATTCTTGCCATGGAAGGAGTTCAGTGAAGATTCACCAGGCTGATACCTGGGATGGCAGGAATGACGTATGAGGAGAGATTGGGTCGATTGGGCTTGTACTCGCTGGAGTTCAGAAGAATGAGAGGTGATCTCATTGAAACTTATAAAATTCTGACTGGACTGGACAGACTAGATGCAGGATGGATGTTCCCGATGGTCGGGGAGTCCAGAACCAGGGGACACAGTCTAAGGATAAAGGGTAGGCCATTTAGGCCAGAAATGAGGAGGAATTTCTTCACCCAGAGAGTGGTGAACCTGTGGAACTCTCTACCACAGAAGGCGGTGGAGGCCAGTTCATTAAATATATTCAAGAAGGAGTTGGATATATTTCTTAAGGCTAAAGGGATCAAGGGGTCTGGGAGAAAGCAGGGACTGGGTACTGAATTTGGATGATCAGCCATGATCGCTATGAATGGTGGAGCAGGCTCGAGGGGCCGAATGGCCTACTCCTGCTCCTACCTTCTATGTTTCTATGTTTCTCTGTATTAAATTCCATTTGCCACTTGTCTGCCCATTCTGCTAGCCTTTCTATGTTCTGTTGCAGTCGATTGGTATCATCCTCACTGTTTGCAACAACCCAAGCTTGGTGTCATCGGCAAATTTAGAAATTCTACTCTGTATTCCAATATCCAGGTCATTTACATATATCAAAAAAAGCAGTGGCCCCAGCACTGACCCTCCAGTCTGAAAAACAGCCATTTACCACAACTCGCTGTTTTCTGTCCTTAAGCCAATTCCTTATCGAAGCTGCCACTGACCCTCCTATTCCATGAGCCTCAATTTTGTTAACCAGCCTTCTATGTGGTACTTTGTCAAATGCCTTCCTAACATCCATTGCATTCCCTTCATCAATCCACCCTGTTACTTCATCAAAAAATTCAATTAAATTAGTCAAACACGATCTGCCATTTACAAATCCATGTTGGCTCTCCTTAATTAGCTTAAACCTCTCCAAGTGCCCATTATTTTTCCTTGATTATTGTTTCTAAAACTTTACCCACCACTGATGTTAAACTGACTGGCCTGTAGTTATTAGGATTGTCCTTACACCCTTTCTTGAACAATGGTGTCACATTTGCCACTTTCGAATCCTCAGGCACCTCCCCGCATCTGGGGAAGATTGGAAAATTATGGCAAGCCCTTCCAGTATCTCCTCCCCCAATTCCCTTAGCAACCTGGGATGCAAGCCATCTGGACCAGGCGACTTATCCACTCTAAGCATACCCAGCCTTTCTAGTACATCCTGTCTATCTATTTTCACCCCTTCCATTGCTTTTACTTTTTCCACTTCTACCGATATCATGCTTACTAATGCTCAGTGCTTCACCCAGTGAAAACCCTTCTGACTCGCTAACTACTTCCTTCTGAGTGGGTATCTCTGGACTGGTGCTTGAATATTTAAGATGTTATTAAGCAGTTGGTGGGGGCAAGGCAGGAATTGTGCAGCTTGTAGTGCTTCTCTGACTACTTCTCCTCTTAGCCATTCCCAACGATTTTCGAAATACAAAAGCTTCGTTAGCTATGTAAACAATCACGTCTCTTTGAAGAAATAGTGGCTGAATCAATGGCCATTTAAATATTTTGACATGCCACAAGAAGCTAAAACTAACTGTGCTCCCCTTGCCCTGCCTCTACCAACCTGCTCTTGGTACTTTGTCTCCCATGTCCTCCATCTCCGACAGCCTATCCTGTGTGCCTTTGAATGAGTTCCAAAGCTTCCTCCTCGTGTGCACTCAAATTTTGAAAACTCTCTGTTCCTCCTCCAATTGAATTACTTTTGTTGCTGGTTGTGTGCAACGCTTTCCTTAGTAACAACAGAATGCAGTGCTGAAGGAATCTGGTTGGTAACTACACTTCTGTTCACCCAGTGCCTGCATCCAAACCACGGTTGTAATGCCTGCAGTTACGGTAGCATAGTGGCTATGTTACTGGACTAATAATCCAGAGGCCTAGACTATGTAAGTTCAAATCTCAACACGGGGAATTTAAATTCAGTTAATTAAATAAATCTGGAATAAAAAGCTAGTGTCAGTAATGGTGTGCCTATTGGATTGTCGTAAAAACGCACCTGGTTCACTACTGTCTTTACCTGGTCTGGCCTACATGTGACTCCAGACCCACAGCAATGTGGTTGACTCTGAAATGGTGGCTCACCACCAAGGGTAATTAGGGATGGGCCAGTGACACCCACATCCCAGGAATGAATTTTTTAAAAAGGTACAGACTCCCCTTAAACACCTCCTTCAAGACCAACACAACTCTCTTATGGCTGGCAATGTGAGTTTACACAGTGGTATGGGGTTAACCAGGTTCTAGAGGTTACTTGTGAATAAAGTGCAGGTTTCCTTTCACCCAGTTAATGACACAGACAGGGCGTGATAGGTAAGGAGGTGAGTCATGCTCAATTATTTTTATAGGTTTTGAGTGTGGAATGGTGCTTTCACTTAACTTGGCCAACCTTGCGGGATCATTGAAGCCGTTTGTGTTCTGTGCGGCAGTGATTGTGATGCTGGGGCTTTCACTGACGGTCTCAGCAATCTCCCTACATAATGTTTGTACCATCCTCTTTCTGTTCTCAGTCCCCAGGGGTCCCTTCCCCCCAGCCCTCACTTCAGCGAATAGAACATCCACAGGTTATATCAGGAAATCTGGGGGTCAGGGTAACAAAATTAAAATGCTGTTATGGGAACCCGCATGGGTCCAGCTATACCTGTCGTTTTAAGGGTATGTTGAAAACTCTTTGTTTCAATCCCACTGACATCTTCTTCCATTACATTGATGGCTGTGTCGGTGGTGTTTTCTGCACTCATTGGGGTAGATATTCACCTTGGGCGGTAGCACAACACTGGCGGTATCGCATCAGCTGCCCATTATACACCCCACCTGATGTTCAGCTCCATTGATTTCATACTCATGTTCCATTTGTCTTTAGTTCTGAGGAAGGGCTATAAGCCTGAAATAAAAACAGAAAATGCTGAAAACACTCAGCAGGTCTGGCAGCATCTCTGGAGAAAGAAACAGATTTAACATTTCAGGCCGACATCCTTTCATCAGATAAAAGGTCATCGACATTGAAATATTGGCATGGATATTAACAGGAGTGGGTTACTTAGACGGGGGCACGGAGTTTTGAGCAGGAACCTGGAAGTCCGGATTTCTCCGCCTGCTCCACGGCATGTGTCTTTTGTCCTTGACTGGTTCCCATCCCGGAAGTCAGCCTGATTGACAGGCTGGGCTTCCAGTCGGGCGGGGAGGACTCCGGAGCAGGCCACAAGAGCAGGCAGATCCAATTCACTCCTGCTCCTCCTGGCCCACAAGCAGTGTTGTAAAGACACTTGCCTTCTCCCCAAAAGAGTCCACGCCTCCCTTCAGCTGCTGAGTTTCCCAAGGCCTGGGAAACCCAGTCGGCCAGGGTTAAACCTGCAAAGCAGCTTAAATCAGAGGCTGCAAGCCTCATTCAAATATTTAAATTGCCAACCCTCCTCCTGGGTGTGGGTTGGCTGCCCACCCCTTGTCCCGCCTCTGTTAAACCTGGAAGGAGGTGGGTTGGGGTCGGGTTTGAGATTTAAAACATTTTAACATTTGACCCAACCCCCAACCCACCCGGTTTTGGGTGTTAAAAGTTCACCCCGTTAACTCTGTTTCTATCCCCACAGATGCTGCCTGACCTGCTGTGTGTTTCCAGCATTTCCTATTTGTATTTCAGATTTCCAACATCCGCAGTATTTGGTTTTGGCTATAGCCTGAAATCTTAGTTTATCTTTTCTCTCCACTGATGCTGATTGGCCTGCTGTGTATTTGCAGCAACTTCTGTTTTTATTTCAGATTTCCAGTGATTTTTTTGCTTTCTAGCTGTTCACACATAATTACTTCAAAATTGCTTCACTGCCTCCAGTGGAACAATTGTGCCAATCCCCCTCGAGTGTAACATGATGCCTCACTCTGAGGGCCGCATACTTTTATAATAAAATCCTGTTCACAAGTCAGTGCTTGCGCCACTGCCTGGGCTCAGCAGCCAGCACGCCGTATCATTCCAAGTGATTTTTAGGCTCCAAGGAACTGGAAAAGTAAGAATAAGCCTCAGTGTTCGCAGGCATCCTAATGGATTTCCCGCTCCTGAGGGCCGAAAATCCATGATCCCGCTCTGCCAGCGTAACAGTGGGGGAGTGGAACCTGATCGGCGTTAATTAGTTACACTCCGGACCCCATCAGAATAAGCAGGTGTCCTGGCTGGTAGCGAAGTAGCTCGGCTGGGTGGAGGGGTGTTGGGCAGCCACCGAGGGCTAGAGGCAGATGGAAGGAGAAACGACCCCCGTTTCCTCTTTCCTCATGACCGGCTGCTGTAAAGAAACTGCCCTCTCCCACTTTGGTGGGCCCCACATCCACCGCCTGAGGCACCAGAGGCAGGACGGGGGAGAATGCCAATGGTATCATTTATTTGACATCACCTGGAAAGGGGGCAGATTCAGGAAATGCCCACCCCTTCTACCCGAGGAAACCCTGGCACAGGACAAACGGGGCAGAGACCCAGTGTAACCGGGTCTCACCCCAGAATCCACCTGCCATCAGATAGCCCAGATTTTCATGACGGTAAGATCTAAAAGAGTGCCAGGTGATCGGAGGAAGTCACAAATATAATCACCAGGAGCTTTCCTGGAACATTGCCTTAACGACACACCCACAATTGTCAGGCTAAATCTCACTTCACCTGTAATCATTAACATAAACAACAAGGAAGTTTCAGACACAGCCTCAGCACTAATTGTGGATGCAGTACTGCTTTGCCTTTAACTCTGTAAAATCTTCAAAAGACTTGATATTGATGCTTCTTCTCTGAAACGATAGTGAAAGAATGCCCTGGGAGAAGACTTACTAAAAATTATTTTCCTACTTCCTTTTTCTACTGACTTTCTACAAGTGGTTTTGTCTGTCAGACTACGACGAGAGCTAGAGGCTATAAAGTGTTACCAGCAAGTGCAGGAATAGTCGTCAACAGCCAGGTGCAAAGTAAGATGAAAGGTGTAAGGTATGCGTTATTTCTGAATTTGATAAGTTGATAGACATTTGTGAAGCAAAGTGTTGACTACTGTATAATCTGTTACAGCCTTTAACCACTTATAGTCAAATAAAAATTTTGGGGATCAGTGCTAACCTCAATGGAGAGCCCAAAATAATCTAAATTTCTGTGAGTAAATGAATTTGGACCACTTTGATGTTAAATGCCGATCCTTCAAACAAAGGTGTGTGGGAATGCATAGGATCTACTATATACTTATATATATATGCATAGGATCTAATTATACTACATATATGTATGCATAGCATCTAACTGCACTTATATATATGCATAGGATTGAACTACACTTATGCATACGCATAGCCATTGTTCTGCTTGAAGTTTCTCTGGTGCCTGACTGGAAACAGAAGCAAAAGAAAGGCTTTTTTTTTCAATTTTCCTTCTTGGTGGTCTAGTGGGGAGAGAATGCCCAATCTCTGGCTAACTGAGGGATTGGGGGATCCTAACTCTTGAAATCAAATGCTGCTGTGTACTACTGATCAGTGTTTTTTTCTAAAATCAATGATGAAGCGTGCCCTCTTCAAAGATGTACTCTAGTAATACAGAAGGCACAGCACTAGATGTGCCTGGCTAGATTTCCTCTTTGAGCTACTAAGGATCACGATTCAACCCATTTTTCATTGAAGCATCAACGGAAAACAAAATTCCCTCCTTTATCCTCCCCTCTTCCTAACAGCCTACTTAGGGAGTTGATAGTGATGGGAAGTGTTTGACAACCTGGGAATAAAAGCTGTGCTGCACCATTCCTGACACTTGGCAAGGAGTACATTTCAGGAAATGAAGAAAAACTCACGAGCCGGGATTCTGCTGCTCTCCTGCTGAAGTTGAGGCAGGTGATCAGGAGAAATCTCCCAGAAATTTCTGGCATATGTTTGTTGCATTAGACACCATTATACAGGACTGAGCTCCTAGACTGTTGAAATAAAGAACAGATTTGCCTTCCAAAGTTAGGCTTTATTAACTTTAAAATCGGCAGCATATCTTTCTACATCCAGTCCCAACTAAAGCTAGAAAAGGACTGAATTTAAGGTAGCCACAACACATCATGTGATCATCAACTACCAATGAGATTACAACACATATCCCAAGGCAGTTAACAAACAACGAATCACAATACTTTTACTAATCAAGGAATAATCACCACAACTGTAAAGCAAAATTAGGTAAGCAGTATCCGCGGTTACTCAAAACAATGGTTGACTACATAAACAGTGTAATATTTCCTGTTTCTGCAGAGTATGTTTCATTTGAAAAAAAAGGCTAAATATAATGAGTTTGAGAAGCCAATAATACATTAAATGAAGATTGATCAAGTTAATTTACTAAAATTATTACATTATGATAGCATTAATACTGGAAATGTATTTAAGTAATAGGAGAAGGTGTGAACTTATCAGGAGGAGGAAATGTTAGATATGAAGAGTTGAAAAAATGACCAGAGATTGGTATCAATCACTCCTGACAGTGAGTAAAGGAGAAAAGGCCTGTCCAGAGATTGAACCCAAGGGGAATGGTAGGGAAGGGCACAGATGATTCTGCTCTTCAGAGTTGGGCAGCCAGAATCAACTTAATTGTTCAGCATTGTTAAAAATAAAATCAGCCAACTAATGTACAACGTATGGACCAATTGTAGTTTTTGAATATATAATTGTATAAAAAATCTTGTTCTGTATTTCATTTATGATGGTCACATAACACAGTGCTGAGTGAAACCATTGAAATGTAGCTGATGATTCTGTGTTAATGTGTGGTTTAATTCTAGCACTAATTATCCCTCGTTGTAAGACGAGTGCCAGAATATGTTATTAAACTTCGAGTTCGTCGTCGTATATGTCTTCACACTGTTCCCTTTGGGGAACTGTATGAAGTGGTGGAAGGATTTCTGGCCACGATTAACGCTCCTTCCGTGACCGTAACCATCTTCGTACCAGCCATTAGGGTGGTTAGTCCTATGGCGGGAGGGTTTTACGGGCTCCCACAACCCATACGAGGGGGGGGGGCCACCCACACCCACGGACGCAAGTATCCCGCTGGATGTCAACCCAGAATTTAGAGCCGGAGCTCCGACTCCACTTGCCGGGACTGTCTGGAGCGGGGTTCGAAACCCTACACCTTCTGGCCCAGCGGCGGGGATGCTACTGCTACGCCAAAGGCCCACTCCAACTTCGAGTTAAAGGGGATCTTGCTAACCTGCCTTTGTTGTTATAATATTTTTATCAGAATTCTAATTGAATGTGGTAAATTTCACTGTGTAATTTACGAGAATTATCTTTTTTTCCATATTAAAATGTAAGAACTAAGTTCTCCATTTCACATCCTCCGTATGTTGTAGGAGTATAACCTGCCTTGATGGCTGAGTGCACACGTGAAAATATCACCATGATGTAGAAGATAGGCCATGTTGCACACGGTCTCCTTCTCTCATTTACAACAGTTGAGTTTTTCCCAGCTAAAGGTTCGTTGTGTCTTGCTTCAGACCTCTCATTGTCAAAATCTGGAACAAAGCCTCCAGCCTCTCTACAGGAGTAGCTATTAGTCAGCTGATAAGAGCATCGAATGTCACATTCTTTAATCCAGTTTGTCAAGGTTTTTGTGCTTTTATTTCCGGTTTCCCATAAGACTAAGGTGTCGGCTCCAGATGATGAATCTCTAGAAAATATCATACTAAGCCTTTTCAAAACATGCATATAAAAAAAATCTAAACTGATCTCTTTAGGTTGTATCGTAATACCAGTGACCAATCTTATTCACCTTAGATGGGCGTATAAGCAAGTAAACAAAAACAAGCAAGTGTTAGCATATAGAGGGCTACGGCACGCTCTGCAATTATACAGAGAAGGTACCCGGGTTGCCTGTGGTTGTACAGTACACCCTTCAGCACTGAGCCATGCAATACACTGCCTGCATCAAAGGTAAAGTGCTTCCATAGTTGAGTCAGTACCAACATCTTCCAGTGGCATTACTGTGCAAAATGCAATCGTGATCATGGACTCTCCTGATCATTGCATAAAATAGTAATCGCTTAATCTAGGAAACACAATGCCAAATTTGTCTTAGGTTCACAAAATGCACTTATAAGGAACAGCTGCAATGTGTTTACAGAACAAGATAGACGAGCAGATCCAGTCATGCCAGTCAGGCATCGCTGAACAAACATTATCACCAAATATAGTGCCAAGAAAGCAAGATAACATCAGCTACCTGGAACAGAAAGCTGTTCTCTCCTAATTAGGTTGAACTTTTTCTGTTGCCTCAAAAATGAGTAGTTTGTTTATTTTGGTTGACAATGCTGCTACCACAATTGCTGGATCTCACTGATTCCAATTGAAAGGTTCATTTAGCACTTCATAGGTTAATATGCCCACGATTTGAACCTCTTTGAACATGTGAGTTGATTTCTAACATGGAAATGACACGGTTCTTGGCGTTGGTGAACTGCAAGCCCTCTTTGTAGATCAGCTGTATCTGATTATTATTCTGAAAGGCAGGCCTTCGGACTCAGAGACCCTGATGTTGTTATGTATTGTGCGCTCTCCTCCCACCTGTGGTGGCGCTGTCACAGCAGATAAATGGTTGGGTGTTCTCTTGGTTAAGTTTAGCTCTCTTTGTTCGGAACTCTCCAGAACTTCCCTTTCCCTTCGAATAAAGCACTTCATGTTTGAATCTCTGAGTTCTGAGTTCTAATTGTGTCTAGGTAAAAAGGTACCGACACAACAAAGTGGCGACGAGGAGCGGATGAATCTGCGTACGTTACGGGTGCAGTGAGTAAACAGAAATTTAAATTTGAAACGTGAGATGGCTACTATATTAAGAAACATCGGTGATTTTGATGAAAATGTGGAGCAATGGAGCGCTTATACGGAACGTTTTGACTATTTTGTCTTGGCGAATGCGGTGGCAAACGAAAAGGTCGTGCCTACCTTTTTGAGTGTAATGGGGCCGAAGACATTCAATTTACTTCGCAGCCTTGTGCAGCCAGATAAGCCAGGAACTAAAACATATAAGCAACTAGTGGAAATTCTTGGAGCACATTTTTCACCAAAACCTCTGGTTATTGCTGAGAGATTTAGATTTCACAAACGGAATCAAGAGGAGGGGGAATCAGTGACGATGTTTATTGCTGCTTTAAAAAGGTTGTCGGAACACTGCCAGTTGAAGGAGGTGCTGAATGACACCATTAGAGACAGACTTGTGTGTGGTCTGCAAAGTGCAGCCACACAGAAGCGCCTTCTTACTGAGGACAACCTTACTCTTGAAAAGGCCATTGAAGTTAGTGTCTCCATGGAGATGGCGGAAAAGGAGGCTCACCAGTTGAGTTCAACAGGGAGAGTTCACAAGGTGTCGTCTGAGCCTAAAGGTGCGCAGAACGGCACATGTTACCATTGTGGGAAAACGGGCCATCACGCTAATGACTGCTGGTGTACGGAGCTGGAATGCCGAAATTGTGGCAAAAAGGGTCACATTGAATGCGCCTGTAGAGGTAAAAAAACAGACAGAGCTGGGAAGCATGGAAGCAAAATGTCTGTATTTGGACAAGAGAGGAAAAAGAGTGTTCATTCAGTGCAGTATGATGGAACAAGCAAAACAGAGGGGAGCGACACCTCTGAGGAGGAAGAGGTGCACATACTGACGGTTGCAGGTGGTTCAAATGGCTACTGGGTGTCACCACTGGTGGAGGGACAATCAGTGCGGATGGAGGTGGACACAGGCGCGGCTGTGTCCCTTGTTTCAGACACTGTCTACAACAAAATGCTAAAGCATCTTACCCTTCAGCCAACAAACATTGTGCTATAGACGTAAACCGGCGAACCTGTAGCCATGAGAGGCGCCATTGAGGTGACAGTTAAATTGAATGGACAGACTGCAAAACTGCCACTGTATGTGGTAAAGGGAAATTACCCATCGCTACTGGGACGTGCGTGGCTAGAGAAAATCACGCTGGACTGGCCTGCAGTCTGCATGATGTCAAAAGGGGAGTCAGGTCTGACTGCAGTGTTAAACAAACATGCAGAACTCTTCAATGGGGAACTTGGGAGCATGAAAAAGATCAGCGTGAGACTGGACAGCAAGCCAAAGTTTCACAAAGCCCGACCTGTACCCTATGCAATTAGGCCAAAGGTTGAGGCTACCTTGGAGGCCTTAGTCGAGAATGGAGTCCTGGAGCCTGTGAACGTGAGCAAATGGGCCACACCCATTGTTCCTGTCCTGAAAAAGGATGGATCTGTTCGAATCTGCGGGGATTTTAATGTGACTATTAACCCGGTGCTGTCTGCGGAACTGTACCCTCTTCCCCTCATTGATGATCTTTTTACGGGCCTGGCCGGAGGGCAAAAGTTCAGCAAAATAGACTTATGCCAGGCTTATCTACAAATGCATGTCGATGTCAAATCAAAGAGAGCTAAACTTAACCAAGAGAACACCCAACCATTTATCTGCTGTGACAGCACCACCACAGGTGGGAGGAGAACACACAATACATAACATACTCCTCCCCTCTTAAATAGAAGGTGTAATGTCCGCGGATCAATAATACTCAGACTGCAGGAGAACAATAAAACAGGTATTTACTGAACAGAGAGTAATTCAAGACTGAAGTACAGAAGCCTGCTATGGCTTTATATACAGGGGTGGTCACTGCCGGTACTGCAGTATAGAATCAGTTCTTCTCTTAAAGGTACATACACAACAATTCCTCCCCTTTTAGATAAACAGTACATAACATTCATTTAACAACTAAATAATAACTAATTACAATTACAATTTTCTCTGTACTATATACATCAACTGAAATAATCATTTATAAGTTCAGTCTTTGAGGAGGCTTCCTGATCCTGACTGGATAACGCCTTTCTCGAGTATCCTGTTCTTGCGGCGGAGTTGATTCTGGCTCATTGTCATTGGTTGGTTCGTCAGCTTCCAATACCACTGCTTCTGAGGTAGACGCAATCTGTACTTCGGGTTGATTACCAGGTGCACCTGCTCATGGTATGGGTTTGGCTTGTTCCTGTGACTCTAGAATCTGGTCAGCATGGCGTCTCACGATGCTCTCTCCAACGTCCACTGTGTACATTAGTGGTCCCTGCTGTGTGCATATCGTTCCTGGCTGCCATTTTTCTGTTCGGTAGTCGCGGGCCAAGACTGGTTGCCCTATCTTGAAGCTCCGGGTTGGCTTCTCATTTATGTGCTGGAATTGCTTATCCTCAACATCTCGTCTTATGTTTGGTTTGAGCAAATCCAGGCGACATCTTAGCCTTCGGTTGAAGAACATTATGGCTGGAGTTTGGTTGGTTACTGCATGTGTCGCATTCCAGTAAGCAAACAAGAAATTATCCACCTTGTGTTGTAGCGGTATGTCGTCATTATGCATTGCCTTTATTGCCTTTTTAAAGGTCTGAACAAACCTCTCAGCCAATCCATTTGTGGCTGGATGATATGGGGCAGATGTGTAATGTGTCACCCCATTATTCCTCAGAAACCTCCGGAGATCCTCGGACACAAACTGTGGCCCATTGTCGGAGCAAATCTGTTCTGGCAAGCCATTCCTGGTGAAGATGGTCCATAGGACTGCAATAGTTTTCTCCGTGGTGGTGGAGGACATTTTGATGACCTCTGGCCATTTTGAATGGGCATCCACAGTGATTAGGAACATTGAGTCCATAAATGGACCAGCAAAATCAAGGTGTACCCGTTGCCATGGAGATGAGGGCCGCTCCCATGGATGTAGCGGGGCCTGTGGTGGAGCGTTTTGGACCTTCTGGCATCCTGTGCATCTCTTGGTCATATCCTCGATTTCTTTATCGATTCCCGGCCACCACACAAACGCCCTGGCTAGGCTCTTCATTTTTACCCCTCCCAGATGACCCTCATGAAGCTCATTGAGCACTCTATCTCTCAACTTGGGTGGAATTACCACTCGGGATCCACACATCAAGGTACCCCGGCACACTGACAGCTGTTCTCTCCTTGGCGAGAATGCTGGCAACAGTGAGTCGCCATGTGCTGGCCATCCCTTCACCGTCAAATCATAGACCCGAGAGAGTGTCGGGTCATTTCGGGTTTCCTTCTCTATACTTGAGTTTGTAACAGGTAGACATTCGACTATGGTCGCATGGAATATCTCAACAGGGTCCACTGCAGATTCTTCCTCTACCGTAGGCAACGGTAGGCGCGACAGCCCATCAGCGTTTCCATGCTGTTTCGTACCCTTGTACTCTATGTCGTACTGATGTGCCCCTAGAAAAAGTGACCATCTTTGCAGCCGTTGTGCCGTCATCACTGGAATGCCCTTCTTTGGGTTAAAAATGGAGACCAGGGGCTGATGATCAGTCAGTAGGGTGAATTTCTGCCCGTGCAGATAGTGATTGAACTTCTTCACCCCCCACACCAGGCTGAGGGCCTCCCTGTCAATCTGGGCGTAGTTACGCTTGGCTGAGGTTAACGAGCGCGACGCAAAGGCTATTGGCCTCTCTGAACCGTCAAGGAATTTGAGTGACAGCACCGCTCCGATGCCGTAGGGAGACGCATCACATGCTAACCGAATCGGTAGTGTTGGATTGTACAGGAAACTTTGTGCTATCCGGCACCCATGGGACCGAGCTACTGCCGTTTTTTTAAAAGCTCTAGATAGACCAGCGTCAATGTTATCAGATAGGAGCTTTTCATCGCAGTATCTAACCACAAACACTGTTGCTCAGCAACAGCTTGTAAACACTCGGCCCGTGGCTTGGAAGCGTCTCTGAAGCTGTTGCTAAGATACAGAGACGCTTTCTAGAGCCTGCCGTGTCTGACCACAAACACTGTTGCTCAGCAACAGCTTGTAAACACTCGGCCCAGTAGCTTGGAAGCATCTCGGAAGCTGTTGCTAAGCGACAAAGACGCTTTCCAGAGCCTGCCTGTGAAAAGAATGCTCGGAGAAAAAAAACCTAACCAAAACGGCTGCTGATTTCTGCCGTTAGATCAAAGTTGCCGGACATTCAACTTCTGGATAGCTCAAAGTTTCCTGTAGTGGGCCAATACTTCTTTTGAAGTGATTAGGCATTTACATTTCTGAAAGGCACGCTTACACTCATCACTCCATTTCCATTTTACTCCAGTTTGCAGTTGGGCGTTCAGTGGGTGCAGAATTGTAGATAAATTCGGCAAGAACTTATGGTAGTAGTTCACCAACCCGAGGAACGACCTCAGTTGCAACACATTTTCCGGTGCTGGAGCCTTGACTACAGCCTCAATCTTGTCCGGCGACTTATGCAACCCTTCCTCATCAATCATGTGGCCACAATACGAGATTTGCCTCCTGAAGAACTCGCATTTGGGGCGGTTGGCTCGTAGCCCATATTCCTGTAATCTCGTGAGCACCTGCTCCAGGTTGGCAAGGTGTTCACTGTCATTTTCGCCCGTAACCAGGATGTCGTCCAAATAACACTGGGTCCCCGGGATCCCTTGCAGGACTTGTTCCATCACCCTCTGCCAAATAGCCGGGGCTGATGCTACCCCGAATACCAGTCGAATGTACTGGTAAAGGCCTTTGTGAGTGTTTATTGTTGCCGTTACTCCTTTTAGAGTCCCAAGTCCTTGTTGGAACACCTCTTTCGCGTCAGTTAGAATTTTTGACAGTCGTCCAGGTGTGACGTCATCATCCTTTTTATCAGTCACAGTTAGTGCCTGAATGGAATGCCAATCCAATTGTATTTTTTGGATCCATTCACGTCCCAATAGTGGTGGTCCTCCATCCGGTAGTATATATAGATACAGTTTCTGTGTTTCCTTGCTGTTGTATTCAACTGGCACCCTTATTTTTCCTCTGGGGTAGACTTTTTGCCCCGTGTATGTCTTCAATACAATGGACGTGTCCTTCAAGGGTATGTGTGAGAATAGCCGCTCATAGTCTCGTCGATTCATGACAGTTAGGGCTGATCCTGTATCCAATTCCATCTTTACTTGGGACCCTGCTATCATGAGGGTGACCCAAATGGTTCGGTGATCCTCCCTTGCGATCACGTTGTGTAACTTTAGACAACTTAGTCTCCTGCTCCCAGAGTCATTATCACTCTCCTGATCTTCCGAACTACTGTCTGTCATTTTTTTTTACTTTCTTGTACTTTTCCTTAGTAGTTCTTGTAGTGTTGGTTTTCTTTCCCGACCTGCAGACTCTTGCTATATGTTCCATTTTCCCGCATTGCCTGCATACTTTGTCCTTAAACCAGCAGCCCTTCTGATCATGGGTTGTTCTGCCGCAGCGATAGCACTTTTCTGCTCCATACGCCATTTCGTTAGCGCTGTATTCTTGTGGTTTCTGTTGTATTTCCGCAGCTCCCCGTGCTGCTGCTTCGTAGGATACTGCCACGCTGAAAGCCTGTTCTAGCATCAGGTCCTTTTCCGAAAGTAGTCGTTTCTGGGTTCCTTCACTCTGGAGCCCGCAGACAAACTTATCCTGTAAGGTGTCTGCCAGTCCTGCCCCGAACTGGCAGTGCTTCGATAACTTGCGTGGTTCCGTAAGATAGTTAGCCTTGTTCTCATCTTTGTGCTGGTTTCTTTTATGGAACTTGAATCTTTCTGCTATCAGCAGCGGTGTAGGGTTTAGGTGTTCCTGTAAGATATTAACAATCTCTTCAAAACTTTTCTCCATTGGTTTAGCTGGGGTAATTAAATTCCGCAATAGGCCGTACGTTCTTGCGCCCATCAAATTTAATAATACCGACGCCTTCTTTCCATCGGCCACTTCATTGGCATTGCAGTACACTTCAATTCTTTTCACATACGTGGTCCAGTCTTCTACCTCGTTGACGAAAGCAGTGATACTGCCACTCTTCGGCATCTTGGGTGATTTAAAATGGCGCCTCCCGCGCTTTTTCTTCTTCCCCAATGTAATAAAATGACGCCTCCCGCGCTTTTCCTTCTTCCCCAATGGAATAAATGGCACCTCCTGCGCTTTTCCTTCTTCCCCTTGCTGCCACGCTGCTCCTAGTGTTCTACAGGGTAATGGCGGTGACCCGCGGCTTCGGCGCGTCTCACTTTTCCTTCCCCGTGTTCTATCCTCTCCACGCTGCCCTGTTCTTGAGCACCGACCGTGCCCTGTGCGCTCCACCCTCTCTCTCTCTCTTCCTCCCGACGACGCTGCACGGCCCCTTTGCAGAGCCGCTCGATCGAGCCCGAGCCCGCCGCAGTCCGGAAGGGTCAGCGCACTACCTGCTACCAGCACGACTTGCTGGAACACCTCGACTGGGGAGCCTGGCCCAGCTCTCCACAGCCTCCCCTGCAACTCTCCGATGGATCCCTGGGCAGTTGCCCGCAGTCGACGCCCGCCGTTCTGACTTCGACCTCCAAGAAGCTTCTCTTCAGGGAAAAGATCCCCGTGAGGTGATGCAGTACTGCAGGTGAGTTCAAACCTGCCCGTCGCCAGTGTAGTGTCCGAGGATCAATAATACTCAGACTGCAGGAGAACAATAAAACAGGTATTTACTGAACAGAGAGTAATTCAAGACTGAAGTACAGAAGCCTGCTATGGCTTTATATACAGGGGTGGTCACTGCCGGTACTGCAGTATAGAATCAGTTCTTCTCTTAAAGGTACATACACAACAGAAGGTCCACATTATTCCTCAACAGGTAAGTTACTTTCAATGCACTCAACTAACCCAAGGTAGAGGTAGACTGCCTCAACCCCTGACTTTACCCTGGGGTTTATTCTGCCCCAGTCTTGTGGGTAAGTCGCTAAGCGTACAGATCCAAGCGTCTTGGAGGCCGCCGCTCTCAGACAGGATACCGGCGGTCATCGCTGGCTTCCACAGCAGTAGGCATTGACACAGGCCTAGACAGAGAAGGTGCCTGTGTCAGTCGAAAGTCAGGAGTTTGCACTTCCTGTGTTGGAGAAGAGCACTGTGGCTGCTGACAATTGTGACACACAAGGGGCTATACAGGTACTGCCACCTTCCGTTTGGAATTACGTCGGCCCCTGCTCTATTCCAAAGGGCAATGGATCAGATTTTGAGTGGACTGCCAGGAGTCCAGTGCTACCTGGACGACATCCTTGTCACTGGGACAAATGAGGAGGATCATCTTCTGAACTTGGATGCGACACTACAACGACTGAAAGAGTACGGACTCAGAGTTCGTAAAGACAAATGTGAATTCTTTCAGTCTTCAGTTGAGTACCTGGGGCATGTGATTGATGCTACTGGCCTGCATAAGGCGATCGTGGAGGCCCCAGCACCCCAGAATGTGAGCCAGTTACGTTCATTTCTGGTGCTACTTAACTACTATGGGAAGTTTATTCCAGACTTAGCAACATTGCTGAAGCCGTTACATCAGTTGCTATGTCATGTCAAAACATGGAAATGGACTGAACTGTACAACGAAGCTTTCGCCCAAGCAAAGAAAGCATTGCTGAAATCGGAGGTCCTGACACACTTCGACCCAAAGCTACCCGTGCAGCTAGCATGTGATGCATCACCATATGGTGTGGGAGCAGTCATATCCCACAACAAAAGGACCTTGGAGTGCATGTCCACAGATCCCTGAAGGTAGCAGGCCAGGTAGATAAGGTGGTTAAGAAGGCATATGGAATGCTTGCCTTTATTAGCCGTGGCATAGAATACAAGAGCAGGGGGGTTATGCTTCAACTGTATAAAACACTAGTTAGGCCTCAGCTAGAGTGCTGCATGCAGTTCTGGTCACCACATTACAGGAAAGATGTGATTGCACTAGAGAGGGTACAGAGGAGATTTACAAGGATGTTGCCGGGAGTAGAGAATCTTAGCTATGAGGAAAGACTGGATAGGCTGGGTTTGTTTTCGGTGGAACAGAGGTGGCTGAGGGGAGACCTTATTGATGTGTATAAAATTATGAGGGGCCTAGATAAGGTGGATAGGAAGGACCTATTTCCCTTAGCAGAGGGGTCCAAAACCAGGGGGTACAGATTTAAAGTAATTGGTGGAAGGTTTAGAGGGGATTTGAGGGGAAATTTCTTCACCCAGAGGGTTGTGGGGGTCTGGAACTCACTGCCTGAAAGGGTGGTAGAGGCAGGAATCCTAACCACATTTAAAAAGTACTTGGATGTGCACTTGGGATGCTGTAACCTGCAGTGCTACGGACCAAGAGCTGGGAAGTGGGATTACGCTGGACAGCTCTTTGTTGGCCGGCGCGGACACGATGGGCTGAAATGGCCTCCTTCTGTGCTGTAACTTTCTATGATTCTATATATAAAATTAATTAAAATGGCATTTAATTAAATATTTTAAACAAAAATGTAATTTTAAAATGTATGGGGGAAAAATTGAGTTGTGCTCCCTTTGGGGCACTAACTTCGTCCGGGCGCTACTTTTAGCCCCCCCAAAAAATTAGCACCCCCGCGGCCGAAATTCATCGGTAGCGCCCCAAGAAGTAAGCGGGTCGCTACTGGAAGCGCCCCGCCTCCCTCTTGGGGCACTGCGAGTGAATATCATGGCGCTACGTGTCACCGTACTGCAGGCCTTTCTCCCCTTCTTAAAGGGGAGGGGCCTAGCGCAGCACGACCCGGGGCCCAGCTGGGCCACCAGGGATCGGAGTGCTGGCAAAAGAGCCCGGCACTCAGGAGAAGTGCCGGGCTCACGGAGTGCAGCTGGCACTCCGCGGGGGGGGGGGTGCTGAAGAGGAGGCCGCGGACGGCAAGGGGGCAGGTGCTGTCAGGCGGCCAGCAACAAAAATGGCCACCAGGCACCTCACCTTTAATTAGCGCCACCCCAGCCGCAGGCAGGCCCTCCTGACCCCATCGGACATAGCATCCGGCAGTAAGTCAGGGGGCGCTACTGAAGATCGAGCCCGGGCGCGAGCGGGGCGCTGCGCACGGCATTGACATCATCGCCAGTGCCGCGGGGCGCTAACGGTTACCGCCGCCACTAACTTCCCGCTGAATTTCGCGGGAGGCGTTGGCGACGCCGCGCCCGGGTGCTAGTTGCTTTGCGCCCCGTTAGCGCCCTCTTAAGGTGCTAACGGGAGGCGCAAGGCAACTGAATTTTTCCCCCTATATGTTTTAACGGGGCTAAAAATAAACTTACCTTATTGGACAGGGTTTTTAATTTTTACATGAGTAATAAAATTTTATTTTACTATTTTTTAAAACTCTTATGCTGGTAAAAGCAGGCCTTGCGCCTGCTTTTACCAGGTATAAGAATTCCACAGCCTTTCAGCGGGCGGAAGTTGGGCAAATAGCGCAACTCTCTGCCCGCGGAGGCCCTTCTCCCAGGGATGCGGAGGATCTGTCAAGAAGATTCCTGACAGATCGCAAGTGCCGGGTTTTAGCGCATGAGCTTCGCATGCCTAAACCCGGAACTTGCGCGGCCCCTACGGGCGCGTGCGAACCTTGTACGAACCCGTAGGGGTCGCAAAATACGGCCCATTATACTTCAATTGTTATTTGGCTCATACACTGATTGCCAGACTACACATGATCATCTCTGTGTCACAAAATGTAAATATTACTTCTCAGGTGATGTGCAATAGTGTTCCCCAGCAAGAAATTTACTCTTAAATGTAGTGACCTTTGTGCAGGATAAAATAACACCAAATCTTTTTTAAACATATTGGAGATTTTCTTTTGTGTTTAGAAAATTCTTATAAGCTTAGTTTTTGTCTTAAGATATAAAACTTCGGCTCCATGTATCAAATGTGAAAATCTAATCATCATGGTAACTAAAAGGAAGCATCCGTAAGGAGAATGAATGTGTGAGGAAATAAGTGTGTGCAGATGACACCAAGTTAGGAAGCACAGTGAGTAGTGCAGTTGGGAGCAAGAAGTTACGAAGCGATATAGACAGATTAAGTGAGTGGGCAAAACTATGGCAAATGGAATTTAATGTGGGGAAGTGTGAGGTCATTCACTTTGGAGCCAAGAAAGACAACTCCGAGTATTTTGTAAATGGTGAGAAACTAGAAACTGTGGAGGAGCAAAGAGATTTGGGTGTCCATGTACACAAATCACTAAAAGCTGGTGGACAGGTACAAAAAGGCGACTGGACTGTTGGACATTATCTCAAGGGGGCTAGAATACAAAGGTGAGGAAGTTATGCTTCAGTTGTACAGAGCCTTGGTCAGACCCCACCGCAGCTTAGGAAGGATATATTGGCCTTGGAGGGATTGCAGTGCAGATTCACCAGAATGATACCGGGAGGGTTAAAGCGTTAAATTACTAAAACAGGTTGCATACACTTGTATTCCCTTGAATATAGAAGATAGAGTGGTGATCTAATTGAGGCTTTTAAAATGGTAAAAGGATTCAACACGGTGGATAAAGAGAAACTATTCCCTCTGGTGGGGAAACCAGAACAAGGGGGGCATGATCTTAAAATTAGAGCCAGGCCATTCAGAAGTGAAATCAGGAAGCACTTCTTCTCACAAAATGTAGTAGAAATTTGGAACTCTGTCCCCCAAAAGACTGTAGATGCTGGGTCAATTAAAGCTTTCAAGTCTGAAATTGATATATTTTTGTTCGGTAAGAGTATCAAGGGAAACGGAGTAAAGTCGGATAAATGGGGTTGTGGTACAAATCAGCCATGATCTAATTGAATGGCGTAACAGGCTCAAGGAACTGAATGGCCTACTCCTGTTCCTAAATACCCAACCTGTAGAAATTTGCTACATTTACCATGTATACAGTATTAAATAGGGTTTAGCTCTATATTGTTGGTAATAATTTTTTGACCCAAAAGCCATTCACTATAATGTAAAAGTTAATGATGCTTTGAGATTTTTATATCAGGTAGCTTTTCAGATGTTTATAATGATCACATTCACAGGCGATAGGCCATTTAAAACTATTTACAGGCTCCTTGGTTTCCTCTTCGGTAATGTTGTTTTCAGTCTGTAGCACACTTTGCATCTCGTGTTCAGAATTAGAACAAGATCAGTCCCCTTGAAAGTCCCCAAACAACTTTTCACCACAAAAGCCAATCAAATTTTTGGTCACATTGAATATGCATTGCTTTTGATCTATATCATACTGGCATACTACGTTAACAGGCGTTTTGTGACATTTTATTACGTTAAAGGTGCTACATAAATGCTAGTTGTCGTTGTCATCGCGAGCTTTTGGTGCAAGCGTGGTCCTTTCTTCTGAACAGTTCATTGGAGAGAGAGGGGTGAGGACAAGAGAAAATAAGGGACGAACTAATTTATCTGTTTTCACTGCCGTTGTTTGTGGCAATAATACCTGATGTTGTATTGGTTTGTTCAGTTGTTTTGTTTTTAATTATTCATTAGGGACAAGTAAGAAATCTCAGTTTTTAAATGTTAACAATCACTATTCTCAATCAAATTTATTTGGAAAGAAGTTTTCTTAGTTTTTTTAAACTGAGTCTCTTTTTTCTTGGTATTTTTTTTCCCGTTCCTATCTCGCATCTCTTCTCTGATGCACAGTGAGGGGTTGAGGGGTCAACCCGCTCCCAACTCTCCAACAATATTATTAAGCTGGCTACTCCAGATTAAAGTAGTCCAAGTACAGGCTCCTTTTGTTTATCCCTTCTCCTCTTTCCCAGCACATGGGTAGTGGCTACACAATCCAACAGTGGTGACATTGGGATCAGTAGCAGGATGAGATTTCTAAAACAGCCTCTAGAAATCAGAACCCCAAACCCAAGTCTCCCGATGTCACAGTGAAGACCCCTTGGCCCCTGCTTGTTCCTTATTTGAAAAGTGGTGCCATGTATAAATAAGCAGAAGTTACAAAGAAGTTAGCAATTAGGAGTGGTAGTGCTAACTGATTTTGTCCTCCCACACAGGATGTTGTGGTCAAACCAAGTGTCTTCACTGCCACCTGGGCTGGGCTCAGTTAGCTCAGACAGGGAATTGAAACCAGTATTTTCTGGTCTGTATGGCTCAGTTATACCAAAGGAACCAGCGAGGGAGCATCTGACAAGCTTTAATGCTGCAACAATAAATTAATGACTTTCAACAAAAATAATCAAGGCGTTTATCAGGGGAAAACATCATTTGAATAGCACAATTTTTCAGATTTATTTTTAAATGCCCTTACTCCGCATGTACTTTGGGGATAGGATAATTTTCAGCTTTGTGGCCTGTGCGGGTAATATGGTTCATCTGCCCGTATAGAACTCATAGGATCTTCGTCCATTGAAATCAATGGGATGACAATTGGACAAGTTCTATAACAGGCAGGCGATCCACTCTGCCACATTACTGCCCAGGGGGTGCTGTTGAAAATAACCGCCACACATCCAATCCAATCCTCTCACAGTGTTAATCTGACACATTATCAATTGTCTTTTAAAATTGGACACTTTTGTTTTATTTGTTAGTTTAAACTACTTCATGGCATGACATCATTCCACTAGAATTCATTTATCACATGCTGACACCTACAAATTTATTCCTCATTTATGTCAACCCTTTCCATATTAGGAATGGTGTATTTTACAGCTGTAAGTTCATTCAGTGAACTGTGTGAGCTGACATTGGGTGGGCAGGGCAAACATTGGAGTTCAGGTCAGGTGGGCCAACATTGTGGGGGAGGGTGGGTCAGGTTGGATCAGTTACAAGACGGCCAACACTGGGAGTCAAGTTGTGTCAGAGTGTTCATATCAGGCGGTCAATTTCTTCTTCCTATTTCCCCATTGTAATGAAATCTGTTTGTCTTGCCTGTATTCGTTTTGCACTCATGTATATTACCCTCTCCCACACAGTGTATAGTTTCACTTCCTCTTTCCTGACTAACCTGGAAGGTTCCAGGTCTTGGCTCTTGGCTCCGCCCCTGACTTCTCTTACTTAAAGATCCCAGGATCTGTATGACTCATTCCTGTGAGCCAGTCGGTGTGTTGAGATGTTAGCTCTGATCTTAGTGATTAAAAGCCAACTTGTTAAAGTCTATAACTTCTAGTTTTGTGGTTATTGAAGGCACATCAATTTTAATCACTAAAGAATACTAGGATGGATCGACTCCTAAAACCAGAGCGTCTGGACTTGGATCCACATTCTGCTGAAGCATCAAATCAATTTGGACACTGGCTCAAATGCTTCGAACTCTTCGCGAGGGCCTCATCCGCTAGCGAGGTAGATAAACTGAGTCTACTGACTACTCGCGTTAGTCATCGGATTTATTCGTTCATCCGGGACGCCACCTCTTACACGGAGGCCATCACTATCCTGAAGGCCCAATACCAGAGGCCAGTAAATGAAGTGTACGCCAGATATCTGCTGGCTACACGCAGGCAGCGACCTAAGGAATCAATGGACGATTTCTTACAGGGCCTAAAGGACTTGGTCCGGGACTGTAACTGCAAGGCCGTGACGGCCAACGTGTACTCTGATGAATTGGTCCGCGATTCCTTCATCACGGGCCTCAAATCGAATTATATCTGGCAGAGACTGCTGAAGAAGGAGGTCCTGGACTTAAAAAAGGCAGTGGCCACTGCGCGATCGCTGGACGTGGCCCAGAAAAACTCTGACTCTTATTCTTCCGGCCATGCGGCCCTCACCGCCTCATGCACGCCGAGCGGGCCGCCATCTTGGAATCAGCCATCTTCCCCATCCAGGTCTCAGACCAGCTCTACACCGCCGGAGTCTCCACACAGAAGTTCACCCAGGAGTCCTACTACAGCGGCAATGTCTCGAGGCCCGAAATGCTACTTCTGCGGCCAGGCCAAGCACCCCAGACAACGATGCCCAGCGAAGGACGCTACATGCTTCAAATGTAAGAAAAAGGGGCATTTTAGCAAAGTCTGCAGGGGGAATCCGATTTCCAACTCCGTCACCACCTCGTGCGTGCCGTGCGGGCCGCCATCTTGGGATCCGCCATCTTTTCCC
The DNA here is from genome assembly GCF_052327205.1 of Somniosus microcephalus. Taxonomy (NCBI): domain Eukaryota; kingdom Metazoa; phylum Chordata; class Chondrichthyes; order Squaliformes; family Somniosidae; genus Somniosus; species Somniosus microcephalus. The sequence continues at coordinate 59,486,805 of NC_140994.1, forward strand.
GACTCAACGGCCGCCCAGGGCCCAACAGTGGCGTCGATCACGGTGGATCAATCCAGGCCACACCCGTTGACAAAATCTATGATGGACATACAGGTAAACGGGAATTTAACGAAATGTTTAATTGACTGTGGGAGTACCGAGAGTTTTATCCACCCTAGCCTGGTACGGCGGCACTCATTAACGGTAACCCCTACACGGAGCAGAATTGCTATGGTTGCTAAGCCCCACACTTCGGACATTTTGGGCTACTGTGTGGTAACACTGACTGTAAAAGGCATGGACTACAAGGATTTTAAACTCCTCGTGATGCCAGAACTCTGTGTTAATGTAATCTTGGGCCTGGACTTCCAGTGCCACCACGAAAGTGTCACGCTAGCATATGGCGGGTCCCAGCCGCCACTCACAGTCTGTGGCCTATCAACCTTAAAAATCAGCCCGCCTTCTTTATTCGCTAATCTCGCTCCGAACTGTAGGCCCATAGCGACCAAAAGTAGACGGTACAGTCTGGAAGACAGACACTTTATCAAGGCGGAAGTGGACAGACTCCTGCGGGAAGGCATTATTGAATGCAGTACCAGTCCGTGGCGTGCCCAAGTAGTCATAGTTAAAAATAGCGAAAAGAAACGGATGGTAATTGACTACAGCCAGACTGTTAATATTTATACCCAGCTGGACGCCTACCCTTTACCCCGCATATCAGAAATGGTCAACCAGATTGCGCAATACCGAGTCTTCTCGACTATCGACCTCAAATCCGCGTATCACCAGCTCCCCATTAGAATGGAGGACCGCCCATACACCGCCTTTGAGGTGAACGGACGCCTCTACCATTTTCTCAGAGTGCCCTTCGGGGTAACAAATGGGGTTTCGGTCTTCCAACGTGAGATGGACCGCATGGTTGACGAGAATAAACTACAAGCTACCTACCCCTATCTGGACAATGTCACTATCTGCGGGCACAACCAGCAAGACCACGATCTAAATCTTGCGAGATTTTTAAAAACTGCCCTAAAGCTGAATCTAACCTACAACGAAGACAAATGTGTCTTCAACACAACCCGTCTCTGTATCCTTGGCTGTGTGGTGGAAGATGGGGTAATTGGACCGGACCCTGACCGATTACGCCCCCTAAAGGAACTGCCCCTGCCACACAATCCCAAAGCTTTAAAAAGGTGCCTGGGATTTTTTTCGTATTATGCCCAATGGGTGCCCAATTACTCTGATAAGGCCCGACCCCTCATTAAATCGACGTCCTTCCCACTATCAGCTGAAGCTTGGGAGGCTTTCACCAGTATCAAACAGGACATTGAAAGGGCTGCACTGTGTGCAGTGGATGAAAGCATTCCCTTTCAAGTCGAAAGCGATGCGTCAGACTTTGCCTTAGCTGCGACCCTCAATCAGGCTGGGAGACCTATGGCCTTCTTCTCCCGAAACCTTCAGGGACCTGAAATCAGGCACTCTTCTGTCGAGAAGGAGGCACAGGCTATAGTGGAGGCAGTGCGGCACTGGAGACACTACCTAGCCGGCAAACGTTTCACCCTGCTCACCGACCAGCGGTCGGTGGCTTTCATGTTTAATAACAAACAAAGGGGGAAAATCAAGAATGACAAAATACTCAGGTGGAGGATCGAACTATCCACGTTCGACTATGATATTATGTACAGGCCGGGAGCCCTTAATGAACCCCCAGATGCCCTATCGCGGGGAATGTGTGCCAGCATTCATACGGACAAATTACAGGGTCTCCACAACGACCTCTGCCACCCAGGGGTCACCCGACTATACCATTTTATAAAGTCCCGCAATCTGTCCCACTCCATCGAGGAGGTCAGGGCAATGACCAGAGCCTGCCGCATCTGTGCGGAATGCAAGCCTCGTTTCTACAGGCCTGACCGTGCACACCTTATCAAAGCCACACGGCCATTCGAGCGCCTAAGTCTGGACTTCAAGGGACCCCTTCCCTCTGCCGACCGTAACGTATACTTCCTCAATATCATCGATGAATATTCCCGCTTCCCCTTCGCCATTCCCTGCCCAGACATGATCAGTGCCACGGTCATCAAGTGTCTCTGTAATTTATTCTGCATGTTTGGCATGCTGAACTACATACACAGCGATAGGGGGACGTCATTTATGAGTGACGAACTGCACCAGTTCTTTCTCTCAAAGGGTATACCCACTAGCAGAACCACTAGCTACAACCCCCGGGGTAATGGGCAAGTGGAAAGGGAGAATGCTACTGTTTGGAAGGCTGTCACGTTAGCCTTAAAGTCAAAAGGCCTTCCGACCTCCCGCTGGCAGGAAGTCCTCCCAGACGTGCTCCACTCCATAAGGTCTCTGTTATGTACAGCCACTAACGCTACCCCTCACGAAAAGATGTTCGTTTTCCCCCGGAAATCCACCTCGGGCATATCTCTACCCACGTGGCTGACGTCTCCGGGGACAGTACTATTGCGGAAGCACGTGAGAGGCCATAAAACGGACCCCCTTGTGGAAAAGGTACAGCTCCTCCATGCAAACCCTCAGTACGCCTATATCAAATACTCTGACGGGCGAGAGGACACTGTTTCCATAAAAGACCTCGCTCCCTCGGGGAGCGGAGAAAACGATGAGAGACTACCCGAGGAAGACCTACACCAAAAAGAGACAGGACGCCCAGAGGTATCAATACCCAACTTTAACCTGGAGGACACTGCAGATAACCTGGAAGACACTGCGGAGGCCCGGACAGCGGAGGAACCAGAATCCACTCCCCTAGAGGCACCCCAACCGGCTTTGCGCCAATCACTGAGAACCGCAAAACCTCCTGACAGACTCACTTATACCAACTTTTAAGAAACATCACCCCGATGGACTAAATCTAAAGAAGGGGTGAATGTAATGAAATCTGTTTATCTTGCCTGTATTCGTTTTGCACTCATGTATATTACCCTCCCCCACACGGTGTATAGTTTCACTTCCTCTTTCCTGACTAACCTGAAAGGTTCCAGGTCTTGGCTCTTGGCTCCGCCCCTGACTTCTCTTACTTAAAGATCCCAGGATCTGTATGACTCATTCCTGTGAGCCAGTCGGTGTGTTGAGATGTTAGCTCTGATCTTAGTGATTAAAAGCCAACTTGTTAAAGTCTATAACTTCTAGTTTTGTGGTTATTGAAGGCACATCACCCATTTATGTCTAAAAGTGAGGCAGGGGCTGGTCCAAAACCGCATAACAAACTGGACCTCCGCCTTCACACCATTCTAATTTTCAGGTGGATTTAAGTGGCCAGAGCACCCCACCAAAAACAGGCATCAATATATGCAAATTGGGGTCAAATGTCTTTTTCTAAAAGAGCAAAATATACCTTTCCCCAGTTGCAGGAGAAGAGCTGTTATTTACTGTAGGATACAGTTTTATTTTCTTTAAAACACTATTCTTCAGTAATATCACAGCTGCTATTAACAAGAGAAAGAAGGTTTAACATAAAAGACAAACAATCCTATTTTAGAAATATATAAGATCAGTTGACTAAGTGAATATATCAAAACTCACATGAAAAATGAAGTTGATGACAATAGGTCAGGGTCAAAGGTCACAGAAGAGGAAATGAGTGCCAGCATGGTATGGCAAGAAATTCTGCAAATGTTTGCACTTGTTTCATGCAGCAGACTTGTTGACTGAGTATAGGAATCTTGCACACCAGGTCCTGGAATTAGTGAAAATGCAAGTTTGTGAGCGATTTAGTGAATCACTTGCTCCAGCAAAATCACTTGGCCTATTTGGAACAGTTTCCATTATTATATCATTTCTGTTCCTTATGTGTACACTGCTAAAGTTGCAATGTATACATGGATGGAGGAATCATTAATGTGCAATATGACAAGTCAATTTGCAAAAACAACAAATGCTGAATCAAAATGTACTTTTTAAATGTCTCTCAACATGAAAAGAAAAGCAACAAAACTATAATTGTGATACTGCCCTTCTACCCATTGCTTTTCAAAGTTGTGGCTGTGATTTTACTCTTATTCACTGTCCAGCTACTTGCATCCATATATCATTTTATCAGTGTGTAAAGAGCTGAAGGGTTCTTTTCACAGCATCTGATAGAAAACATCTATAAAATGTGATGGGGGTAGTGCCTACTTAAACACTAAAGTAAAGACACTGCACCCAAAAGGGATTGTTTGCCAATTCCGCCCAATGAACTGGCTGAAAAATAATAAAACAGAGGGCGTACTCTGCCCGTTTGTCCACCAGCTATTACTGGGTGTCGAACAGACAAGCACAGTAATTAGGTTAGGCACCTTAACGACTACAAACTCTTAGGGATGAGCCAAACAACTGGTTCAACCTTACAATTTGATTTGAATCCAGGGGAAAACTTGTCTTGGGTGCAAGTTAATTGTCAGATTTCTGTTTCTTGACACAATTCTTTTGGAATCCAGGTGGAAATTTATTTTGGCTCAAAATTCATTGCCAGGTTTACATTTCCTGGCGAAGTGAATACTTGGCCCTTTCTTGTAACCAATGCAACTCAAATCAGTACGTCTACTTGGAGCCTTGTCCAGTTATGTTTATTTTTAATTAGTTTATGGGATGTGGGCGTCGCTGGCAAGGCCAGCATTTATTGCCCATCCCTAGTTGCCCTTGAGAAGGTGGTGGTGAGCCGCCTTCTTCAACCGCTGCAGTCCGTGTGATGAAGGTACTCCCACAGTGCTGTTAAGTAGGGAGTTCCAGGATTTTGACCCAGCGATGATGAAGGATCAGCGATATACTTCTAAGTCAGGATGGTGTGTAACTTGGAGGGGAACTTGGAGGTGGTGGTGTTCCCGTGCGCCTGCTGCCCTTGTCCTTCTAGGTGGAAGAGGTCACGGGTTTGGGAGATGCTGCCGAAGAAGCCTTGGCGAGTTGCTGCAGTGCATCTTGTAGATGGTACACACTGCAGCCACGGTGAGTCGGTGGTGGAGGGAGTGAATGTTTAAGGTGGTGGATGGGGTGCCAATCAAGCAGGCTGCTTTGTCCTGGATGGTGTCGAGCTTCTTGAGTGTTGTTGGAGCTGCACTCATCCAGGCAAGTGGAGAGTATTCCATCACATTCCTGACTTGAGATGAGCTAGAAGTTTTAGCCTGTTACTCAGGAAATGCTGTGTGCAATTGTACAATTGACTGTTTATAAAGCTGTTGTCCTTGTCATGTAAATAGATTTAAAATAATATACTTAAATGCATCATTAAACTGCTTTATTTTCTCACTCATGGATTAGTTATTTATTGAATTCAGAATAAGCAAGTGAAAAATATTGCCAATAACAGTATGTGAAAATTTATCAGGTGCTGAGGCCTTAGGTTTGATGCACACAGCACACTATAATGCGGGGAAGAAGTGCAGATATGTCACTCTACAGAATTCGTAAAAGTTGATTGGCAGCCCTAAAAAGACTGACCTAGCTCCAAAAAAGCAACGTACAACTGAAATCAGCCCTGAACAAAGGCCTGTGACTGAGGCCACTGCTTCAAGATGACTGAAAAAGTTCAATTCCTTTTTACTACATTGGATATCAGGATTTTTTTTAGTGTTTTGAATCAGTTTGTTTTTCCCTAGTGGTTTTATATATGACATACAAAAATAACTTATAGTGGGAGTGAAGTGGGACATGAACTGGTCATGACTTAAGCTGTAGCTATAAAAGAAAGAAAGAAAGAATTTGCATTTATTTAATGACTTTCATGACCTCAGGACAACCCAAAATGCTTCACAACCAATTGGGTACTTTTTGAAGTGTAGTCACTGTTGTAATGTAGGGAAACTTTGCGCAATGCGATAAATGACTATCTGATCTGTTTTTAGTGATGTTGGTTGAGGGATAAATGTTGGCCAGGACACCCTCTGCCACAGGGTCATTTACATCTACCTGAAAGGCCAGATGGAACCTTGGTTTGACATCTCATTCAAAAGATGGCACCTCTGACAGTGCCTCACTCCCTGAGTACTGCGCTGGTGTCAGCCTAGATTATGTGCTCAAGCCTTGGCATTGACCTTCAGCTCACAACCTTCTGACTCAGAGGTGAGCATGCTACCACTGAGCCAAAGCTGATCCAAAAGCCCAGCATTGGCATTAACAATTATTATTATTGGGGGAGTGAATATGCAGCACAATTCATATACACAAGACAGAAGTAAGGTATACAGAACTTGCATCACTCTGGAAAGAAAATCTCTAATAACCTGCATGTTTTCTTACAAATGGAATAAATGTTGTACCGTGCTACTGTTATAGTTACCAGCTGAACAGATGAGGTGACATTAAACAGTACCATCTCACTTACACCTGCTCGCTAATGCTTGCTCTGGTTTTCTCCAATCCCAGAATGTCATTGTGCACATACATTCATCCTCCTTAGAGGCGCAAGTCTATCATCCTGCTTTTTGTGTAGATTGGGGAGTGGAGGGGTTGCCATTTGGTTTTACACCATTAAGTAGACCAACAGTGTGAATAGTTCCCAAAAAGAAAGGGGCCTGATTACTGCACTGGAGTGTCAGCCTAGATCTTGGTGCTCAAGTCTCTGGAGTGGGACTTGACCCCTCACAGCCTTCTAACTCAGAGGCCAGATTGTTGCCAGCTGAGCCACGGCTGACATGTTATAGTGCTAATAGTGCTTGGATGCACACAGAGAAAGGGACATTAATGGAACAACTGTTTTAATCTTCACAAAGCTTAAAAATTGAAGAAAATTAAGGCTACAGTTATGTCAAAGGCAGGGTCAAACACACAAGGAAAATTTGTTTGCAGGTCATTTGCCAGAATACTACCTGCCATCAATATTTAATGCTAGCAACATGCATCAGATGGTGACAAGAAAAGACCATTTAACCTCAAACTGCCCAAGAGTTCCTAAAATGCATGTTCCTAAATAGGGTTCTGGGGGCAAATTTTAATATTTGACACTTTTTGGTGTATTATCCAACATTTTGAAGTATACTGTAATTTAGCATTTGAAGCCAAAGAAAATTATTTCGAATGATCATCAGGTTGACTCTGAACAATTTTCTAAGCTTGAACCTTTGCAAGCAGGGGCTCTTACACACCAACTCTCATTGAAGAGGCCTATCAGGCTTCTTCCAAGGTTTTGGACAGACCAAAAACCTTGGATGAGGAATCATGGTTAGTGCCGTTGAACTGTCCCAATTTCTGTGGCTGTGTCATCACAACATTTTTTTTAATGGAACCCTTGGTTCCTTAAATGTTCCTAAGCAGTGAGAGCTAGTTCTGGCACTTCAGCATAAAACCAGGAACGTATGAAGTACACAAAAGGGTCAAAAGGTAAAGTATTCACAGGGTCTGGGTTATGCTACTTTGGCTTTGAGTAGTACACATTGCCATATGTCTTTGTTTTGCATAATAAGTATTTACCATATACTTTAACTTCTTCTGTTGTAATCCATGTAAGAACTGCCTACACAACTTTAGGGGAAATCACATGCTAGATATGAATCTAGTGCAAGGGTTGCCATAGCATTCATTCTCTATACTAACACAAATGTGGCCCTCTGAGTAATGTCTCTACTCTAAAAGATAGTGTGGATGTCATGGGGGGATTTTTTTGGGGGGGTCAGCAGGTGCGTTTGGTGGCGGGTCAGTTGGGAATTTTTTTTTGACAGCGGGTAGCGAACCCGTTGTCAATCCGCCTCCACGCTAGTCTCCCAGGTGTCGGGTCTGTCATCGCTGAACAGATCCAACACCAAGTGGCGGGGGAGGCAATTTAGATTATTAAGAGCTTGTTAACAGGCACTTAAAAACTATTTTAAGCTCACCTTTAGATTTTTAGAGTTCGCCAATGGCTTCCCCGCTGCTCGGGGATCATGTCAGGTAAGGAGGTCGGGTATTGTGTCAGCATGGGATGATTTCTTAACTTGACGGCTGCAAATGGTCTATAAAAGCTCCCATTTCATAGGTCTTCATTCTCCAAGGCTAGAAGCTGTTGCTTACTGCATTTGGAAGACAGATTGGGGGCAAAATTGGATTGCGTCCCCTTTGGGGCGCTAACTTCGCCAGGGCGCTACTTTTAGCTACTTTTAGCACCCTGGAAAAGTTAGCGCCCGCCTCCCTCTTGGGGCACTGCGTGCCGCGGTACTGCAGGCCTTTCTCCCCTTAGTAAAGGAGAGGGGCCTAGCACAGCGCAACCCGGGGCTCAGCTGGGCCACCAGGGATCGGAGTACCGGCAAAAGAGCCCGGCATACAAGAGAAGTGCCGGGCTCACGGAGCACAGCCGGCTCCCCGCGGGGGGGCTTCACAGGAGGCCAGGGACAGCAACGGGGGTAGGTGCTGGCAGGTGGCCAGCAACAAAAATGGCCGCCCGGCACCTCCCCTTTAATTTGCACTGCCCCGGCCGCATGTATGCCCCCTTGACCCTGTCGGACATAGCGTCCGGCGGTAAGTCAAGGGGCGCTACCGAAGCTCACAGCCGGGGCGCGAGTGGGGCACTGCGCACGGCGATGACATCATCACCAGAGGTGCAGCGTCGCGGGGCGCTAACGGTTAGCGCCGCCACTAACCTTTTGCTGAATTTCGCAGGAAGCATTAGTGGTGCCGCGCCCTCTTAGGGCGCTAATGGGAGGTGCAAATCAACCGAAGTTTTCCCCCATTGAGCTTTATGCAGGTTGTAAGTGTTTGGAGTAAACTCTCTATCCAGCGTCACCTCATTGGAACAACCTCTCTCACCATTGACAGATTTCTTCTGTCATTTCAGCCTCTCCTGCCATCTATTCTATCAGCATCGGTGCCCTTGAAAATATCTCACCTTGGTCCTCAGAATCCCACCACGATCAGCCCCAACACCAGCAGCACCAACAACAACATTAACATTCTTTGCAATCAACTGATGCTGCACAGGACACAAGGCATCAGCATCCGACCACATTGCTGTCCGGGACACCAGGGATGGCCTCACCACAGCCAGATTTACTTCATTTGACGCTGTACACCCTGGCTGTCACATGATGCATCAGGTTGGCACCACCCCAAACCAACACCGTAAAGCATCCCTACAATGACCAAGCAATTCCTTTCACACTCATCGCCATTGCGGGGGCGGGGGGTGGGGGGGCTACCATTATGTCTCACCGTTCACTGCAACTCACTAAGCCACTTCCAAAGTTGCACACAAATCTGTCCAAAAATGCAAAGTGTTGAAAATAAAGATTTCAATGTTTGACAGCACATTAACAGAAACTTCACATGAACATTGGCTAAAACACCCAAGTGCCTACCCTTGTGTGTTGTTAGTTGGTATGCTTGCAGTAGGATGTAGGTGAATGTGAGGGGTGGCTAGTGAGATGGGGATGTGATAATGTAGATAGAGAGGGATGGTTGGAGGTGCAAGGTAAGTTGGTGTGAGTAAAGATGTGCAGGAGTAGGGTAGGGAAGGCAGAGTGATGGGGATATGATGAGTGGCACAGCAGGATGAGGTTGAGTGTGGCTTGTCAGTAACATTTCGTGATCTACTGAGATCATTGAAAGGTTTGCGCCACTGCAAGCTTGTCCTCCTGACGACATCCCTGCTTGTGTTCTCCTGTGCAATGTGCAACCAGGCTACGTTGATCTCCTGGGGAGGTCCCTTCTGCCCATGGGAAGGGAAGAGAACCTCCCTGTGTGCTGTGACTCCCTCCATAAGCATATGGAGGGAGACATGGGAGAGCCTGGGTGCAGCTGTGCACCTCTGTGCAGTGATTGTCAGTGTTTGCAGCACTTCAATGCTGTAGAACACTGACAGCAGAACTGTCAAAATCAATTTGCGCATGGTCCCTTTAAGGAAACCGGCTGATGACACGTCATCAGATGACGTCATCAGACCCACTTCCTTCAGTTGGCTGGGAAACGTGCTGGACGGGCTTAACAAGCCCAATCAACATAAAATCATTCTACAGAGTGGGCTGGAGCCAGCAGCGAAGTCAGGACCCACCACCGACCCCGGCCGCACTGGACCTGTCTCGGTCGGTGAAATCATGGCTCACGTGATTGATCCCAACACTAATTCCTCTTGATAATAGTGTGCCACGTATACGCTCTTAACCATAGTCTTCAGCTACATGTTACGTCAGTGGCAAGAGTAAGTGGCTAGACTCCTCATCATTTCCAGTGTTTTCACATTTAAGTAACTTCATTAATTCATAATAAAAGCTCAGGTGTAGTTCCTGTCATTTTAGCTGGTCAGATTATTTAATTCAAATCTAATCTGTTATAAAATTGCTAAATTGACTGTCATAAAATAACTAAAGTACTTACAGAAATCCATATACTTTGACTTCATTACATAGTTCTGGAGCAGAATACTATTAAAAATAATCCCTGACCAGCAGGCACATCTCTGATCAACAGACACATATCATGAATCCCTGTCTAGCATGACTCACTTATGCCTAATTACCCATTATTGCATTTGACTAAAGTAAATTGTAAGAAACGTTTAGTCATTTGTGCTGGATCTTAACTAAACTTGTGTTTTTTTTACTGTTTACTGTCGGGATTCCATATCAATAATTGTAAAAGCACAGACCATGGCCCTGATATTTACCGATCCACACATTCAGATTTGGGAGTGGGGGGTGGGAGGAGGCGGTGGGGAGAGAGGGGTTATGGATGTGAAACCTAGAAGTACAGGTGCCTTTACTGCAGTCTTTACTGCAGAGCGTGTTTTAATCTTTTTCTCCAGGTTTGCCACCTGACAGCCAGCCTGATTGACAGTCTGGCTGCCTGTCGGGCGGTAAAGCCTGCAGCAGAAGGACACAGCGGAGGAGCAGGTAGGACTAGTGGTGGGGAAGGGTAGGGGTGGGGGGAAGAGATCACTGGGGGGAGGGTGGGGTGGCAGGCGATTCACAGGTAAGCTTGTTGGGCCAGGAGGAAGCACTCCTGCTCCTCTTGGCCCACATGCAGTGCTGTAAAGGCACTTACCTTATGGGTCTGGCCCTTCTCACCTCCTTTTATCTGCCAGGTTTCCCGAGGTCAGGGAACCCGGCTGACATGAGTTAAAATAGAAAGCTTGTAAAAATGGAGGCGCGCAGCCTCCTTAACAGCTTTCAATGACCTACCCACCTCCTGAGAGTGGATTGGCTGCCTGCCTCCCCCCCCCCCCGCCGCCCTACCACCACCCTCCTTCGTGCCTCCACTAAAACCAGAAGTGGGTGGGTTCGAGGTGGGTTGGTTTTGGGGTTGAAATTTTCTACATTTTAACTCCCCACCCAACCCAAACCCACCCATTTTTGAGGGTTAAAATTACCCCTAGATTTTTGTAGACTATAATCTTCCAGAGTAATAAACCCATTTGCTGAGCTATATAGCCTTTATTAATCAGCATGACCTTTAATCAGTTATAAACAAGTAGGAGTCACTGGTTTGGTGAATTAAAAGAAATAAAAACATTGGGGGAAAAATTGAGTCGCACCCCCTTTGGTGCGCCAACTTCGCCGGGGCGCTACTTTTAGCACCTCGGAAAAATTAGCACCCCCGCGACCGAAACTTAGTGGTAGCACCCCAAGAGGGAAGCGGGGCGCTACTGGATGCGCCCCGCCTACCTCTTGGGGCGCTGCGAGGGAATATCGCGGCGCTACGTGCTGCAGCTCAAAGGGACCTGGGTGTCCTTGTACATGAGTCACTGAAAGTGAATGTGCAGGTGCAGCAAGCCATTAGGAAGGCAAATAGTATGCTGGCCTTCATTACAAGTGGATTTGAGTACAGGAGTAAAGAAGTCTTACTCCAATTATATAGGGCCTTGGTGAGACCACACCTGGAGTACTATGTACAATTTTGGTCTCCTTACCTAAGGAAGGGTATACTTGCCATAGAGAGAGGTTCATGAGATTGATTCCTGGAATGGCGGGACTGTCGTATGAGAAGAGATTGAGTAAACTAGGTCTGTATTCTCTTGAATTCAGAAGAATGAGAGGGATCTCATTGAAGTATACAAAATTATTACGGGGCTTGATAGGGTGGATGCTGGGAGAATGTTTCCATTGGCTGGGGAGTTTAGAACTGGAGGCCACAGCCTCAGGATAAAGGGTAGGACATTCAGGACTGAGATGAGAAGAAATTTCTTCACACAGAGGGTGGTGAATTTTTGGAATTCTCTACCCCAGAGGGCTGTGGAGGCTTGGTCATTGGGTATATTCAAAACAGAAGTCGATAGATTTCTGACTAGTAAGGGCATCAAGGGATATGGCGATAGGGCCGGTGAATGGAGTTGAGGCAGAAGATCAGCCATGATCTCATTGAATGGCGGAGCAGACTTGAAGGGCCGAATGGCCTAATCCTGCTCCTATTTGTTATGTTCTTATGTTCTTAAAGGGGAGGGGCTTGCGCAGCGTGACTTGGGGCCCAGCGGGGCCACCGGGGATTGGAGTGCCGGCAAAAGAGCCCGGCACTAAAGAGAAGTGCCGGGCTCATGGAGCACAGCTGACACTCTGTGGGGGGGGGGGGGGCAGTCAGGAGGCCGGGGACGGCAGTGGAGGCAGGTGCTGGCAGGCGGCCAGCCACAAAAATGGCTGCCCGGCACCTCGCCTTTAAATAGCGCCGTCCCGGCCACATGTAGGTCCCCCCTGACCCCATCAGACATAGCGTCCCGCGGTAAGTCAGGGGGCAGTACCGAAGATCGCGGCCGGGGCGCAAGTGGGGCGCTGCGCATGGCGATGACGTCATTGCCGGTGGCACAGCACCACAGGGTGCTAACGGTTAGCGCGCTAACCTCCCACTGAATTTCGCTGGAGACGTTGGTGGCGCCGCGCCCGGGCGCTAGTTGCTTTGCGCACCATTAGTGCCCTCTTTCTAATGAGAGGTGCAAAGCAACTGAAATTGTCCCCCATTACATTTATACAATGCCTTTCATGACCTCGGAACATCCCAAACGTTTTACAGCCAATGAAGTACTTTTGAAGTGTAGTCACTGTTGGAATGCAGGAAACGCGGCAAACAATTTGTGCACAGCAAGGTCCCACAAACAGCAATGTGATCAATGACCAGATCATTTGTTTTTTAGTTTTGTTGGTTGAAGGACAATCATTCGTCAGGACACCAGGGAGAGCTCTCCTGTTCTTCCTTGAATAATGCCACCTGAGAGCAGACAATGCCTCGGTTTAACGTCTCATCCGAAAGATGAAAGCAGTGTAATGCGAGCGCATCTGAATTTTGAGGATTTTAAGGTGGGACATGTTTCCACTGGGTTTCCGCCAGGTTTTCATTTTGCTGAAATCTGCAGTTCAAAGGTAGGAAGGACTGTTTCCTCCACCTGGCTCTTTACCAATGCATACATGCACATGAGATAGACTGGAATCCCTATCATTTCTGCCCCCAGTAGACATCACTGCTGGTGGTGTAATTTATAAGGAGTTAAAAGAGTACTGACCTTATCAAGAGCAGATCCACCCAGCAGAAGTGATCCATTTAAAGCTCTTTACTCCCTGGTCAACTTTTGCCCATATCTCAGACTTGCCTGTATATTTTGGAAAGTTTTTGTTTTGCTTTGTGGAGCTACAGAGCTGTACTTCTCACTGCTAGACGGAGGGACCCTGCAATCAACAGCGCTTTTTTGACTTACACCCACAGTAAGGGACACTATACAGCAGCATATGTTTCCTATAGGGATTTTCTTCTTTGCAATCTTGATAGAAGAGGAGGTGAAGGAAGAGGAGCAGAAAAGACCAAAGGAGAGTGTGGCAGCAACAAGAGAGGATGAGGGCAACCTGTATTACCCTCACAAGGAGTCTATAGGCCCCCGAGCTCTTATGAGGGACTGAGTGAGGTGTTGTGCCATTATCAACGTCAATGACCAAGGAAGTCCTGGATGAACTATGCCACCTTCTGCACAATGATCTGCAGCCCAGGTTAAGTAACTGAATAACTCTGCTAATGGCTGTCAAAATCAATACAATTCTCAATGTTATGCCACTGGCTCCTTCCAAGCTAGGACTTATGCAACATTAGCCAGGGTGCCATTTGGATCTGCATATTACACATCACCAAACCATCTTCAAGAGAACTGTGGAATTCATCCATTTTGGGTTGACTGCTAGGCAGAGTTCTATCACGTTGATGGATTCCTCAGAACTCAGAGGGCAACAGATGGCACCCACATTGGATTGTGGTCTCTTACTGTGGACACATTGAATTTCCTGAATAGAAAGAGATTCGACTTCCTCAATGTGGAAATAGTCTGTGACCAATTATAACAGATCCTGCATGTCCCAGTTCTATTCAGGGAAGACAGTGCTGTGTTGGGCTGGTTTCTGTGAGACAAGACAAACCTCTTGCTTGCATGGCTCATGACCGCACTTCGCCTGCCAAACTCGTCAGCAGAATATCGCTAAAACGAGGTCCATTTATTTACTAGCGTGTTCATCAAGAGAACTATAGGAATTCTGAAGGCAAGGCTTCCCTGTCTTGATAGATGTAATAGGCCATTCCAGTATATTCCTGAGTGGGTCTCTCAAATTGTGGTTACTTGCTGTGCTCGTCAAAACTTTGCTATTGAGAAAGCATTGCAAGTGAAGTCCCTGGAGGCTGACAGGAAGAGCAGCTAGCTAGCTGACGCAGTTCAATACAGAAAGATGTGAAGTAATGCATTTGGGAAGTAAGAGTAGTTAAAGGAAATACATCTTAAATAGTCAGATTTTGAATAGAATAGAGGAGCAGAGGAATCTTGGGGTAAGATACACAGGTCATTAGCTATGGCAATACAATAAATAGACAAGGCCATAAAAAGGAAGACTGAATCCCTGGTTTTGTATCTAGAATATAAAAGCAAAGGAGCTAATGTTGATTCATAGAACACCTTAAGCTGCAGTTGGAGCATTGTGTAGTCTTCGTCATACTATTACAGGAAGACAAATGCAAAGTGAATGCATAGGTTCACTAGGATGCTACCAGGGATGAGGGGTAGTGGTTACAAAGAGACTTGAGAAGTTAGGGTTTCTTTGCACTAGAGCTGAGACGGTTAAGGGCTGACCTGATAGAGATCTTCAGGATTATGAAGGGTAAAGTAAAGTAAAGAAGGTAAACAGTGACAGATTGTTTTCACTGCTCAGCGAGATGGTAGTAAACTGAAGATAATCACAAAGGGAAGTAAAAGGAAGCATAGAAAAAAAATCTCTGTACTGAGGCTACTTGATGCATGCAATTCTATGGCACAAGGTATTGTCAAGCAGAGTCCATCAATTATTTTAATAGGGAATTAAACAGCTTCTTGAAGAAAAATAATATTCAGGAGCATGGAGAACAAGCAGACCATGTGGCTTGCTTGGAGAAAAACACTGTGGCAGACTTGATGGATCGAATATTATAGTCCATCAAATAGTAGGAAGGACATAGAGGAGCAAATTTCCAGGCAAATTACAGAAAGATACGAAAACTATAGAGTAGTGATAATGGGAGACTTCAATTATCCTAATATAGACTGGGATAGTGATAGCACAGAGGGGGAAGAATTCCTGAAATGTGTACAAGAAATTTCTTGATCAATGTGTTTCCAGCCCAACGAGGAAGGAAGCAGTGATTGATCTTGTTCTGGGGAATGAATTGGGGCAATTGGAGCATAGTTCACTGGGAGAACATTTGGGGAACAGTGATCATAATATCAAGTTTAGAATAGTTATGGAAAAGGACAAGGTACAGTCAAGTGTAAAAATAGTTAACTGGGTGAGGGCTAACTTCAGTGAGTTGTAAAGGGATCTGGCCCAGGTGGATTGGAATCAAAAATTGATAGGCAAAACAGTAATTGAACAATGGGAGACCTTCAAAGAAGAGATGGCTTGGGTGGAGAGCAGACATATTCCCATGAGGGAGAAAGAAAGGCCACCAAAGCTAGAGCTCCCTGGATGACTAAAGATAAGGAGGTTAAAATGAGATAGAAAAAGGAGGCTTATGACAATTGTAAGGTTCATAATACAGTAGAGAACCAAGGTGAATATAGAAAGTACAGAGGAGATCTAAAAAAGGGAATAAGAGCGGTAAAGAGCGAGTATGAGAATAGCTTAGCGGCTAACATAAAAGGGAACCCAAAAGTCTATTATAAACATATGAATAGTCAAAGGAAGGGTGGGGCCGATTAGGGACCCAAAAGGAGATCTTCTTGTAGAGGCAGAAAGCATGGCTGAGGTACCAAATGAATATTTTGCATCTGTCTTCACTAGAGAAGAGGAAGCTGCCAATGTAGCAGTAAAGGAGGAGGCAGTATCGATATTGGATAGCATAAAACTAGATAAAGAGGAGGTACTTAAAATGTTGGTAATCTTCAAAGTAGAAAAGTCAACCGGTCCGGATGGGATGCATCCTAGGTTACTGAGGGAAGTAAGGATGGAAACTGCGGAGGCTTTGGCCACAATCTTACAAACTCCATGGATATGGGGGGTGGTGCCAGAGGATTGGAGGATTTCAAATTTTACACCCCTGTTTATAAAAAAGGAGAGGGAAAATCCGACTACAGGCCACTAGTCAAATGGGGAAACTGTTAGAGACAATAATCCGGGAGAAAATAAATTGGCCTTTAGAAAAGTATGGGCTGATAAATGAAAGTCAGCACGGATTTGTTAAAGGCAAATCATGATTGACTAACTTGAGTGAGTCCTTTGAGGAAGTAATGGTGAGGGTTGATGAGGGTAGTGTTTTTGATGTTGTCCATATGGACTTTCAAAAGACGTTTAACAAAGTACCACATAATAGACTTGTTAGCAAAATTAAAGCCCATGGAATTAAATGGACAAAGGCAGCATGGATACAAAAATTGTCTAAGGGACAGAAAGCAGAGAGTAGTAGTTAGTGGTTGCTTTTCAGACTAGAGGGAGATATGCAGTCATGTTCCCCAGGGGTCGGTATTAGGATCACTGCTCTTTTTGACATATATTAATGACCTGGACTTGGGTATACGGGGCGTCATTTCAAAGTTTGCAGATGACACGAAACTTGGAAATTTAGTAAACAATGAGGACAATGGCCTAGAAATTCAGTTGCGTGCGCCAGCCGTTAGCGCCTTAGGAGGAGTAGATCTCGAGCGCTAGGCACTTTGCGGCCAGGCGCAGCGCGATCTGCGCCTACGCCCAACTTCAGTAGACATTTAGCGCCGGCGCAGTGTTTGCGCGCGCTCAGCTGCGCACGCAGATTATGATGTCATTTCCTCGTGCAACGCCCTTTGTGCGGCCCAATCCGGAACTTCAGTCGCGCCCGCCCAATGTGGGCGTGGCGGTCCTAAGAACTGTGAACTGGAACGCAGCAGAGGCCATGCGGGCCGCGGGGAGCGCAAATTAAAGGGCACTTACCCTGAACTATAAAGGCCAGCCATTTTGCAGCAATCACTCTTGTGCAACGGATTTATGGACAGAGACCAAGGAAGAGAGCTTACTGCTTTGGCCCAACATAGGAGAGGTATTTTTGGCTTCAGGCCAGAGCTTGGCAATTCGCCTTCATTGTGAGGTCATTGTTTGCCAGTATATTATGGGGGCTGCATGGGGTGCCAACCCTCATTTTCAGCATTATGTGCGAAGGGCTCGCAGACGCTGTGTGAGAGGGGCAGCCCTGGCTAGACGTAGAGGGGGCAACAGGCGTCGGCAACGTAGGCCTTACCTACTCAGGAAATACCGCCAGCAGGTGTCCTATCTCACCATGCCTGCCGCGCAGTGTGTTAGGAGGCTGCGCTTCAGAAGGGAGGTGGTTGCAGAGATCTGCCAGCTGCTTCACAGAGATCTGCGTCCACAGCTGAGGTGCAGGACGTCTCTGTCGGTGGAAGTGAAGGTCACGGTGGCTCTGAACTTCTATGCAAGCGGCTCCCAGTTCGCCGTGCATTGCTGCATCCGCCAGGTGACCAATGCCCTTTTCAGAAGGAGACACCAATTCATCTCCTTCCCCATGACCCTTGAGAAGCAGCAGCAGCGTGCAGTGGGATTTGCGAGAATAGCGGGCTTCCCCATGGTGCAGGGCGCCATTGACTGCACGCATGTGGCTTTGCGGGCACCTATCGACAATGCCGAGGATTACCGCAACCGGAAGGGCTACCATTCCCTCAATGTACAGCTGGTGTGCGACCACAGGCAGCGCATCTTAGCTGTCAATGCCCGCTTTCCAGGCAGCAGCCACGATGCATTTATCCTGCGACAGACTACTGTGGCTGACATGTTCCAGGCACAGCCTCCCCCAAGAGGATGGCTTATCGGGGACAAAGGCTATCCTTTGTGTACCTGGCTCATGACCCCGCTCCGCGCGCCCAGGACCCCTGCTGAGGAGGCATACAACGAAAGCCATCAAGCCACTAGGAACATCATAGAACAAACGATTGGCGTCCTCAAGCAACGGTTCCGCTGCCTGGATCGTTCCAGCGGATCTCTGCAGTATTCGCCGGAGAGAGTCTCCCAGGTCGTGGTCGTTTGCTGCATGCTGCACAACCTGGCTATCCGCAGGACTCAGGCACTGCCACCTCACGCTGGAGCACCACCTCAGGAGGAGGAGCAGGAGGAGCATGAGGAGGAGGAGGAGGAGGAGGAGGAGTACCAGCCCAGGAGGGAGGCACAAGGTCCAAGGGCCGCCCGTCGGCGGCTTATTGAACGTCACTTCTAGGCCCCCTGTCAGGGAATGGCTTGTGCCAATGAAGGGACCTGAATGCAGCCGCTCCGCAAGCCCTCAGCCGGTTAAGGCAACAAGCACTTCAAGCATCAAACATGGACAAGCTGAATAAATAAAATGCTTTATTGAACAAACTCAGGGCCCTTCCCACATGAAACCCAAAAACAGACAACACCCCCAAAAAACAGTCACACGCATGACTCACTCCCACAACCTGGGAAGGAATAACAAAACATTTCCACAAAAATGGCCTTCATCCTCGGCCTTACAAAAACAACCATCCCCATAAACAAAACAACCATCCCCATATAAAAACAACCATCCCCATATAAAAACACATTTGCCCACACCCTCTACTTTGTGGCGCGCGAGGGCGATTCCTTGACCAGCCTTTTGCGGCCCCTGGCCGCCCTGCTGCTCCTCCTCAAAGTGTGCCCAGTGGCTGCTGCAAGGCTGGGGGAAGGCTCCTGAGAGGCACATGGCGTGACGGCAGATGCCCTTGGGGGTCGGCCTAGGCGAGCTCTGGTCCTCGAGGGGCCGGCTGGTGACTGCTGCAGCTGTGGCTGGGCAGCAGCAGTCTCTCCAGCAGCTCGTCGCAGCTCCACTGGGGGAGTGGCAGTGGCGGCTGCAGGAATGGGGGCAAGCTGGCTGATGGCAGGCGCTCGCTGCTCGCCTGAGACACTGGCACTCGCCTGGGCCAGCACTGCAGCATGCGCAGCAATCTGCTGAAGGACAGACCGCTGTGCTGCTGCAGCGCGGCGGGTGCCCTGGCGATGCCTGGCTGACACAGCGAGTGTGGCAGCAGTGAGTGCCCGTACTGCCCTGGTCTGTGCCCGCATCAGACCAGCCAGTGACTGCACGGCACCACTGATCACCTGGCCACTCGCTGCGTGAGCTGCCCCGAATTCCGCCCAACTCGCTGCCTGTGCTGCCCCGAATTCGGCCCGACTCGCGGACTGTTCTGCCCCGAATTCGGCCCGACTCACGGCCTGTGCTGCCCCGAATTCGGCCCGACTCGCGGCGTGTGCTGCTTCGAATTGTTCGAAACTCCTGGCCTGTGAGGCGCCGAAATCGGCCACACTATGAGCCAGGGACTCGATGGCCTCAGGCAACCATGCCACAACCCCCATGAACTCGGTGTGCCGGCGATCCGAGTCCACGGACATTTGATCGAGGAGGCGCACCTCCTTGGCGAGGACCGTCTCCGGACTGGAGGCCGGACTCTCCCTCTGGGGAGAAGGCCGCCGAGCTGGCCGACCCTTCCCGCGTTGCTGGATACCACTGGGCCCAGCAACTACACTCCCCTGCGACCCTTCCCCCCTCTGGGAAGAAGGCCGCCGAGCTGCCCGACCCTTCCCGCGTTGCTGCACGCCACTGGGCACAGGAGCTACACTCCCCTGCGACACTTCCCCCTGGCTCTCCTCCAGGGAAGACGTGTCCCCTCCATTGGCATCCCCTGGCGCGGCTGAGGGTTCCCCTGATGGGCCGCCTTCCTCTTCCTCTTACTCCTCCTCTTCCGAGGGGCTGTCACTGGCAGCTTCAGGGACCTCCTCCTCACCATCTGAAAGCAGGAAGGCACAAGAGTAGCTTTAGAGTGAGGAGAGGGCGTCAGCGAGGGAGGCATGAGTGGTGGCATTCAGCGCATTGGTCGGACAGTGGCAAAGGATGTAGATCTGAAGCGCAAGTGGGACGAGAGAGGTCCAAAAGGTGATGTCCTTACCATTGGTGCCCAGAACAGGGTCGGCATCGCCAGATGCAACGGGGCCAATCACCCGGGCACCCATGAGGCTACCCACGCGCTCTTCAAGGTCACTGAGCTGCTGGATCTGGGGACGGCCTCCCCCGGTCACAGTCCGGCTCTTCTGATTGTGTGCCAGCTTGGCCTGCAAGAGAAAGGACGGCCTCTAAGTACAGTGTGGTGCCCTGATCTTGGGTGCACTGCCTCCCATGGTCTAATAGCTTGGCCAGTGTGGTGCCCAGATCTTGTGTGCACTGCCTCCCATGGTCGAATAGCTTGGCCAGTGTGGTGCCCAGATCTTGTGTGCACTGCCTCCCATGGTCGAATAGTTTGGCCAGTGTGTAAAGTGCAGAATGTGCAATTGATGTTCATGCCAGTCCCATAGCTGCTGGATGAGGGCTGGCCATTAGGGCTTTTAGGTCCCTTTGCCCATAATGTGAGGTGCACATGCAAGGATGAGGAGGACACTGGAAAGGGGACTCACCCTGACAATCCTTGTGAGGTCGTTAAACTTTTTCCGGCATTGGACACCGGTCCTGGGGACCTCGCTGTTGGATGTGACCCTGTGGGCGACCTCCCTCTAGGCTTTCCTGTAGACGCTGGTGGCAGGCTTCTTGCCACTGTCCAGGAACAAGAGTTTGCGTCTCCTCTCCAAAGCCCTAACCAGCACCCTCAAATCATGGCCAGTGAAGCGCTGCGCTCGTTCACGGGCCTTCTGCATCTTTCCCGGCGCTATTTCTGTTCAGCAGCAGTGTTTAGGCCTAGCTGGAGGGCTGCAGTGTCCAGGGCGTGGCAGCAGACGAACTCGACCCTTCCCCCTTTAAGAGCTGGCCGGCGCCAGGGTGTCTGCTGTCAATCAAAAAATGACCGCCCTGCGCTACGCCCGGCCTCGGCGGTTTAGCTCAGCACCGCCAGCTTTGCGCCTAAAGATAGTTGTGTAACGCCAGTTTTAGCGCTTGAGCAAACTCTTAGGGCGAAGCTACTGAATATCGGCGAAGTGGCCTCGACTTTGCGCCGGGCGCAAACTTTAGCGGCCGCCCGACTTTTCCGCCCCAAAAGTGGCTATACTGAATTTCTAGGCCAATGGTCCGTATTTTCCAATCGCAGGCCTCCCACGTGCGGAGGCCTGCGATCTGGAAAAATCTACGCCCTTACCTGAGGGCTCCCGGGACACGCACACTTCCGATCCTGGGCCTCTCCAAACTCCAAGTGCGCAGGGCCCACGTATCCCGGAGGCGAAGACAGCATCCCTGGGATCACGTGGGCCATGGGGAGCCAATCAAAGAAGGAAATTTCCTTTCATACACTTGACAGGAAGACCTGTCAAATATATGAATGGAGATCACCCCAAAAACATAATAAAACTTTAAATAAATGTAAAAAAAATATCACATTTTTAAAATGACTTGAAATTACAATAAAATAAATATTTTAAACAAAAATTTAAATTTTTGAAAAAATTAATTCAAGTTTTTTACGGGGCTAAAAATAAACGTACCTTTTTTTAAAGTATTTTTAAAGGATAAATCACTGAAAAAGTTTTTTTTTTATTACTTTTTTTCAATTCTTCTGCTTTTACCAGGCGTAAGAATTGTAAGGGTTTTCCAAAAAGCGAAACTATCCGCCCACAGAGGCCCTTCTCCAGGGCAACCGGAGGATCTGTCAAGAGCATTCTTGGCAGATCGGAAATGCCGGTTTCCAGCGCATGCGCGTACCCACCCGTAGGGATCGGAATATCTGGGCCATTAGTAACAGACTTCAGGAGGGCATAGACAGACTGGTGAAATGAGCAGACACATGGCAGATGAAATTTGACAGAGAGCCGTGTGAAGTGATACATTTTGGTAGGAAGAATGAGGAGCGGAATTATGAACTAAATGGTACAATTTTAAAGGGGATAGGAACAGAGAGACCAGGGGGTATATGTACACAAATCTTTGAAGGTGGCAGGACAATTGAGAAAGCTGCTAAAAAGCATTCGGGATCCTGGGCTTTATTAATAGAGGAATAGAAACATAGAAGCAGGAGTAGGCCATTCGGCCCTTCGAGCCTGCTCCGCCATTCAACGAGATCATGGCTGATCATCCAAACCCTAGCACCCGGTCCCTACACCGACAGCCATCCCACCCAAGCCCTATCCCCGTAACCCCGTAACCCCATGTATTTAATCCCCCCTAACACTAAGGGTCAATTTTTTTTATCATGGCCAATCAACCTAACCCGCACATCTTTGGACTGTGGGAGGAAACCGGGGCACCTGGAGGAAACCCACGCAAACACGGGGAGAATGTGCAAACTCCACACAGACAGTCACCCGAGGCCGGATTTGAACCCAGGTCCCTGGCGCTGTGAGGCAACAGTGCTAACCACTATGCCACCGTGCTGCCCTTACATAGAGTACAAAAGCAAGGAAGTTATGCTAAACCTTTATAAAGCACTGTGCGGGGTATTGTTTTCAATTCTGGGCACCATACGTTAAGAAGGATGTCAAGGCCTTGGAGATGGTGCAGAAGAGATTTACTAGAATGGTACCAGGGATGAGGGACTTCAGTTATGTGGAGAGACTGGAGAAGCTAGGGTTGTTCTCCATAGAGCAGTGAAGGTTAAGAGGAGGTTTGATAGAGGTGTTCAAAATCATGAAGGGTTTTGATAGAGCAAATACGGAGAAACCGTTTCCAGTGGCAGAAGGGTCAGCAACCAGAGGACACAGATTTAAGGTGATTGGCAAATGAACCAGAGGCGACATGAGGACATTTGGAGTTCCTCAGGGCTGTGTCCTAGGTCCAACCATCTTCAGCTGCTTCATCAATGACCTTCCCTCCATCATAAGGTCAGAAGTGGGGATGTTCACTGATGACTGCACAGTGTTCAGTGCCATTCGCAACTCCTCAGATAATGAAGCAGTCCATGCCCACATGCAGCAAGACCTGGACGACATTCAGGCTTGGGCTGATAAGTGGCAGGTAACATTCACGCCACACAAGTGCCAGGCAATGACTATCTCCAACAAGCGAGTGTCTAACCATTGCCCCTTGACATTCAATGGCATTACCATCGCCGAATCCCTCACTATCAATATTCTGGGGTTCACCATTGACCAGAAACCTAACTGGACCAACCACATAAATACTGTGGCAACAAGAGCAGGTCAGAGGCTGGGTATTCTGCGGCGAGTGTCTCACCTCCTAATTTCCCAAAGCCTTTCCACCATCTACAAGGCACAAGTCAGGAGTGTGATGGAATACTCTCCACTTGCCTGGATGAGTGCAGCTCCAACAACACTCAAGAAGCTCGACACCATCCTAGACAAAGCAGCCCATTTGATTGGCACCCCATCCACCACCTTAAACATTCACTCTATCCATCGGTGTACCGTGGCTGCAGTGTGTACCATCTACAAGATGCACTGCAGCAATTCGCCAAGGCTTCTTCGGCAGCACCTCCCAAACCCGCGACCTCTACCACCCAGAAGGACAAGGGCAGCAGGCACATGGGAACACCACCACCTCCAAGTTCCCCTCCAAGTCACACACCATCCAGACTTGGAAGTATATTGCCGTTCCTTCATCGTCGCTGGGTCAAAATCCTGGAACTCCCTCCCTAAAAGCACTGTGTGAGTAGCTTCACCACATGGTCTGCAGCGGTTCAAGAAGGCGGCTCACCACCACCTTCTCAAGGGCAACTAAGGATGGGCAATAAATGCTGGCCTTGCCAGAGATGCCCATACCCCACGACTGAATAAACATTTTTTTTACACAGTGAGTTGTGATCTGAAAGGGTGGTGGAAGCAGATTCAATAGTGACATTCAAAAGGAATTGCATAAATACTTGAAGGGAAAACATTTGCAGGGCTATGGGGAAAGAACAGGAGAGTGGGACTAATTGAATAGCTCTACCAAAGAACCAAGGCATGATGGGCCGAATGGCCTCCTTATGTGCTGTATCATTCTATGAATAGCCTGTTTCTGTGCCAATTTTATGAGAGAATTATGTTTAAAACCACACAGAATTTTGCCATTGAGGTAAGATTACAGGTGAGACATGAGTCATGTGATGCGATATAAAAGCAGTTACTGTTGTTACAATTGACTTTAACTCCAAATGTTAAAAGGTAAAACACATATGGCATAACAGATGTTGAGTATTTGCAGGTTAATTGTTAATGCATAGCTTGCATGATTATTGCAGTTTATGATGTTTTCGGGAAATAAGTACAGATAAGCTACCTGAAATCTTGTTTCCTGCTTTAGAGTTTAGCTTCCACTAAAAGCCAATTGCCAGGGCCCTTAGTATTCTGCAGTTTTACAGCTCGGGGCACAAAGCACCTAGTGCCCGGGTGTGGCACTGCTAACGCCTCCCGCAAAATTCAGCGGGAGTTTAGCGGCGGCAGTAGCTGGTAGCACCCCGCGGTGCTGTGCCTCCAGTGATGACGTCATTGCCGTGTGCAGCGCCCCGCTTGCGCACCGGCCGTAAACTTCGCTTGCGCCCCCTGACCTATCGTCGGACGCTATGTCCGACAGGGTCAGGGCACCGTGTTTGCAGCCGGGGCGGCGCAAATTAAAGGGCGGGTGCTGGGCGGCCATTTTCTTTTGGGCCACCTGCCCTCTCTCGCTTCCTCCTGCAGGGTGCCGGCCGCGATCGGTCAGCCTGGTACTCCTCTTGAACGCCAGGCTGTTTTCCCGGCACCCCGCTCCCCGGTGGTCCAGCAGGGCCCCAGTGTGCACTGCGCTAGGCCCCTCCCCTTTAATCAGGGGAGGGAGGCCTGCAGTACTACGTGCCAATGCGCGTAGCGCTGCTGCACGTCGCGCCGCGATATTCAATGGGAGCGCCCCAAGAGGGAGGGGGAGCGCTTCCAGTAGCACCCCGCCTCTTGCTTGGGGCACTACCATTCAATTTTGGGCGCAACCCAATTTTTCCCCCTAAGAGTTCTACTGGCCATAGAATGCAAGTGGGCAGGGCCCCGTGCTTTGCTTTAAATTTCATGCATGCAGAGCCCTGCTTTCTTGTGACTGAAGAGCAGCGCAATCAGGGTAGTATAACTCACAGCTGTCCACTCCGAGCACTCAAAGCAGGTACGCGTGTCAAATGGTCCCTGCTTGATAACTGCAGCATCAGATGCATGACTACTGCAGAAACATCTATTTATTAATGGTTTTTTTTATATAATGCCAGTTGATCTTCCTTGACATTTACATGGACATCTTTAAATTCATTTCACCACAGTTGACGACTTTTAATTTACCTTACCTCATTTTATATTATAATGATTTTCCTTCCATTGGTAAGAAAACAATAAATTACATTTCAGGATGTTCACAATCAATTCTAAATTTTCCCTCATTATTTCTTCTCCAATAGTCACAGCAGTTTATGGCTTTTTTAATATCAATATTTCACTTAGACGTAAAACTTGGAAGCATAATATGTGAATTGCATATAAATTGTGATTGGATCCAAGCTACATCGCCTTTATGAAATTTCAATTTTACTTTCAGACCTTCCCCCTCCGAAGTTGGGGTGTATTTATTATGATAGAGACTGATACAGCTGGCTTTTGAATTAGAGTTCATTTAACTGGCAGGCTACATTGCAAGAGTGGGAATCAGAGGTCAGAGAATTATTTTGAACAGCCAGTGTCTCTTGTGCCGCTCATTGCTGAGTGCACCCAGGCTATATGACCCTGGTCGTGCAGCATGATGAATAGTGGAATTGGAGTCTGCCACCTTGGTGAAACTAGAAAGGAAAAAAAAACAGGACACTGGAGAGGCAGTTGCTGGCCAAAGAAGGCTGTTGGAAGCTGGATGTTGCCCTGGTCGGAAAACAGAGGTCTGCAAGGGGGTCGCTAGGGTAGGGAAACAAAAATGTGTGGGAAGCTGATGGAATATGTATGGATGAGAGAGCGAGAGAGAAACTGGGAGAACTGTAATAGGTAAAGGATTGGGGCCTCAGGTCTGGAGGGGTTGGAGTCCTAGGGCCTGGCGTTAACGTGTGGGAAGGAGCAGCAGTACCAGGCTGCTGGGGTGTGGCAGCAATGGATATTTCTTTGGTCTGATATCACTATGAAGGGGAAACCTGGGGTTTGGCAGAACCTTCCCCACCTCAGTCCTGCCAAAGTGTAGAATCACCCCCAGTGCAGCTAAATGCGATATTCTCAGCTTTAAAACTGGCAATATTTATATATATATATATACCCCTATTGTTATAAAACAACAAATCCTCATTGTGAGTAACAACATAGGATATATATAGATATATAGAGAGAGTTATATATTTTTATTTTGTTGGAATGAAACAGTATATAATGGATTGGCATTACAATTCTTAATCATGCACTTTTTCACTTAAACAGCCTTAAACAGGAACAAAATGTTACTGTAGCCCAGTAATCTCTATCAATATCTTAGCTTGTCATCTAAGTGAAAGAGAGAAGTTCAATTACTTCAATGAAGAACTTCATTGTAACAGTAAGGAGGAAGATCATAGCAACATAGAAACAGGAGTAGGCCATTCAGCCCCTCGAGCTTGTTCCGCCATTCATTTAGATCATGGCTGATCCATATCTTAGCTCCATCTACCCACCTTGATTCCGTAACCCTTAATACCCTCACCTAAGAAAAATCTATCAACCTCAGTTTTGAAAATTTCAATGGACCTAGCCTCAACCGTTTTTTGTGGGGAGAGAGTTCCAGATTTCCACTACCCTTTGTGTGAAGAAGTGCTTCCTGACATTACCCCTGAATGGCCTAGCTCTACTTTTAAGGTTGTGCCCCCTTGTTCTGGACTCTCACACCAGAGGAAATAGTTTCTCTCTATCTACCTTGTCAAATCCTTAAATCATCTTAAACACCTCAATATAATCACCCCGTAATCTTCTATACTCAAGGGAATACAAGCCTAGTCTATGCAATCTGTCCTCATAATTTAACCCTTTTAGTACCGGTATCACTCTGGTGAATCTGCGCTGCTCCCCCTCCAAGGCCAATATATCCTTCCTGAGGTACGGTCCAACCAGATCTCTGGACAGCTGTAACATAACTTCCACCCCTTTGTATTCCAGACCTCTTGAGATAAAGGCCAACATTCCATTAGCCTTTTAAATAATTTTTTGTACCTGTCCACTTGCTTTGAGTGACTTTTATACTTGGACCCCTAAATATCTCTGCTCATCCACAGTTCCAAATACTCTAATACAAAAGCAAAATACTGCGGATGCTGGAAATCTGAAATAAAAACAGAAAATGTTGGAAATACTCAGCAGGTCAGGCAGCATCTGTGGAGAGAGAAACAGAGTTAACGTTTCAGGTCGATGACCTTTCAATAGAAGTGGAAGATTCCGTTCTGACGAAACATTGGGCAGGATTTTCATTGGGCTGTGGAGTTGGGATTGGAGGCGTGTGGGGGGTTAAAATCCCGAAATCAGGGGTCCCGACCCCATCCCGCACCCAACCTGCCTCCATGCCAGTTTCAAAGGAGGCGGGTACCCACCCCACACTGGGACCCGCCTACCCGAGGCGGGAAGGGATTAGTGCCAATTAACTGCCTGTTAACAGGTAGGTAACAGGCAGTTTTTAGCCTAATCCCTATTTTTAATGCTGAAGTGTGGGATTCCCGACGGCTCCAAACCACGCCAAGTTTGCGAGGCGGGCCGTCGGGTTGAAGGACTTGGAGGGGTCGAGATGTCAGTGTTCCGGTGAGTGATGTGTGCATGAGTGCAAAGGTAAGTGTGTTTGGTGTGTCTAAAGTGTTTAAAGAAGTTTAAATTACCTTTTCTTACTTTTTCAGCCTTCTTTCCTTTAGGTCTCGGGAGTCCCTCATTTCACCTGCACAGAAAGCAGAATGGCTGTGAACTGTCAAAAGTGACAGCCTTCAGCTTTCTGTGCAGGAGAGATTTCTAACTGAGTCTGTGGAGAAGGACTCAGGTTAGAAGTAAGACTGTCAGTGTTTGACAGCTTCAAACAGCTGTGAAACGCTGATATTTCATCTGTCAAAACCTCTTGACAGATGAAATTTCAGTCTGTGACGTCACCGGTTGCCAGGTGGCCCTTAATTGGCCTGCTGAGTCCGCTGGGCGGGCTCAACAAGGTCAATCAAGTTAAAATCGCGTGGATTGGCCACATCTCGATGGAGGCGGAACTACAACCCCGAAAGTTGTAGTCCCGCCTCCTATCCGACTCCTGAATGAAAATCCAGCCCGTTAACTCTGTTTCTCTCTCCACAGATGCTGACTGACCTGCTGAGTATTTCCAGGATTTTCTGTTTTTATTCCAAATACTCTAATCTTTCTTGGGTCCAAAGTGGATAATCTCACACTTTCCCACATTAAACTTCATCTGCTATTGTTTTGCCCACTCACCTAATCTATCAATGTCCCTTTGTAACTTTCTGCCATCCACTCTATTTACTGCACCACACAACTTAATGTTGTCAGAAAACATATATATGGCTCTCTATTCCTTCATCCAAGTCATTTATAAATATAGAGAAAATTCCATGCACTCTCATTTTTGTTAGCTGTCTCTTATGTGGAACTTTGTCGAATGCCTTCTGGAAGACAATATAAATAACATCCATTGACTTCTTTATCTACCACAATAGTTACCTCCTCAAAAAATTCAACTAGGTTCGTTAGACATGACTTATCCATTACAAATCCATGCTGGCTCCCTCTGATCAGCTCATACTTGTCCAAATGCTCAGTCAGTCTGACCCTAATAACAGAGATTCTAGTAACTTCCCCACAACTGACGTTAGATTAATAGGCTTATAATTTCCTAGTTTATCTCTCCTACCCTTCTTAAATAATGGAGTGGCATTGGTCCTCTGTTTATGACCAGTTTATGCCTACTGAAGGCCCTTTTGGAGGCTGTGGGCACCCATCCCTCTCCTCAGGGCCCAAACACTAACCTTTCTTAGGTCTCATCTTAATCCAAGACCTAAAGTAGAATTTTGCTTCAGATCTTCAGGGCACTTCTGCCCCCTTTTGTTGAATCCGTGATTCTTAAAGTATGATGTTTTCCAATAACTACACGGAGGCTGTAACTTAACAATCGACAGGTGTTTACTGGAGGAGGGTAGTCTAAAGACTGACAGTACAGAGGCATGCTCAAGGCTTATATACAGGTGTGGTCACTGCCGGTACTACAGTATACAGGAGCTGTAAAAGTAGTTCTCTCTTAAAGGTACATACACTACAATTCCTCCCCTTTTAGATTAGCAGTAAATAACATTTAACACTTCAACATGCACATTAAACTGAAATGGTCCATTTATAGATTCAGTCTTTGGGGCGGCTTCCTGATCCTTTCTGGATAGCGCCTTTCCTGAGGTTCTTGTTCTTGGTGCGGAGGCGATTCTGGCCCCCTTTCGTCGGTTAGTTCATCAGTTTCCGCTGCTACTGTTTCTGAGGTAGATGCTACCGGTATGTCGGGTTCATCCCCAGGTACGCGAGACATGGGGTTGACTCGTTCCTGTGATGCTAAGATCTGGTCGACGTGGCATCTCACAATGTTCTCCCCGACATCCACTGTGTACATTAATGGCCCCTGCCGTGTGCATATCGTTCCGGGTTGCCATTTCTCTGTTCGGTAGTCACGGGCCAAGACTGGTTGTCCTACATTGAAGCTCCTTGTCGGCTTCTCATTGATGTGCTGGAATTGTTTATCCTCAACATTTCTTCGCACATTTGGTCTGAGCAAATCCAGACGAGATCTCAACCTTCGGTTAAAGAACATCATGGCCGGGGTCTGGTTGGTAACTGCATGTGTCGCATTTCTGTAGGCTAACAGGAAATTGTCCACATTATGCTGTAGTGGAATTTCATCATCGCACGTGGCCTTTATCGCCTTTTTAAAGGTTTGTACGAACCTCTCAGCCAATCCATTTGTGGCTGGATGATACGGGGCAGATGTGTAATGCCTTACCCCATTCCTTCTCATAAATTTCCGAAACTCTTCGGACACAAACTGTGGTCCATTATCAGAGCAAATCTGCTCTGGCAAGCCGTTCCTGGCAAAGATGGTCCGTAGGACTGCAATCGTTTTCTCTGTAGTGGTTGAGGACATTTTTATCACCTCAGGCCATTTCGAGTGAGCATCCACTGCAATTAAGAACATTGAGTCCATGAATGGACCAGCAAAATCAATATGCAACCGTTGCCATGGAGAGGAGGGCCACTCCCATGGGTGTAGAGGGGCATGTGGTGGTGCATTTTGGACCTTCTGGCATCCTGAGCAGCTCTTTGTTAGGTCCTCGATTTGTTGATCGATCCCCGGCCACCACACATAAGCCCTAGCAAGGCTTTTCATTTTCACCCCTCCCAGATGACCTTCGTGAAGCTCATTGAGCACTCTCTCCCTTAACTTGGGTGGAATTACCACTCGGGATCCACAAATCACTGTCCCCTGGCATACTGACAGCTGTTCTCTTCTGGATGAGAATGCTGGCAACAGTGAGTCACCATGTGTTGGCCATCCCCTCACCGTCAAATCATATACCCGAGACAGTGTCGGATCATTGCGGGTCTCCTTCTCTATATCCGCGTTAGTTACTGGCAATCGTTCAATTATTGACGAATAAAATATCTCGATAGGGTCCACTGCTGGTGCTTCCTCCACAGTAGGCAGTGGCAGGCGTGATAGCCCATCAGCATTTCCATGCTGTTTCGTGCCTTTATATTCTATTTCATATTGGTTCGCCCCTAGAAAAAGGGACCATCTTTGTAACCATTGTGCAGTCATCACCGGAACGCCCTTCTTTGGATTAAAGATGGAGACAAGTGGTTGGTGGTCAGTCAGCAAGGTGAACTTCTGCCCATGCAGATAGTGGTTGAATTTTTTTACTCCCCATACTAGGCTGAGGGCCTCCCTGTCGATCTGGGCATAGTTGCGCTCGGCTGAGGTTAGTGACCGAGACGCAAAGGCTACTGGCCTCTCCAACCCGTCTGGGAATTTGTGCGACAGCACCGCTCCAATACCATAGGGTGATGCATCACATGCCAACCGAATTGGTAGTGCTGGGTTGAAATGGGCCAACACCTCTTTTGATGTGATCAATTCTTTGCACTTCTGGAAAGCTCGTTTACATTCATCATTCCACTTCCATGGTACCCCCGTTTGCAGTAGGGTGTTCAGTGGGTGTAATACTGTAGACAAATTTGGTAAGAACTTATGGTAGTAGTTCACCAGCCCGAGGAAAGACCTCAGTTGTGACACATTTTCCGGTGCTGGAGCCTTGACTACTGCCTCAATCTTTTCAGGGGACTTATGTAACCCCTCTTCATCAATAACGTGGCCACAATACGAGATCTGCTTCTGGAAAAACTCGCACTTGTGGCGATTAGCTCGTAGCCCATATTCCTTTAATCTAGTGAGCACCTTCTGCAGGTTGGCGAGGTGATCACTGTCATTTTCGCCCGTGACCAGGATGTCGTCCAAATAACACTGGGTCCCTGGAATCCCTTGCAGGACTTGATCCATCGCCCTTTGCCAAATAGCCGGAGCCGATGCTACCCCGAACACCAGCCAGTTGTATTGGTAGAGACCTTTATGAGTGTTGATCATGAGGTATTGTTTCGAGGCTTCTTCTACCTCCATTTGCAAGTATGCCTGGGCCAGATCAATTTTGGTGAAGCGCTTACCTCCAGATAGCGAGGCGAAAATATCCTCAATCCGTGGAAGCGGATATTGTACCGTGTGAAGGACTGGGTTCACTGTCACCTTAAAATCCCCACAGATGCGGACCTTCTTTGGTTCCCCAGGCGTATTACTCAACGACCTCTTCATTACAGGAACGATGGGTGTAGCCCACTTGCTCCATTCTACTTTGGACAGTACTCTGGAACGTTCCAACCCTTCCAGCTCTGCTTCGACGGCTGGTCGGATCGCATAAGGCACGGGTCTGGCCTTAAAAAACTTTGGGCTTGCATTTTCCTCTATTTTAATCGTTGCTGTTATGCCTTTTAGTGTTCCGAGTCCCTCCTGGAACACTTCTTGTGCATCAGTTAGCATTTTTGACAGTCGTCCAGGTGTGACGTCGTCATCCTTTTTGGCCTCAACCTTCAGTGCCTGTATGGAATGCCAATCCAATTGTATCTTCCGGATCCATTCACGTCCTAGTAGTGGTGGTCATCCATCTGGCAATACATATAGGTCCATTTTAGGTATTTCCTGGCCTTTGTATATCACTTTCACCCTTATTTTTCCTTTGGGGTAGACTTTTTTGCCCCGTGTACGTCTTCAAGACAATCTCTGTAGCTTTCAAGGGTATATGTGAAAATAGCCGCCTGTAGTCCCTTTGGTTTATGACTGTTAGGGCTGATCCTGTGTCCAATTCCATTTTCACTTGGACTCCGTCTATCTTGAGTGTGACCCAGATAGTCTGGTGATCCTCCATTTTGATTACCTTATGTAGTTTCAGACAACCCAGCTCCTTGCTTCCGGAGTCTGTATCACTTTTCTGTTCGTCTGAACTACTGTCCATCACCTTATGTACCTTTTTGTACTTCTCCTGTGGAGATTTCTTGTTGCTGGTTTTCTTCCCTGACCTGCAGACTCTTGCTATGTGTCCTGCTTTTCCACACTGTATGCACACTTGGTCCTTGAACCAACAATCCTTCTGGTCGTGTGTTGTTCTGCCGCAGCGATAACACTTCCCTGCTCCATATGACATTTCATTGGTGCCATATTCTTGCGGTCTCCATTGTATCTCTGCAGCGCCCCTTGCGGCTGCTTCGTGTGATACTGCCATGCTGAAAGCCTTGTCCAGCGTAAGATCCTTTTCTGATAGAAGCCGTTTCTGGGTTCCTTCACTTGGAAGCCCACACACAAACTTGTCCCTTAACGTATCTGCTAGTCCCAATCCAAACTGGCAGTGTTTCGATAGCTTGCGCAGTTCCGTTAATTACTCAGCATTACTTTCATCTTTATGCTGGTTCCTTTTGTGGAACTTAAATCTTTCCGCTATCAGCAGCGGTGTGGGGTTTAAGTGGTCCTGTAGGATTTCCACTATGCTTTCGAAATTCTTATCCACTGGCTTCTCTGGGGTTATTAGGTTTCGCAGTAAGCCATAAGTTTTTGCACCCATGGAATTTAACAAAACCAGTGCTTTCCTAGCATCTGGCACTTCATTCGCTCTGCAGTACACCTCCATGCGTTCCACATATGTCGCCCAATCTTCGACTTCATCATCGAACGCAGTGATACTGCCACTCTTCGGCATCCCTGGGTGTGATTTAACTGTCTAAAATGGCGTCTCCCGCGCTCTCCCTTCTTCTCCGCTGGCACAAAATGGCATCTCCCACGCTTTCCCTTCTCCCCGCGGACGCTGTTCAGCCCTTGAGCCCTGGCTGTGCTCTGCGTGTTCTCCTGTGCGCCTCTCCCATTGCCGCCGCTCGGTCCTGAACCCGGCTGCTGCTTTACCCTCTCTCTCTCTGTTTTGTTTTTCCTCGACACCACTCGGTTTTCAACCCCCGGCTGCGCCCTGTGCGCTTCACCCTCTCTCTTACCCCGTCGACGCTGCTCGGCTGTTTCTATGCCGTCGGTCGGCTCCAGCCGCCGCTGTCCAGGAAGCGTCTGCGCTGTACCTGTTGCCAGTCTGTTGCTGGATCATCGTGGCTGGGGAACCAAGCCCGGCTCTCAACAGCCTCCCCTGCGATGTTCACTCTCTGCCGGATGACTGGGCGGTTGCTCGTGGTCGACGCCCGTGCTTCTGGCCTCGACTTTCTTCCACCGCCCTCCCGGAGCGAATCCTTGAAGGGCAATGCAGAGTTGCAGGTAGATTCGAATCGACCTCGTCGCCACTGTTGAATCCGTGATTCTTAAAGTATGATGTTTTCCAATAACTGCACGGAGGCTGTAACTTAACAATCAACAGGTGTTTACTGGAGGAGGGTAGTCTAAAGACTGACAGTACAGAGGCATGCTCAAGGCTTATATACAGTTGTGGTCACTGCCGGTACTACAGTATACAGGAGCTGTAAAAGTAGTTCTCTCTTAAAGGTACATACACTACACCTTTAAACTTGACCCTTCTGGTACTGCAGTGGGCATCCCACTGGTGTCATGCTGTATTTCCCTGGACAGCAGTAGCTGGTTCCTTCTTTGCGGTAGGTGTCCAGCCGAGAGCCCACCTTGCATAACTAACTCAGGAAAATGGGTCATGGTGGAGTCAGAGCAGAGGTCAGAAATCCTGCCCTGCCCCATCTCAGAGGAAGATTAATTTTGCATCTGTTTTCCCAGGCAGTGTTGTGGAAGGATTTATTTGTGTTTGCCAGCAGTTGAAGTGGACAGAAAGGTCAATATTTGTTGTCGGTCCAAGGAGACATGAAGTACCTGGCAGGTTTGGTTTGGGATCTTTGGACCCAAACGTGAAGCCAAATCTATTTGCTGGCTGACACTGCTGCTCTGTTCTTGAATAGTGTTAATGGGCAAATATTCTGATCCAGAAGTGCTTCACTACTTGTAATACAAACTTACATAAAATATGTCACGGGACCCTTCTTTGACTAAGGCCATACCTTTATCTATATTTTACATCTGCATCTGTTACTACTTGGGCATGACCAAGTTTGACCAAACGTGATGTATGTTTTTCATTTATGTTGTGAATCAGTGGTTGATCTAAAACCAGAAAGCAGAAGTATTTCTTTCCATGGTAGGGGCTGTACTGCAGGGAGTTTTATGATAAACTACTTTGAGTCTAAACACACTTGTGTTCATTCAACTGACTTTTCCATTTGCTCTTTCCGCAATCTCTCGTTTGGCCCACAGTTTAAAAAGTTTGTATTGTCCTAAAGCTACACAGTCATGGCAGGATTTTTTAAAACATTCACCGAGGAATGATGTTGATATTCAGTGATAAAATGCTTGCAAGAAAAGAGATGACACCTTTTTATGCCACTTATGAGAAATACCTCTATAGTCCTTGGGTACACTTGTGTTATCATTAAAAAATTAATTTTACATTTTGCATCTGTGGTATAAATAGAATCTCTCCTAGCCACCAGTTTCTCCGTTAGTGAGGCTGTTCATAATCCATTTGCAACTTCATAATTCTGAGCTATCTTGTCAACCACATTAGTAGAGATGTTCATCTTATCTCACTGCTGTTCACATTGTATTGCCTGTATCTAGTGGATCATGTGAAAGATTGTAAGACAGATTTATTTTGTTGGATACTAGGTTTTGATTTAACGCACTGTCCTTTTCATCTGCCTCTGGAATTGTTATTTCGATTGCATAAAAGTTTCTGCGCTTTGGCTGCACGAGTCATGAAACTGCCCATTATAGAGCACAGCAGGCACTAAATCCACAATGTCACTCGGGGATTACAAGGATGGCTGCTATGGAAAATGGCACCATCACACTGGAGCAATAGGTGACATTTTTCTGGGATTATAATTATGGCATATTCTTTAGGCAATTTATAGGGAGCTCTATTTTGCATCTGAATATATTTTACATGACCTGAGAATGCCTAACATTGGATGCAAAAAGTAGAGTTTCTTCATTCCCCAGAACTGACATCCCTCACCTCGATTAGCATAGGACTACTCACCAATAAGTATAAATTATGAGGCCGCGAAATTCCCATGCTTAGCGCCGGCTGTTATTGCCGGTTTGAAGCAAAAATAGGCACCCGCCATGCTTCCGCCGACTTCCTGCGCGACCCGTGCTGATCGCCATCTAGGGAAAGCCGATAGTGTGACCGTTGTCTGCAAGGCCAGCAATCATACAAGGAGAGCCATGCTGCCACAAGGATTACCATTGAGCAGACCATCGGGTGCTAAAGCAATGGTTCTGCTGCCTTGACCGCTTGGGAGGAGCCCTCCAGTACTCACCGGAACAAGTGTGCCATTTTGTCATTGTCTGCTGCATCCTCCACAACTTGGCCTTCATGAGGGCGCAGCCCTTGCCACCACGGGTTCCGCCACCATCTCAGGAGGAGGAGGAATGGAGGAAGCAGCCTGCCAATCCACGTTCAGGATGGGCTGTCCGTGAGAGCATCATCAGACTTCGGTTCCCCTGACTTAAAACCCAGATCCGGTTGCTCAACACTTCCCCACCTTACCATCCCTCTGTCGTGGTCCATCACGGTGTCCTCTTGGCCACAGTCCTGAAATGAAAGCCAACACAAAACAAACATTCCAAACAAAATTTATCAATCAATGAAATGGTACATTTCAAAGACAACTAATCACCCTTGTGCCTTCCCTTAGTGCCAGTCTTGCTTGTTCCTTTGCCTGTCCTAGTGCTCCTACAAAGCGGTATCCCAGTGGCTGCAGCATGGCTGGTGGAAGGCTGCTGACTTTCAGTGGGTGAGACTGCAGATGGCCTTGCAGGACGACGTAGAGCAGCTCTGGGCCTAGAAGGCCCGGCACCAGACTGCACCACCACAGCATAGGCAGCAGCAGTCTGGGCTGGCTGGCTAACGGTCAGCAGCAAGGGCACTGGCGGAGTGGCAGCGGTGGGAGTACAAATGCTGTCATCCTGAGAGAGGACAGCAGGTTCGTCCTCCACGGAGCCACTGCCACTCCCCCGGGGCAACGCCTCAGCAATCCTAGTAATCTGCTGGAGGACAGATTGCTGGACTGCTGTGACACCCTGCAAGCCCCTTTCAACACTGGTAAGCCCAGCCATGGTGGCAGCAGTTTGTGCTTGCATGGCAGCAAGCTGAGCCTGCATGAGAGCATTTTGAGCTTGTATGGCGCAAGTCTGAGTTTCCACTGCAGCACTCAGATGTTGGGTGGCTTCTGCTTGTGCTGCAATGGAAGCTCAGACATTGGCAATCAGACGCTGCATCCTGGTTGGATCCACAAATGCACTAATGGAGTTAGAACATAAGAACATAAGAACATAAGAAATAGGAGCAGGAGTAGGCCAATTGGCCCCTCGAGCCTGCTCCGCCATTCAATAAGATCATGGTTGATCTGATCCTAACCGCCAATCCACTATGACAGGACTATCTCCTGAATCTAACAGCATTAGACACACGAAAACAGGAGCAGGATCAGGCTACACGGCCCCTGGGCCCGCTCCGCTACCCACAGGGCCATGACCTATCCGAACCTAGACTCATGTCCAAATTCCTGCCCGCTCCCCGTAACCCTTAATTCCCTTTTCTACTAGGAAACTGTCTATTTCTGTTTTAAATTTATGTAATGATGTAGCTTCGACAGCTTTTTGGGGCAGCATATTCCATGGACCTAACACCCTCTGAGTGAAGTAGTTCCTCCTCATCTCAGTTTTGAAAGAGCAGCCCCTTATTCTAAGACTATGCCCCCTAGTTCTAGTTTCACCCATCATCTGGAACATCCTCCCTGCATCCACCCGATCCAACCCCTTCATAATCTTATATGTTTCAATAAGATCGCCTCTCATTCTTCTGAACTCCAATGAGTAGAGTCCCAATCTACTCAACCTCTCCTCATATGTCCATCCCCTCATCCCCGGGATTAATCGAGTGAACCTTCTTTGTACTGACTCGAGAGCAAGTATGTCCTTTCTTAAGTATGGACACCAAAACTGTATGCAGTATTCCAGGTGCGGTCTCACCAATACCTTGTACATCACTTCCATTCTGGAAATCATGGGCTCCAAACTCTGCACAAAGGCCTGTGCAAAGTTGCTGCCAGACTCCTCCAAGCTCCTTAACAATGACAACAGGCTTTCTGACAGGCCTGCCAATGCACCTGGCAGTTCATTGTGCATGCCCATCAGCAATCTTCTGTAGGCTGCCCCATCGAAGTCATCATGAGTCCTGTGTAGCAGAACTCAAGGGAGCTGCCACCTGCACTACCCTTTCCCCCTCACCTCGTGCCCAGTGAGTCACCACGTGCAAATCCCGCCTCTACACTACCCTCTAAAATCCACGCAGTGTCAGGATCTGAGCTGGTGCCTGCGAGTGTCAGATCGAGTGACGGTGTCTCTTCAACAATTTCCTCTTCCACCATTGGCTGGACAGTTCAGAGGTCTTGGGTATCTGAAAGGAGAAAGGCACAAGGGTAGGGTTGTGGTGAGGGGACAGGGGGAAAGCAAGATGTGCATGCTTACACCATCAGCAGTTTGCAAGTGAGAAGAGATTGTGGGATGAGGGGAAACTTGAATGTGAGAAGGAGGATTAAGTATGAGCATACCATCATCTTGAATGTTTTCAACATCTTTGCTCACCATGACCTCAATGATGACCCCTCCAATTATCTGCAGTGCTGTCTCCTCCATGGGGGTGAGGACATGTAGCCTTGCCTGTCCTCCCGCTGATTCTCCTGTTATAAGTTACCTTGGCCTGCAAGAGAAAGGAAAATGTGTCAGTGAGTGTGGTGCAACGTGTTTGAGTGATATGCCTGGCATGGTTGAATAGCTGACAGTGTGTGCATGGTGTGAGATGTGTGTGTTAGGTTTGTACCAGTGATAAATGTGTGAGGGTGTGGTGAAGCTAGGAATGTGAGGTGTGTCTCGTGTTTGGTAGAGATTGTTTGGTAGGTGAGTGATGGGAATGTGGTGCATTGAGCAGTGTGTGAGGCTAGTGATGAAGTTGGTAGGAGACAGCTTTTGAAGATGCATTCACTGACCTTGACCACTCTTGTGAGGTCATTAAACTTCATTCAGCACTGGTCCCACATCCTTCTTACAGTGTTTTCTGAGGGCCTCCTGGTCCCCTGTGGGTAGAGGACCTCTCTTCGCATGTTCACCTCCTGTACAAAGGCCTTAGGTGCTGCGTCCGTGAACCTGGGTGCCTGTCCCTGGCCTGTTGAGCCATTTTGGTTTGTGCTGAAGCAGTTTTAAAATTGTTGACAACAGAAGGCAGCTCACCTTTAGGAAGTGCAGGCTGCCTTTAAGAGGCGCAGGCTAGCTTTAAATAAAGCAAGCCTCGCACGAACTTCGACCCCCCTGCTGAGTGCACAGTTATCAGCGTGCTCAGCACTGGGCTGTGCATTGCTATCATTATAATTAGCAGGCAGCATGAAGTTTACGTGCTGCCTACGCGCCTTTAAACGTGTGCGGGCCGATCGCCGATCACGATCCCAGCGCCTGTTTTTGAGCCTTATCGAATTTTTCCCCCTAAATGTTTAAAAAATGCATTTTGTGGAAATTTATTGAAACCCTACAACCTAATCGTTAAAGTTGCTTCTACTCAAATTTTTTAACATTATTACTCACAGCCATAGTGATCACCAGTGGTACTTTCAGAAAGTCACATTTCTAAAGCTAATATTTGTAAGTATTCAAAAAATACTATTGTGAAAATTATAGACTTGTAACAGTCACCGTTATCCCTGCAAGGCACTGCAATTCAATTGCATGAATATTGGGGTTGCAAGCCAGAATTTCCATATGATCATTTTTCAAGAGAAGTACATTGATAGAGATGGAATTTTGATTTTATAATGCAATGAAGGACAAGCATTCGGAACGTCATATTTTGGTGTCATGGACATGAACCAAAGAGAAAATCTCGAGTTAAAACTAGCAGAAAGTTCCCATCACTCATCTGAAGCCAGATCCAAATGTTCATTTAAGATACAATGGCCTAGAAATTCACTGGCCTTAGCGCCGCTTTTGAGGCGCTAGAGGGCCTAGCGCCGAAGTTATGGCCAGTTTAGAAATTGACAGGGGCCCTAAACCGGCGCTAGGCCGGTAGCGCTGCGCCGGCACCGATGACGTCATCGGCGTGCGCAGCGTCCCGGTTGCCATGGTAACCCGCCCGAACTCGGAAATTGAGTTGCGGCCGCCTCACCCGTGGCAGCCGCAAGCAACGTTCTGGCAGAGGTGCCTTACAGAACTTTGCGCCGGCGCATTAAAGGCCCCGCGGCGGCCGGCCGCTTTCCCGCCGGCCGCCTGGCCGCAGCTCCCTCCCCGGACTTCCCCCCCCCCCCCCCCCCCGGAACAGAAGCAAGCCCGGCACTTGTCCGAGGTGCCGGGCTCATTTTTAAAAAGATTATCGCGGGCCGCGGCCGGGTGCAGGCAGCTCCTCCTTAACGGAAGGAGGAGGCCTGCACTTCCCGAGCCTGCCGCACCGCAGCGGGCGCCGCAGCGCCGGAATAGCGCCGCAATGCGGCGCGTGGCGCCAGTTTTGAGGCGCTGAGACCCCTCAGTAGCGCCGGCAGCCGTTTGGGCGTGGCGCTACTGAATTTTTGGCGCGCGCAGGGGGACTTAGCGCCGGCACTAACTTCCGGCGCTAAAGCCCTCGCTGCGCCAAAACCGAATTTCTAGGCCAATATCTGTGCTAAGGATTATTGGCTATAATAATTAAATGTATCAGTAAACAAGGCATGGCTTGAGTTCAGTGATTTGTGACTGACTAAATACCGGTAAAGTCCTTCAAGCATGTAGCTCATGATCATATGACTACAGGGAACGCAAGATGATGTTTAGACAATGTTCAGAACATTTTCTAAAAGTTAGTGGCCATGAGATGTCATTTGTCACCCACACAAACTGAAAGACGTCTGATACGACGCATCTGTGGGCTTCTCGTTTGACTGACCTTCTGGTAGCAGCTGCCTTCCGATACACAGATGAAGATAATTGGCAAAGATTAATTATGTTTTCCTGAGCAGAGAAGATGGAAACGTTTAGTAAACTTGCTCAAAATCAGAGAATAAGGTGAGTGTTCAGATTCTTGATAAGAAATGAGTCAGAAAAGTTGAAGTATTTTGCATACATATAGCTGGAAATTTTTGAGGCTAGGCAGTAATTTTGTTAACAGATCAAGTAAGAATAGCTGGAAGGAAAATTGTCACTTACAACTTAAGCCATAATAACTGCTGATTCTATTAGTGAACTAATGGGAGTGAACAACTTTCAAAGATCCTTTTGTGGTTTGTTTGGTGTTCAGAGTGAGGTCTGGCTGTGTGTATCATTTGTAATTGCAAACGATTATAAAACTAATTAACTGCCCATGTGGCAATGTGAAATGATATAGCAATTAAAAGTTCAATTTTTTTAAAGTTAGTAAATCTGTGATAGTTAATGTTATTTATTGGATGAGGCTTAGGTTTGTTAAAACAATTAATACTTAGTTGTGGTGAATCTGTATATAGATATATAGGACCATCGAAGTCAATGGAAAATAAAATCGGGAGAAATGTAGAACGGGCGACAGAACAGATACTTACCATTTTATGCTATCGCCCGAAGTCAAAATGGCCCACTGTGCCTTTAAATCAGGCTTGTGCGCAGATTGGAATTCCAGTGTATTTGCAAGATGTGTAACATTAATGCCAGAACCTGCAGTAAAGCCCATTAAATGGGACCATCACCCACATTTGATTTGATTTGACCTCATGCCCTTCAACATTGTAGCTAAAAGTATTGCAACTACAAGACACATCCAGGTATAATGTTAGGCTTACATGGAACCTGTATGGGAAGAGGTTGGGGGGGGTAGGGGGATCAGCCTTGTTATTAAGATAATACTATTTGTGAATGGAGAATACTGATGCTGCTCAAAATTCAAATCTATTTTCGCAGCAGTCCCCTCATCATCAAGGCGCTATAAGAATTGCAAACAAAAAGACTGGAATTTGTAACATTTCAAGTGCCAACTATTTTGTTGAACTCTTTCTTCCTGACTTGTATCTGAAATAATTAAATGGTTTATTTAGTTAAAAAAGTGGTGAACTTTTAGATTTGAGGTTCAAGATATCCATCACAACAGACAGCCTCTGTCACGAGCATGCTTTGTCAATGTCTGGTCTTCTAGGTAAGAGCGCCAGGATATTCCATTTTGAGGTATAAAAGAGAAAGCTGAAAAATCTAATCCCAATGAAACTACACCTTATGCCAATCAATTGTGAGACAGATTTAGTTGCAATCGCACCCTTTTAGCCATTGAATATGGCACCTAAAAGATCCAAAGTCATATCTCTGATGTTTTATGGTAATTTTTTTTAATTTCTCCTCAATCACTAAACCCTACGCTGTATTTTTCGGATCTTGAAATACATTTTAATGGCATCAGAATGAGTTGCATTAAATATTGAACAGTTTCCACAATTGCATTTTCTGAAACACGTGCCTAATGTGCATAACGGATGGTTTGATGGCTTCAAACTTTGAATTTTCATACATAAAGGAAGGAATATGGTGTAAGTTCCATGCTTTCCTTGGGCTCTGATTGTTTATGCGGATTTCTGATTGTTTTTACGTCGGTTTTTAACCTTCTGGCGTATGTTAATGAGAGTCTCAGGAAATTTCGACGTAAGTTGCCGATGGCAAGTTTGGCGTAAGTTTCAACATAGATTTCAGTGTAACTTGCAAGTTACACTGTTTGAGGAAGTTCTGCGCCATAATTTTTCCCTACTCGCCCTATCAAAATCCTTCATAATTTAAAAAACCTCTATTAAACCTCTTAGCCATCTCTACTCTGACATTAGTTGCAGAAATTGAAATATGCATTAATCTTCTGCACAGTTAAAGCCTTTTATTTGCTCATAAAGAACTGCTAGTAAAGAATAGGTCCAAGCTATTCAGAATCAAAACATCACTGACTCTCCGAACAGAGGAAATAGACTTTACTTACTATCAAAACCCTTCATAATTTTAAAAAACCTCTATTAAATCTCCTTTTAGTCTTCTGTAGTCCAGTGAAAATAGTCCCTGTATTTCAAGT
Source organism: Somniosus microcephalus (assembly GCF_052327205.1). NCBI lineage: Eukaryota > Metazoa > Chordata > Chondrichthyes > Squaliformes > Somniosidae > Somniosus > Somniosus microcephalus. Next base: position 59,529,724 of record NC_140994.1, read on the forward strand.
CTCTCCTCATAACTATAGCTTGCTATCATCTATGGTTTTAATGTCCTTTCTATACTGAGGCACCCAAAATCATATACCTGTGGCCTAACCAAGGTTTTGTACATATTTTCATTACTTCTTTACTTTTGTATGCTATGCGCCTATTTATAAAACTCAAAATGCTGTTGGCCTATTTTATGCCTTCATCTACCTGCATTTTCAGAGAATTATGTATTTGAACCAGGGGCAGACTGGTCATGTGGGAAATTGGGAGACTCCCCGAGTGCCTCCATGAATGGTTTTAAGGCAAGTCTTAAAGGAGAAGCGAGAGGTGGACAGGGTTAGGGAGAGAAATGCAGAGCTTAGGGCTTAGACAACTGAAGGTACAGCTGCCAGTAATGGCGCAAAGGGAGGGGAGTTGCACAAGAGGCCAGAGTTGGAGGAACACTATTCTGAGGGTTGTAGGGTTACCCACCCGCCCCTTCAACTACCGTCTGCCCCACCTGTGACAGAGACTGTAGGTCCCGCATTGGACTAATCAGTCACCTGCGAACTCATTTTTAATGTGGAAGCAAGTCATCCTCGGTCCCGAGGGACTGCCTAAGAAGAAGAAGAAGGAGGGTTGTGGGCGGTTACAGGGATAGGGAGGGGCGAAGGCAGAAGGAATCTTAACACAAGGATTAAAATTTTAAATTGGAGGCATTGGGGCACTGGGAACCAATGTAGGTCAGTAAGCACAGGGGTGATGGGAGAGGGGGACTTGGTGCGGGTTAGGATACAAACAGCAGAGGTTAGAATAAGCTAAAATTTATGGAGTGTGGAAGATGGGAGAATGGCCAGGAAAGCAGTGGAATAATGTTTAACTCTTTAACCACCGTCTGCAAGACCTGAAATGTATCTCTATCTATGTCATTGTTCCAACATGAACCACAACTTTTGGCTGCTTTCCCGGAAGTTTTTCCACTCACTCCGTGATGTTCTTTACCTTATATCCAGGGAGACAATATACTATTTTGGATTTCCAGTCCCAACTGCTTAAAAAAAGCTTTCTATTTCCCTTAATATAGAATTTTCCACTACTACTCCTCTCCTATTGTTGTACTCTAGCTGCCCCTCACCCCCCAGGGTAGTCCCTTGCTCCAAGATGCCATAATGTTGCTCAGGACCATTCTTCTCTGAGTCGCTGTTGCTGTCCACCCAATACATGGCCAACATGCGACTAAAACCCTGAGGTTATGCAGGGTCTCTCACTGTCTCCTGCTGTAATTCTGGCAGAATGCCAGTAGAACTCACAAAGGCTGACAGGAACCCAGCGTAACCATCATTATTTTGGGGCTTCTGCTGGTCTCTTGCCAGAGTTAGAGCAAGAAACTAGTAGAACCCCATGGAGTAAATGGTCTATGTATCTATTGGACAGTTCCAGTTCCCTGCACCTGTAAGTCCTGTCTCCCTCATTTTTCCCTGCGGATGGACATCCACTTCTCTCTATATATTATCTCCGCGTCCTGAACCATCTAGCACTGCCTCTTGGGTGACCACATTCTGGACAGTATAATGCAGAAACCCCTCATCTGCTGTGATGCTGAGCAGTGTGGCCAACTGCTCCCTCAAGCACAGAGTTCCTTTGCTCCAAAGATTCTGTTTCCCTGCACTTATACTTTCCCGGAATACACTGAGGATCTCTGATAGCCAATCTAGTTCCAAAATAATGGGCTATAATAGCTCTATAGAATTAAAATGTATTTATTCAATTTATTAAGAAATGTCTTGTTTCCTCTGTTCACTGCAAATTTAAATTTAAAAAAAACTTCTGCAAAAAAGCGAATCTGAAAGTGTAATGTGAAACCAAAGAGAAAGATGGAAAAAGTTCAATTCTGGCAGTTTCCACTTGGGCTAAAAGAAGAATTTTAAATCCCCCATCAGATACTAAATTAGGAACAATCGAAAGTATGCAACTTTGAAGACTGTTTAGTTCTTTTCCCATTTTCTAAAATGCACCCTCTGTAGTCTGGGTATGCTATACAATCCTTTGAGAATAGTCTGCAGGGCCTTCTCCCCAGCCTCCACCAATAATACTAAGGTTAATAGTTGATATAAAAAATTCAACCTGATAACTCTTCTATAATGGAGTGGATTACTGATGCTGGAGATTATTGTCTCCATGTATATCGTATAATACCTTGATGTCCCCCCACCCCCAGAACTGCTTGACTACTACATCACCATTCCCTGGGATTTGAAAGAGCTCAGGGATACGCTAATCTATAATATGTGTGCATATGTACACATATTAATGAATGCAGGCAAGGACCACCCAGCTAATATAAAGTTATGGTGGTCGCTACTAAGCTTGCTGTCTAGTGCTAAATTGCTAATACAGTGCCAATATTTGTGTTAATGAGTTTTTCAGGGATGTTGGAACTGAGGTTTAACATCAACATTGGTGTAAAATGTCAGTTTATGGATAGGAATTAGACATGCATCGCGCATGTGCATAAGTACAAACAGAAACAAGACAGCTGCAGTAATGGCCTTTAGGTATATGTGAGCCAAAACTACTAGGACTAATTATTAGCTATTTGAAGGAACACAATGGAATACATCCAACAAATATTTCAGTGATGTATATTTTCATTTGATGTTTACCTACAACATGCCAAGTTTGCAGGAGTTGAGAGAAGGGAGCGGGAATTGAAAGAGACAATAGATTCGAAACGGAGGTAGCCAACGAGTGTTCAATAGGGTTTGCAGCAGAGATGAAACAAAAACAAAAAATGCTGGAAACACTCAGCACTTCAATCAACATCTGTGTAGAGGACAGATAAATCCATGTTTCAGGGGTAGTCCCTTCGCCAGTTCAGATTTTCAGAACCTGCAGTTTTTTTGCAATTTGCACCAAGAATGATTAATTGTAAATAAAGTTCAGTATGGACAAATCAGGACATTCCATATTGGAAGCTAAACTCAGGGCCACGTTATGTCATGGTAGGGTAAAACTTACCAAGAGACACATTGAAAGGGATTGACGTGCATTCGTTGTTGCTAACCATGTCTAACAGTATGAGGTGGCAAAGGCAAGGAAATGGAATGCTAGGTTACATTGGCAAATCAGCCAAGTTCAAATGCCCCAAGGTTATGCAGAAGCTGTACAGTACTTTGGTCAGGCCCAAACTTGAATACTTTGTGCAGTACTGATTGCCACAACATTAGGGGGTCATCCAGACCCTAAAAGCAGGGGAGTGCAATCATCAGTATCAGAGGGAAGCACTATGAGGAACAAATTGGTAAGCTAGGGCACTACAACTGCATAAAAAGAAGGCGCAGAGGGGGCCTAATAGCTACAAATGATACTAAACCATATGAGAAAGGAAAAGCATACATCTATATAGTGCCTATCACATCCTCAGGACGTCCCATAGCACTTCACATCCAATGAATTGCAGGTGCTGTTTCTTAGACAGAGCAGCCAATTTGCATGCAAAGTTCCACAAACAGAAAACAAGCCAAATGACCAGCTAATCTGTTTGGTTGTGTTGATTGATGGATGACTGTTGGCCAGGAGACCTTGAGATGTCCCTGCTCTTCTTAGCCCATCTACAAATGAAACCCTCATCTATGCATTTGTCACCTCCTGACTCAACTATTGCAATACTCTTCTTGATGGCCTCCCAGCCTCCACCCTTTGTAAACTTCAGCTCATCCTAAACTCCGCTGCCTGTATTCGAACCCTGCTTTCAATTCATCACTGTCCTCTCTCACCTACATTGGCACCCAGTTCCTCAATTCCTTAAATGTAAAATTCTAATCCTTGTGTTTAAATTCTTTCATGGCCTTGCTCCTCCCAAACTCGGTAACCACCTCCCCGCCCAATCGAACATATTACTCTCTGGCCTCTTGTGCGTCCCCTCTCTTTTCACTCCATCATTGGCAGCTATGCCTTCAGCCACCTAGGCCCCATTCTCTGGAATTCTCACCCTAAATTCTTCGGTCTTTTGACCTCCCTCTCTTCCTTTAAGATCCTATTTAAAATCCATAGGGCCTTGATATAACATCTCACCCCAAAAGATAGCACCTCTGACAATGCAGCATTCCTCAAAATTGACTGAAGTGTTGGCATGTGTCAAATCCAGGGTTGGAGCTTGAACCCACCACCTTTTGTCTCAAAAGTGAGATTGCTACCACCGGGGCAAACTGATAGCAAAAGTAAACCCAAAACAATACTCAGATATGTTGGGCAGTATACATGCCAAGCTGTAAAACTGGCAAAAGCTGAGTGGCAGCTTCAAAAAGCTGAGGCAGCAACAAAGAAACAGCGGTGGATTTTGAACTTTAAATGGGGAGTGGAGTGCTGAATGTATGAGATTTACTTTTTAATGGGACCTGGGGGATCCCCAGAAAATTCTGATTCTGACCCTTTATTTGAGGCTATTCTCTGTCATTTTTGGGGCCCATTGTAATTCTTCCTTTTAATCAGAAAATAATTTCTCATTGAAAGGTTACAGGTATTAAAAAATTGAAATTAAATGTAGTTGTAGGGACGTGGAGTAGCCTTTACAATACTGTACTGTACTTCTGTACTGGCTGGGCAAACAGTGAGGTGGGTGGGGTGAGGGGGTAAAGGTGGGTAGGACTGCAAGCCGATAACAGAGTCCACCTGATTTTCCTTATATTCATTTAAATTGAAGGAAAATCTGGCAGGCGCCATTATGGATGTGTAATCCACTCCACCTGATTGTCCAATCTGTGCACTGCCCAGAACAATGCTTTACAGCCAGATATAGAGGAGAATCCAGCCCATCATGTTCATTTATGAAGTGAAATTTTTATTCTACATTCACAAAACAAAATGAGCTCACGATGGCATCTGTTTCTGTCCCGGCCCCATGGCAGATTACAGGTAGGTCGAGCTTACTTGAAGTGAGGCTATGCTGCTTTAACTATTTAAAAAAAACAGCTTTTATTTTTAAGTAGCTTTGGGAGGTTGCAAGACTACGACAATATTATCGAAACAAAACTGTAGAACGGAGTTCTAATTAAGGGTCATTCCCAAACATGTACGTGTCTTTTTCTTTTTAAGATGCTGATTAACCTGCTGTGCATATAAGGCATTTTCCAGCATGAAGATAGACATTACTGTTGGTAATAAAAGCAGACAAATATTTAAACATTTATATGACATTCCTCGGCCAGCTGTTGTAACAGAGGGGTTAATGTATTTAAATTAAATGGGTCAATGCCTTCTATTAAAATAGCAGACAGAGGAAACATGTTAATCATTCATCTGTTATTATCAGGAACGGTCATTTCTGGTCACTATTGCTTTTTTAACCCTATCTAACAGGTTTATTTTCTTGCCTTGTTAATAAAACTATTGCACACTGCAATCATTTAAAAACTAAAATGCGCTAAGAACATGAAGGCCGATTTTAACTAGCTAAAGTCAGCATTAACAAGGTGGTAATGGACTCAAAATGGGGTCACTAGACTTAGCATCCGATTAATGCCGCCAATCCAACCACTGCCATTTTGAAAGGGCCTTCCCTTGGGCAGCTGGAGTGCCCACCTGTCGATGAGTCTCTTGATTATGCATATGCCATTTCTGTGATGTCGTTAGGACCCCAATTGCAATTTTAAGGGACATACAGGCGGAGCATGCACCATGCATGCTCCACCCATGTGTCCTGGCACTGAGCAGTCTAACCACTTAAAGGGACTGCTGCTGGCCTTTCTGAAAACCCCCCCGAAACATTGCCGCCAGCCCAGCTCACCCCTCCCCTCCACCTCCCACTGCCCAGGACCACCTGTGGGCTGTCGCAGCGTGCAAGCCACCCAATATTCCAGCAAGCTACAGCAGGATGCTCAAACAAGGCTTGCAGCTCACTGGCGGCAACACAGAAGGAGGCCATTCAGCCCGTCGAGCCTGTACCGGCTCTCTGCAACAGCACTTCAGCTAGCCCCACTCCCCCACCCTTTTCCCCGTAGCCCTGCAAATTTTTTTCCTTCAGGTACTTATCCAATTCCCTTTTGAAAGCCACAATTGAATCTGCTTCCACCCCCCCCTTTCAGGCAGTGGATTCCAGACCAGGAGCAGATGGGCGGCTGGCGTGCTTTGCTGATTGACCGCCCAAAAGTTAAAACCTCCCCCGTGGTTTGCAGGATTGTGGGGTGGGTTGGAGCCCTGAATTTAGTGTTTTCAAGGGGACCTGTCTGACTACCTCCAGGCTGGGGTTTGCCATCTATTATATTCTTATTATTGATTATTAATGTTGTTGCTCACATTTCCCTGTGGATATTGACCTCTCTAATATGGATGGTGCTGCACAGTAATAAAGCAACCTTCACCATGAATGTGTAAACAAATTGAAAACTACTTTTAGAGTTAGATGACATAGCTGGGTACTGACATACAAACAGATCAATTGTCTGCATCTTTGCTTCATACATCATAATAGTACATGGTGTTAAAATCCCAAATATGGGCATCTCAATGTAATTATTTAAATTAAGTAAAACTCATCTCATTACAATCCCAGTCCCTATTTTATTTCTAAACTCTGGCAATTTGCAAGCATTAACGGTATTTCCGGCAAAGTGACATCGGCGGAGCAGGAACAATTCCAAGGAATCTCCCGACTCTCATCTCCAAGAAGCTTCTGAAACTTGTTTTGAAGAAAATAAACATTTGCAATACAACTGACAGGCCCAGTCACAAAATGTCCTTTGAGAAAAATGGAAAGCTTTTAACAACTGCATTTTAGCAGTTTACTTGTCATATGATTACTTTTGGGAAAACACTAAATAAATACACCAGTAATTCTCAGAAATCATCAGCTCACCTAATTGCACAGTAGTTATAACACAGAAATACTGTGGCTACAAGAGCAGGCCAGAGGCTGGGAATTCTGCGGCGAGTGTCTTACCTCCTGACTCCCCAAAGCCTTTCCACCATCTACAAGGCACAAGTCAGTAGTGTGATGGAATACTCTCCACTTGCCTGGATGAGTGCAGCTCCAACAACACTCAAGAAGCTCGACACCATTCAGGATAAAGCAGCCCGCTTGATTGGCACTCCATCCACCACCTTCAACATTCACTCCCTCCACCACCGGCGCACTGTGGCTGCAGTGTGTACCATCTACAAGATGCACTGCAGCAACTCGCCAAAGCTCCTTCAACAGCACCTTCCAAACCCGCGACCTCTACCACTTAGAAGGACAAGGGCAGCAGACGCATGGGAACATCACCACCTACAAGTTCCCCTCCAAGCCACACACCATCCTGACTTGGACCTGTATCGCCGTTCCTTCACTGTCGCTGGGCCAAAATCCTGGAACTCCCTTCCTAACAGCATTGTGGGTGTACCTACACCATATGGACTGCAGCGGTTCAAGAAGGCGGCTCACCACCATCTTCTCAAGGGCAATTAGGGATGGGCACTAAATGCAGGCCTAGCCAGCGACGCCCACATCCCATCAATGAATTAAAAAAAAAATTTTTTTAAGCCATTGGGCTCAACCAGCCCATGTCAGTGTTCATCAGCCATGTGAACAAATTGTTCTATTCACACTTATCAAACCTGTTGCTTATCCCTTCAACCACCTATCCAATTTAATCTTGAATGCGGACATAATTTCTACCTCAACCACTAACCTTGGAAGTGGGAAGTGAAATACACAGTCTTACAACTTTCTGTGTGAAAAAGTTTCTCCTGCCCTCAGTTCTAAATCGCCTTAATCTTATCAAAGTCACAAATAACTGTGACTATGGTAAACTATCCCCCCTCTTCCTTCTCGACCTGTCTGCAGCTTTTGACATGGTTGACCGTCCAGCTGGGTTGGGACTGCACTCGCTTGGGTTCCATTCTTATCTATCCAGTTGTAGCCAGAGAACCACCTGCATTGGCTCTCTTCCTACTCCCACACCATTACCTCTGGAGTCCACCAAGCATCTATTCTTGATCCCCTCTTATTTTTCATCTACATTCTGTCCCTCAGCGACATCATCTGAAAACACAACAGAAGGATCTACATGTATGATGACAACGCCCAGCTCTACCTCACCACCACTTCTCTCGACCCCTCCGCTGTCTCTAATTTGTCATACAGCTTGTCCTGCATCCAGTACTGGATGAACAGAATTTTCCTCCAATTAAATATTGGGAAGACCGAAGCCATTGTTTTCGGTCCCGGCCACAAACTCCGTTCCCTAGCCACCGACTCCATCCCTCTCCCTAGCATCTGTCTGAGGCTGAACCAGACCACTCGTAACCTTGGTGTCATATTTGACCCTGAGATGAGCTTCCAACCACATATCTGCTCCATCACCTACTTTAATCTTGAACATCACTCAACTCCACCCCTGCCTCAGCTCATTTGCTCCTGAAACCCTCAGCCATGCCTTTGTTACCTCTAGACCTGACTATTTCAACACTCTCCCGGCTGGCCTCCCATTTTCCACCCTCCGTAAACTTGAGCTCATCTAAAGCGCTACTGCCCGTATCCTAACTCGCACCAAGTCCTGTTCACCCATCACCCGTGTTCGCTGATCCTCCATTGGCTCCCGGTCTGGCAACGTCTCAATTTTAAAATTCTCATCCTTGTTTTCAAATCCCTCCATGGCCTCACCCTTCCCTATCTCTCTAGCCTCCTCCAGCCCTACAACCCTCCGAGCTTGTTGTGATGAAATATGCCATTCATCAGGCACTGTATTCTCTGTGTTTAGTTTAGTTTCAGTTTCATTTCCCCTCCGGTACTGTATTGTGTGTAGGGCTCCGCCCATACCTGGCCACTACTTAAGCAGGCTGCACTGTCTCACAGACAGTGCAGCAGATCTTTGGATGGGAGACACTTCTCCACTGTGTATTACTTTCTTAGTTAATAAAAGCATTGCTTTGCTCCGTTAACGTCAAGTCTCGGATTCATTGAGGCACGTCAATTTTATTAACTAAATTTTCAACGCAATGGATCAACTCTTGAAACCCGAACGTTTGGATTTGGACCAGCATGCTTCGGATGCATCGGCACACTTCGGACACTGGTTTAAGTGTATGGAATTCTTCCTGGACAATTCCGTAGCCGTCACAGGCGCTACGGACGCCGAAAGTATGAAACTCGGAATCCTGCGGAATTGGGTAAGCCACCGAGTTTACCCCCTCATCCAAGACGCCGACATGTACCCAGCCGCCTGCGACATCCTAAAGGCGCATTACCAGCAGCCTACGAATGAGGTGTACGCTAGGCATCTGCTCGCTACTCGCGCACAGCGACCTGGGGAATCGCTGGATGAGTTCCTAGTCACCCTGAAAACGCTTGGCAAAGACTGCAAGTGCCAAGATGTAAAAGCCGCAATGTACACTGACGAGCTTGTTCGTGATGCCTTTATCACAGGCCTCAGCTCCACTTACATCCGGCAGAGACTACTGGAAAAAACGGGATTGGACCTGAAACAGGCTGTGGACACAGCGCGATCCCTGGATGTGGCCCAGAGAAACTCGGACGCCTACTCTTCAGCCCGCGCCGCCCACGCCGCCCATGCCGCCACGTGTGCACCAAGGGTGCCGCCATCTTGGAAGGCATCTTCCCCGCCCGGCAGCCCGACACTGTCGGGGCCCCGCTCTCCCCCCAGAAGCCCCACGACAGCCGCGACGCGTCGGGGCCCCAACTGCTACTTCTGCGGGCAGCCGAAGCACACCAGAAACCTGTGCCCGGCGAAAGGCACCACCTGTTTTAAGTGCGGTAAGAAGGGGCACTTTGGGAAGGTGTGCAGAGGGAACCCCGCTGGAAAACCCGCCACTGCCGCGTGTGCGCCGTGGGAGCGGCCATCTTGGACGCCATCTTGCCCGACCTCGTGGGGTCCGCCATCTTGTGAGCAGACAGCGTGGACGCCATCTTGTCTCGATCAGGGCCCTACAGTGGCATCGGTCACAGTGGACCAGACCAGACCGCACCCGCTATCCAAATCAATGGTGGACATCGAGGTAAACGGGTGCGGGGTTAAATGTTTAATTGACAGTGGAAGCACAGAGAGTTTTATCCACCTTGAACTAGCACAACAACTCTCGCTAACGGTGGTCCCTGCTCGGGGCACCATCTCTATGGCTGATAAAACCCAGACATCGACCGTTATGGGTTACTGCGCGGTACAATTGTCCGTTAACGGAACTGTATACGATAATTTTAAATTGTTAATCATGAAGAATCTATGTGCGAGCGTGATCTTGGGCCTGGATTTCCAGTGCCACCACCAAAGCATCACGCTCAATTACGGTGGGTCCCAGCCGCCCCTCACAGTGTGCGGTCTGGCTACCCTGAAGGGAAAGCCGCCTTCGCTATTCGCGAACCTTACTCCCAACTGCCGGCCAATAGCGACCAAAAGCAGGAGGTACAGCTGGGAGGACAGGCAGTTTATCGCGACCGAGGTAGACAGGCTCCTGAAGGAGCGCATTATCGAACGCAGCAACAGCCCGTGGTGCGCCCAAGTGGTGGTGGTGAGGGGTAGCGAGAAGAAGCGGATGGTGATAGATTATAGCCAGACGGTTAATCTATACACCCAGCTAGACGCCTACCCGCTACCCCGCATATCCGAGATGGTGAACCAAATCGCCCAATACCGGGTGTTCTCCACCATCGACCTCAAGTCAGCGTACCACCAGCTCCCTATCAGACCAGAGGACCGCCCGTACACCGCCTTCGAGGCGAACGGACGCCTCTACCAATTCCTCAGAGTCCCCTTTGGGGTGACGAATGGGGTCTCGGTCTTCCAGAGGGAGATGGACCGCATGGTCGATGACCACCACTTGCAGGCAACCTTCCCCTACCTCGACAACGTCACCATCTGTGGTCACAACCAGCAGGATCACGACTCGAACCTCGAGAGGTTCCTGAAAACCGCACAAAAACTCAACCTCACTTACAACGAGGATAAGTGCGTTTTCAACACCACGCGCCTCTGCATACTAGGCAGCGTGGTGGAGAATGGGGAAATCGGACCAGACCCCAACCGATTGCGCCCCCTACGGGAGCTGCCCCTGCCCAACACTCCCAAAGCCCTGAAAAGGTGCCTGGGGTTATTTTCTTATTATTCCCAATGGGTCCCCAACTACTCCGACAAAGCCCGCCCCCTCTTGAAAGCATCCTCTTTTCCGCTCTCTGCTGAGGCCCACGCCGCCTTCAAAAGCATTAAGCAGGATATTGAGCGGGCCACGCTACAGGCAGTGGATGAGAACACTCCATTTCAAGTGGAAAGTGATGCGTCTGACTTTGCCTTGGCGGCCACCCTCAACCAGGCGGGGTGGCCCGTAGCTTTCTTCTCGAGGACCCTCCAAGGGCCCGAGATCAGACACTCCTCCATGGAAAAGGAGGCCCAAGCCATCGTGGAGGCAGTGCGCCACTGGCGCCACTACCTAGCCGGCAAACGCTTCACCCTACTTACCGACCAGCGGTCGGTAGCGTTTATGTTTAATAATAAACAGAAGGGGAAGATTAAAAATGATAAGATTCTCAGGTGGCGGATCGAGCTCTCCACCTTCGAGTACGACATCATTTACCGGCCAGGGGCCCTTAACGAATCCCCCGACGCCCTCTCACGAGGGATGTGTGCCAGCGCCACCGGGGATCGGCTACAGACCCTCCACAACGACCTCTGCCACCCAGGGGTCACGCGGCTGTTCCACTTCATAAAGTCTCGCAACTTACCCTACTCGATTGAGGAAGTTCGGTCTCTGACCAGGAACTGCCACACTTGCGCTGAGTGCAAGCCTCGGTTCTACCGCCCAGATAGAGCCCACTTAATCAAAGCTACACGGCCCTTTGAGCGGCTCAGCTTAGATTTCAAGGGCCCCCTCCCGTCAGTCGACCGCAATGTTTACTTCCTGAACATTGTGGACGAATACTCCCGTTTCCCATTCGCCTTCCCCTGCCCAGACATGACCAGCGCCACGGTCATTAAATGCCTCAACAGCCTGTTCTGCCTGTTCGGTGTGCCAAGCTACATCCACACGGATAGGGGGGCGTCCTTCATGAGTGAAGAGCTACGCCAGTACATGCTGTCCAGGGGGATCGCCACGAGCCGTACCACCAGCTACAACCCCCAGGGTAATGGCCAGGTGGAGCGAGAGAACGGGACAGTATGGAAAGCAGTCACTCTAGCTCTAAGGACCAAGGGCCTCCCTATTTCCCGCTGGCAGGAAGTCCTCCCAGATGTGCTCCATTCGATACAGTCGCTATTGTGTACTGCCACTAATGCCACGCCTCATGAACAAATGTTTGTCTTTCCCCGGAAATCCACCTCAGGCGTATCCATGCCGTCATGGCTCTCCACCCCAGGTCCGGTATTTGTACGAAGGCATGTGAGGGGCCACAAGACGGACCCTCTCGTGGAGTCAGTGCACCTACTCCATGCCAACCCCCAATACGCGTATGTCCGGCACGCCGACGGAAGGGAGGACACCGTGTCCATAAAAGACGTCGCCCCAGCCGGTAACGACAACAACCACGACAACAACAGCAACAGCGATCACAGCAACTCTTACCCACCCACTACTCTTTCATCACCCCCGGAAGAACATCGACCAACGGTGCCCCCACCAACTACCCCTTCAACAACCCTGGCGGCACCCCCGGCAGAGACCCAGGAGGCCACCGGGGACACCCAGCCGACACCCGCGGCACCACGTCGGTCACAGAGGACTAGCAAACCCCCGAACAGACTAAATCTATAGAAGGGGTGAATGTGATGAAATATGCCGTTCATCAGGCACTGTATTCTCTGTGTTCTCAGGCACTGTATTCTCTGTGTTTAGTTTAGTTTCAGTTTCATTTCCCCTCCGGTACTGTATTGTGTGTAGGGCTCCGCCCATACCTGGCCACTACTTAAGCAGGCTGCACTGTCTCACAGACAGTGCAGCAGATCTTTGGATGGGAGACACTTCTCCACTGTGTATTACTTTCTTAGTTAATAAAAGCCTTGCTTTGCTCCGTTAACGTCGAGTCTCGGATTCATTGAGGCACATCACTTGTCCTCCAATTCTGGCATCTTACGCATCCCCTATTTTAATCACTCCAACATTGGCAGCCGTGCCTTCAGCTGCCTAAGCCCTAAGCTCTGGAATTCCCTCCCTGAAACTAAGTTTTGTTTGGTAACGCTCCTGTGAAGCGCCTTGGGACGTTTTACTATGTTAAAGGTGCTATATAACTGTAATCTCGTTGTATCTATGGCCTCTTGTTCTTAACCTGTTCTGTTCCTATCTACCCCTTCCCATCCTTTCATAATTGTAAACACTTCTATCATTTCACCCCCTAATCTACTTTGCTCTAATGAAAAAAGTCCCAATTTTTCCAGTCTTTCTATTTGTATTTGTATTTCCTCATACCAGGCAGTATCCCAGTGAATCTGGGCTGCACCTCCTCTAAAGCCTCAATATCCTACCTATAGCATGGAGCTCAATACTGTACATAGTACTCTGACTGAGGTCTGAAGGTTTTATATAGACTCATGATTATATCATGGCATTTATATTGTATACCACTTAAGATAATATCTAGAATTCTATTAGCTTTTTTTGCAGCCTGATCAACCTGAGGTGCTGCCTTCAATGCCCTGTGAACCTGTTCCCCAAATCCCTCTGCTCTTCTACAGCACCCAGCCTACTTCCCCAAATCCCACTGCTCTTCCACAGCACCCAGCCTACTTCCCCAAATCCCACTGCTCTTCCACAGCACCCAGCCTACTTCCCCAAATCCCTCTGCTCTTCCACAGCACTCAGCCTACTTCCCCAAATCCCTCTGCTCTTCCACAGCACCCAGCCTACTTCCCCAAATCCCTCTGCTCTTCCACAGCACTCAGCCTACTTCCCCAAATCCCTCTGCTCTTCCACAGCACCCAGCCTACTTCCCCAAATCCCACTGCTCTTCCACAGCACCCAGCCTACTTCCCCAAATCCCTCTGCTCTTCCACAGCACCCAGCCTACTTCCCCAAATCCTTCTGCTCTTCCACAGCACCCAGCCTACTTCCCCAAATCCCTCTGCTCTTCCACAGCACCCAGCCTACTTCCCCAAATCCCTCTGCTCTTCCACAGCACCCAGCCTACTTCCCCAAATCCCTCTGCTCTTCCACAGCACTCAGCCTACTTCCCCAAATCCCTCTGCTCTTCCACAGCACCCAGCCTACTTCCCCAAATCCCTCTGCTCTTCCACAGCACCCAGCCTACTTCCCCAAATCCCTCTGCTCTTCCACAGCACTCAGCCTACTTCCCCAAATCCCTCTGCTCTTCCACAGCACCCAGCCTACTTCCCCAAATCCCACTGCTCTTCCACAGCACCCAGCCTACTTCCCCAAATCCCTCTGCTCTTCCACAGCACTCAGCCTACTTCCCCAAATCCCTCTGCTCTTCCACAGCACCCAGCCTACTTCCCCAAATCCCTCTGCTCTTCCACAGCACCCAGCCTACTTCCCCAAATCCCTCTGCTCTTCCACAGCACCCAGCCTACTTCCCCAAATCCCTCTGCTCTTCCACAGCACCCAGCCTACTTCCCCAAATCCCTCTGCTCTTCCACAGCACCCAGCCTACTTCCCCAAATCCCTCTGCTCTTCCACAGCACCCAGCCTACTTCCCCAAATCCCACTGCTCTTCCACAGCACCCAGCCTACTTCCCCAAATCCCTCTGCTCTTCCACAGCACCCAGCCTACTTCCATTCAGAGTACAATTACTGCTGTTGTTTTTACCAAAATGTATCACCTCACACTCACTGAAAAATTTCTACTCTTAATTGCCAATTAGGAAATTAAATAATTAACAAATATGACCTCTTTTTAAAGAACAACTAATAAAACCCAAATCACAAGGAACAAAAGAAATTTATCAAATTAATTCAGAATATTATTACCCATGTTACTCTACAATGCACTCTAGTCTGAAACCATTTCTTCCTCAAGTTTGTGCACAACTAACAATTGGAGAAAGTTATATTGATTGATTGATTGACTGATTGATTGACTGACTGACTGACTGACTGACTGATTGACTGATTGATTTTGAATGATTAATAGATGGATGGATGATCGATCATCCAACCAACCTGACTGGCTGACACTGACAGCCTCCAATTCCACTGTCAAAATTGTGTTTTTTCTTTGAAAATGTTGACAAGCTTACTTGTGGGTAAAAGCATTGAGGTCAGCTTAAAAAGATGATGGTCGGCATGTGTGGAGCAGCAGAACAAGGGTGCACAGGTTCAGAGTTGTGAAGGGCAAATCTAGGAAATACATCAGGAAACATTTCTTTACATTGAGGGTCAACAACAGCTGGAATTGATTGCCAGATTGAGGCCAGCGCATTGAAATCATTCTGAATTGGGAAGATACTGGGGGCTCTTCTCGAAGGAGGAAACTAAATGGCCTGAACCAATGTTATGGAAAAATACTGCTTTTACATCGGGATTGGGTTCTGGGTTGGTTCTGTAACAAAGGCCCCTATCTTTGTAGATAAATTGTCAGCTTGATGAGGACTTTTTTTTCCACTTGGTTCTTCCATAACATTTCAGGTATTTGGAAGTAATAATTTAGTATTAAAGTTTGCAACCTGTTTTTTTTTTTAGAAAATGCCTTTTCAAATTTTAACTGATTCACTGCATTTCTTATATTTCTTCCCTCCTTTCTTCTTTCTGATGGCATTGACTCTGTCTGGGTTACAGTTCCACAAGCAGTAGCAGCCTTTGGCACTCCACCCAAGTACCCATTCTTTAGTCATGGTCAGAAGGCTACTGAACCATGGAGGACATGACAACAGAATCCAAATCTATTCTGTCCCAACATCTACGGTTTCCAAAAGATACCACTTGGTCGTGATGAGGAGCAGGAACCATGGCTCATTTTTATTTCCCCACCCTCCATTAGGCATGCTGATTCCAATTGTAGTATTCCAGCTCCTTCCCTAGCTGAGGTCAGATAACTTAGATTAACTAATTAATCCTGTGCCCTGTTGGGCAGTATGGCTGAGTGCTGCACTGATCAGTATCATCAGCGGCTGTGCTTTAGAGAGCATTTTTCCCCTTTCACTGAACTGCCTCTGTATAAATATTACAGCGCTAATATGTTATATGGCCTCCTTCTGTGCTGTACGATTCTGTGATTACATGGTGCTATTCTAATGGGTTATTTCTTTTATTTATTTTTCACAGGCAAATTCAAAAGATAGTTCATGACATCAAAAAGAACGATGGTGGGATAATCGGCAAGTTTAAAAAGTAAGTTTATATTTAATCCTAGGTAATCATAGCACTCATAAACTTATCTGCAGATCAGATTTCTGCTCTAGTTCGTTGTTCAGATCATGAAGTAACTGTAACTTCAGAATGTTTCTTTTTGTTAAAAGAAAGCTTGCTGAACAACCTTCCTTATTTCAGTTTGGTCTCTCTGTAAATGTCAGAACATACTCCCCAATCACTTGGACTGCATTCAATCATGTAACAGTCAGCTGCCCCTCACAAGCGGCACAGCCCTTTTACCTTTCAACTAAATGAATCCCTGTTCAATACAATAACAGTTCTAAAACAATGCCATTTAATGGAGTTATGACCTTTGTGATGAAGAAAGCAGATTTATAAAGTAAAATTGCAAATTATTTCATATGCTAAATATTTGCTGTCAGTTTATTTATTACTGTTTTACTGTACTGTGCATCCCTCCAACTCTGGCCTCTTGTGTATCCCTGACTTCCTTCACCCCACCATTGGCGGCCGTGCCTCCAGCTGTCTAGGACCTAAGCTAAAGAATTCCCTCCCTAAAGCTCTTCGCCCCTCTATTTCTCTCTCCTCCTTTAAGATGCTCCTTAAAACCTACTTCTTTGACCACGTTTTGGTCACCTGTCCTAATATCTCCTTCTTTGGCTCAGTGTTTATTTTTTGTCTAATCATTCTCCTGTGAAGGGCCTTAGGATGTTTTACATAGAAACATAGAAACATAGAAGATAGGCTACGTTAAAGACGCATAGAAATGCAAGTTGTGCTTGTATATACATTGCATTATCCATTAGGAATGTAGTATTTTTTTATATAGTCAATTTTTGAAAGTGAAACTGTTTAGTGTAGGTCAGAGCATGTATCACGTGTTTACTGTATACCTGCTGCATTCATGTATTTTGTAGTACTGTATGTAGTTTCAGGGAAAAACATGTTGAAAAATGCATTTCTTTGCAATAGCTAAGAAGCTCTTACATTCTCAAAGGGCTGTGTTATAATTCCTACCATGTTTGTATGATTGTTGCTGTGTTGTATAATTGCTATTTTGTTTTATTATGGTTACAGCTTGTTGAACAGATGCAATTCTTTTTGAAGATCACTGTTTCTGATATTATGGAGTCAATTTCCTTCCCCTCCTCTGATTTAAATCCAAGTGATCCAGAGTGCACCCGAAATAGGCTGCCCTGTTTGAACCCAAACCCAACCGTCTTTCTGGATTCCAGTCGTTATCGTGCCCTGCATGTGTTCCTCGTGCAGGAACATCCCTTGAAATTGGCTTGTGCCCAGGATTAGGGCAGGACATGGGACGGCTGCTGCAGTGCTGAGAAGGCCGCAGCAGCAGTAATGGCCACTGGCTTTGAGACCTTCTGGCTGTTAACCAAAAACAGCAGCCAGATGGTGTGTCCAGCCTGTCTGATCCTCATTGCTGGCTCTGATATGACATACCTAGATGTTTATAGGTGGGAGGAAGATACTTGCAGCCTCTTCACAGATTCTCCATTCTGAGGTGCTGGACACAGTTTCTAAGACCCACTTTCACCAAGCTGTATAACATTTGGGCCTCTTGCAGGCAGAGACCCAGGAAAATGAGAGAGTGTTTTGACATCACTCCCACCTCACCAGTATTGTAGTTGAATGTTTCAGTTGGAAGCACTCCACTCATGGCTGGGAAACCCCCAGAAGTGTGCAACAGGGGCGGAGACTTACTTGGCACAACAGATCTCTGCCCTTTTTTCTATTGTTTTGTGCCTAGGAATTATACATGTGGGTACCTCACCCAAGCAGCTGTTGTTCGTGTGTGAGCCTTGATGGTGAGTGTTTCCATGCTGTTCAGTCATGGGGGGCATCATGGCCAGGTCAAATCCTATCGTCGCCCAACATCCGCACATCTGCACTTCCAGAAGGATAACAATCGGGAGAGGAAAACTTGGCTGTATTTTTTGTTCTTCCCTACTCCAGGAGCACTGACGCCAATACAGCACAAATTGGATATTGAACCTGGGACCTTCTTGATCATTATGGGTCAGCTACTCACTGGATAAACTCACCAAGCCACTGGGGAATGCTTCTAAATAATGCAGATGACTTTATAAATGTGGAGAATTTGACACCTGCCGAATTATGTAATTGTGTTCTTCTCCCTAGGAACTGTGAGTTGTGCAGATATATGGGAATTATGAATCTGGTGGAATCTACCTTTTCTGGTGTGGGGAGGTTTGATGGAAATACTAAAAAAAAAATTATCATGGACATACAAAGCTCAACTACCGTAACTGATTATCAGTGTCATCGGATTTACAAATAGCAAAGGATTTTTATTTCTATATAACTAAACCAATGATAATATAATCTGTTTATCATTATTTTTCTCTAGCCTCAATTGCTTGTTCTTGTTGTGAAATCTAGCCCTGGTGATTGAGGACATCATTTTGAAAGATGAAAATGTTACGTTTGACCTCTCGGGTCTTAATCCTTTAATTCCTTTTATATAGTATGCACCTCATGCAAATTTCACCCAAATGAGTTTTGTTTGTTCCAATCCGGCTAATTTGAGAATTGCATTATGATTCTTTTTTTTTAATGATTATATGCAGCTTATTTCCATTTCTTGCTGAAGGTTTGGGGAAAGTTAACTGAATATTAAGAATGCTTCTAATGGGTGATTCGGTGAGAGCAGACGATTTTCTTAATGGTTAGTTAATCTTCCCTAAATCTGACAAAACCACATCCTGATTATTACGTGGAACATGTATTCCTATTTAAGTTGTGTTTTGGGGTTATGCTAATAAAACGCTCATTTGCTAAGCTGTGAGCCTTTCCTCTCTAACTCATAGGTTCCAAAATGAACAAGTGGCCCTGATGCGCAAAACTGGGAAAAATACATGGGATCGGTATGAGTGAACAAAGAAAGCCTGTTTTCTCTCTTCAGTGTGCTATTGAGCTTGTGTGTTACAGTATCCAGGACGTTTTTTATAGCTGTGTATATAACAGACAACATTTAATCTGCTTGTTTGTCTTTAACGTTATTGGTACTAATGCATATTGTAGAATATGGAATAATCACAACAGTTAAGTATCTTGGGGCCTATAATTTCTCATACCAATATGTTCAAAATAGTGTCAATTTGTAAATTTGGGAACAAAGCAAAAGATTTATACAGCACTCCATCTAAATATAGCAAAGTATCATATTTCCTTGAGTATAGGTTTTCATTGCGTTTTTATTAAAATAGACTATTGCTAATAAGAAGGATCAAAACTATACATAATTTGATATTTTAGGGTCAAAATTTGATATTTTAGGGTCAAACATAAGTAAGAGATTGAGTTTTATAGTTAAGTAGGTTGTACATTTTAGAAATAAGAGTTGTATATATATTTTATTTGTTTTTGGTTCCCCAGCACTAGTTCCTTCTGTCATACTTTGTCCTACAGCTAGGAGGATGGTACTCTCTGAAGCACAAATATATACATTGTGGTATCATTGCCACTTCCTCATTGGTGAACTGCAGGTGCACTTTTGCAAGATGGGAAATGACCCTTTTAACTATTCTTTCCTCTCTGAGGTAGAGTGCTTTGCTGGTGCGTAGTTGTCCATCCAGGGATGAAACCAAAACTGGTCATTCCATATATTAGTTGGTGTTCAGATTTGAATTCTCTTCAGAGCTCTATTGTTGTACGGCAACAACCTTAAAAGAAAATGTAATGTATGACTAGTTATTTGCAAGCCCTGCTTTTAAGAATGGAGGTTGGTGGCAGTGCTATTTTAAGATGAGGTAAAATTAAAATAAAAAAAACTGTGCTGGAAATCTTAAAAACAGAAAATGTTGGAACTACACAGAGGTTAGTCAGTGTATGTAAAGAGAAAAGGTTATGATATGAGCTGCTTTACATTTAGCCTGAGCAAGCCAGGTTAATAGCAAGGCAAGCTATTCAAGGAAATGTGGTACTTTCGGACAGGCTCTTTGGAGTTCGATAAAATGCTGGTTCTATGAGACTGTCGTAATACATATTAAGTGAAAAGAACACTCGTTCTCCCTATTTTCCCAAAGGTTGAGACCAAAATCTTTTGCTGCAGTTCATGAGATCACTCATGATAATGATTGCAAATTTCTAGGTGTTTTTGGCTCTTAAAGTTGAGTGATCATTCCTTTGTACAATCAGAAAAAACTAACCCTGGAGAGCCTAACAATGCTGTTATATTCAGAGTTAATACAGCAGCTAAATATTTACCAAAAATTGACCACTTTATATATTTTATTGCCAATAGTGGGTGGGTGTACTGTTATAGACACAAGAACAAGCCATGGCGGTATTCTGTTCTGGTTTAATGCACTGAGACCTCTGCTAAAACGAAACACGAGAATTTAATTCTAGATTATTATAATATGTTAGTAGAACAAGAACATTTTGGTTAGCAACAACCATTCACTTGGTTTCGGGCTTGTGATAGCCAGTTTTCCTGGCTAGTTCCTTTAATGGACAATGCTATATTATTTGCTGAGGAATAGTTCTTAAAGCTGTAGCACAATTCTAAAAGTTTTATCTATTTAGATTTGTTCAAGATACTCTTACAATAAGACATGTCAGCCAAATAGTTTGCAGCATTACTAAAGATAGCAAGTTTACAAAATAAATTAACATTATTTACTAGGTACTGTACTAGTATAGGTCACATTATACAAATTCATCTTCTTGGTAACATTCTAAAATTAGGTTAGCCTTGGCTCAGTGGGAGCACTCTGCCTCTGAGACCGAAGGTTGTGGGTTCAAGCCCCACTCCAGAGACTTCAGCACATAATCTTGGCTGACACTTTAGTGCAGTATTTCAATACTGAGGGAGTGCTACACTGTCCGAGGTGATGTCTTTTGGATGACACGTTAAAACGAGGTCCCATCTGCCCTCTCAGGTGGACGTAAAACATCCCACTGTACCATTCGAAGAAGAGCTGGGGAGTTCTCCCAGTGTCCTGGCCAATATTTATTCCTCAACCAACCCACTGAAACAGTTTAATTGGTCATTTATCTCTTTGCTGTTTGTGGGACTTTGTTGTGTGCAAATTGGCTGCCACGTTTTCCTACATTATAACAGTGACTACACTTCAAATCTATTTTATTGGCTGTGAAGCGCTTTAGGACATCCGCTGCCATATTTACTGGGACCTTCCACTGGGTGGCCCATATGTCTGCCTGCTAGAGCCACATTACTGTTTGAAAATCAGGATCCTATAACGTAAAAAGGACCCTGATGCAATTTAGAGGGACAGCTGGACAGAAAATGTGCATTGCCTGCTGTACTCAGTTGAACCGGATGATGAAGTGGAAGAGGCCCCTAAAAATGTACGGACAGAATTATTTTTGTGTGGTTAGGCGGAGCAGGTGTTGTCTTCCAGGTTCCACAAGACTAATGTGGGCTGCTGGCAACCTGGGCTTCTTGCTCCCCATTAACCTCCCCCCCCCCTTCCCCCCCATCATCTTCCTGGACCTACTTTTCTCCCTATGTGCCTTCTTTCTATCTGCCAGCCGGGGTAGCCTCTGGGCCATCCAATATTGTGCTGGTTGGGAGTTGGCGAGCTGCAGCGGGATGCCCTTTCAGGGTGTGCATCTCGCCAGTGCCATGGTAATGGGGCCCGGCCCTCAATATGGACCAGGCCTCCGTTCGGCAGGAAGAGGCGGCCTCTCTTGCCCACTGCCCACCTGTTCCATGTCTGGAGTTAAAATCTACCCCAAATTTTCTTGAAGGCACACCAGAGATTTGTAAGGATGTGTATATAACTCTATAATATGTTACTCTAATAAAAGTGGTTCTTTTTATTTACTTACCAGCTTTTCAAAGAACTAATTTCACTGACATGAACTTTGAAAGTGAACCAAATACCATAATGCTTCTAGCATGCATGCACTAACATGGAGTAACTCTTAGCTCTGGATGAACCCCTGTGCATGTTGTACTGAAACCACTAACAATTTGAAGTTCCAGATGTTAGCATTTTGTCTTGATCACACCTGTATCCATTTTTCTTTTAATATTTGCAGATTCACAAAACATGCGCCACCCACCGTTCCTCAGAGAGATTACACAGGTAAAGTTGTGTATGAAGCACATTGCTATAAATTAAAACAGATAGAGGATATGTTTTCATATATGGCTGGATGAGCGGGAACATACAAAGTATCTAGTTAACAGAGAACGGTAGACAGTTAACTACTTTAGCTTTGTCCGGGTAAATTCCAGAAACCTTCAAGACCAATGTCTGTAGGCATGGTAAGAATACCTGCCTGGATATGTATCACAACTCTCAAGATCAGGGAATGTTAGGAATGAGATTTATGATTTTTTTAAAGATTAGACTGATTGAAACTCATTAAAATATAAGTCAGTTTCATTGCAAGTGAGTGACACTTGGCAGGTCCAGATGAATACACAAATGCACAACATCATTCAGAAATTCAGTATCGCCCCGTTTGGGGGCGGTAAGCTTTGAAAGCTGGGAAACTTAGCGCCAGGTGCTAATGATTTCCAGCTTTCAGGAAATTGGGGTTAGTGCTTCAGGAAGGAAGTGGAGTGCTAAATCAAGTGCTCCACTGCCTTCCTGGAGCGCTAAAGGACGCAGGTGGGGCGGTAGGTATGCAGGGCTGCACAAGGCGCCAGGCAGCGCTTCCGCTATCCAAGGCTCCTTCCCTCCCTTAAAGGGAAGGGCCATCGTTGCAGGCTCTGCATCGGGACCAGTCAGCTGGTCCCCGACGGAGGCCGCGAATCGGCTTGATCAGCCCCATGCACTTCAGCAGAGGGCCAGGCTGATCGATTGAGGCCCAGAAGAAGGAAAAAAAATTGACCCACATAATTTAAAAAGTTTAGGCACTTACCTCAGCAACCTCCCCTTTAACTTTCACCCCCGAAGCGCCCGGCCTCCCGATCAATGCCTCCTGCAGCTGCCGGTGCTGTCACCCGGCGATGCTACAAGGGGGCAAAACCGAAGTTCGTGACCGGGGCGATGCACACGGCGATGATGTCACGATCTCTGAGCGAAGGAGATCGGAGCGCAACGCCATACTGCCGCTGCAAACTTCCCGCTGAGTTTAGCGGGAGGCGATATTGTCACCGCACCCGGGTGGTAAGTGGTTAGCGCCCCATTATCGCCCCCCCGGTGGCGCTAACAGGAGGCGCAAAGATAACCAATTTCTCCCCCAAAGAGTGATCATCCAACCTAAAAGTGCAAAACATCTTCACTTGCTTTTGGAAGAATGTTGGCTGATTTGCAATGGATTCTACTTCCTGGTGAGTTTATTGTGAGCAGAATTCAATGTTAAAGTTTTTCAATTCAAACTAAATGCAGTTTAGCTGTTTGACTGCAAATGAAACTGCAGATTTCCAAATATATTAAAATTTGGTAAACAGCTGTAAAACATGTGTGCAAGTTTTTACTGTGGAGTATTATAAAATATGATTAAAGAAACCTCCTTGCTATATTCAGCATAAAGTTATCTTGGTATACCACATGTTATTTTGGAATAGAAGTCATCCATAAGAATGAAAAGATTGATGTGTTGATCAAAAACCAGGCCATGTAATAATATTACAACACACTCTCTAAGCCTAAAGAAATTGGCACAGAAATTGCATATGCCCATGATCCCGGCAGTTATTACAGGGAGGGTACTAGGCCCGCCCTGAAAAAACTTTACAGTTCCTCTAGGACCCCCTTTGTAATCAATAAAATAAATATTGATTCAAGCCTTCATACTTCAGAGGTCCATGCTATGATCCTGGCCTGGATCTCCAAGTGGTGCCCATTTCTACCTATTGACTGGCCACTGCACCTGGTCTCATGATGCACACTACTGCCGATTGTATTCTGGGTCCCTCCCTCTGAGGACCAAGCAAGTGAAAACTCCTGTTTGAAGTCCCCACAGCTGGCTCTGCCCCCTCCTGCATCTCTAGCTTATAATGCGCAATGTGGAAGCTTCACCTCTTACAAGCCCAGTGGGAAGTCCCATACAAGCAGAAGTGAACCGGAAAGGTCAAGAATGTTCAACCCGATCATACTTTATTTAATTACTTATTACTGCGCAAGGGCCAATCAGCTACACTTTGCCTTTATTTGTAATTCAGATGGTTAAAAATGGAACTTTCTGACCACTGATTTTCCTTTTCTCAGTGGATCATCAAAAAAAATGAAAGGGTAACCCCACTCGAAGTACCTTCTCCAAAATCCAAATCTTAGCTCCTAAATCTTGCCAGTGATTGTTTTATTTCACAAGTCATTCCAAATTAAGTTACATAAACATTAATTTATGTATATTTTTGTATACACACTCCTTAAATTAGATGATAACCCACTCAGTTCTCCATTCTTTTTCCTGTTCTTTTAATTAGAAGGTGCTGAAGGACCTGAGGGTGGACGATGGTCTGACAATGAATTTGTAAGTGTTTAAAAGTGTTTGATTGAAATGTTGTTGATGCTATAATACAACACTTCTACTGAGAGCTTTTCTAATGTTGCAATGATTGTAGTAGGGGATCTGTTTAAATAAGAGATTATTTTGTTTCAACTATTCCTTCAATGAGACTTTTCTTGATTCTAAATTTATTTTTAAAATGATGGTGTTTTTACAGTTTTTTAAAACTCAATGCCCCCTACTGTTGCCAGATAGTAAGGCTGTATGGGGTCTGTGGCTTCTCAACATGCTGAAGAAAACCACAACTGGATCAATGTTAATAGTTAAAAATACATGATCCAAATTTTACTTGCTACCAGTTTGGTCGCTGCTAAGAAAATACAGCCAAAAAAAGGACCATGTCAATCTTTAGCAAACTTCTATGTTCAGTTTAATGGCTTTTATTAAACGCCTTGTACAATCTGAGGGTAAACATTAACAAGGTAACGTATAAACTTACATGCCCCAGAGCAGTTTTCTGGAATGCAGACAAATTCTTGATATTTAGAAATGCCCTCTAAAATGATTTAATGTCACCAAGTGTCTGATTACAAATGAGACTGGGCTAAATACATGAATGTCGCGAATAGAACCCATCAGGTTAGGAATGGAATACTGTACAGTGAATATCCATATATCCATATTTGCGGTCTTTGCATTGGAGTTGAATTTTTCTCCTGTAAATCTGCATGGTAACTATGCAGTAGGTTTCAAATAACAAAGCATGCTTCACTGATACTAAAGTGTTGAAGTCCCATTTTACATTGCTTGCTTTATGTAATTAGTCTGATTTTGGCCACGTACTCTTCTCACTTATGGTTAACTGGACCAGTTTTGTTTTACTGCTATGAACCACGGAAAAACAATATTGGCTTTACAAGAATCAATAGCCAAGAAGGCTATGTAACATTGTGTTCTGTGCTTTTGGTAAAAGGTACTCTTTGAAAACATTCCTACAAAAGGTTGTAATGTAATAAACAATTAAAATACTTCACCAATAAATAGCTCTGTCTCATCTACACATTAACTCAAGGCATGATGTCATGGTTATTGTATTACTAGATTATACTGTTGAAAGCGGATAAGAAATGAAGAGCGGTAGATAAAATACTTCAATAAATAGCATCGTCTCATTCTACACATTAACTCAAGGCACGATGTCATGTTTATTGTATTACTAGATTTTATTGTTGAAAGCAGATAAGAAATTAATAGTGGTATATTTACATTGGCCTTTTGTTAAATAAGATTACCTACACAGTTTATTACAGACAAATAATGGGCCGGATTTTCCGATCGGAGACTTCCTGTGTGCGGATGCCTCCAATCGGGGAAAATCTACGCACTTACCTGCTGGCTCCGTAGGTCCCGAGACTTCCGATCCTGGGCCTCTCCTGGTCTGCGCGAGTAGAGGCCCAGGTATCCCAGGGGCACATGCAGTTCACAAGTGTTCCTGGGCTCACAAGGGGCATGGGGAACCAATCAAAGAAGGGAATCCCCCTTCATACTTTTGACAGGTCTCTATGCATAGATCTGTCAAAAGTATGAATGGGGAATCACTTAAAAAAGTTAAACATTAAATATTTTTTTTAAATCACGTATTTAAAATTAGTTAAAATTATTTTTAATTAAATATTTTAAATAAAAATCTAATTCTTTGAAAAAAATAATTAAAGTTTTTTACGGGGCTAAAAATAAACTTACCTTTATTAAAAGTATTTTTAAATTATAAATGAGTGGGGAAATTTTTTTTTTTTTTTAAGCTCTTATGCTGTAAGATTTTTAAAGGTTTTCAGCGGGTGGCGGTTCTGCAGAAAGCGGAACTCCCTGCCCGCGGAGGCCTTTCTCCAGGGCAGGCGGATCATCTGTCAAGAGGATTCTTGACAGATTGGAAGTGCTGGGTTTTAGCGCATGCACATCGCATGCCTGAAACCGGCACTTGTGAGGCCCCTACAGGTGCGTACACACCCGTGGGGGTCGGAATATCCAGCCCAATAATTAAACATGATACTAACAAATATGGCATAAATTCAGCGCAAGTTTTTTTCACAATTATGGATAAAATCTTAGCCTTGGCACTGGGTATGCTAACTTGGCTGTAGAAGAACTAGATTGCTAGTGAATATTGGATATTCTATAGTGAACAGTGGAATGGAAATGTGACCACAAGTAAGGAAGATCTAATTTCTCAAAGGGACGTTGAGTAGAGTAATAGTTATTCCATTGTGTGTCATTGCATGTGCGGTATTGTGTTTCTACATTTTCTTTTATATCTTCTTGGGATGTGGGCAACGCTGGCAAGGTTGCATTTATTGCCCATCCCAATTCTCCCTGAGAAGGTGGTGGTCAGCCTTCTCTTTGAACCGCTCCTGTCCTTGTGGTCATGGTTTTCCCACAATGGTGTTAGATTGGAGATTCTAGGATTCTGGCACAGCAACAATAATGGAATGACAAGCAGTAAGAAAAAATGATATTTTAAAATTTACATTCGACATCATTCATGAAAGTTGATGAACACTTCCTTTCATGTTGATTACACTGTAATTAGGGCTGTAAATTGGACTTTAAACTGAAAAGGGGGAGGGGTCAGGTGAGGGGAAATTTAGAAATCTAAAGAGAAAAGTCTAGGCAATGGAGTAGTGTAGCAATTTGGGTAAAGATAAGCAGATTGTGACAGGAAGGGACAGAGAGTTTAACTAATAGTGGATCAGTGAATAAGGTGAAAGCAGGAAATAATGGTAAAAAGTTAAAATTAAAGGCTTTTTATCTGAATGCATGAAGCATTCGGAACAAGATAGACAAATTAGTGGCACAAATAGAGATAAACGGGTTTGATCTAATAGCCATTACAGAGATGTGGTTGCAAGGTGACCAAGGTTGGGAACTAAATTATCCAGGGTACTTTTACATTTTGAAAAGACAGGCAGAATGGAAAAGGGGGGCAGTAGCCCTGATAATAAAGGATGACATATGGACAGTAGTAAGAAAGATCTTGGCTCGGAAGGTCAGGAAGTATAATTAGTATGGCTTGAGATAAGAAATAACAAGGGGCAGAAAACACTGGTGGGAGTAGTTTATAGGCCCCCTAAAAGTAGCTATACCATTGAACAGAGTATTAATCAAGAAATAATAGGAGCTTGTAACAAAGGTAATGCAATAATCGTGGGGGACTTTAATCTTCATATAGAGTGGTAAAATCAAATTGGCAAAGGTGGATGAGTTCAAGATAGTTTCATAGAATACATCATGGAATCAACCAGAGAACAGGCTATTTTAGATCTTGTATTGTGTAATGAGACAGGGTTAATTAGTAATCTCATAGTAAAGGATCCACTGGGAAAGAGTGATCATAATATGATAGAATTTCACGTTGAGTTTGAGAGTGACATGCTTAAATCTGAAACTAGACTCTTAAACTTAAATTAAGCCAATGACATAGGTTTGAGGGGCAAGTTGGCTAAGGTAGATTGGGAAATTAGATTAAAAGGTATAACGGTAGATAAGCAGTTGGAAACATTTAAAGAAATATTCCAAAATTCTCAACAAATTTACATTCCATTGAGAAATAAATACACCATGGGAAAAGTGATCCATCCGTGGTTAACTAAGGAAGTTAAGGATAGTGTTCGATTAAAAGAAGGGGCTTATAATGTGAAGAATAGTAGTAAACCTGAGGATTGGGAAAGCTTTAAAAATCAGCAAAGGATGACCAAAAAATTGATCAGGGAGAAAATAGAATGAGAGTAAACTAGCAAAAAATATAAAAACAGATTGTAAGAGCTTCAACAAGTATGTAAACAGGAAGAGAGTAGCAACAGTAAGCATTGGTCCCTTAGAGGCTGAGACAAGTGAAATTTTAATGGGGAATAAGGAAATGGCAGAGACTTTAAACAAATATTTTGTATCTGTCTTCAGAGTAGAAGACACAAAAAGCATACCAAAAATAGTGGGGAACCAAGGGGCTAATAAGGGTGAGGAACGTAAAGTAATTAAGATCAGTAGAGGAAAAAGTACCTGAGAAACTAATGGGACTAAAAGCTGACAAATCCCCTGGACATGATGGCTTACATCCTCGGGTTCTAAAAGAGGTGGCTGCAGAGATAGTGGATGCATTGGTTGTGATCTTCCAAACTTCCCTAGATTCTAGAATGGTCCCAGTGAATTGGAAGGTAGCAAATGTAACCTCACCATTCAAGAAAGGAGGGAGAGAGAAAACAGGGAACTACAGGCCAGATAGCCTGACATCAGTCATCGGGAAATCCATTATTAAGGAAGTGGTAACAGGGCACTTAGAAAATCATAATTTGATTAAGCAGAGTCAACATGATTTTATGAAAGTTTTTTGAGGATGTAACTAGCAGGGTAGATAAATAGGAACCAGTATATTTGGATTTCCAAAAGGCATTTGATAAGGTGCCACATAAAAGGTTGCTATGTAAGATAAGGGCTCATGGGGTTGCAGTGTAATATATTAGCATGGATAGAGGATTGGTTAATGGACAGAAAACAGAGAGTAGGGATAAATGGGTCATTTTCCGGTTGGCAGGCTGTTACTAGTGGGGTGCTGCAGGGATCAGTGCTTGGGTCTCATCTATTTACAATCTATATTAATTACTTAGATGAGGGGACCAAGTGTAATGTATCAAATTTTGCTGATGATACAAAGCTAGGTGGGAAGGTAAGCTGTGAGGAGGACACAAAGAGCCTGCAAAGGGATATAGACAGGATAAGTGAGTGGGCAATAAGTTGGCAGATGCAGTATAATGTGGGGAAATGTGCAGTTATTCACTTTGGTAGGAAGAATAGAAAATCAGAATATTATTTAAAAAGTGACAAACTATTAAATGTTGGTATAAGAGCAAAATACTGCAGATGCTGGAAATCTGAAATAAAAACACAAAATGCTGGAAATACTCAGCAGCTCAGGCAGCATCTGTGGAGAGAGAAACAGAGTTAATGTTTCAGGTCGATGACCTTTTGTCAGAACTGGAAATAGTTAGAGATGTACCAGGTTTTAAGCAAATACAGAGACAGGGAAAGGGGTGAGGAGAGGAAAGAACAAAAGGGAATGTCTGTGATAGGATGGAAGCAGGAGAGATTAAAAGACAAAAGGGATGATGGTGTAAGGCAAAAGGAGATGGTAATGGGACAAGTAAAGAAACAAAAGATGAGTCTAGAAGAGGTGTAAATGGGAATGGCAGAATCATCAACAGCTGCCATGTGAAAAAATAGGGGCAGAGGTTATGGTCTGAAATTGTTGAACTCGATGTTGAGTCCAGAAGGCTGTAAAGTGCCTAATCGAAAGATGAGGTGCTGTTCCTCAAGCTTACATTGAGATTCATTGGAACAGTGTAAGAGGCTGAGGTCAGAGTGGGAGTGGAGTGGAGAATTAAAGTGACAGGCGACCGGAAGCTCGGGGTCATGCTTACGGACTGAACGGAGGTGTTCCACAAAGCGGTCACCAAATCTGCGTTTGGTCTCCCCAATGTATCATCCTCCGCCATTTCTGCCACCTCCAGTGTCATCCCACCACCAAACACATCTTCTCCTCCCCTCCTCTTTCAGCATTCCGAAGGGACTGCTCCCTCAGCGACAGCCTGGTCCGCTCCTCACTCCTCAATCTCCCCCAACAACTCCTCCCCTTCCCACGGCAACTTCCTGTGCAAGCGCAGGAGATGCAACACAAAAATTACAAAAAAATGTTAAGATGTCTAAAAATGTTAAGACAAATCTAAAGGCACTGTACCTGAATGCACAAAGCATTCATAATAAGGTAGATGAATTAACAGTGCAAATAGATGTAAACGGATATGATATAATTGCGATTATGGAGACATGGCTGCAGGGTGACCAAGGCTGGGAGCTGAATATCCAAGGATATTCGATATTAAGGAAGGACAGGCAAAAAGGAAAAGGAGGTGGGGAGGCATTGTTAGTAAAGGATGAAATCAGAGCAATAGTGAGAAAGGATATTGGCTCAGAAAATCATGACGTAGAATCAGCCTGGGTGGCGCTATGTAGGGGGTTTGCACAGGCGTGTTTGGTCAGTCAGCTTTGCCTCTGACTACCTTCTTGGAGCGGTTTGAATCGCTCGCCCCCTGGGTTCTGGACACCGGACTTCGATACAGGCAGCGATACAGAAAATCAAGTAGACAAGCGGTTTGGTCTAAAAGAACCAAGATTTTATTGCACTGAAAAATTATAACGATCTTACGCGAGAAAATTACTGGTACAGCACACTACAGACATAAAATGCTTATACTTAAAGGGAATGGGGAACACACGGCACAATTGAGGGAAAACAACTATATTAGCAATTCCCTTAATTCCCACCCCCTATACCTAACTAGATTAGACTATGAGGGGCCAGGACTTCATGCTCACCAATCCAAGAACTTGTTATGTTTCAAAAAACAGTTGAAGGTTTTGGGTTCACTCCTTGTGCACTCTGTGGCCTGCTGACATCACGTGGTTCCAGCACGCTGCAAGGGTGCCATCCAGGTCAAATATCCCAATATTAAAGTCTCTGCCTGGGTATTTTACCTCGCAGGACGGGCTCTTCTTCAGTTGATGTTCTTCCTTGGTTGATCCTGTTGGGTTGGATGAGCTGGACTGAGGGCCCGTTTATTCGAAGCCCCACGCAGTCTTCTTCATACAACCTGTCCTGGTTGTAATCTGGCAGCGAGTTGAGAGGCAGGAGAGAAGAGGCAAGAGAGAGAGTGGCTTCCTGATGGGCCCATAGTTATACCCCCATCGGGAGCCCTTATCTGCTCGCCAAATCAGTTCAGTCCTTTGTCTGATTTGGGTGAGCTCGTTTAAATGTTTAAAAACGTTTATAAAAATGACCTGTAGAGTGATAGTCGTTAGGTCTAAAGTAGCCTCGAAACCCTGGCCGTTGTTAAAGACAAGTTGTGAATTGCTCCCATTCAGGCTTAATGTCTCTGGTGAGCGGTTCCCGATTTAAAATGCAGAAAGCCTAATGGCTTGATGGAGCCCATTCCAACTTAATGACTGGAATGTACAGTCTTTTGTTCATTTTATCAGTCCTTACAAAGTCTTTGATTAGTTTAAAACTTGAACTCCTTGACCTGCTTGTTTTTCAGAACCTTTGTTTTAAAATCCCATTTGGCCTGGCCACGAGGTTTACCGCAGCCATTTTGGGTACCCTGGTTTTAAAATCAAGTTCATCCAGGGTCCCTTTTGATTAATAACTTCGGGGAATGTTGGAACTTTGAGAACCTTACAGTCCTCCCTGTGATACTAAAACTTGCTTGAAGTATCATACTTACTAGGTGAGCAAAATTTCTGACCCTCCATAATCAACCTTCCCCTGTATTTACCTATCTATGATCCCATGACACATGCATTTCCCATTCTTGAAAAAAACATAGTGTACATTAAGCATCCATAGATAGAATACAGTCAGTTACACACCTCCAAGTGTGGAGGGGTCCAACACCCCTGCACCACTTGGTACACACATATCTTTATTTAAAACACCATACTTCAAACATCTTTATTAAAATTAATAAAAGGAACATGCAAAAACAACCTTTAAGCATTACAACACGGCAAAACAACAATGATGCTTTAATGATACAAAACAGAACTTAAACGGGTGTATCTCCTTCCACCCGAACGTAATGTTCCTTCCAAGTCTTTTAGTTTCTAAACTCCCATATGTGACCCTTTCTCTTACACTGGATACATACTAGTTACAGCACTATCCCTAACTGACAAACCACAAGAATCTGGGAGGCCAGTCTGATCCACGACGGGTCCTCTATATTATTGAATTAAATTAAACACCCTAAACTTAACACTATATAAACTTAAAACTTAAACTACCTAAACTATATACATCTGCCGCCCGTCTCCGGGCGGCCAGCCTAATCCCTGTTTGGGCTGCGGCACACCGCTTCATGCGGCGTGGTCGCACTGACCTGCACTTCCGGTCCCTTGCAGCCTGTGGCTGCTGGCTGGGGACCTCTATCCTTTGACCTATCCCTAACTCGGGAGGCTGCCCTTTTAAACTGGGGAGCCGGTGACCATGGTTTCCTAGGCTGGGGTGTCTGAGGGGACCTTGTAGGAGGTGCTACGGGTGGGGTTTTCTTGGCGGGTGGACCTTTGGCTTGGGCCGCAGCCTTTGCTAGCGCGGTCATGGGTTTTCCACGACCGCTGGCTGGGGGTCCTCTCCCTCAGATTTCACCTCTCCCAAACTTGGCAGGTAACCTTTCGCTGCCTGCCGCTGCAGGCTGAGAGTCTCCGCCCCCAGGTTCCAAACCTGGGTCGGGGGTGAGATTCTCGCACTCGGGCTCCTCCCCATCTGAATCCCAAAAAATTGGGGGAGTGTCCTGAACGGTGGGCGGAATGGCTCCTCCCCTAACACAAGCCACAGCGCCTGCCTGTGCAGCCTGTGAGCTTGTTCCCGCTGCGGGCTGAGGATCTCTATCCTCAGACCTTGTCCCAACTGCTTGCCTCCTTGCCTCCGGTTTAAACAGTTTGCACTGGTTTATGTGAAGCCATTTAGTGCGCCGGGGCATTTTAACTGCGTATACCATGGGGCTGGCTTTATCTACAATACTGTAGGGCCCCATGTATAGCGGTTCTAAACTCCCTACTCGGGCATAGTTTCTTACCATGACCTGGTCTCCTACCTCCCACTCGTGGTTTTTACAGGGTTCGAGCAGCAATCGGTTACTCCGATGCTGCTTTCCCATGTTCCCAGCCGTCTGCTCATGGACCTGTTTTAGGCGCTCGAAGAGGTTTCGGGCAAACTTGTCCCGATTCACCTCTCGGAGCCGCCCCTCAGTGAGCACTGGGGCCAGTACATGGGTGGGGGTCCGCATAACCCTGCCAGTCATTAACTCGTACGGGGAGTACCCCGTACTTTTGGACTGGCTGGCCCGGATCCCCATGAGGACTAAGGGTAGGATTTCCGCCCATTTCTGGAGCGAGTCCACCGTCTCCTTCCTCAACCTTTCTTTTAAGGTTCTATTAATTCTTTCCACAATCCCAGACGACTGTGGATTGTGGGCCACGTGCCACTTCCCCTCGATGCCTAGCAGCATGAGGGTGTTCTGCATCACCTGGCCGGTGAAATCACTCCCTTGGTCGGACTCTACAAACTGTGGTAGTCCCCACCGTGAGAACACCTCCCGGACCAGGATCCTGGCAGTACCCAGAGCTGTGGCTGTTTTGCAGGGGAAGGCCTCTACCCATTTGGTGAACACATCCACCAGGACAAGGCAGTATTTATAGCCTCCCTGGGTGGTGGGCAGGGGCCCGATGTAGTCGACCTGTATCGACTGCCATGGTCCCTCTACCCTCCTGATGTGTCCCATGGGTACCTTCCTGTTATGGGGGTCAGGGTTATTTGCAGCGCACAAAAGACAGCTGGCGCAGAACTCGCGGACATCTTCCCGGAGTCCCGGCCACCATCCCACCTGTTCCACCCGCTGCCAGGTGGTCTCAGGCCCGGGGTGTCCTGCTCCTGGACCCTCATGGGCCAGTTGAAGGAATTCCCTCCGGTGCTGTTGTGGCACAACCCACTGTTCCTCCCTAAACAGCATACCTTCTTTAACGGAGAGGGCTGCTGCGCCATAAGGGCCTTCTACCATTTTCCCCTCAATTACTACATTGAGGATGGTTTTTAGGACAGGGTCTTGGGCTTGGACCGTCTTAAGGTCCGGGGCTAACGCTACCCCTACACTCCCTTGGGTCCCATTCCTACCTCTGACTGCTGCCACAGGCCTGGACCCATACGGGTCCCAGAAAATGTTTGTGCGGGCACCCTCCTTGGCCAGCATGTCAGCCTGCTGGTTACCCTGACTGCAGGGTTCTGTGGAGGAATGGGCCTTAACCTTGTGGATAAAAGACCTCCCCTTCCTTCCCCACTGCCGCTAGGATTTTCTCCAGCAGGGGCTTTACTGTTAGGGGGTCTCCCGTCGGCGGAGGTATATCCGCGGCGGGACCAAATGGCCAGGTACTCCGTACACGAATTGCATGTAAACATACTATCCGAGCAAATCGTGTATGGGGTAGGGAAGATTTCGGGGTGGGTGACTACGTACACCACCACAGACAGTTCAGCCTGCTGGGTGCTCATGGTGCTGGGGAGCTTGATCGCCAGGGCAATGTTCGCCGCTGGGTCGTAAACTCCACACCCCATGAGTCGCTCGCCAGCAGATACCGTGCTGGAACCGTCTACGTAAACCTCGCAGCCCGTGGGATGTATCCCGGCCCGTAAACCTACGTTCACTTCCCATACCCCTTCTATGGAACACCGATGGGTTGTTCCAGGATATACCATGTTGGCCGCGAGCTTTGGCTCGCAGAGACCCTTTACTTTTAGATCCATCTGTGAGAGGAGGAGGGTCCAGCGAGCAATGCGGGCACTGCTCACTGTCCCATCCTTAATCCTCCCATCCAGAAGCATCTGGGTGGGTGTGTGATGGGTGAGGAGGGTGATGGGAGAGGTGCCTGTGAAAATCAAAGATCTTTTCACAGCCCAATGTGTGGCCAAAAGGTGCCACTCACAGTTGGAGTAGCTCCTCTCCACATCTGTGAGTACCCTGGAAGAGTAGACTACCGGCCTTAGCCTGCCGTGCCGCTCTTGGAGCAGCACCGCACTTAGGCTATCCCCGCTAGCCACTACCTCCAGGAAAAACTCTTTCCCCCCATCTATGGCCCCTAGAGCTGGTGCGGTCTGCAAGTCTCCCTTGAGTTTAACAAACGCTGCCTGGCAACCCTCATCCCAAAGCCACTCCACTCCCTTATGTAGGAGTCGGAGCAGAGGGGCTGCTGTGGCTGCATAGTCCTCAATGAAGTCTCTGCAGTACTCCGTTAGCCCTAGAAATGACTTCATACCCCTGATTGTGTTAGGGACCGGTAACTCTTGTACCGCTTCCCTCCTAGCCTTTTCTATGGCCCTTTCTCCAGCGCGGACGGTCAGACCCAGGAATTTGACCTCCTGATGGCCGATCTGCGCTTTCTTTGGGATTACCTTGAAACCCTTTTTCCCGAGCAGCTCCAGTAGTTCGGCTAATAGTGGGCCGTGCTCCTCTCCTGAATCAGTGAACAGGAGCAGGTCATCCACGTATTGAACTAACTGTGTGGGCTGGCTAAAATCTTTTAAACTATCTGCCATACACTGGTGGAAGATACTGGGGCTATTGTGAAAGCCCTGCGGCAAGCAGTTCCATGTGTACTGTTGCCACTTAAAGGTAAAAGCAAACTTGTACTGATCCTCCCTCCTTAAAGGGATGGACCAAAACCCGTTGGAAATATCCAGCACCGTGAAAGTGGTCGCGGATGCTGGAATACTTCCTATCAGGTCGGCAACTACTGCTACCATGGGTGCACAGGCTGGGATGTTGCTGTTGAGCACCCGATAGTCCACCGTGGCCCTCCAGGAATTGTCCGGTTTTCTTACCGGCCACAATGGAGAGTTCACATGGGTGGCTATCGGTCTCAAGACTCCCTGCTGTACTAAGGAGGACATGGCTGCTTCCATGTCGGGCTCCACTTCCCTGGGGAAGTTCTACTGTTTCTGGGGTCGGGCCATGGGGTCCCCGTCTACTCTGACCTCAAACCCAGTGACCCTCCCGCAGTCGTGCTTATGTGTGGCAAACGTGGCCAGGTGGGCTAGCACGACTGCCTGGAACTCTTTTGGGACACTATCGACCATGCGCTCGAGGCTATACCCCTCTTTCGGCTTCACGGTACATAGGGTCCCCTTCCCTTCCTTCCCTGGGATAACTACTACTTCTTTTCCCGTACTCGCCCCCCAGAGGCAATGATTTCTGAGATCCATGAGGATCCCATGGCCCACAATAAAGTCGGCTCCGAGGATCCCCTTTCCACCCTCCATTTCCCACTTCATCAGGATACACGTCCGCTTGGTGCGGAGTGTTCCTAGATGAATTGAGAGCGGAATGGAAAACGACCCAGCCTGTTCCCTGCCTGTAAAACCCGACAGAGTGTATGGAACCCTGCTAGACAGAGGTGAGGTGGTGGGGTTAGCTGAGTGGACCACAGTGCACGATGCTCCTGTGTCCAACAGATAGGTCCCCTTTACCTTCTCTACCTCCATCTCCACGAGGGGTCTTTCCCATATATCATATCGGAGAGCGCACAGGTAAACAGGCTGCACGGGCTCTAGTCATTGCGGGGAGTTAGACGGGGCTGACGGAATTACAGCGCTGGTGGTGGCTGCTGCTCTCCCCTGGCCGGTCAGAAGAGACGGACCTGGGTGAGGATTGCAGAGCGAGCAGTGAGGCATAAAACCGGCAGTGAGCCTATGTGTGGAGCAAGGCCCGACCAATTCAGCAGCGGGGGAGAGAGGTAAAAAGTAATCAAAGTGTGACGTCACCAGGAACCAGGAAGCAGGTAAGTGATTGGTTGGTGAGTATTTCTCTCTTTTTTTAAACTTTAACTCTGGTTTATAGTTTCTAAGGTCTCTCTGGTATAGCGGGGACTGTTGGTAAACTGTTTAACTGTAGTGTAATTAGTGGGATTGATTGATTTAATTTAAACTCAATTAATTAAAGGGTAAGTCATGGCAGGACAGCCCGGCCCTGTGATCTGCTCCTCCTGCAATATGTGGGAACTCGGGGACACTTCCTGTGTCCCTGACAACTATGTGTGCAGGAAGTGCACCCAGCTGCAGCTACTGACAGACCGCATTGCGGCGCTGGAGCTGCGATTGGATGCATACTGGAGCGTTCACGATAGTCGGGACATCGTGAATAGAACGTTTAGGGAGTTGGACACACCACAGGTAGAGGTTGGACAGGAAGAAAGGGAATGGGTGACCAACAGGCAGAGTACAAGGCGCAGGCAGGTAGTGCAGGGGTCCCCTGTGGCCATCCCCCTCTCCAACAGATATACCACTTTGAGTACTGTTGGGGGGGATGGCTTATCAGAGGAAGGCAGCAGCAGCCAACTTCCTGGCACCAGGGGTGGCTCTGCTGCACAGAATGAGAGGAAAAAGAGTGGTAGAGCTGTAGTAATAGGGGATTCAATTGTAAGGGGAATAGATAGGCGTTTCTGCGGCCGCAAACGAGACTCCAGGATGGTGTGTTGCCTCCCTGGTGCAAGGGTCAAGGATGTCTCCGAGCGGCTACAGAACATCTTGGAAGGGGAGGGTGAACAGCCAGTTGTCGTGGTGCATATAGGCACCAACGATATAGGTAAAAAGCGGGATGAGGTCCTAAAAGCGGAATATAGGGAGTTAGAAGGTAAATTAAAAAACAGGACCTCAAAGGTAGTAATCTCAGGATTGCTACCAGTGCCACGTGCTAGTCAGAGTAGAAATAGAAGGATACTTCAGATGAATATGTGGCTAGAGGAATGGTGCCAGGGAGAGGGATTCAAGTTCCTGGGACATTGGAACCGGTTCTGGGGGAGGTGGGACCAGTTCAAACCGGACGGTCTGCACCTGGGCAGGGCTGGAACCGATGTCACAGGGGGAGTGTTTGCTAGTGCTGTGGGGGAGGGTTTAAACTAAAATGGAAGGGGGTTGGGAACCTGAGCAGGGAGACAGAGGAAAGGGAAACAAGGATAAAAGCAAAAGATAGGAAGGAGAAAAACAAAAGTGGCAGTCAGAGAAATCAACGGTTTAAATCAAACGTGGCCACAGTAAATAATAATTCTAATAGGTCTAAGAGCGTTAAAAAAACAAGCCTGAAGGCTTTGTGTCTTAATGCGAGGAGCATTTTGATGCGCTATCAATTACTCATAAAAGACTGAGAGTTAAGAGAGTAACTAAAGGCTTTTATTAACAAAAGAATGAAGGTCTGCCTCGAGTGGTCGACCGGTCCAGAAATACAAAGGGCTGGGGAGCAGTCACCTTTATACTACGACTTGTGGGAGGAGTCAGCCGAGGCATGTCCAGGCATGTACACAGTAGAATACAAACAGTGGTTTACCACATTCACCCCTTGTTTAAAATTGAGTCCGGCGGGGTGAAGTGTATTAAAAGTTAGTGTATTGGAGTCTCTCCGGAGGTCTTGTCTGGCGCTGTGATCGGCGTGGCGACGGCAGGGGTAGTGGAGCTTCCGGCGTCGAGTCCTGCGTGGGCTGTGGCACAGGCGTGTCATCCTCGTAGATGTCGAGCGGGTCGCGGGGCCCAGGCCTGCCGTCTGCTGGGGCTGGATATCGGATCGTGGGGGGGGGTGGTAGTGGGTTACTGCGGCCCCCGAGGGTGCAAGGTCTCTTATGGAGACCGTGTCCTCCCGCCCGTCCGGGTATGCAATGTGAGCATACTGAGGGTTGGCGTGGAGGAGGTCGACCCTCTCGACCAGGGGGTCCATTTTATGGGCCCTCACGTGCCTTCTCAGTAGGACCGGCCCTGGGGACGTCAGCCATGGCGGTAGCGATGTCCCCGATGTGGACTTCCTTGGGAAGACAAACATTTTCTCATGAGGGGTGGCGTTAGTGGCAGTGCAGAGCAGTGACCGAATAGAGTGGAGCGCATCGGGGAGCACATCCTGCCAGCGGGAGGTTGGAAGGCCCCTAGACTTTAAGGCAAGCAGGGCGGCCTTCCAAACTGTCGCATTTTCTCTTTCCACCTGTCCGTTCCCCCGGGGGTTGTAACTGGTGGTCCTGCTTGTGGCAATACCCCTAGTTAGCAGGTACTGACGGAGTTCGTCGCTCATAAATGATGAGCCCCGGTCGCTATGGATATAGCTGGGGAAACCGAACAGGGTGAAGAGGTCGTTCAGACATTTAATGACCGTGGCACTGGTCATGTCCGGGCAGGGGATGGCGAACGGGAAACGGGAGTACTCATCAATAATATTGAGGAAGTACACATTGCGGTCGGAGGAGGGGAGAGGCCCTTTAAAATCAACGCTCAGGCGCTCGAAGGGGCGAGTGGCTTTTATCAGGTGGGCCCTGTCTGGTCTATAAAAGTGCAGTTTGCACTCAGCGCAGACTTGGCAGTTCCTGGTCATGGTCCTGACCTCCTCAATAGAGTAAGGCAGGTTGCGGGCCTTGATGAAGTGGAAGAACCTGGTGACCCCCGGGTGGCAGAGGTCATTGTGGAGGGCCCGCAGTCTATCGATCTGCGCGCTGGCGCAGGTGCCACGCGATAGCGCATCCAGGGGTTCATTGAGCTTCCCGGGCCGGTACAAGATCTCGTAATTGTAGGTGGAAAGTTCGATTCTCCACCTCAAGATCTTGTCATTTTTGATTTTGCCCCTCTGCTTGTTGTTAAACATGAAAGCAACTGAACGTTGGTCAGTGAGCAGGGTAAATCGTTTTCCGGCCAGGTAGTGCCTCCAATGATGCACAGCCTCCACAATCGCCTGGGCCTCCTTCTCAACAGCGGAGTGTCTGGTCTCCGGGCCTTGGAGGGTTCGTGAAAAGAAGGCCACGGGCCTCCCCGCCTGATTGAGGGTAGCGGCCAGGGCAAAGTCGGACGCGTCGCTTTCCACCTGGAAGGAGATGGATTCGTCCACTGCGTGCATGGTGGCTTTGGCAATGTCTTCCTTGATACGGTGGAAGGCTAAGCGGGCCTCTGCCGTCAAGGGAAAAGAGGTGGACTTGATCAGCGGATGGGCCTTGTCCGCATAGTAGGGGACCCACTGGGCATAATAGGAGAAAAACCCTAGGCACCTCTTCATGGCCTTGAGGCAGTGGGGCAGTGGGAGTTCCATAAGGGGACGCATCCGGTCGGGGTCGGGGCCGATGACTCCGTGTTCCACAACACAGCCAAGGATGGCGAGGCGGTTTGTGCGGAATATGCACTTCTCCTTGTTATATGTCAGGTTCAGGAGTTGGGCGGTGCGGAGGAATTTTTCGAGGTTTGCGTCATGGTCCTGCAAGTCACGGCCGCAGATGGTCACATTGTCCAGATATGGGAAAGTGGCCTGCAACGCATTTTGACCTACCATCCGGTCCATCTCCCTTTGGAAGACGGAGACCCCGTTGGTGACGCCAAAGGGAACCCTAAGGAAGTGGTAGAGGTGGCCGTTTGCCTCAAAGGCAGTATACTGGCGGTCCTCAGGGCGGATAGGGAGCTGGTGGTACGCTGATTTCAGGTCAATGGTCGAGAAGACGCGGTACTGCGCGATCTGGTTGACCATATCAGCTATGCGGGGGAGTGGGTAGGCGTCCAGCAGGGTGTAGCGATTTATTGTCTGGCTGTAGTCGATGACCAGGCGCTGCTTCTCGCCGGTCTTAACGACCACAACCTGGGCTCACCAGGGGCTGGTGCTGCCCTCAATAATCCCTTCCTTCAGGAGCCGCTCCACTTCGGTTTTAATGAAAACCCTGTCCCCGGCACTGTATCGCCTGCTCTTTGTGGCGATGGGCTTACAGTCGGGGGTGAGGTTAGCAAACAGTGGGGGGGGGGGTGACTCTGAGTGTGGCGAGGTTGCACCTGGTGCGCGGCGGGCAATTTGGGAGCTGCTGGCTGCGGACTGTGAGTGGGGGTAGGGGTCCACCGTACGCCATCGTAACACTTTTAAGGTGGCACTGAAAATCTAACCCCAGCAGGACGGCAGCGCAGAGGTCGGGCAGAACCAGAAGTTTAAAATGATCGTACACGGTCCCGTCTACTACGAGTGTAACTACGCAGTAGCCGCCGATGTCCGCCGACTGGGACTCGGAGGCCATAGAAATCCGCTGGTGCGCAGGCAGGACTGGGAGAGAGCAACGCCGCACCGTGTCGGGGTGGATGAAGCTCTCCGTGCTCCCAGAGTCAAAAAGGCAGATTGTATCGTGGCCATTTACCTTAATGTCCATTGTGGAACTGGCCAGCTGGTGCGGTCTCGCTTGGTCCAGTGTAACGGATGCCAGCGTAGGGGTCGGTGTGTCGCAGCGGGTATCAGATGAGGCAGTGTTGGGGGCCTGCTGCGTTCTGGCTGTCGTCCTAGATGGCGGCGTCCATGATCCCCATGTGGCTGGAGGCGTCCAAAATGGCTGCTGTACCGGTGGTTCGCACATGGCTGGGGAGGCCCAAGATGGCGGCCCGCATGGCGCACACGCGGCGCTGCTGGGGTTCGGGGTGGCTTTGGCCCTGCAGACATTAGCGTAGTGTCCCTTCTTCCCGCAGCCCGAGCAGATCGCGTTTTTCGCCGGGCAGCGCGCTCTGGGGTGTTTTGCCTGGCCACAGAAGTAGCATTTCTGGCCTTGGGGCACTGCTGTCTGGCCTTGGGACACTGCTGCGGTAGTTGGGCCGTTGCTGGGGTGTGGCTGGGGTGGCACGGCGCTATGAGGCGGTCCTACCGTGTCCCAGGCTGTCATTCCCCGCGGCGTCCACGGTGCAGAGGAGTAGGCATCCATGCCCCGGTAGGCTGCATCCAATGATAGTGCGAGTTCAGAGGCCTTGTTGAGGTCGAGGTCACTCTGCTGCAACAGTCGCTGTTGGGTGTAATT
The DNA here is from genome assembly GCF_052327205.1 of Somniosus microcephalus. Taxonomy (NCBI): domain Eukaryota; kingdom Metazoa; phylum Chordata; class Chondrichthyes; order Squaliformes; family Somniosidae; genus Somniosus; species Somniosus microcephalus. Next base: position 59,571,764 of record NC_140994.1, read on the forward strand.
GGATCTGTGGCCCGCTACAAAAGCGTCCCGGATAAGTTCCTCTGTGTACACGGCGGCCTTTACATCCTTACAACCACAGGCCCGGCCAAGCAGAGACAGTGCCTGAAGGTATTCCACGGTCGATTCCCCAGGTTGTTGTTAACGACTCCCCAGAAGGTGCCTGGCGTACACTTCGTTCACTGGGCGCGTGTACTGGTCCTTGAGGAGCTTGATAGCGTCCGCGTATGAGGTCGCGTCTTGGATGACCGAGTACACTCGGTGGTTCACTTTGGAGGTCAGGACATCCAGTTTGTCCTCGTCCGATTTGATTGCTGCGGAGGCGGTCAGGAATTTTTCGAAACACTTAAGCCAGTGAGTAAACTTGGTGGATGAGTCCGCCTCCCGATGATCTAAGTCCAGGCATGCTGGTGTGAGGATCTTCTCCATTATAAAAATTTTGTTAATAAAATTGATGCGCTATCAATTACTCATAAAAGACTGAGAGTTAAGAGAGTAACTAAAGGCTTTTATTAACAAAAGAATGAAGGTCTGCCTCGAGTGGTCGACCGGTCCAGAAATACAAAGGGCTGGGGAGCAGTCACCTTTATACTAGGACTTGTGGGAGGAGTCAGCCGAGGCATGTCCAGGCATGTACACAGTGGAATACAAACAGTGGTTTACCACACATTTGTAATAAGGTGGATGAATTGGCTGCGCAAATAGAGGTAAACGAATATGATTTGGTTGGGATTACGGAAACGTGGCTCAAGGATGACCAAGACTGGGAACTTAGCATCCAGGGGTATTCGTTATTCAGGAAAGATAGGCAAAAAGGAAAGGGAGGAGGGGTAGCATTACTGGTTAAAGAAGGGATTAACACAATTGTAATGAAGGATATTAGCTCTGATGATGTGGAATCTGTATGGGTAGAATTGAGAAATACTAAGGGGAAAAAAACATTAGTGGGAGTGGTATATAGACCTCCAAACAGTAAGGCGGAGGTTAGGGATGGCATTAAAAGGGAAATTAAAGAAGCGTGCAGTAAGGGCACAGCAGTCATCATGGGTGACTTTAATCTACATATAGATTGGGCTAACCAAATTACTAACAAGACTGTGGAGGAGGATTTCCTGGACTGTTTACGGGATGGTTTCCTGGACCAATATGTCGAGGAACCAACGAGAGATCAGGTCATCTCAGACTGGGTATTATGTAACGAGAAAGGATTAATTAGCAATCTTGTTGTATGAGGCCCCTTGGGTCGGACCGATCATAATATCATCGAATTCTTCATTAAGATGGACAATGAAGTCGTTGACTCAGAAACTAGGGTCCTCAATTTAAATAAAGGAAACTACGATGGTCTGAGGAGCGAGTTGGGTAGGATTGATTGGGGAAAGGCACTCAAAGGGTTGACGGTGGATAGGCAATGGCAAACATTCAAAGACCGAATGGATGAACTACAGAAGTTGTTCATCCCAGTTTGGCAGAAAAATAAAACAAAAAAGGTGACTCAACTGTGGCTAACAAGGGAAATTAGGGATAGCATAAGATCAAAGGAGAGGACATACAAATTGGCAAGAAAAAGCAAAAATCCTGAGGATTGGGAGCAGTTTAGGATTCAACAAAGGAGGACAAAGGGATTAATTAAGAAAGGGAAAATAGAATATGAGAGTAAGCTTTCAGGGAACATAAAAACTGACTGTAAAAGCTTTTATAGATATGTGAAGAGAAAAAGATTGGTGAAGTCAAGCATAGGTCCCTTGCAGTCAGAATCGGGGGAATTTATAATGGGGAACAAAGGAATGGCAGACCAACTAAATACATATTTTGGTTCTGTCTTCACAAAGGAGGAAACAAATAACCTCCCAGAAATACCGGGGAACACAGGGTCTGATGAAAGGGTGGAACTGAAAGAAATCAGTATTTGTAGGGAAATGGTGTTAGGAAAATTGATGGGACTGAAGGCCGATAAATCCCCAGGGCCTGATAATCTACATCTCAGGGTACTTAAGGAAGTGGCCCTAGAAATAGTAGATGCATTGCTGGTCATCTTCCAGAACTCAATAGACTCTGGAACAGTACCCATGGATTGGAGGGTAGCTAATGTTACCCCACTATTCAAAAAAAGTGACAGAGAAAAAGCAGGTAATTATAGACTGGTAAGCTTGACATCGGTAGTGGGGAAATGCTAGAGTCCATTATAAAAGATGTAATAGCAGAGCACTTGGAAAGCAGTGACAGGATCGGACAAAGTCAACATGGATTTACAAAAGGTAATTCATGCTTGACTAATCTACTGGAATTTTTTGAGGATGTAACTGGTAAAATAGATAAGGGAGAACCAGTGGATGTGGTGTATTTGGACTTTCCGAGGGCTTTCGATAAGGTCCCGCATAAGAGATTAGCGTGCAAAATTAAGGCACATGCGATTGGGGGCAAGGTATTGACTTGGATAGAGAACTGGTTGGCGGACAGAAAGCAAAGAGTTGGAATAAACGGGTCGTTTTCCGAGTGGCAGGCAGTGACTAGTGGGGTACCGCAAGGATCGGTCCTAGGACCCCAGCTGTTCACAATATATATTAATGATCTGGACGAGGGAATTGAATGTAATATCTCCAAATTTGCAGAGGACACAAAGCTGGGTGGGAGGGTATGCTGTGAGGAGGATGTCCTGAAACTCCAGTACGATTTGGACAGGTTAGGTGATTGGGCAGAAACATGGCAAATGCACTATAATGTGGATAAATGTGAGGTTATCCACTTTGGTGGCAAAAACAGGAAGGCAGATTATTATTTGAATGGAAATAGATTGGGAGAAGGGGAAGTGCAACGAGACCTGGGTGTTCTTGTGCACCAGTCGCTGAAGGTAAGCATGCAGGTGCAGCAGGCGGTTAAGAAGGCAAATGGTATGTTGGCCTTCGTAGCAAGAGGGTTTGAGTACAGGAACAAGGATGTCTTGCTGCAGTTGTACAGGGCCTTGGTGAGACCGCACCTTGAGTATTGTGTGCAGTTTTGGTCGCCTTATCTGAGGAAGGACGTTCTTGCCATGAAAGGAGTGCAGCGAAGATTCACCAGGCTGATACCTGGGATGGCAGGAATGACGTATGAGGAGAGATTGTGTCGATTGGGCTTATACTCACTGGAGTTTAGAAGATTGAGAGGGGATCTCATTGAAACCTATAAAATTCTGTCAGGCCTGGACAGACTAGATGCTGGAAGGATGTTCCCGATGGTCGGGGAGTCCAGAACCAGGGGTCATAGTCTAAGGATAAGGGGTAGGACATTTAGGACTGAAATGAGGAGGAATTTCTTCACCCAGAGAGTGGTGAACCTGTGGAATTCTCTGCCACAGAGGCGGTGGAGGCCAGTTCATTAAATATATTCAAGAAAGAGTTGGATATATTTCTTAAGGCTAAAGGGATCAAGGGATATGGGGAGAAGGCAGGGACAGGGTACTGAATTTGGATGATCAGCCATGATCTCATTGAATGGCGGAACAGGCTCGAGGGGCCGAATGGCCTACTCCTGCTCCTATCTTCTATGTTTCTATGTTTGTCTCTAAAAGTGACTCGACCGAGGCGGGAGGAATTCTTGTCTCTACCTTTTGGACTGGGGCTGGGGAATTCTTTCCCTTGTTATCTTTCCACGGGTTTTTACAGTCCTTACGCCAATGACCGTCCTTCCCGCACCCATAGCAATTGAGCTTGGCTTGGGGAGGGCGATTCCCTTCCTGGTGCCATTCTTTCCTACTCTGCACTCCGGGTTTTACCTCGTGCACTTTCCCTTTAGGTTGGGGTGCATCGGTACCCCTGCCGTTTTTGTAAGCTAGGGTTAGCTGCCTGATCACCGTAAGTTCGGTGATCTGGTGATTTCTGGGGTCGAACCAGACCTCTGCCTTGGCCCAGACCTGTGGCAAGCTGTTCGCCACCAGGCAACGGAGCCAGTGGGTCAATTGATCCTGGTTCAGGTATGCCCGGTCAGGCATTCCAGGACAGGCGCTCCTATAAACTGGCCACAGCCTGTCCGCAAAAGCCTGCGGAGCTTCCCATGCGAGCTGCACAGTCCTCTCCACATGGGAGAAAGGACTGCCCTCATTCATCCCCATGGCCTCCAGAACTTCGTCTCTGAGCTCCTCATACCCACTCTGCCCCCTCTTACACTCGTCAGAGAGGGATTGGAGGAGCCTACTGTCCAGGGAGAATAGCAGTATTTTGGCCTGCTCAGCGTCATCGCATTCATTGACGCAGGCTGCCTGCTGTATTTCCCTGAAGTGTACCAAGGGGTCCCCTGTCTCGGTGAGCTTTGGAATATGGCTCACCATGGCCCTAAGCTGTTGGGCGCTATGTGGTAACACGAACTGGTTTTGGAGGGGTCCGTCACCGTCGCCATCAACGGGCGGGCTGAACCTCCGATGCCGGGTGGGGCACATTGGTCCCGGCTCCGACCTTTCTAACGGAGGTTGCTTTACCTCCGCTTCTACTTCTGTTTCCACCCCCCTTTGCTGCCAGGCCTCGCTAAAGCTCGGCGCTATGGGTGGTGGCCGTGAAACCTCCGTTTCCCCAACTGGTTCTTGTGGAACTGTTCTCCCCTGGTTCCCTATGAAATCTGCCTGACCTGCCTTTGGGCTTATGAGGCACACCATGCCTTTTGCCTTTACTAGGGCCATACTTATACTTTCAATTTCCTCTCTGCAGGGGCCATGATCCGTTTCCTCAAAACCCCGATCACATGCTAGCTTGTAAGCTGCTTTAACTTCCCTAACTTTCTCCTCCTGCTCTCTCACTTGCTGTGTGAGGCGGGCATTTTTCTCCCGCAACGTCACTTTGGTACTTTTGGCCTCGGTGACCTGGCACTCCAGGTACTCTAACTTGGCCTGGTGCTTCCCCATTCATTGTACCCTTTCCTGATGTAAAGCCTGGAGCGCTACCAATAATTTCTCCCCTGCTAGGGCCTTATCCTCAATCTCCAGGGCTGACTCTTTGATCTTGGCTGCCTGTGCTGCAACAACTCCGTCCAAAAGCTGGACCTGCTTTTTGTAACACATCAGCCAAACTGCCTTTTCTATAGACTTCTTATGCTCTTTACCCTCTGTCCACTTGGCTGCGGCATCTACCGGACGCCCAGCCCTTAACAGAGTGGTGATCCACCTTTTGGTGATATTCACCTTCTTAAACACATAATCTGAAATCCTTTCCTCCATCACGGTTCGCTCATCCAAACCATTGTCTACTGTATCGCACCCCTGTTGCCAGTGTCCTGCCGCGGTTGCCATTTCTGTAGGGGGTTTGCACAGGCGTGTTTGGTCAGTCAGCTTTGCCTCTGACTACCTTTGAGCGGTTCGAATCGCTCGCCCCCTGCATTCTGGACACCGGACTTAGATACAGGCAGCGATACAGAAAATCGAGTAGACAAGTGGTTTGGTGTAAAAGAACCAAGATTTTATTGAACTGAAAAATTATAACGATCTTACGCGAGAAAATTACTGGTACAGCACACTACAGACATAAAATGCTTATACTTAAAGGGAATGGGGAACACACGGCACAATCGAGGGAAAACAACGATATTAGCAATCCCCTTAATTCCCACCCCCTATACCTAACTAGATTAGACTATGAGGGGCCAGAACTTCATGCTCACCAATCCAAGAACTTGTTACATTTAAAAAAAAAAACAGTTGAAGGTTCTGGGTTCACTCCTTGTGCACTCTGTGGCCTGCCGACATCACGTGGTTCCAGCGCGCTGCAAGGGTGCCGTCCAGGTAAAATACCCCAATATTAAAGTCTCTGCCTGGGTATTTTACCTCGCAGGACGGGCTCTTCTTCAGTTGATGTTCTTCCTTGGTTGCTCCTGTTGGGTTGAATGAGCTGGACTGAGGGCCCGTTTATTCGAAGCCCCATGCAGTCTTCTTCATACAACCCGTCCTGGTTGTAATCTGGCAGTGAGTTGAGAGGCAGGAGGCAGGAGAGAAGAGGCAAGAGAGAGAGTGGCTTCCTGATGGGCCCATAGTTATACCCCCATCGGGAGCCCTTATCTGCTCGCCAAATCAGTTCAGTCCTTTGTCTGATTTGGGTGAGCCCTGTTCCTGGGACTAGGGACAGGGTCACTGGCAAGACTTGGAAGCTAAGCAGAGCCAGGCCTGGTTAGTACCTGGAGGGGTGACCATCAGGGAAGACCAGGTGCAGAAGGTCACAGGAAGGAGCCCCGAGGAGGGGCGGTTGGTGAGGAGGTCACGGAAGGAGCCCCGGGAGGGGCGGCTGGTGAGCAGGCCCGGGCGTTGGGCTGAAGATTGTCGGAATGGTGGAAATGGAATGGCGGCGCGCACAGACGCAGCAGCTTTGCTTCTCCCAGGACAGTGCTATTAATGTTAATGTTATTTGTACTGGACTCATGGGAGCTTGCAAGATCACATTTTGTTGTTCATGTACTTGTACAATGACAATAAAGTTGAATTATTATTATTATTATATGTTTAAAAACGCTTATAAAAATGACCTGTAGAGTGATAGACGTTATGCCTAAAGTAGCCTCGAAACCCTGGCCGTTGTTAAAGACAAGTTGTGAATTGCTCCCATTCAGGCTTAATGTCTCTGGTGAGCAGTTCCCGATTTAAAATGCAGAAAGCCTAATGGCTTGATGGAGCCCATTCCAACTTAATGACTGGAATGTACAGTCTTTTGTTCATGTTATCAGTTCTTACAAAGTCTTTGATTAGTTTAAAACTTGAACTCCTTGACCTGCTTGTTTTTCAGAAACTTTGTTTTAAAATCCCATTTGGCCTGGCCACGAGGTTTACCGCAGCCATTTTGGATACCCTGGTTTTAAAATCAAGTCCATCCAGGATCCCTTTTGATTAATAACTTCGGGGAATATTGGAATTTTGAGAACCTTACAGCTAAGAAGCACCAAGGGGCAGAAAACATTGGTGGGAGTTGTCTATAGGCCTCCAAACAGCAGTGGTAATGTATTAGATGGCATCAAACAGGAAATTAGAGATGCATGTAACAAGGGTACTACAGTAATCATAGGTGACTTTAATCTACACATAGACTGGCCAAACCAAATTAGCAATAATACTGTGGAGGATGAATTCCTGGAGTGTGTATGAGATTTTTTTTAGACCAGTACATTGAGGAGCCAACTAGGGAACAGGCTATCCTAGATTGGGTATTGTGCAATGAGAATTGGTTAATTAATAATCTTGTTATGCAGGGTCCTTTAGGGAAGAGTGACCATAACATGATAGAATTCTTCATTAAGATGGAAAGTGAAGAAGTCCAATCTGAAACTAGGGTCCTAAACCTAAACAAAGGAAACTACGAAGGTATGAGGAGTGAGTTGGCTGTGATAGGTTGGAGAGCTTCATTAAAAGGCATGATGGTGGATAGGCAATGGCTAACATTTAAGGAATGAATGCATGAATTGCAACAGGTATACATTCCTTTCTGGGGCAAAAACACAAAAGGAAAAGCGGCCCAACCATGGCTAACAAAAGAAATTAAGGATAGTATTAGATCCAAAGAGGATTCATATAAAGTTGCCAGAAAAAGTAGCAAGCCTCAGGATTGGGAGCAGTTTAGAGTTCAGCAAAAAAGGACCAAGAGATTGATTAAGAGGGGAAAAATAGATGGGATGTGATAACAGGACACTTAGAAAATATCAACGGGATTAGACAAAGTCAACATGGATTAATGAAGGGGAAATCGTGTTTGACAAACCTACTGGAGTTTTTTGAGGATGTAACTGGTAGAATAGATAAGGGAGAACCAGTGGATGTGGTGTATTTGGATTTTCAGAAGGCCTTTGATAAAGTCCCACATAAGAGGTTAGTGTGCAAAATTAAAGCACATGGGATTGCGGATAATATACTGGCATGGATTAAAAATTGGTTAACAGACAGGAAACAGAGAGTAGGTATAAATGGGTCTTTTTCGGGGTGGCAGGCGGTGACTAGTGGGGTACCGCAGGGATCAGTGCTTGGGCCCCAGCTACTCACAATATATATTAATGATGTGGATGAGGGAACCAAATGTAATATTTCCAAGTTTGCTGATGACACGAAACTAGGTGGGATTATGAGTTGTGAGGAGGATGCGAAAAGGCTTCAAGGCGATTTAGACAAGTTGAGTGAGTGGGCAAATACATGGCAGATGCAGTATAACGTGGATAAATGTGAAGTTATCCACTTCGGTAGGAAAAACAGAAAGGCAGTGTATTATTTAAATGGTGATAGATTGGGAAATGTTGATGTACAAAGGGACCTGGGTGTCATCGTACACCAGTCACTGAAAGCAAACATGCAGGTGCAACAAGCAGTTAAGAAGGCAAATGGTATGTTGGCCTTCATTGCAAGAGGATTTGAGTACAGGAGCAAGGATGTCTTACTAGTTATACAGGGCCTTGGTGAGACCACTCCTGGAGTACTGTGTGCAGTTTTGGTCTCCTTACCCAAGAAAGGATATACTTGCCATAGAGGGAGTGCAGCGAAGGTTCACCAGACTGATTCTTGGGATGGCAGGACTGTCGTATGAGGAGAGATTGGGTCGACTAGGCCTGTATTCACTATAGAGTTTAGAAGAATGAGAGGGGATCTCATTGAAAAGTATAAAATTTTGACAGGGCTAGACAGACTGGATGGTAGGATGTTTCCCCTGGCTGGGGGCTCTAGAACGAGGGGTCACAGGATATGGGGTAGGGCATTTAGGACTGAGATGAGGAGACATTTCTTCACTCAGAGAGTGGTGAACCTGTGGAATTCTCTACCACAGAAAGCTGTGGAGGCCAAGTCACTGAATATATTTAAGAAGGAGATAGATTTCTAGACACAAAAGGCATCAAGGGGTATGGGGAGAGAGCAGGAATATGGTATTGAGATAGAGGATCAGCCATGATCATATTGAATGGCGGAGCAGGCTCGAAGAGCCGAATGGCCTACTCCTGCTCCTATTTTTCTATGTTTCTATTTTTCTACCTGCCCTTTTAACTCCTTCCTTCCCACTGTCCAGGGCCAAAAACACTCCTTCCAGGTGAAACAGCGATTTACTTGTACTTCTTGCAATTTAGTATACTGTATTCACTGCTCACGATGTGGTCTCCTCTACATTAGGGAGACTAAACGCAGATTGGGTGACCACTTTGCGGAACACTCCACTCAGTCCGTAAGCGTGACCCCGAGCTTCCGGTCGCCTGTCACTTTAACTCTGACCTCTCTGTCCTCAGCCTCTTGCACTGTTCCAACGAAGCTCAACGTAAGCTCGAGGAACAGCACCTCATCTTTCGATTAGGCACTTTACAGCCTTCTGGACTTAACATCGAATTCAACAATTTCAGACCATAACCTCTGCCCCTATTTTTTTCAAATGGCAGCTGTTGATGATTCTGCCATTCCCATTTATACCTCTTTCTTTTGTTTCTTTACTTGTTCCATTATCATCTCCTTTTGCCTTGCACCATCACCCCTTTTGTCTTTTAATCTCTCCTGCCTTCCATCCTATCACAGACCTTTTGTTCTTTCCTCCCGCCCCCCCCCCCCCACCGCCGCCCCCCACCCTTTCCCTGCCTCTGTACTTGCTTAAAACCTGGTACATCTCTAACTTTTTCCAGTTCTGACGAAAGGTCATCGACCTGAAACGTTAACTCTGTTTCTCTCTCCACAGATGCTGCCTGACCTGCTGAGTATTTCCAGCATTTTCTGTTTTTATATTAAATGTTGGTGTTCAGAGAGATTTAGGTGTCCTTGTACAGAAAGCACAGAGAGTTAGCATGCAGGTACAGCAAGCAATTAGGAAGGCAAATGGTGTGTTGGTCTTTAATGCAAGGGGGTTGGAGTATAAGAGTAAGGAAGCCTTACCACACCTGGAGTACTGTGCACAATTTTGCTCTCCTTATCTGAGGAAGGACATACTTGCCTTAGAGGCGGTACAACAAAGGTTGACTAGATTGATTCCTGGGATGAAAGGGTTGTTCTATGAGGAGAGATTGAATAGATTGGGCCTATACTCTCTGGAGTTTAGAAGAATGAGAGGTGATCTCATTGAAACATATAAGATTCTGAGGGGGATTGACAGGGTAGATGCTGAGAGGTTGTTTCCCCTGGCTGGAGAATCTAGAACTAGGGGGCATAGTCTCAGGATAACGGGTTAGCTAAAGACTGAGATGAGGAGGAATTTCTTCACTCAGAGGGTTGTGAATCTTTGGAATTCTCTACCCCAAAGAACTGTGGATGCTGAATAGTTGAGTATATTCCAGGCTGAGAGAGATAGATTTTTGGACTCTAGGGAAATCAAGGGCTATGTCATAGTGAAAGAGGAGGTAGTTGAGATACTGGATGGGATCAAAATTGATATAGAGGATGTACTAGAAAGGCTGGCTGTACTTAAAGTAGATAACTCACCAGGACCGGATGGGATGCATCTTAGGATGCTGAGGGAGGTAAGGGTGGAAATTGTGGAGGTACTGGCCATAATCTTCCAATCCTCCTTAGATACGGGGGTGGTGCCAGAGGACTAGAGAATTGCAAATGTTACACCCTTGTTCAAAAAAGGGTGTAAGGATAAGCCCAGCAACTACAGACCAGTCAGTTTAACCTCGGTAGTGGGGAAGCTTTTAGAAATGATAATCTGGGACAAAATTAAGTCACTTGGACAAGTATGGATTAATTAAGGAAAGCCAGCATGGATTTGTCAAAATCATGTTTAACTAGCTTGATTGAGTTTTTTGATGAGGTAACAGAGAAGGCTAATGAGGGCAATGCGGTTGATGTGGTGTACATGGACTTCCAAAAGGCGTTTGATAAAGTGCCACATAATAGGCTTGCCAGCAAAGTTGAAGCCCATGGAATAAAAGGGACAATGGCAGCATGAATACAAACTTTGCTAAGTGATAGGAAACAGAGAGTAGTGGTGAACAGTTGTTTTTCAGACTGGAGGAAGGTATACAGTGGTGTTCCCCAGGGGTCAGTACTAGGACCACTGCTTTTCTTGATATATAGTAATGACTTGGACTTGGGTGTACGGGACACTATTTCAAAATTTGCGGCTGGCACAGAAGTTGGAAGTATAGTGAACAGTGAGAGGACATAGACAGGCTGGTGGAATGGGCGGACACGTGGCAGATGAAATTTAACGCAGAAAAGTGCGAAGTGATATATTTTGGTGGGAAGAACGAGGAGAGGCAATATAAACTAAAGGGTACAATTCTAAAGTGGGTGCAGGAATAGAGAGACCTGGGGGTATATGTGCACAAATTGTTGAAGGTGGCAGGGCAGGTTCAGAAAGTGGTTAAAAAAGCATACGGGATCCTGGGCTTCATAAATAGAGGCATAGAGTACAAAAGCAAGGAAGTTATGAGGAACCTTTATAAAACACTGTTTCGGCCTCAACTGGAGTATTGCATCCAATTCTGGGCACCGCACTTTAGGAAGGTTGTGAAGGCCTTAGAGAGGGTGCAGAAAAGATTTACAAGAATGGTTCCAGGGATGAGGGACTTCAGTTAGATGGATAGACTAGAGAAGCTGGGGTTGTTCTCCTTAGAGCAGAGAAGGTTGAGAGGAGATTTGATAGAGCTGTTCAAAATCATGAGGGATCTAGACAGAGTAGATAGAGAGAAACTGTTCCCATTGGCGGAAACGTCGAGAACCAGAGGACACAGATTTAAGGTGATTGGCAGAAGTACCAAAGGCGACATGAGTAAAAACTTCTTTATGCAGCGAGTGGTTATGATCTGAAATGCACTGCCTGAGAGGTTGGAGAAGGCAGATTCAATTGTGGCTTTCAAAAGGGAATTGGATGAAAAAAAACTGAAGGAAAAAAAATTGCAGGGCTACGGAGAAAGGGCGGGGGAGTGGGACTAGCTGAGGTGCTCTTGCAGAGAGCCGGCATGGGCTCGATGGGCCAAATGGACTCCTTTGTGACTGTCACCATTCTATGATTCAATGATTCTGTGATTCTATGGAGATGGGGCGGGAAAGTGGAGTTGAGGTTGAAGCTCAGCCATGATCTTATCGAATGGTGAGCAGGCTCGAGGGGCTGTATGGATAAATCTTATGTTTTATGTTCTTATTTGATGTAACGTACTGCCTTACTGGCAGCTATAAGCAAGAAAATGGCAACATAAATGCTTTAAATCGAAAATTCAGTGCAACATGTTTACAAGTGCTATAATGGACTACTATTTGCTGTAGCAGGGCATCTAATGGCACCTTCTGTTAGTTAGACTTGCACTTACATGTTTAGGTTTTTGCATTTTCTATGTAGCAAGTTGTTGAAAGAATGAGCTGATAACATCACAGTGATGGAAACTGTGCATCTGGGACCTGAGTGAACAGGGCAAACAACTGTGTATCTCCTTAACCAATTAAATTGATGGATTGTGAAATAAAAAGCGCAAATCCTGAGAAGGAAGTGTAAATTAGAGTGGGTGAATTCAACATTGTATAAGGAACCGAAAGAGAAATAAAGAGAGGGAAATAAAGATTGGATTAAGAGAGAGAGAGAGGAAAAAAGAGACAGTGAAAATGTAGCAACACAGTACAACATATGCAATGACGCGCAACAGAATAACTATTACTCTACTCAAGATCACTTTGAGAAATTAGATCTTCCTCACTCCTGGTCACATTTTCCATTCCACTGTTCTCTATACCTCATCCAATATTCACAACAAACTAGTTCTTTGACAGCCATATAAACATACCCAGCGACAAGGATAAGATTCTATCAACTTTACAATTTTTAAAACTGTGTGGAGTATGATTCCTTCAGAATTTAATTATTGTTGGAGATTTTAAAAAATGTAAAATAATTTTTTGTTTACATTTTCTTTCTGTCTCTTTTATCTCTCTCTCTCTCTCTCTATTCTATCTTTCTTTCCCTCACTTCATTTTGCTTTCTGTACATGATTTTACATTGAATAAAATATTCTAATTTAGACTTCCTGGTTTAGACTATGCGTGTCTCAGCAAGGCTTCTTCAATCTGATTGGTTGAAGAGACACGCTGTTGCCTGTCCTGCTCACACACACCACAGATCCCCTGTAGTGGCCGCCATGCTGAAAAGGATCTCTAAATACCATGGCCACGAAACTCGGTAGGTGAGCACCTCCCGTTCGTGCCTGGCGGGGGCGCTAAGGGGCTAGCGCCCAGCCGCGGCAAATCCAGCGCCGCATGTGACTTTCAGTGACTAATTAGCGCTGGACTAACTGTTAGCGCCTAGGCCTCTAGCGCCTCACACATGGTGACGTCAGTGATGGCCCTGATGTAACATTGCCTTTCGCCCACTGCTTTAGCGCCTCGTGCTGAAAACGCCAGTAAGAGGAGGCGTTGTGCACTCGTGAGTGCGCTGCAGGAGCGGTAATTAAAGGGAATGCTTCCCTGTTGCTTGAACATTGCGAAAAAGGCACTTTCAGTGATCACACCGTTTATTACTTGCACCAGTCTGCTGCCTGCGCAAAAAATTTTATACCTTTTCCTCAAACATCTCCAAATGCTGCACTTTTGAAAGTGATGGGGGCTGCAATAGTAGTCGCCCAGGTCTCATTCAAAAACACCACTGATGACTATGAGGTTATACAGCGTGATTGGCAATGTTAGCGCCCCAGAATGGTCGATACTGAATTTTTCCCCCAAATTGTTTTGCCTCGACATTATAGTAATAACAAGTTTTATTTGTTGAGCACCTTTACTATGGTGGTGTGTCCCAATGTATGTCAGAGGTGAAAATGTATGCCAAATAGTGGTGGAACAAGCGTTAAGAATGGTAATTGATGGTATAGTCGAAGAGGTGGGTTTTAAAGGCGAGCAGAGAGGTAGCAAGACGGATGGGTTTGGAGAGAGAGAGAGAGAGTACCATTGTGTAGGATCAAGACAGCTGAAGGTGCTGCCACTGAAGGTGGAGTGGAGGGAGGGGGATGCAAGGAAGGCATGAATCAGAATAGCGGAGAGTATGTGTTGGAGAGGTAGGGAGGGGCGATAAACATTCTTATAATTCAACAAATTGAAGTTTCACATAAAAGGAGTGAATTAAAACATTTATATGGAAAAGTTACACAGGAGCAGCCCAACACCACTTCCACAGTGTCTGAATTGGATTGCAAACCACGTTGTCCATTTCAGTAAAATCTCAAATTACCCACAAATGACATTGATGCACCTACACATAGAAACTTGACCACATTCCCACAGCCTCTGCGTACATTTTCAGGCTTTCTTTGTTATGGAGAAAATGGATCAACAGACTAATCATAACCCCGCAACTTACGTGAAAACAGCACTCTGTGATGCATTAGTCATGAGTCATGACCAACGGTTCCACCACAGACCCAATTCACGTACGAACCGGGGTCAAGCAAGGCTGTGTCATCGCACCAACATTCTTCTCGATCTTCCTTGCTGCAATGCTCCATCTCGCCCTCAGTAAGCTCCCCACTGGAGTGGAGCTAATTTACAGAACAAACGGGAAACTGTTCAACCTCCGTCGCCTCCAGTCCAGATCCAAGGTCGTCTCATCCTCTGTCATCGAATTACAGTATGCAGACGACGCTTGCATCTGTGCTCACTCAGAGGTTGAACTCCAAACCATCGTCAACACCTTCACCGAAGCGTACGAGAGCATAGGCCTTACACTAAACATCCGTGAGACAAAGGTCCTCTACCAACCTGCCCCCGTCACACAGTACTGCCCCCTAATTATCAAAATCCACAACAAGGCCTTGGACAATGTGGACCACTTTCCATACCTCGGGAGCCTACTGTCAACAAGGGCAGACGTCGAAAACGAAGTCCAACACCACCTTCAGTGTGCCAGTGCAGCCTTCGGCCGCCTGAGGAAGAGAGTGTTTGAAGACCAGGACCTCAAACCCGACACTAAGCTCATGGTCTACAGAGCAGCTATATGCCTCAGAGACATGGACCATGTACAGCAGGCACCTCAAAGCACTGGAGAGGTACCACCAATGCTGCCTCCGCAAGATCCTGCAAATCCATTGGCAGGATAGGCGCACCAACATCAGTGTTCTTGCTCAGGCCAACATCCCCAGCATCGAAGCTTTGACCACGCTCGATCAGCTCCGATGGACGGGTCACATTGTCCGCATGCCTGATACGAGACTCCCAAAACAAGCACTCTACTCGGAGCTCCGGCACGGCAGGAGAGCCCCAGGTGGGCAGAGGAAATGCTTCAAGGACACCCTCAAAGCCTCCTTGAAAAAGTGTAACATCCCCACCGACACCTGGGAATCCCTGGCCCAAGACCGCACAAAGTGGAAGAGAAGCATCCGGGAAGGCGCCGAACACCTCGAGTCTCTTCGCCGGGAACAAGCGGAAGCCAAACGCAGGCAGCGCAAGGAGCGCACGTCAACCCAAGCACCCCACCCACCCCTTCAACCACCGTCTGCCCCACCTGTGACAGAGACTGTAGGTCCCGCATTGGACTCATCAGTCACCTGAGAACTCATTTTTAATGTGGAAGCAAGTCATCCTCGGTTCAGAGGGACTGCCTAAGAAGAAGAAGAATCATGAGTCTAGAAGTGTGCAGAGTGGGCACACCTATCTAATAAATGTCCAAAAACTTCCTTAGTGCTAATGTAGGTCATTCACATGTACGGAGAGATGAGAATAAATTCCCTCTTCAACCCAAAATTACTGTTTGTTGAAGGGAGACTAATTCAGCCCATAGAACACTGGGGCTGGGAAAAACCTACTTATAATAAGTTACCTATACCAACAAGAAAATACTGATAAAACTGAGAGGAATAGATTTTAAAATCAAAGGAAAGAAAAGTAATTAACGGTTAGGCACCATTAATGTCATAGATCCCACCTTAATGCAGGTTTTTGGATGTGTTTACCTGTAGACGTAACTAACGGCCCAGTGTAGATACTGCCTGGCATGAAAGTCACATCTGAAACTTCTACACTGATGGAATCTATACACTCGTCTGAAAATAACTTCATAAATTTTAATTATTAAATGAATTGGCCTGTTACTTACACCAACTGATAAAATATTAACATTTGATATAGTTTGACTATATTATGACTATATTTTGACTAAGTGAATATTTTAATTTATTCTGATTTATTAAAAAATGCAATAAAATTAGTATATAATGCTAATTCAAATAAAAAAACTGTTGTGCTATGATTAATGATTGTACTTGTGTGCAGGACAACAGTGATTATGAAAACCCAGATGGGCATTCTGATGGCTCAGACACTTATGAAGATCCACGTGATGATGGCGAGGATGATGAAAATTATGAGCCGCCTCCTAGTGAAATTAAAAGCAATAAAAGAGTTCACCAATCTTTTAATACTTCTAAGGGTGAATATGCAGGTAATGTATGGTTGTTCTGTTTTAAAATTTAATGTTCCGTTGCTTGTTACTGTCGCATATTGGCTTAATTTTTTCATGCGCTAAGTATTTGGGATATGTACTGTTCTGGTACTCAATAATTGCACAAAAGTCAGAATAAGTACAAAATCATCCAAAAAGTTAAAACTTCAAATTATCAGGTGAGCATCTCCATAAATGCTTACTACTTTAAGACTGGTCACTTATAACTAACCAATTCTGTTGGCCGTGATGTGCTCAGGCATGCTTTTTACACTTCCATCACAATTGCAGCTTGACTCCCATTTGTACTCACACCAACTTTCTTAGTAAAATTATCACCAGGAGGAATGGAACTCCTTTGGTCTTTAGTAGCTTCCTTAAATCAGACAGCTCTTTCCCTCGCAGTCCTCTCTGGACACTGACTCTCACCACCTTAGCCACATATGCCAAACTGCATGTCACAATAGTTGCAGTCATTATTAAATTTGTGTTTTAAGATGAGTACCCATCTTTCTATACCCAAACATTGTGTTTGATTTGTTGTTAAGGCACCTGATTAATGATCTCATTAGCTTCTGTGTCAAAATAGCTTACATCGACTTCTTTGTAGAATCCAAACTTGGGCATTTGAGATCTATACCCCAAATCACTGTCCTTTTGAAGATTGGGCCCCGAAGAGTTGGTTTCATAGGCTCCTCAGCCAAGGGCCATCATTTCTACAGCCTTCGTGAAAGAATGGCACTCCCCCTCTTCCATTCCCTGGTCCAACTGCTCACTAGTGCTCAGTGCATCACTCAGTGAAAACCATTGGTGGCCGTGCCTTCTGTTGCCTAGGCCCTAAGCTCTGGAATTCCCTGCCTAAACCTCTCCACCTCGCTATCTCTCTTTCCTCCTTTAAGATGCTCCTTAAAACCTACCTCTTTGACCAAGCTTTTGGTCACTTGCCCTAATTTCTCCTTAAGTTGCTCGGTGCCAAAATGTTGTCTTATCATACTCCTGTGAAGCGCCTTGGGATGTTTTACTACGTTAAAGGCGCTATATAAATACAAGTTGTTGTTGTGGGACGTCCATCAAAATATCACTAAGTCTATGAGCCCTTCCTGCTGCAGGGACCCCCCACCTCCCCCCCCACTCCCCACAATGCTGCTCCTTTCTTACTCATTGTTGCCCTGTTCTGCTCCCTGCCAAAAAAGTGTCCCTTTAATCAGTTGCAGCATTGGAAATGCTACAACACTAAATTCCCGTCCTTCCCAGTGGCAGTAAACCAAAAGGCAGCAATTTTACCGGTGCCATCCTATCCCACCATAGCTAATGAGGACCAGTCCAGGAATCGTGAGTGAGTTAGCAGCAAACTCACAATGGTGGACAGAAGCCTCATCACTAAACCACCAGTGGAGCTGTGTCAGTGAAGCATTCTGCCATTGTTTTTATTATTTCTCTGCATTTGGTTTTTCATGTGAGAGTAGATATAAAAATCATTGGAAGAACATCAGGGATAGTAGATGCCCATTAAACAAAGTTCAACGGGAATGTGATTTACCAATCAGTAAATATATTTTCTCCTTCGTAAAAAACACTCAAATTAATTTATTAAAGATTTCTATTTAACAATAACTTTATATATTACCTAAAGGGTCTTTAAAAGCAAGCTGACCAGTTCAGTACTGGGACGGTGGCCGTTTCTGGATCTAGCAAAGTAAGACTCCTTATCATTTTCATAGACAACCGACCAGTAAACCGGCCAGCCATCCCTTTCTCAAAGCCGCCACCAATGATGCCACGATCATCACCAATTCCAACCAATCGAAAGACGCCCCCACAACCTCAGGCAGCTGGGAAAATGGAAGAAGATGATGAGGTAAGGTCATAAGCAAAAAGGGAAATCATCCTTTTAAATTGCAAGGCTTTGCTAGTGGTGAGGGGCCATGAAGTGGGCAATTGTAAGTCAGTATTTTGGATGCACCTGCGTCACTGCAACTTACAGGAAGGTAACACTATCACCGCCCCTTGACATTCAACGGCATTACCATTGCCGAATCCCCCATTATCAACATCCTGGGGGTCACCATCAACCAGAAACTTAACTGGACCAGCCACATAAATACTGTGGCAACAAGAGCAGGTCAGAGGCTAGGTATTCTGCGGTGTGTGTCTCACCTCCTGACTCCCCAAAGCCTTTCTACCATCTACAAGGCACAAGTAAGGAGTGTGATGGAATACTCTCCACTTGCCTGGATGAGTGTAGCTCCAACAACGCTCAAGAAGCTCAACACCATCCAGGACAAAGCAGCCCGCTTGATTGGCACCCCCTCTACCACCTTAAACATTCACTCCCTCCACCACCGGTGTACCGTGGCTGCAGTGTGTACCATCTACAAGATGAACTGCAGCAACTCGCCAAGGCTTCTTCGGCAGCACCTCCCAAACCCACAACCTCTTCCACTTAGAAGGACAAAGGCAGCAGACACATGGGAACACCACCACCTGCAAGTTTCCCTCCAAGTCACACCATCCTGACTTAGAAGTATATTGCCGATCCTTCATCGTCGTTGGATCAAAATCCTGGAACTCCCTACCTAACAGCACTGTGGGAGTACCTTCACCACACTGACTGCAGCGGTTCAAGAAGGCGGCTCACCACCATCTTCTCAAAGGCAATTAGGGATGGGCAATAAATGCTGGTCTTGCCAGCGACTCCCACATCCCATAAAAAAACCAATTAAAAAAAAAAGTATCAGCCCACTTATAAAGGAGGAATTCTATTAATTATTCCCCTGTGCCAATATATATCTGGTGAGCAATTAGCCTGGACCTCGGATGTTCACTTTGCAAAAGGTGTCATCTTAGAATAAGTTTTGAGGTGTTGTCACAGTTGGAAAAGCAAATAAATTACTGAAATGTATAAGTAAATCTATAGACTAAACTCAAGGAATTATTGTTGGCGTATTTGTAAGAATATCTAGATGTTTTTACCTTGTTTTAGTTCTACCAGAGACAAAACTATAATATGGAAAGGATTTGTTTAAATCGTGTTTTTGACAAAGCCTGTTTTTCCCTGTTATGTTCTCAAAGGCCCTTCTCAAAACTGCTGATAAGAGAAGCTTTTGAAACACAAGCTTTTATCACAGTAGGGGGCACAGTGAATGCTCACATCAGAGGATTGTTTACATCAGAGATGGTTTGCGGGGGCAATAAATAAGAGGCAACACTCTGGTGTGAAAAGGGTCTGAATGAGGCCTCTCATCTCTGTTTGGTGAACTATTTGAAACAAATGGGTGGTTGTAAAACATGAGGTAAGGGTTGCTTTCGGCAGGAAGAGAGCCATAAACCAAAAGAGTATACGACAGATGCCATTTTTAACTTAGCTAGAGAAGAGAGAGAAGAAGGAAAGAAGAAAGTAAACTCTGGGAGGCTTCGAGAAGCCATCTTCACGATTTCTCATTAAATCTACGCATAGTAAGTTTTGGATGCAGGGCTAACGTGCACTATTCTGTATGGTTGGTTAGGGTGTTTAAGATTCATGTTTTGTTGGTAATAAATGAAGTGAATTATCAAACATATTACTGATCCTAGTTGTACAAATCTGTTTAAAGGGTAAGGAAGGAATTATCCAGCAATATTATAAAGCATGTGAAGTATTGTGTCTGGTGCGATCATTGTGCTCAAGACATCAAGGTATGGGAAAGGATTCAGAGAAGGGCAGCAAAGATTAATACAATCTTATAGTTTATTCCAGCTAGGTTAGTAAATAGTCTGTTAATTACAGGTATGACAGGGCAGCTCACACCCGTGGAATGCACATCCTGTGCCATGTGGGAATTCCTGGACACCTCCCGTGGTCTGGACCACATGTACGGGAAGTGTCGCCAGCTACAGCAGCTCGAGCACCGGGTTACGGAGCTTGAGCGGCGGCTGCAGTCACTGCTGTGCATCCGCGAGGCTGAGAGCTACGTGGATAGCACGTTTCAAGAGGTGGTCACCCCGCAGCTTAAGAGTGTGCAGGCAGAGTTTAGGGAGCTAGGAAAGAGGTTAAAAAGCAGGACCTCTAAGGTAGTACTCTCCGGATTACTACCAGTGCCACATGCTAGTGAGTACAGAAATAGGAAGATAGAGCAGATGAATGCGTGGCTGGAGAGATGATGTAGGAGGGAGGGCTTTAAATTCCTGAGGAATTGGAACCGTTTCCGGGGGAGGTGGGACCTCTACAAGCCAGAAGGGTTGCACCTCAACGGGAACGGGACCAATATCCTCACGGGAGGGTTTACTAGTGCTGTCGGGGAGGGTTTAAACTAGCTTGGCAGGAGGATGGGAACCTGAGGGTAGAAGCAGAAGGGAGAAAAGCTAAGCTGGAAATAGATGATAGGGGTTCAGGTAAAGCGGTATTTAGGAAGGCAAAGAGAAAGGAGAAGGCAATAGAGCAGGGCAATGACAGGGGTAACGATAACCAGAATGTATCAGAAGGGGCAGAGCGTACAAGCATAAGACTGCACCTGAAAATAGAGTCAGAGTAAGGAAAAATGATAAGACAAAATTAAAGGCTCTTTATCTGAATTCGTAACAAGATAGGTGAGTTGACGGCACAAATAGAAATAAATGGGTATGATCTGATAGCCATTACAGAGACGTGGTTGCAAGGTGACCAAGGCTGGGAACTGAATATTCAAGGGTATTTGATATTTTGGAAGGATAGGCAGAAAGGTAAAGGAGGTGGGGTAGCTCTGTTAATAAAGGATCAGATCACTGCAGTGATGAGGAATGATATTGGCTCAGAAGCTCAAGATGTAGAATCAGTTTGGGTGGAGATAAGAAACAGTAAGGGTAAGATGTCACTGGTGGGAGTAGTATATAGGCCCCCTAACAATAGCTATACTGTAGGACAGAGTATAAATCAAGAAAGGTACTGCAATAATCATGGGCAATTTTTATCATCATATAGATTGGACAAATAAAATTGGCAAGAGTAGCCTTGAGGACGAGTTCATAGAGTGTATTCAGGACAGTTTCTTAGAGCAATACGTTGAGGAACCAACCAGGGAGCAAGTTATTTTAGGTCTGGTAATGTGTAATGAGACGGGATTAATTAATAATCGCATAGTAAAGGATCCCCTAGGAAAGAGTGATCATAGCATGGTAGAATTTCAAATTCAGTTTGAGGGTGAGAAACTTGGGTTTGAAACTAGTGTCCTAAACTTAAATAAAGGCAATTACAAAGGTATGAGGACAGAGTTGGATAAAGTGGACTGGGAAAATAGATTAAAGTGTAATACGGTAGATCAGCAGTGGCAGACATTTCAGGAGATATTTTATAAATCTCAGTAAAAGTGTATTCCAGTGAGAAAGAAAGGCTCTACGAGAAGGATGCACCATCCATGGCTAACTAAGGAAGCTAAGGATGGTATCAAATTGAAAGAAAAGGCATACAATGTTGCAAAGATTAGTGGTAGGCCAGAGGATTGGGAAATTTTTAGAAACCAGCAAAGGATGACTAAAAAAATTATAAAGAGGGAGAAGATAGAGTATGAGAGTAAACTAGCAAATAATATAAAAACAGACAGTAAGAGCTTCTTCAGGTATATAAAAAGGAAGAGAGTAGCTAAAGTAAACATTGGTCCCTTAGAGGATGAGACTGGGGAATTAATAATGGGAAATAGAGAAATGGCAGAGACTCTTATTATTTTGGATCGGTCTTCACGGTAGAAGACACTAAAAACATCCCAATAATAATAGATAATCAAGGGGCTATAGGGAGGGAGGAACTTAAAACAATCTCTATCACTAGAGAGAAAGTACTAGGCAAACTAATGGGGCTAAAGGCCGACAAGTCCCCTGGACCTGATGGCCTGCATCCTAGGGTCTTAAAAGAAGTGGCTGCAGAGATAGTGGATGCGTTGGTTGTAATCTACCAAAATTCCCTGGATTCTGGAGAGGTCCCAGCGGATTGGAAAACCACAAATGTAACGCCGCTATTCAAGAAAGGAGGGAGACAGAAAGCAGGAAACTACAGGCCAATTAACCTAACATCTGTCATTGGGAAAATGCTGGAATCCATTATTAAGGAGGTAATAACAGGACATTTAGAAAATCATAAGACAATCAAGCAGAGTCAACATGGTTTTATGAAAGGGAAATCGTGTTTGACAAATTTGCTAGAGTTCTTTGAGGATGTAACAAACAGGGTAGATAAAGGGGAACCAGTGGATGTGGTGTATTTGGATTTCCAGAAGGCATTCGATAAGGTGCCACATAAAAGGTTACTGTACAAGATAAGAGCGCACGGGGTAGGGGGGAATATTTTGGCATGGATAGGGGATTGGCTAACTAACAGAAAACAGAGAGTCGGGATAAATGGGTCATTTTCCGGTTGGCAACCAGTAACTAGTGGGGTGCCACAGGGATCAGTGCTGGGGCCTCAGCTATTTACAATCTACATTAATGACTTGGATGAAGGGACCGAGTGTAATGTAGCCACATTTGCTGATGATGCAAAGATAGGTGGGTTAGCAAATTGTGAG
The DNA here is from genome assembly GCF_052327205.1 of Somniosus microcephalus. NCBI lineage: Eukaryota > Metazoa > Chordata > Chondrichthyes > Squaliformes > Somniosidae > Somniosus > Somniosus microcephalus. The sequence continues at coordinate 59,594,589 of NC_140994.1, forward strand.
GAGGACACAAAGAGTCTGCAAAGGGATATAGACAGGTTAAGTGAGTGGGCAAAAATTTGGCAGATGGAGGATAATGTGGGAAAATGTGAGGTTATCCACTTTGGAAGGAAGAATGAAAAAGCAAATTATTATTTAAATGGAGTGAGACTACAAAATGCTGTGGTACAAAGGGATCTGGGGGTCCTAGTACATGAAACACAAAAAGTTAGCATGCAGGTACAGCAAGTAATTAGGAAGGTTAATGGAATGTTGACCTTTATTGCAAGGGGTATGGAGTATAAAAGAAGGGAAGTTTTGATGCAACTTTACAGGGCGCTAGTGAGACCGCACCTGGAGTACTGCGTACAGTTGTGGTCTCCATATTTAAGCAAGGATATACTTGCATTGGAGGCAGTACAGAGAAGGTTCACTAGGTTGATACCTGGGATGAAGGGGTTGACGTATGATGAAAGGTTGAGCAGGTTGGGCCTATACTCATTGGAGTTTAGAAGAATGAGAGGTGATCTTATTGAAACATATAAGATTCTGAGGGGGCTTGGCAGGGTGGATGCTGAGAGGATGTTTCCCCTAGTGGGGGAATCTAGAACTAGGGGGCATAGTTTCAGAATAAGGTTTTGCCCATTTAAGACGGAGATGAGAAGGAATTTCTTCTCTCAAAGGGTCGTGAATCTTTGGAATTCCCTACCCCGGAGAGGTGTGGAGGCGGAGTCACTGAATATATTCAAGGCGGAGATTGACAGACATTTGAACTACAAGGGAGTCGATGGGTATGGGGAGAGAGCGGGAAAGTGGTGTTGAGGCCAAGATTGGATCAGCCATGATCTTCTTGAATGGCGGAGCAGGCTCGAGGGGCCGATTGGCCTACTCCTGCTCCTATTTCTTATGTTCTTAGATTATTGAATCATGAAAAGAGGTTAAAGAAGCTACATCTAAAATTCCAATTAGAAAAAAAGATTAAGGGGGAAATATTTTGAAAATTAATATTTGTGTACAAATAGTACAGAGGTATGTGCAGAACATTGGGATGTGATTGCAAACTTAAAAATCCATGTGTTAGACATGAGCATAAGGAATAAGTCATGCTTACAGCCAACAACTTGTTGCATAGACTGCCACTCCCTGTGGTAAATAAAGCTCGCTTGAAGTGAATTGCCCCAATTCGCGAAGCAGCAAAAATTTCACAAACCTGGGTTGGCAGCACAACATCATGTTCAGATCCTGTAAAAGAGCTTGGTTGATGGAGAGAGCTGATTGGTCATACATTTATGACTGTATCGGTGCCGTTTCCTGCTCTCGCCCCGAACTTGACAATTTCATTCACTTTGCCTCCAATTTCCACCCTTCCCTCACCTTCACATGGTCCATCTCGGACTCTTCCCTTCCTCGACTTCTCCGTCTCCATCTCTGGGGATAGGTTATCGACCAATATTTACTACAAGCCCACTGACTCCCACAGCTACCTGGACTACACTTCCTCCCACCCCGCTTCCTGTAAGGACTCTATTCCATGCTCCCAGTTTCTCCGCCTCCGCCGTATCTGCTCCGACGACGCCACCTTCCACACCAGTGCTTCAGACATGTCTTCCTTTTTCCGCAACCGAGGATTCCCCTCTACTGTGGTTGACGCTGCCCTCGACCGTGTCAGTTCTATCTCCCGCACTTCTGCCCTCACCCCTGCCCCTCCCTCCCGGAACCACGATAGGGTTCCCCTTGTCCTCACCTTTCACCCCACCAGCCTCCACACTCAACGGATCATCCTCCGGCATTTCCGCTACCTCCAAAGTGATCCCACCACCAAACGTATCTTCCCCTCCCCTCCCCTTTCAGCATTCCGCAGGGACCGCTCCCTCCAAGACACCCTAGTCCACTCCTCTATCACCCCAAACAGCCCTTCCTCTTTGCCTGGCACCTTCCCGTGCAAGCGGAGGAGATGTAACACCTGCCCCTATACCTTCCCCCTTCCCACTGTCCAGGGCCCCAAACACCCCTTCCAGGTGAAACAGCGATTTACTTGTACTTCTCGCAATCTAGTATACTGTATTCGCTGCTCACGATGCGGTCTCCTCTACATTGGGGAGACCAAACGCAGATTGGGTGACCGCTTTGCGGAACACCTCCGTTCAGTCCGTAAGGGTGACCCCGAGCTTCCGGTCGCCTGTCATTTTAATTCACCGCTCCATTCCCACTCGGACCTCACCGTCCTTGGCCTCTTGTATTGTTCCACGGAAGCTCAACGTAAACTCGAGGAACAGCACCTCATCTTCCGATTAGGCAGTCTGCAGCCTTCCGGACTCAATATCGAGTTCAACAATTTCAGATCATAAGCTCGGCCCCCATTTCATTTTCTCTTGTAATTGTTCCACTCCTTTCCCCCCCCTCTTTCCTTTTGTTTCTCTCTCACACCTGGCAGCTATCTTTTGCCCTGCCAGTACACTTTACACCTAATCCCAGCCTATTACCATCTCGTCTAGCTTCTTATCTCTTTTACTTCTTTTGTTTCTTTTATTCTTTTGTCCGATCGCAGCCCTGCCTCCGATTTAGTTTCTTTTCTTTCCAGTTTTGAAGAAGGGTCCAACCCGAAACGTCAACTCAAATTTCTCTCCACGGATGTTGCCTGACCTGCTGAGTTTTTCCAGCATTTTCTGTTGTTATTTCGGATTTCCAACATCTGCAGTATTTTGCTATCGAGCTGATTGGTTGTCTTGTATTGTTATATTCTTGTATTCCTATATTATTGGAATGTTGTATTTAATTCCAGGATGATTACATTGTTCCTGTGGAGAATAATGAACCTACCGGTGCATACATTGACCCCACAGAGAAAAGCGCACCACCAGCAGTGTCAAAACGTAAGTTCTGAAGCAGGTCTTGCCAGCTCACACGTTGTCAGCTAATTTATCTTCAAGAGAAGTCCTGGTCCAATTTGTTGTAGCACTAGCTGTGTACAAGAAGCTGAAAAGAAACACATATTTATACTAAGTACAATTATTATATATTTTTTAAATGAAGCCTGAGAATTTCAACAGCAACAACGCGCAGGGAGGCAGATTGGGGCATGTGGTTTCTCACACAGCACAAATCTGGTCACAGCTCTTTTCGGGCAGGATTGGCATAAAGTTAGACACTGTCTCACAGAGAGGGGAGGCTTCATTTTCTAATGGATGATTATAGAGTGACCACCGGTAAAGCCTGGAAAAATGTCACCTCGCAGGTCCATCCGCTTAGCAGGGAAGTGGTGGACTTGGGGGACCCAGAATGGGAGGTGGCAAGAAACAACAATAACTTGTAAATCTTATAAAACAAAACCTAAGGCAGGTAACAGACTAATTCACTATATTTTTCATATCTGCCTTTAAACCAATTCGACATTTATCCAGTGGAATTGCTACCTTACAGGATATAATTGTAAAAAAAAATCAATTCTGAAATGATTTTGCAACCCAAAAAAATATGATAAATGGATGTCCTCTCATTATGTGGAATAAATTCCATAATAAACATATACGTTGACTGAATGAAGACACGATCAGGTCTCTAAAGTAATGAAATATGAAGTGAGCAAACTATTTAACTTGGGCATTGAAGATAGGGCTAGTTGACCAAGTACAAGATTGTTGATTGAAAATTATTATTTAATGTAATGTTTCACATAATACAAGCTTGGATTTTGGGGCTTATTTTTCAATCCAAAATAGTGTATATTAAAAAGTTAGATTTTATGAATTTGCAGTCCAAGTATTAACTTGGCTCAGTGCTCGAAATCTTGCCTCTGAGTCAGATATTTATGGATTTAAATCTAATTTCAGAGACTTGAGCACATAATATAAGATGACTCCAGTGCAGTACTGAGGGAGTGCTGCAATGTCAAAGGTGCTACCTTTGGGATGAGTCACTAAATTGAGGCCCGTCTTCCCTCTCAGCCACATTCATCACCCATCTCAGTGGTAGCACTTGTCTCTGAGTCAGAAGGTTGTAGGTTCAAGCACTTCTCCAGAGACTTGAGCACATAATCTAGGCTGACACTCCAGTGCAGTAATGAGGGAATGCTGCAATGTCAGAGGTGCTGACTTTCAAAAGAGACATTATCGAAGGCTCTGTCTATTCAGATGGGCACATAGCACTATTCCTAGAAGGGTAGGAAAATTGTCCTGGTGTCCTGGACAATGTTTATCTCACAATCACCACCATCAAATAAACAGATTATCTGGTCATTATTTCATTGCTATTTCTAGGACTTTGCTGCTATGTTGGCCTACACAACAACAGTGACTGTCTTTCAAATTGGTTGTAAAGTGCTTTGGGATATGCTGAGGATGTGAAAGATCCTGGGGTAGAGTTTCCGTTTTGGGTGCAGTTGGCGATCCAGGTGCAAATTGTGCCAGTTTTGAGTAGTGTTTTTTATTCTCGCGCTTCCGCTCAAAAACATTCGCATAACGCCAAACATAAAATCTGCCCCATGAATCAGGCAATGTTTTAGACCGTAATTTTTTTGAAACATATTTTTGCTTTAAAAAGTATTCCATTGTGGCGGAGCCACCAGGGGGACTCTGATCTAATGTACATAATTATCTTTAACAAATTATTAGCTACAGAATGAATCTGTATCTTTGTTCATATAATTGCATGTACATAGCGCGGTCCCTTTAAGAATGAGACCAAACGCGATGACGTCATCACGTTGATCACGTGATCCTCCAGCGGCGGGAAAACGCGATGAAGTCATGACGTCAGGCTGGGGAGCCGCCCTAGCCAGTCCTCGTGGAGCCAGCAAAGAGTACAGACCTGTAATGTAGTTCTCCTGTGTTTTCATTTTAAACTCTGTTGATTAGTATTAAACATCGTTTGTTTGATAGACTGACTCGACCTCAGTCCTTTAGTTAGGAATTTAGCCATTCCTACAGTGGTGACCCCGAATTTTCGTGAACAATTTTCGCGGAAGAAGCGAAGCGCGACGAAACATGGAAGCGAACTCCTTGGCTTTGAAGCTCCCACAGTTTTGGGAACAACAGGCGGCCTCCTGGTTCGTCCAAGCAGAAGCACAATTCGATCTCCGAAGCATCGTTGCAGATCAGACCCGTTACCTTTACGTGGTCTCCGCACTCAACAGCTCCACGGCCTCACGGATCATCAGCCTGCTCGAAAACCCCCCGGTTGACAGCAAGTATAATACTCTTAAAGCGCGGTTAATACAGGTCTTCAGGCTCACGAAGGTGGAGCTTGCCGCCGGCTACTCGCTTTGCCTGGGCTTGGCGATTCCAAGCCATCTAAGTTAATGAGCCAGATGCTCACGCTCCTTGGCTCAGAACCACAATGTTTCCTCTTTCGGGAGTTATTCCTGAGTCAACTACCCGAGCAGGTTCAGGCTGCCCTCGCCAGATCAGAAGCCACAGATTGCGCAGCACTTGCTGCAGAAGCAGATACAATTCATGCGGTCACGCAGCAAAACTGCGCCGCCACGAGGCACCCCTCCCCCGCGAACGCCGCTCCGACACCTCCATCCCCCGGCTTGTGTTTTTACCATGCCCGTTTCGGCGCGAAAGCCAGAGGCTGCCGCCCTCCCTGCAGTTTCGCGCCTAAAAAAAACCGACATCAACACCAGCAGCAACTCCAGAAAAGGAGGACCGAGTCTGAGTGACGTTCCGTGGCCTCGATGGCGATTGGAAATTCCGGGAAGCTCCTCTACATTACAGATTCCCTCTCAGGCCGGCACTTTTTATGCAACACCGGGGCGCAGTGTAGCATCCTTCCTGCCTCAGCACTCGATATTCAGTCTGGGATGCATGGCCTCTCCCTCGTGGCAGCTAATGGCGGGGCCATTCGTTCCTTTGGCAAACGGCGGGTCCAGGTGTGCTTCGGCGGGCAACGGTTTCAGTGGGAATTTATTACAGCCAAGGTTTCGCAAGCCATCCTCGGCGCAGATTTCTTATGCGCCAACAGCTTCTTGGTGGATGTAAGAAATCGTCGATTGGTCAACGCGGCCACCTCCCACTCCATCCCTTGCTTCTGCAGTTCCGCAACGTCGCACACTGTCTCCTGCGCGTTGTCCTTGTCGGACGAGTTCACTCGCCTATTAGGTGAATTCCCGGAGCCGACCAAGCCCACTTTCTCCTCCTCAGCCACTAAGCATGGTGTCGAACACCACATTACTACGACTGGCTCTCCGGTTTACGCGCGAGCTCGGCGCCTGGAACCCGGCAAGCTCGCGGCTGCGAAGGCAGAGTTTGCCACGATGGAACGGCTGGGGATTATTCGCCGGTTGAATAGTCCCTGCTCCTCGCCTCTCCACATCGTCCCGAAGCCCGGCGGTGGATGGCGGCCATGCGGGGACTACCGACGCCTTAATGACGCCACTACTCCCGATCGGTACCCGATCCCGCATATACAGGATTTCTCCGCCCATTTGGCGGGAAACTCAATCTTCTCCAAGGTCGACCTCATCCGTGGCTACCACCAAGTTCCCGTACACCCGCAGGATGTCCAGAAAACGGCTGTCATCACTCCCTTTGGACTGTTCGAGTTTCTACGGATGCCATTTGGGCTCAAGAACGCCGCACAGGCTTTTCAACAACTAATGGACTCGGTCCTGCGGGATCTTCCCTTTTTATTTCTCTACCTTGACGACATCCTGATAGCCAGCTCTACCAAAGAGGAACACGTCTGCCATCTCCGCACCCTCTTTCGGCGCCTCAGCCAACATGGCCTCATAATCAACCCGGCCAAGTGTCAGTTCGGCCTACAACAGATTGACTTCTTGGGCCACCGCATTACTTCGGAGGGCGCAATTCCATTGCAGTCAAAGGTCGAAGCGATTACGTCATTCCCAAGGCCACAGTCCACCAAGGCTCTTCAAGAATTCCTGGGCATGGTGAATTTCTACCACCGCTTTGTGCCCAAGGCAGCACGACTCATGCAGCCCCTCTACGGGGCCCTCAAAGGCAAGGCCGGAAAGGATACGATAGCCTGGACGGTCGAAATGGACAACGCTTTCGACAACACAAAAACCGCTCTAGCCAATGCAACTATGTTGGCGCACCCTCTGCCAGGTGCCATCGATGCTTCCGACTATGCCATAGGCACTGTGCAGGAACAGTGGGTCAACGGGATGTGGCAACCACTGGCATTTTTCAGCCGCCAACTCCGGCGCAACGAATGCAAATACAGCACTTTCGACCGGGAGTTGCTGGCGCTGTTCCTGGCTATCCACCATTTTCGTTTTTTGTTAGAAGGACGTCCCTTCACTGCGTTTGTAGATCACAAACCACTGACCTTCGCCGTGGCCAAGACTGCCGAACCATGGTCGGCTCAACAGCAGCGACAGCTAACTTTCATTTCAGAATTCACGACAGACGTCCAACACGTAGCTGGCAAGGACAACTTGGTAGCTGATTGCCTTTCTCGCGCGACCGTACGGGCGGTCCAGCTGGGCATCGATTATGCCCTCATGGCTACCGATCAGGCATCAGACCCTGAAACACAGGCGTATCGCATCAACACCTCTAGCCTCCAACCGACCGATGTGCAATTCCACGCTGCAGGCACCTCGTTACTCTGCGATGTCTCCATGGGAGATCCCCGCCTGATCGTTCCAGTCGCCTGGTGCCGCAAAGTTTTCAACGCCATACATGGGCTTTCGCATCCTGGCGTGAAGGCATCTCAAAAATTAATGTCGGCTAAGTTCGTCTGGAGAGGAATGAGTAGGGATATCCGCGACTGGGCTAACACCTGCGTCGTCTGTCAAACGTCTAAGGTGCAACATCACGTTAAGGCCCCATTGGCCACGTTCGCAGTACCAGAACGTCGATTCGACCATGTCAACGTGGACCTCGTTGGGCCGCTTCCACCGTCGCAGGGGTTCACACACATCCTCACCATGGTCGATCGTACTACGAGATGGCCAGAGGCAGTTCCTCTGGCGTCTACTACGTCCGCTGATATCGCCAGAGCATTCCTCTCCTCGTGGGTCGCACGTTTTGGCGTTCCAGCGGACATTTCTTCAGACCGCAGTCCACAGTTCTCTTCCGAGCTCTGGCACGCTGTGGCCCAGGGTCTCAGCACCAAGCTTCACCACACCATGGCCTATCACCCACAAGCAAACGGTTTGTGCGAACGTTTCCACAGATCATTAAAGGCATCACTGAGGGCCAGCCTCCAAGGCGCCGGATGGGTGGATAAGCTCCCGTGGGTCATGTTGGGTCTCCGCACGGCACCCAAAGAGGACCTGCAATTGTCCGCCGCGGAGCTCGTGTACGGCCAGCCACTCCGCGTACCGGGAGATTTCCTGCCGCTTCCGACTGAGCCGTGGTCCGCAGCCGAACAACTCAGCAACAACCGGGAAACAGCCAGGGCTTTTGCGCCTATCCCAACTTCGCATCACGGCCTTCCATCTTCACACGTACCAGCGGAGCTAAAGAATGCTGAATTTGTATTCATTCGTCATGATGCCCATAGGGATCCACTCAAGGCCCCTTACACAGGCCCTTTTCATGTACTGGAGACAGGCGACAAGAGTTTCTCTGTAGACATCGGTGGTAAACCCGACCACATATCCATTGACCATCTCAAACCGTCACACCTGGACGTCGACCAGCCAGTAGAGACTGCACAACCACCACGATGTGGTCGACCTCCCGCTGCATCCACGCCAGACTGAAGGCTTCCATCCGCCAGCCCGCCCGCTGTTCAACAACGTCCACTCAAGAATACAGGAGTCGCTCTGACAGGCTTGTCAGACCTCCTAGTCGATTGACTTTTACTGTTAAAGACAATTCTGGGGGGCGCATGTGGCGGAGCCACCAGGGGGACTCTGATCTAATGTACATAATTATCTTTAACAAATTATTAGCTACAGAATGAATCTGTATCTTTGTTCATATAATTGCATGTACATAGCGCGGTCCCTTTACGAATGAGACCAAACGCGATGACGTCATCACGTTGATCACGTGATCCTCCAGCAGCGGGAAAACATGATGACATCATGACGTCAGGCTGGGGAGCCGCCCTAGCCAGTCCTCGTGGAGCCAGCAAAGAGTACAGACCTGTAATGTAGTTCTCCTGTGTTTTCGTTTTAAACTCTGTTGATTAGTATTAAACATCGTTTGTTTGATAGACTGACTCGACCTCAGTCCTTTAGTTAGGAATCTGGCCATTCCTACACCATGTTATAGTTAAGAGTGGTAACTTGGTGCAGTTTGATTAATACAGTTGAAAATGGGTTTATCACAAAAAATAAATGTCTCGTCTACCACCTGTGAGTAACCCAATTTTAAATAACTGAAAATGACTTTAAAAAAACTATACAAAACTATTTGCTAGTTATATTGGTGTACAGTAGTCAGTTTCTTAGTAAATTAAAAGAAATGATGTTCAAAAGCTTTTAAAATGTGGCTATTAATGTCTTTGCAGTTAAAAGAACCAGCTTAATTTGTACAGCCTCCTCAAAGGCCCACAAATGAGCGCAGTTAGCGGAAACTCGCAATGGTGATTCATTCATCCTGGGGGCGTGGCCAGTTTTGTGGGCGGGGCCGGCATCTAGCGCGATTTTTTTTTTTTAAACTAGCGCGAAAGGTCGAGGAAACTCGATTGATGCTGAAACTTGATTTTCAGGTGAATTGCACCGAAAAAACCAGCGCCAACGAGCAAAGACTCCAGGCCCCGAGGCTTGTCCACGTATTATTTCTCTCTCTTTGAAGAGAGAATATATTGAGAATTGGGGCTTGGAGTTCAGCAGGCACTTCTGGATTTCTGGTCCATTAAAATTAATAGACCGAAAATCTGGCGGCTCTCACTCACATCCACGCCTGAATTCCCGGTGTGTGCTCCAAGAGCACGAAGCTCTGCGCTGAGAGCGCAGATTTGTAAAATCTACTATTGTATGCAGAAGAATTATGATTCATTTTACTGTAATAGAAAGCTTTCCACTGAATATAAAAACATTTCAGCCGTAACTATATATCTACTCATAAAATTATTCATGTTTTATCAGCTCCTATGGTGAACAGAGCAGCCAAACCATCAGGCTTATCCTCAAGTCCCAAAGCAGGATATTTTCATGGTCCAGGTATTCAAATATTTTCTTACCTGGAAACAGTTATAAATTATGAGATCTAGTTCAAAATACATCAACTTTGACAAAGCAGTTCAGTACCAGAACAACTCATAAAAGCGCTGATGTTCCAGCCTCAGGATCATTTGAAAATTGGAGGTAGGATCCCAGTCCTCTGCCAGGGTTTCCCACCAAAATGAGACTAATAGTTTTGTTGCGGCAGGCCTAGATCATAGGGTGCAGGCTGCCCTCGATCATAGGGTGCAGGCAGGCCTAGATCATAGGGTGCAGGCAGGCCTAGATCATAGGGTGCAGGCAGGCCTAGATCATAGGGTGCAGGCAGGCCTAGATCATAGGGTGCAGGCAGGCCTAGATCATAGGGTGCAGGCTGCCCTCGATCATAGGGTGCAGGCTGCCCTCGATCATAGGGTGCAGGCTGCCCTCGATCATAGGGTGCAGGCTGCCCTCGATCATAGGGTGCAGGCTGCCCTCGATCATAGGGTGCAGGCTGCCCTCGATCATAGGGTGCAGGCTGCCCTCGATCATAGGGTGCAGGCTGCCCTCGATCATAGGGTGCAGGCAGGCCTAGATCATAGGGTGCAGGCAGGCCTAGATCATAGGGTGCAGGCTGCCCTCGATCATAGGGTGCAGGCAGGCCTAGATCATAGGGTGCAGGCTGCCCTCGATCATAGGGTGCAGGCTGCTCTCGATCATAGGGTGCAGGCTGCCCTCGATCATAGGGTGCAGGCTGCCCTCGATCATAGGGTGCAGGCTGCCCTCGATCATAGGGTGCAGGCTGCCCTCGATCATAGGGTGCAGGCTGCCCTCGATCATAGGGTGCAGGCTGCCCTCGATCATAGGGTGCAAGCTGCCCTCGATCATAGGGTGCAGGCTGCCCTCGATCATAGGGTGCAGGCTGCCCTCGATCATAGGGTGCAGGCTGCCCTCGATCATAGGGTGCAGGCTGCCCTCGATCATAGGGTGCAGGCAGGCCTAGATGATAGGGTGCAGGCAGGCCTAGATCATAGGGTGCAGGCTGCCCTCGATCATAGGGTGCAGGCAGGCCTAGATCATAGGGTGCAGGCTGCCCTCGATCATAGGGTGCAGGCTGCCCTCGATCATAGGGTGCAGGCAGGCCTAGATGATAGGGTGCAGGCAGGCCTAGATCATAGGGTGCAGGCTGCCCTCGATCATAGGGTGCAGTCTGCCCTCGATCATAGGGTGCAGGCAGGCCTAGATCATAGGGTGCAGGCTGCCCTCGATCATAGGGTGCAGGCTGCCCTCGATCATAGGGTGCAGGCTGCCCTCGACCATAGGGTGCAGGCAGGCCTAGATCATAGGGTGCAGGCTGCCCTCGATCATAGGGTGCAGGCTGCCCTCGATCATAGGGTGCAGGCTGCCCTCGATCATAGGGTGCAGGCAGGCCTAGATCATAGGGTGCAGGCTGCTCTCGATCATAGGGTGCAGGCTGCCCTCGATCATAGGGTGCAGGCTGCCCTCGATCATAGGGTGCAGGCTGCCCTCGATCATAGGGTGCAGGCTGCCCTCGATCATAGGGTGCAGGCTGCCCTCGATCATAGGGTGCAGGCTGCCCTCGATCATAGGGTGCAAGCTGCCCTCGATCATAGGGTGCAGGCTGCCCTCGATCATAGGGTGCAGGCTGCCCTCGATCATAGGGTGCAGGCTGCCCTCGATCATAGGGTGCAGGCCGCCCTCGATCATAGGGTGCAGGCTGCCCTCGATCATAGGGTGCAGGCTGCCCTCGATCATAGGGTGCAGGCAGGCCTAGATGATAGGGTGCAGGCAGGCCTAGATCATAGGGTGCAGGCAGGCCTAGATCATAGGGTGCAGGCTGCCCTCGATCATAGGGTGCAGGCTGCCCTCGATCATAGGGTGCAGGCTGCCCTCGATCATAGGGTGCAGGCAGGCCTAGATGATAGGGTGCAGGCAGGCCTAGATCATAGGGTGCAGGCAGGCCTAGATCATAGGGTGCAGGCAGGCCTAGATCATAGGGTGCAGGCTGCCCTCGATCATAGGGTGCAGGCTGCCCTCGATCATAGGGTGCAGGCAGGCCTAGATCATAGGGTGCAGGCTGCCCTCGATCATAGGGTGCAGGCTGCCCTCGATCATAGGGTGCAGGCAGGCCTAGATCATAGGGTGCAGGCTGCCCTCGATCATAGGGTGCAGGCAGGCCTAGATCATAGGGTGCAGGCAGGCCTAGATCATAGGGTGCAGGCAGCCCTTGATCATAGGGTGCAGGCTGCCCTCGATCATAGGGTGCAGGCTGCCCTCGATCATAGGGTGCAGGCTGCCCTCGATCATAGGGTGCAGGCTGCCCTCGTGCTACCTGGAAAATGGCCACACTTTTTTTTTAACGTTTGCACCAACCTGTTGGGCCGACGCAATCCATCACTCCAAGAGCGATCGTACAGTTGCCTGCAACTTTAAAAAAAAAATCTTGGGTCCTACATCACTGCCTTTGGAATGGCTTGAACTAAGATCCACCCCTTGCATTCAATTTAGCCGTGACGTAAAGGGAGGATAATGCTTTGGAAAACGTATTTCCCTAATTTTCATTTAATTCCACCATGCCTGCCCGTATATGGACAAGCGTATTGTCTGCCACCATGCCCAAGGAATGGGAAATGGGGGAGACACACAGCAAGGCAAGAGCACGGAGAGAACATGTCCCTCAGCAATTTCCTGCCCCTCTCACCACAGATCTGCCAACAAATCGGAGGGGGGTGGGGGTGGAGTTTGGGGTGAAAATGCCGCCCAATAATAATTGTATGTTTTAACATCAGAAATACTTAAAAAGCTTATTTCAGCTATCGTAATTGGCGTTAACTGCAAAGCGTGATTCAGTGAATCCAAAATGTTCAAGATTTCTGAAGTATCATCATGCCTGCTTTATTTGTAAGTGTACAATGTGTTTAAGTATGTGTCATGAGTGAATGACACATCGATCAGTGAAATAAGATTAAAATTTAAAATAAAATAATTCAGACTCTGCTCGAGTCTGAAAATACAGTATGGCTGTACCAGAATCTCAAGCTATATGTAAACTGATGCAGGTAATCTGTTGTGGGGAAAAGATGCTGCAGCCTCTATTATGTGAGCCGTACACCTTTAGGTCAAATGTCATTTTATTACTTTTTCATCCAGGTCAAGCTGCCATTCCAGCACAACTGCACACAGAAAGCCCACAGTGTCATGGTAAGAAAAATGGAAAACAAACATATTTTTAGAATTAAACCTTCAATATACAGGAAACTTTGGTTTATCCGGAGGTTAACTGTCCGGAATGCTCGATCCACCTGCAAAATTCAGGAGTCGGTTCAGTAAGTTTTTTTTCTTTTCGTTGCTTTTTTTTCACCAGTCAGGCTCTGCAAGGTCTAGCTAAAGCTGTTGCTTAGCTACAGAGACGCTTGCAAGCTACGGCCGACTGTTTAGAACCTGTTGCTAAGCAACAGGGTTTGTTGCTAGATACGGAGCTCAAAAACTTCCGTATGTTTTAACATTAGCGCTGGTTTGTCCGGCAGTTTTGATGGGACGGCAACAGCTCGGTCCCGTCGGTGCCGGATATCACAAAGATTCCTGTATATATTTAAAGTTAATAGCTGACAGCGAGTTTAAGGATGTAATTCAATATCAGGGTTCTGCTAGTATTCAGAAACTGCTTGAGCTACGTTCTCAATTTACAAAATATTAATCCCTGAACTGAATAATGGCCCTTTAACTACCAACCAGCTACTATCATATCTTTTTAATAAATTATTATTTTGTGATATATAAACAATACATGATGCAAAAACAAACTCTTAATAATTAACACATTTTAAGTATAATTATTATCTTGTTTAATGCTGTGCCAATAATTATTTCTATAAATGTAATTCTAACTGAATTGGTGCCTAATGCTGGTGGCTTATTAGGAGAATCTTTGCTGAACGTTCAATTATATCCCAAATTAACCAGTCTTCAGTGTAACAACTTCACTGGTGGTACTTGGAAGTGTCAGTTGGTGTTAATAGAAGCACTGTGCCAAAGTTAGAATTGGAACATGTTCTTTCAGCAGTACATAGTTACTAGTTTAGTTATGGTCTTCATAATATTTGAATTGAGCACATCCTAGACTGTTTTGTGAAAAACATACATGGATAGCCATTCCTGCCTGAGACACAAAGGGTCCATTTTTTCTCTGAGTGCCTGACAGGCACACTGCACCTTGGGTGTGCTGCGTATTTGAGGGTTTGGGATCCCACCGTTTTCCTGCTGCAGGAACAGATGAACTCAATTTGCAGCCCCGCCCCCTGGTGGCTGGAAACACAAGTGCAGTGCCAGACCCGAGGCCTGCAGCTGCGCACCTAGCCGCCACCCCTAGGACCTCCCAGTTGCTGCCAAAAGGCCTTGGGGCTTTTAAACCCTGCTGACAGGGGAGCAAGTCAAAGGAAGTTTCTTACCTACCTTAAAAGCCTTTGTCCTGCCCCCAGGGCACCAACAGAACCTCTGGTCCGTGACGGCCCCAGAACAGGCCTATGCACCAGATTCCTTCGGACAGCGGAAGCGTGAGGCAAGAGGCCAGGAACACCCATTAAAATCCTTACACTGGGCCTGTGCCTAATACAGACACAGACCTATTCATGTATCTTGGAGAAGTCCAGCAAATCCTGGCAAAGGGGCCCCGACGTCTCCGCCCCATTTTCTTTTTCACTGTGCCTGGGGAACACCAATTCAGTGTAGATGAAAATCCACCCTGCTGTTTAGGATGCACCTTCTTCCTACCCACCCCATTCATAGTCTGCTGGGAAATAGTTGAGACCAAATTTTGGCTCAAAACTAACTTTTTGAATTTTATATTTCTTTCTATAATTTAAAGATTAATTGGGTACCCAGTGGATATTCAGTTTTAAAAAAAAATTGTACTCCCCAACTCCATCCCTGCTAGTTGACATGAATTAGAATTTGAATTGGGAGATTCGATTCATAAATGCAAAAACCAATGTACCAATAAATAAAATCACAAAACATTTCATTTTGCATGGAAATATGTCAATGTATTTCCTATTTCTTTTCTTTTAATATGTGTATATCTCTTTATATCCCCTGCGCACAGATGTGTATGAAGTTCCAGACACAGAGGTAAGATTTTGATACATCAGATTTAAACACTTCAGGTTAAACTTGTATTATGCCCATGTTGCCATAAACTGTAGGGGAAATGCAAGTTCCTGAAACTTCAACTTTTATTTGACTCCTTTGGTGTGCCTTTCTAAATGGTTTTGAAGGTGCTAATTCCACCTGAAGAGTCGAGTGAAAGTGGCACCCTGTCCTCCAGTCTCAGCAAAATTGAATAATCCAGATGCAAATGCAGACAGGTTTATTTGTGGAAAAGGAAATTGTGCACAAGTGCAATTTAAAGGGGAGTGTAACAATGAAGGGGCACAATTTCAGCAAGCTTTTGGAGAGCCTTAAAAGGCCTCTAAACCCACCAGCAGTAACTGCCGAGGCAAAAGGAGTGTAGGAGACAAGAGGGAACCCAAGGTGCAGAGTCTTCAGACAGCCCAGTACCCGAGCCTCTCCTTGATGCCTGCTGAAATGGAAGTGGTGCTGCATGAGTTGCTTGCTCAGAGGGTTGCCCTCTGTGCT
This sequence comes from Somniosus microcephalus, assembly GCF_052327205.1. NCBI lineage: Eukaryota > Metazoa > Chordata > Chondrichthyes > Squaliformes > Somniosidae > Somniosus > Somniosus microcephalus. The sequence continues at coordinate 59,610,283 of NC_140994.1, forward strand.
GCTGCACGGTACCATCCCCATAAGTCACATGACTGCAAGGGAGTGCAGCCAATTTTCAGGCCACAGCTGGCCATTACTGTCCACCCCTGTACCAGGCAGATGCTGCAAGGTCGCCGCTGCTACCCTCCACCCCGAGAAGGCAGGTCCCTCTGCTCATTCCCAGGTAGGTGTGCCAGGGCTTAACTGAAATGATTGGTGGCACCTTGGCAGGTGGGGCCAATCAGACAACATTGGCGCTTGCTCACCTTGGCATGTCTCCCTTCATGCAGTGCCACGACGTGCTGTGATTGGAGTGCTTCTGCAGAACCTTCCTGCCTAACAGTTAGTCCGGCATTCAACGCCTTGTGGTGATGCCACAAAGGGATCCGCTCCTTTGGAAAAACAAGCAGCTGCATAATCGCCACATAATCGCCCACAGTGAGGTTGCTACTCTGCCGATGCAGGGGTGCGTTTGCCGTCAGGCAGCCTAACCTACCAGGCACCCTCCCCAGGTGGTCGTCTTTATCCAAATGCATCAGCTCAGAGGATCCCCACTGGCAAACAAACTGGCGCCCGTAAAAGGAGCTGGAGGCAAAACATAAACTACTTTGAAAAGACTAGAAAGCCTAAATGCTGGCACAAAAAAAAATCAAAAACAAAATTACCACCAAGGGCCTAGAATAAAACCTCTAACCACTCACCTTAAACATCTTTGGGCCTTTTAAAGGGCCACCTGCTCGAAGGACCATCCTAGGTTCCCTTCCCTCCAACTTCTCTGGGTCAGCTGTGGTTCAGTTGGTAGCACCCTCACCTCCGAGTCAGAAGGTTGTGGGTTCAAGTCCCACTCCAGAGACTTGAGCACAAAAATCTAGGCAGACACTCCGACAGTGCAGCACTCCCTCAGCACTGCACCGGAGGTGCCGTCTTTTGGATGAGACATTAAACTGAGGCCACGTCTGCTCTCTCAGGTGGACGTAAAAGATCCCATGACACTATTTCGAAGAGCAGGGGAGTTATCCCCAGTGTCCTGGCCAATAGTATTCCCCCAATCAGCATCATTAAAACAGATTATCTGGTCATTATCATGTTGCTGTTTGTGGGAGCTTGCTGTGCGCAAATTGGCTGCTGTGTTTCCTACATTACAACAGTGACTACACTCATAAAAAGTACTTCATTGGCCGTAAAGCGCTTTGGGATATACGGTGGTCATGAAAGGCGCTATAGAAATGCAAGTCTCTCTTTACATGGTATCCTGCTGTATCTGAAGTGGTGCTTTTCTCTCCCTCCCCCCTTTTACGCACAATTACAAAGTTCCCACCTGCTTCGGATGAGCCCCACCTGGAGAATGGAGCGGGACCAAGATTCAGTGGGACTTCTTGCTTGATTTCACTGTCCAGTATGCTAGATTTGTGCCCGAAATCCGGGGTATCAGACACTAAAATTGACCCCTTAATCATCTTGTTGAAAGCTACACACACCAATGCGCATTTATCCATAATCCAAACTTTTTTTAATGGAAATTAAGCACGCATACCAATGAAATATTGCTCTAAGCACATTGATAGTATCTTTTGATTTGAAAGTACTTTTTGTTTTCTTCTTTAGGAAGCTTCACCACCAGTGCACAGGTGCGTCACACTTGATTAATGTAAAAGGAATAGTCCAAGAAATCACGTATTTATTGAGTGAGAGCATGGAGTGTGATATATTTAATGGGTAACCCAATGCAGTGTTATTTAATGAGGCTGTCTTGTCATCAATAACTTTTTTTTAAAACACTGTCTTCGAAAATCCGCATCCCTTTGATCCCATTATAAGCGATAGGATCAATCCATCAGCGACCTCTGCCACTGACCCTGCTGGGATATCCAGGGGCAGGGGAGGATCCCCTTATTAATATGAAACTAGCAGGCCTTGATGGCACTCTGGGTGAATCTAGGGCACCTGTTAAAAAGCAGAGAAGGTGGGGGGGCGGGTTAAGGCACTCGTTTATGTGCCTGCGTCTCCACCACATGGACATTTTTTATTGGGCACAGGAGACCAATTCATCCAGAATCATAGCAGCTTTTCTTCGGGCTTCCAGGCAAGGGGCCCAGGCATCGACCTCCCCAGCTAGTCGCCACATCGATGTCAGGCAAGGACAATTGGTCTAATTTCTCCCAGCACAGCAGCTGCCATGGGGAACCCAGACAGGGACCAAGAACACTCCAGGCTGGCCACATCCTTGTTCTCGTGTGGAATAATGTTTGGGGCAGGTGGAGCTTTTGCCCAAACAGGGCTCCCCCAGGAAACTTGCAGCAGAAGCTGGGAGCCAGTGGACTTATCCTGGGAGCACACTGGAAAGGTCTCAGGAATTTCAGAGCTATTATTAAAACTGATGATTAGCGTTATCTTTTTAATATCTATTTCTGTTCAATCTTTTTGAATATTTGCTTGTAAACAGTGCGGACATCATATCTGCAGAATGACTTGGAAGAGTTACTGTCCCCACCATTAGTGGAGATAAATTAGCCGGCATCATTGTAATGATACGATCGCTAAAGCCCGAGGGAAAAGATTATTTTTACTGATGTTAGGCTGGTTCCATTTATAAGATCAGCCTTCCTGCAGCCTGTTCCACTTGTGTGAATATTGCTGTTTAAACCAAATTATTCAAGAAATTAACAGAAATTTACTGGAGAGAAATGTTATAGATTTTTTTCTAGATAATTAACTTTTAAAAGTAGTACTGAGTGAATCTCCTCTGTCCTTTTAGTATCAAATGAACTGCATAGCAATAAGTATTTCTTTAATATTGAGTGTAGTCACTTTTTTTTCATCCCGTTATATACTACTTACTATGGGTAAGTTGTCTTTCTAATCATAAAAAAAATGGTGACATCAATTCCTTTAACAGTTCTCAGTGGCAACTCGAACTTTCCTCTTGCTGCATGGTGTAAGAGCGCCCCCAGGTGGCCATTTCAAATATTTTTCTCCCACTGTTGGTAAGAAGAATCCTTTTTACTGTAATAAGACTGGACCTTAGATCCAGAATTTTACAGTGGCTTTTTGCTAAATTAATTGTTCTTAGTTTTAAATTCTCTATAATCTAGAAGAGATATTTCCTTTTGTGACTGACTTTGAAATCTGTCTATTAATTAATCCAGTTGATTGACCCTCAAGCAAGTAGGTCACCAGCTCAAACTGTTGCTAGAAAGAGGATAACACAATCAGTCTTTCATGCTGCATTAGTTTCCTCTGGAAAATTGATAAGACGCAGATTGTAACACACTCGCACCCACCCAGAATCTTGCACCAGGGAAGTGAGTGAGGAGAGGCCTGCAGCAGTGGCCATGGTGGCCATGGTTGGGCCTTAGAGTGCTGTTTAGTGATTTCTGGCCCAACATAACCAAGAACAAACAAAGGGACTTCATACGGGCTGTTGCGTGCCCCCTCCAATCCTCTAATCAGAGAGAGGCAGAAATCAAACCCTTAACGTGCATGTCTTCTGAGCGTTTCTCCAAAGGGAGCACCCTACTGTCTAAACTACAGGAAAATGAGGTGGGAGTGGTGGAAATGTCCCTTCTCATTTCTAGGAGAACATTTGGCCTGTGCCTGTTGCAGGTGCAAGCTCACCCTTTTGGGGAAGCCCCAGAAACCCTGGAACTACGCAAGTGGCCGAGATCCATGTCACAAGTCTGAGTCCCCCATTTCCTGACCCCAGGAAAATTGGCCCCAATTTGGGTTTCAATTGTATGCTTTTTAATTCTGAACAGTTTTAGGAGATTCTCGGCGCTCGTGTTTATCTGCAGATTCTAATTCGACCAATTCTTTATTACTGTCTAAAGGGCCAAGCCACAACTTCCTAAACCTGGACCCATGGGAACAGGAAGTCCAATATTAATTCCTCGCTCTTTCCCAAATATGACTGCACCAGGAGTACCCAGGTAACCTGTTAATTTTACGCTGTAGTTTTATATCTACCTAGATGCCTGATGTGGAAGCAAGAAACCAGCAAACACACTTAAATTGAGCAAACCATCTTGAACCAATGAACCAGTAAATAATACGGGTAGTTGTTTAAAAAAAAACACGAGTCACAGGAAACATGTGGACAGGTAACTAGCATAGGAAATACTGCAGGATCTCAGACCTGTAAAAATAAACTAGATGGGCTAAGACAGCGATTCACAAATTAGGGATGCACCCTTCTTTTGGGGTGGGAGGGGTGCAATGAGATTATCGGGCGATGTGCGAGGACGACAAGCTGGTCTAAATTATCAAGTATGAGAGCCACCGATGCAGCCACATTATAGCCAGAGGAGGCCCATCGTGTCTGTGCCGGCCGAAAAAGAGTAGGGTGATCTCAGCACAGTGCAGGATTTTTGAATCCTTAAATTTTCCTTAATTACTTTCATGAGCCATAGAGGCAGAAACCCTCATCACATTTAAAAAATACTTGGATACACTCTTGAAGTGCTGTAACCTGCAAGGCTACGGACCAAGAGCTGGAAAGTGGGATTAGGCTAGATAGCTCTTTTTCAGCCGGCACAGACACGATGGGCCAAATGGCCTCCTTCTGTGCCGTAAATTTCTACAATTTTATTCTATAAAATAATTTACCTGAGCTTATCCACTTTCTCAGTAGAGAAGTTGACATTGTGAATTGCTCGTCAACTGTTGATTGAATGGGTTAAAAGAAGAGAAGCTAACTTGTTTCTTTAATAAGAAGATAAAGCTGTAAAATCACAACGAAGAATAATCATCAAGTTGTCCGAATAAGTAAAATAGAGTTAAAATACTCTTGTCACCTCTGGGCCCTGAGCCCTGGATCCAACCTAAATAGGTGATGAGGTATTTTCAGCCCAGATTCTACAGGCATGAGTCAAAAATACAAAACTGTTCCTAATTTGTCCTCACTGGTATCAAACATTCAGGACAGACCACAGCCTAGAAATTACTGTTGCTGATATTGGCTTGTTTTTAATGACATTCCTTTGTCTACTATGTTAAAGCAAACATTAACCCATTTTAAATCGGTGGACAAAGGGATTTCACATGAATACATTCATGCACTGATCTCACCAACAGTAATTTCTAGATTCACAAGAATCAATGTTAAGGAAATGTCATACTCGTGCAGTAGGAAGTGCTGTTCTGATGTTGGAGTTGTGGGAAATATTTGGTCTCTGTAAAAAAGAGTCTTATTCCCTATGTTTGACCTGAAAGTGTATGATGGTGACACTGGATGTTAAATGTGGAAAAGGGTTCCAGCCCCAGCATCAACATCAATCCTGAAAAGCACAAAAGTCAGCATAAAAAATTGAGGCAAAATAGACATTTGTATAGACACCCCCATCTTATGTTGTAGATGGTTCTTGGTGTTCCAACTAGATATAAATGGCGCACTAAGAACATCAATCCCATCTTATTGCCTTCTTATACCTTGATTGCAGATTGTCAAAACTTTTACTTTGCAGGTTTATATATTCCTCAACATGTGTGCTTTTTTCCCAGAAATGAATCACCAGTGAACAGAAAAGCACCCATTTCTAAACCTGTAAGTTTCAATGTTTAGTAAAGGTCTTTTTTTCTTTCTTCTCCACACTAAAGCAGCTTTAGCAGATGTACAAGACAGTCCATGAGAGTAAAGATGCACGTCAATATAAAAGATGAAGCAATGGTGCAAATGTTTTTGAAAAATGTAATAGTTCAGCTCACAAGTCCTTGGGAGTTTGCTAGCAATATTTGTGTGTGTTTATGCCAGTATTGGTGAGGAACAGGGATTTCCTTATTTTATATATTAGATACAATCCTTTAAGAAACTACAGTTGTGCTCCACAGTAGTTTAATCACACAGGGCACAAAATCTCAGTCTTAATCTCGGACGCAGATCTGTATGAGAGGTTTTTTTTCTTAATTGCTGAGATTATCTGCAGCATTTTCATTAACTGTGTCTGTTAATTAAGGAAATAGATGGTTACATAGCGAGGATGTTCAAATTTTTCTTCAGTCTTCAAACCCAAAGTGGAAACAATTATCAAATATTTTTAAAAATCTTGCTTTATGCTGCCAAGTTTGAATTACAGCATGTATTTTTGTTACCATAATAGACTCTCTCTATATTTCTTCCCTTGTTATTTACCTCCATCCCCACCTCTCCATTTTCCTTTCTGTCCCCTCTGTTATTATGAGTCTTTTTCCTTCCTGTTGCATTGCATGATATAATGAACAGTCACTCACAGGGCCTTCCCCACTTGTCGGTGTGACAACTTAGGTCACCACTTCTGGATAAGTATTGCTTAGGCCATGATGCTGTTTGTGATGTCCACCATGACGTATTCTGGGATATTCTTTTAAGAAGGCAGAGGTTAATGTATCAATTTGACAACCCTCCATTAGTTGCATTAATCGGCACTTTATGTAATATTCCCATTGATACCTGAACTCCAGGGGTATTTCGTTTTTTTAGCTCCAATAAAATTCAGCACATCGGTGTTTAAAATCTGCATCTGAAAATGGGACCTGGACTAGAACTTACAAAATGCCATCTTGTGGAGATGGAGTGACAGCTGAACTTGTGCATAGTACAAATTTGGATGGAGCCTAAAGCTGTTTTTAAAGATTATAGTTGTTGCCAAAGATTTTATTTTCCAGACAGCTACAATTCAGTTGAATTTTCAGTGGTGTAATTATAGGGCGATGTCACCAAGTCCTACTTCAGCTTTCTCTCCCATGAGCCAAGAGTCCACAAATGCACATTTTAAACTTATTTTGAGAATTTTGTAGCAAATACAGTATAGGAAGTATTGTACTTTGACTTTCCTCCATAATGCTTCTACAGAACAAAAAAGCTTTGGCACCAAAGTGTACGCTATGTAATGAATATAATTTGCTGCTGATCCCATAATATAAAATTCAGCCCCTGATGTACAATGTACTGGTAACCACATACATGTGCTATCACCAGTAACAATTATGTATATAAAAATCAAGACTAAGATCTCCCATGTATATATATCATTTTTAATTTTATTTGCATTCAAATACCTGGAAGAAAATAAATGTGATCATTTAATTTCATTACAGGAGGCGGATAATGACGAGTATGAAGTATGTGACCCGGAACCAAGTTAGTAATCATTTTATTCCTTGTAATAGTTTACATTAAATCTGAGGCTATATTTAATGAGTTCATATTCCTAAAGTTTGATTGGGTTCTAGGCAATGTTCCCTGTAATTTTTTTTTGGGTGCGCGGGCCCTTTAACTGGCTGCGCAGCCCATTCAATTTTGAGAGTGTGCAGGGTTATTACCATTGTAAAGCTGGTGAGCAGCCTGCACAGGACCTCCAGACCGCTGCAGCTTAACAGCTGGTTCTAGGTGATTTGGGATGATATCTGTGTGTACACATGGGTGAGAACAGGGTCCTACTCCAGAGTATATAATGACGATATCCTGTAGGTGGCATCATGACCGTTTTTCTGGGTCATATCATAGAGACAGCACCCTCTAACAGCATTTTAAGTAGAAAGTCAGATCATATTAAGTACAGTGGAGCATGAAGCAAGTTTCGAGGCTTCTGCAAGAGAACAACACTTCATCAGGTGAGCAGCAGGGCCATTGGATTTTCTTAAAGAGATGGGGTAACCATGCGTTGTTAGAAAGAGTATCAATGTTATATTAAGTATATAAAACAACTTAACTTACAGGAGTAGCAGGAGCTACTACTGAGCTTCACGTGTCTGCAGCCCAACCTACACGCAGGAGAAAGAGAGAACAAAGGAAAGTCATGTGTGAGTCACCTGATGACGACGCAGACACCACACATGCACAGCAAACATGCGTCCTAGGTCACATCATTCCCCTCACAGAAAAAGATATGCTATCTAACTATTTCAGAATTCAAAAGAAAAACATACATAGTGGAACTCTGAAATTTAGCTGAAACAAAACACACAATCACAAGCAGGCCCTACAAAACCCTTCAATCGAGGTGGAGCCTGGTGCTGTCTTCCAGATTTGTGATTGGTGTCTCAATACCAGGGGTTCCTGGTGTTGCAACTTGCTTTGGAGACAGTGGACAGTTCAGAAGACCACTGGGGACATGCGTTTCAGAAAAGTCCTCAATCTCAGGAGTGTTGCTTACAGGTGGCTCATCAGCAAAAATCAACGGACGGGGATTCTTGCGGTATGATGAGTCTCTAACTTGCACATGATAGATTCTAGGACCCACCACACTTGTGCATGTACCAGCACGCCACGTACTCTGGCCAGGGAGTTTCATCCGCACCGTATCACCAGGGTGTAATTGCTTGAAGTGGTTTAGCATTCCTGTCACAGTAATGCTGCTGACGTTGCTTCATGCCGTCAAGCGCACGAGTGCCCTCTTCACTCAAATATTAAGGCTGCAGGAGTGTTCCAGCTTTAGGAAATAGTGCCTTCCACCTACGACCCATAAGTCTCTGTGCAGAGCTTGTACCTACACCTTCACTCGGCGTGTTGTGCCAATCTAATAGAGCTAAAAACTGTGACCTTGCATTTTGTGAAGAGTCGTTTGACAGTCTTCACGGCATTCTCGGCTTTGCCATTGGACTGCGGGTAGTGAGGTGATGATATCACTTGTTTAAATCCCCATGTCTTGGCAAACACTGCAAATTCTGCTGATGCACATTGTGGACTGATATCTGGTAGTCCAAATCTTGCAAACATTTCATAAGAATACAAGAACTTAAGAATTAGGAGCAGGAATAGGCCACATGGCCCCTCAAGCCTGCTCCGCCATTCAATAAGACCATGGCTGATCTTCGGCCTCAACTCCACTTTCCCGTCCGATCCTCATATCCCTTGATTTCCCTTGGAGTCCAAAAATCTATCGAGCTCAACCTTGATTATATTCATCAACTGCGCATCCGCAGCCTTCTGGGGCAGAGAATTCCAAAGCTTCACAACACTCAGTGAAAAAATATCTCCTCATCTCAGTCCTAAACGACCGACCCCTTATTCTGAGACTATGCCCCCTAGTCTAGACTCTCCAGCCAGGGGAAACCGCTTCTCAGCATCTACCCTGTCAAGCCCTCTTTGTTCTCTCAGAACACTGCATGTAGTAACTGAAGTGAGGCTGGCTACTTCGATAAAGTTACTGTAGTAATCACATATGATGAGCAGGGTATGGCCATGTAGCTCACAAAGGTCAGCCCCAACCTTTGACCAAGGCCCAGCTGCAATCTCGTGCTGTAGTAGTGGTCCCTTATTTGGAGAACTGCGATGAGTCAAACGGATATCACACTTCACAATGTATTGTTTAAGCCCTGTTGACATCCTGGGCCAATAGAAGCTTTCGCGGACTCCAGGGCTACAACCTTCTATGCCGATGTGCGTTGAATGAACTACTGACATTAATTCCTTATGTAATACAGCTGGCATCACGAGTTGCTGTCTCTTGAATATCATTTCCCCTTGGACAGTTAGTTTATCTCGCAAGTCAAAGTAGGGGTGGAGGCATTCAGGTAACTCTGACTTGCTCCCAGGCCAGCCTTGTTGAATGATTACATGCAGTTGCTTCTGAACTGGGTCATCCGCTGCAGCATGAGTAAGTCGTTGCCAGCGTGAGTCTCCAACTGGAAGTGATTCGCGATGATCGATTTCTTCCAGCTCACGTGGAAAATCACAGGCGTTAGCAGAGCATACCTGCCCGAAGTTAAGCTTATATGCTAGGACCACCTTCTCCCCTTTCTTTTATGAACCTCTCAGACTGTATTGTTAGAGTCTTAACAGCATTCTTTGAAGTGGTTTAGGCATGTTGTTTAGTGGCTTGAGCACTACTGATTTTAATGGACAGTGAACCGTTTCAATACACATCACGTTCCTGGCAGGATGAAATGAGGCCTGGTCACTAAAATGGGCCGTGGCCGCCCATTGGGACTCACTGGTGGAAAGGCCGTCAACTCCCATCCCCCGGCATCCTGCCCGGGGGTTAAAATCCGCCCTTTATCCCAAAAGAAGAGAAAAAGCCTTTTCTGCTAAAGTGTGTAGAATTAACTCTTTGTCCGTGTGATACTAATGTGAGTTTCAGCAGCATGACAACATAACATGACAGTGGGACGCAAACCTGGTTGATGGTGCTGCTGTGGAGAAGCCAGACACTTTCCAATGAGTGTGTGGTTGGGTAGAATTTAAAGGGGAGTCATTCCCTGCCTGCTAATACTGGGTTGTCGGTGATTGTTTCAAGAGCAGCACTGATGGAGTTTTGGGAGCAGGCTGTCTATGGAAGATGGTAGTCTTGGAGAAAATGGAGGGATTTACACTTTAATCATCCCACCTTTCCCTAAAAAACATTAAATAACGCAAAGCAAACCTAGCAACTTTCAACTATCAGTACTTAATTTGCACTTTGATAATAGGAAATGCTTGTGTTAGAGGTTAAAATAATTATTTTGTTTTTCTACTTCAACTACCTAGGTAATTCAACTAGTAGTTTACAGGATCCCAGGACATTTGCCTCACCAGAGATTCCAATACCATCACAAAGGGAACTGTAAGTTAACAACTTCTGATTGTCAATTTGAATCCCAAATAAACAGGTTCTTCTACCTCCATGTCATCATAGTTTTTAAATGGATTAAATTACGCCAGTGGCAAATTTCACTAAAGCGACCAAAGAAATATACAGAACTGCAAACAAATTAAAAATGTACTTGTACTTTTGGAATTGTTGCTGCACAGTCAGCCTTTCAGCAACAGCAAAATAACAACGTCCTTGCAGCACAGGATACAAGAAGATTGAACACAGTCAGACGAGCACTGTGCCTGTCCAGTTAGTCTGATAACACTTGTCTGCAACTCAGGGTTGTTTCCAGTCCTTTAGGTTGTTTATACAATTTATTTAAAAGGGCAGCAACAATTTCAACATTTTTTTCTTACATTGTACTAGATTTTTAAGTTTACATGGATATATGGAAGTTACATAGAAACATAGATAATAGGAGCAGGAGTAGGCCATTCGGCCCCTCGAGCCTGCTCCGTTGTTCAATGAGATCATGGCTGATCATCCAAATTCAGTACCCTGTCCCTGCCTTCTCCCCATATGCCTTGATCCCTTTAGCCTTAGAAAATATATCTATCTCCTTCTTGAAAATATTTAATGAATTGGCCTCAACTGCCTTCTGTGGTAGAGAATTCCACAGGTTCACCACTCTCTGGGTGAAGAAATTCCTCCTCATCTCACTCCTAAATGGCTTACCCCTTATCCTTAGACTGTGACCCCTGGTTCTGGACTCCCCTGCCATCGGGAACATCCTTCCTGCATCTAGTCTGTCTAGTCCTGTTAGAATTTGATAAGTTTCAATGAGATCCCCTCTCATTCTTCTAAACTCTAGTGAATATAAGCCCAATCGACCCAATCTCTCTTCATACGTCATTCCTGCCATCCCAGGTATCAGTCTGGTGAATCTTCACTGCACTCCCTCCATGGCAAGAATATCCTTCCTCAGATGAGGCGACCAAAACTGCACATAATACTCAAGGTGTGGTCCCACCAGGGCCCTGTACAACTGCAGCAAGACATCCTTGCTCCTGTACTCGAATCCTCTCGCTATGAAGGCCAACATACCATTTGCCTTCTTAACTGCCTGCTGCACCTGCATGCTTACCTTCAGCGACTGGTGCACAAGGACACCCAGGTCTCGTTGCACTTCCCCTTTTCCCAATCTATTGCCGTTCAGATAATAATCTGTCTTCCTGTTTTTGCCACCAAAGTGGATAACCTCGCATTTATCCACATTATACTGCATCTGCCCAATCACCCAACCTGTCCAAGTCATACTGGAGTTTCTCTGCATCCTCCTCACAGCACACACGCCCACCCAGCTTTGTGTCATCTGCAAACTTGGAGATATTATATCTAGTTCCCTCATCTAGATCATTAATATATATTGTGAATAGCTGGGGTCCTAGCACCGATCCCTGCGGTACCCCACTAGTCACTGCCTGCCACTCGGAAAAAGACCCGTTTATTCCAACTCTTTGCTTCCTGTCTGCCAACCAGTTCTCTATCCAAGTCAGTACCTTACCCCCAATCCCATGTGCTTTAACTTTGCTCGCTAATCTCTTATGCGGGACCTTATCAAAAGCCTTCTGAAAGTCCAAATACACCACATCCACTGGTTCTCCCTTATCTATTCTACCAGTTACATCCTCAAAAAATTCCAGTAGATTAGTCAAGCATGATTTACCTTTTGTAAATCCATGTTGACTTTGTCTGATCCTGTCACTGTTTTCCAAGTGCTCTGCTATTACATCTTTTATAATGGACTCTAGCATTTTCCCCACTACTGATGTCAGGCTTATCGGTCTATAATTCCCCGTTTTCCCTCTACCCCCTTTTTTAAATAGTGGGGTTACATTAGCTACCCTCCAATCCATGGGAACTGTTCCAGAGTCTATAGAATTTTGGAAGGTGACCAGCAATGCATCTATTATTTCTAGGGCCACTTCCTTAAGCACAGAAGGGATGAATGAGCAGCGTGTGTGGCAGAAAATTTCACTGGAAAAAAGAATTTCCTAGCCGTTTTCATTTTGTAGTTTACTAGCATTGAAGAAAAGAACTAGATACATCAGTGATGAAAATTAATGTTTTAACTTTTTAGAAAAAGAATACTTTTAGTTAAATCGGCAGTAATTCTCAACTTTACATTTCTGCTTTCCTATAGAAATTAGAGTATGAGATGAAACTAAGAGAATCAGCAGCAGGTCTCTCCCTAGCATCAGGTTCATTTAGCTTCACAATTATGTGAAGATGAACTAGTATAGTAGTAGGAGTAATTAAACTCTAGTTCAACTGTGCTTTAGATCAGATTCAATGCAAAATATGCAGAAATACAACTCGTTAGTTTTAGCTGGACTGTTGAATGAAGTCAGAAGAGATGTCAGAGACGCTGACCACAAATTTCCAATCCTCAGATATGCAAATTATGCCAGGAGACTGAGGGGCAGCAATGAATGTAACCCTCTGTTCCAGCAGAGAGGATATTCAGGGTAACAGTAATCCAGTTAGTTAGCCTAATGTCAGTTGTAGCACAGAAATCACAGAAATCACAGAAACCCCACAGTGCAGATAGAGGCCATTTCGGCCCATCGAGCCTGCACCGACACATATCCCACCCGATCCCCGTAACCCCTACACCAACACATATCCCACCCTATCCCTGTAACCCCACGTATTTAATCCCCCTAACACTAAGGGTCAATTTAACATAGCCAATCAACCTAACCTGCACATCTTTGGACTGTGGGAGGAAACCGGAGCACCCGGAGGAAACCCACGCAAACACGGGGAGAATGTGCAAACTCCACACAGACAGTCGCCCGAGGCCGGATTCGAACCCGGGTCCCTGGCGCTGCAAACTCATAAATTCAATGACCCTGAATTTCGCACAGCCCAGAGGGCTCAGCTGCAGACTGCAGCACCTCGGCATGGGTCACAGGCAGCCTGGCCCAGCTGGCTATGTGGTATTGATAAGGGCACTGATGGAATCAGTGGCAACATCCTGAGAGAGGACAGCAGGTGCCTCTCCATGGAGCCACTGCCACGCTCCTAGGACTGCACCTCCGCACTCCCATGGCTCTGCGCGAGAACAGAGTGCAGGATTGATGTGAAGCTCTGGAAACCATCAGCAGCACTGGCCCCCAGAGCCACGATGGCAGCCACCTCAGATTGCTTCCAGAGAAGTTGTTGGCAGAGACTCCACCATGGTGGACATCATTGTCGTATTCATGGAGCTGATCATTTGCTCTACGTTGGACAGAACGGTCTCCATGCTCTGCATGAAGCCCTGACATAATTTGGAGCTGGACCCCTCCGTGCTCTGAGCCATTGTGTGCAAGTTTGCTGGCAAGCTGCCCAATGCAGCTAGCATTTCCTGGTGTATGTCCATCAGCCTGCTTTGGTAGCATGGGCCCTCGAAGTCTGCATCTGCATCCACATCCACTCCAGCAGAGCTAGTATGTGATCTCACCATCTGTCGAGCTGGCACCTGTAGCGTCCTATCCCCCGGAGAGAGTACAAGAGTAAAGCAGTTTTCAGTGCTCCATTATAGAAAGGACATTAAAGCCATCGAGCATGCAGCATAGATTCATCAGGATGATGCAAGCGATGAGACACTATGGTTAAGAGAGACTTGTGATAATGGGACTACTTTCATTGAAGCAGAAAAGGTTAATAGAAGAGTTAATAGAGAGTTTAACATTGTGAAGGGTTTTGATAGGGTGCATAGGGAAAGATGTTTTCCTCTGGAGTCAGTAACAAGGGGTTATCAACTTAAAAATTGTCATTAAGAAAGTGAGGAGATTAGGAGTAATTTCTTTATGCAGCGGTTCGTTGGAGCATGGAATGCTTTATCACACTGTGTAGTTGAAGCATAGACCATTCCAACTATTAAAAGGAAAATCGTGCCTTAGTATTTGAAACAGATGAAGATACTGAGCTACGGAAAGAGAGAAAAGCAGTTGGATTAGTTTAGGTAACAGTCGACACAGATATGGACGAAATGGCTAACGTACTGCAAACTTCTAATTTTTGTTATTTGTTCATGGGATGTGGGCATCACTGGCAAGACCAGCATTTATTCCCCATCCCTAGTTGCCCTTGAGAAGGTGGTAGTGAGCCGCCTTCTTGAATCGCTGCAGTACGTGTGGTGAAGATGCTCCCTTACTGAATTACAGAGGAGTTTCCCTGCTGCCTGCCACAGGGAAAGTCATCGAAAGAATCCTCCTCAATCGCCTTCTCCCAGTGGCTGAAGAGCTCCTCCCAGAGTCGCAATGCGGATTCCACCCACTAAGGGGCACAATGGACATGATCTTCGCCGCGCATCAACTACAAGAGAAATGCAGGGAACAGCACCAACCGCTGTACATGGCCTTCTTTGACCACACAAAGGCCTTCGACACTGTCAACTGGGAGGGATTATGGAGTGTCCTCCTCAAATTCGGCTGCCCTCAAAAGTTTGTCACCATCATCCACCTGCTTCGCGACAACATGCAAGCCGTGCTCTGGACCAATGGATCCACCACAGACCCAATTCACGTAGGGACCGGGGTCAAGCAAGGCTGTGTCATCGCACTAACGTTCTTCTCGATCTTCCTGGTTGCAATGTTCCATCTCACCCTCAGTAAGCTCCCCGCTGGAGTGGAGTTGATCTACAGAACAAACAGGAAACTGTTCAACCTCCGTCACTTCCAGTCCAGATCCAAGGTCATCCCATCCTCTGTCATCGTATTACAGTATGCAGACGACACTTGCATCTATGCACACTTGGAGGTCGAACTCCAAACCATCGACAGCACCTTCACTGAAGCGTACGAGAGCATGGGCCTTACACTAAACATCCGTAAGACAAAGGTCCTCTACTAACCTGCTCCCGCCACACAGTACTGATCCCCGATTATCAAAATCCATGACGAGGCCTTGGACAACGTGGACCACTTTCCATACCTCGGGAGCCTACTGTCAACAAGGGCAGACGTCGATGACTAAGTCCAACACTGTCTTCACTGTGCCAGGTTACCTGAGGAAGAGAGTGTTTGAAGACCAGGACCTCAAACCCAGCACCAAGCTCATGGTTTACAGAGCATTATGATACCCGCCCTCCTGTATGCTTCACAGACATGGACCATGTACAGCAGGCACCTCAAAGTACTGGAGAGGTACCACCAACGCTTCCTCTGCAAGATCCTGCAAATCCATTGGCAGGATAGGCGCACCAACGTCAGTGTTCTCGCTCAGGCCAACATCCCCAGCATCGAAGCTTTGACCACGCTCGATCAGCTCTGATGGATGGGCCACATCATCCACATGCCCGATACAAGACTCCCAAAACAAGTGCTCTACTCGGAGCTCCGATTTGGCAAGAAAGCCCCAGGTGGGCAGAGGAAATGCTTCAAGGACACCCTCAAAGCCTCCTCGAAAAAGTGCAATAACCCCACCAACACCTGGGAATCCCTGGCCCAAGACCACACAAAGTGGAGGAGAAGCATCCGGGAAGGCGCCGAACACCTCCAGTCTCTTCACTGGCAGCAAGCGGAAGCCAAGTGCAAACAGCGGAAGGAGCGCACATCAACCCAAGCATCCCACCCACCCGCCCCTTCAACCACCATCTGCCCCACCTGTGACAGAGACTATAGGTTTTGCATAGGACTCATCAGTCACCTGAGAATTCATTTTTAGTGTGGAAGCAAGTCATCCTCGGTTCCGAGGGACTGCTTAAGAGAGAGAAGGTACTCCCGCAGTGCTGTTAGGGAGGGAGTTCCAGGATTTTGACACAGCGATGATGAAGGAATGGCGTTCTACTTCCAAGTCAGGATGGTGTGTGACTTGGAGGTGGTGGTGTTCCCATGCGCCTGTTGCCCTTGTCCTTCTAGGTGGTAGAGGTCGCGGGTTTGGGAGGTGCTGTCGAAGAAGCCTTGGCGAGTTGCTGCAGTGCATTTTGTAGATGGTACACACTGCAGCCACGGTACGCCGGTGGTGGAGGGAGTGAATGTTTAAGGTGGTAGATGGGGTGCCAATCAAGCGGGCTGCTTTTGTCTTGGATGGTGTTGAGCTTAGAGTGTTGTTGAAGCTGCACTCATCCAGTGGAGAGTATATCATCACACTTCTGACTTGTGCCTTGTAGATGATGGAAAGGCTTTGGGGTGTCAGGAGGGACACTCGCCACAGAATACCTAGCCTCTGACCTGCTCGTGTTGCCACAGTATTTATGTGGCTGGTCCAGTTAAGTTTCTGGTCAATGGTGACCCCCAGGATATTGATGGTGGGGGATTTGCTGATGGTAATACTGTTGGATGTCAAGGGGTGGTGGTTAGACGCTCGCTTGTTGGAGATAGTCATTACCTGGCACTTGTGTGGCGCAAATGTTACCTGCCACTTATCAACCCAAGCCTGAATGTCATCCAGGTCTTGCTGCATGCGGGCATGGACTGCTTCATTATCTGAGGAATTGTGAATGCAGTCATCAGCGAACAGCCCCATTTCTGACCTTATGTTGGAGGGAAGGTCATTGATTAAGCAGCTGAAGATGGTTGGGCCTAGGACACTGCCCTGAGGAACTCCTGCAGCGATGTCCTGGGGCTGGGATGATTTTCCTCCAAACACCACAACCATCTTCCTTTGTGCTAGGTATGACTCGAGCCAGTGGAGAGTTTTCCCCTCGATTCCCATTGACTTCAGTTTTACTAGGGCTCCTAGATACCACACTCGGTCAAATTCTGCCTTGATATCGAGGGCAGTCACTCTCACCTCACCTCTGGAATTCAGCTCTTTTGTCAGTGTTTGGACCAAGGCTGTAATGAGGTCGGGAGCCGAGTGGCCCTGGCGGAAGCAAAACTAGGCATCAGTGAGCAGGTTATTGGTGAATAAGTGCTGCTTGATAGCACTGTCGACAACACCTTCCATCACTTTGCTGATGATTGAGAGTAGACTGATGGGGCGGTAATTGGCAGGATTGGATTTGTCCTGCTTTTTGTGGACCGGACATACCTGGGCAGTTTTCCACATTGTCGGATAGATGCCAGTGTTGTAGCTATACTGGAACAGCTAGGCTAGAGGCGCAGCTAGTTCTGGAACACAAGTGTTCAGCATGATAGCTCATAGCCTTTGCTTCTAATTAGATTATGGTTCTAATTAGATCCTTATTCTAATAAATGCCATTATAGTTAACATGCATTATTACATTACAGCTTGATTAACACATGGAGCATAGAGTAATGGTAATTATTCCAATTACTGCAAGTGGCAATATAGTGCACTCTGCTGTAGGATGTCCGTGAATGGGATAATTCAATCATATGAACTGTTGTGGCTTAAACTGGTATGGGCTATTCTCAATTTACCTTTTTTATTGCAATCTGGTACTACTGTGATTCATTTGTTAATCAAAGGTTTGGATAGGTAGCATTAGTAACCAACCCTGGTCTTAGAAAATAGCTAACTCCCAGTCATAATATCTTGATTGTATTCTTGCAAATGTTGGTGAATTTGTAAGATTTTATTGTGTTTGTATCCTTGTAATTACTACTAGTTAGATTATTCATTATTATAATGAACAAATGAATGAGCAAAAAAATAAAAGGTAGAAAGATAAATGTCATAAGATTAAAACAAAATGTTTCCTTTTCACTTATTTGTAGTTCTTCCTCCTCTCTAAACTCTCCCTCCTCTCTAAACTCTCCCATCACCTTATCAGGCCTCTCAAGTTTTAAGGAGACTTTCATGGTCGTGCAATCATTCAGAATGTGGGGGGGGTCAAAGAGAGAAATGAGTGTTTAGACCTGTCCTACCCTGCCGACACCCACACAGCCCAATTAAGGCAGCCTAGCAGTCCCTCCAGTTTCTTCTGTCAAGGTATCCTGCACATACAATTGCAGCAGTCCCCTAGGCTCCCACATAGCATAACCTCAGAAAATCCAGAGAGGTTTCCTCTGCCTGCTGAAAATACGAAATGTACTTGCACGCCTATTTGGCAGGAGCGGAGTTGCAACCCCCATAGTGCCTTGTCGCATCCTCGGGACAGCCCAAAATGCTCAACGACGAACGAATTAATTACTTTTGAAATACAGTCACGGAGCGCATCGCAGGAAATCGTAGGCACACAGCTTGTGATGTTCCATTCTGTTATTTTACTGAGCGGACAATCACAGGTGGTGTGTACCTGCGGTTTCCCCTGCTGGAATCAGAGAGTGCCGCCCCCTGCTGGAAGTATGCCATCAGGCCGTCTGTTGTTCCTCTTTTGGTAGGACCAATCAAAAAAATAAACAAATAAACTGTAACTAATAGAACTTTACATAAACGTTAATAAATCAAATTAGAATTTGGTTATCCAAATTAATTATGCCCTCCAGTCCCCGCGGCGCCCACCGGTCATGGAAGTCCTCGAGCGTGCCGGCGGACACCGCGTGCTCCATCTCCAGGGCCACCCGGGCGCGAACATGGCCGTGGAAGAGAGGGAGGCAATCTGGCTGGACGAGGTCGTCTGTTGTTACGTAGCTAAATTACATTGGTGAAATTCTACAACAAATCAAAAATTAACATACACTGAAGATTAAGGCTGAACACAGAAGAATGTCTGGCAATTGGTTTTAAGCTTTGTTGTCTTGTATTTTGCAGAAAGCCAGCAAACAAGCCACTCCCAAAACCGGTAAGTAAAATAAGTGCTTGCTGCAGCCATAGCTGGTTTCAGAATTTTTTTTGTGCCCTGATCACTCTTTTGCTCTTATCCAACAATAGAAATTGTTCACTAGTGTCAGCAGTTTATAACAAGAACAACATGCAATTATAAGGTGCCATTAACATAGAAATGTCTCCAGATGCTTCCAGAGGCAAAATAGACATTGAGTGGTAGTGGAAGAGTTGACCAAAAGAATGGTCAAAATGATGAGTTTCCAGGAGAGGAGCAGCAAGGCACAAGGGTTCAGGGAGAGCGTTCTAAAGAATAGGGCCAAGAGAGCTGATAGCTCAGCCACCAGTAGTGCAGCAGAGGAATGTGTATAGGCACAGGAAGTCAGAATCAGAAGACCAAAGAGCATAGGTCAAGATATAGGATTGAAAAAGGTTGAAGAGATAGGGTAGGGTAAAGTCATGAAGTGATTTGTAAATGAGGACAAGGAATTTGAATTTGCTGCATTGGGAGACAGGGAGCCAAATGCAGGTTGGTGAGGACGGGAGTGACAAGCTAGCATGACGTAACATAAGACAGGATGCAGAGTTTTGGATGAGTTGCAGTTTGCATGTTTACAAACTCAAGAGACTGCCAAGGAGAGCATTGGCTACGTTGAGTCTATAGGTAACAAAAGCAAGAGTTTCAGTAGCAACGGGAGCAAGGTAAGGGCAGTAGTAGTTGAGATTGCGGTGGTGGAAGGAAGCAGTCTTGTTGATAAGATATGGGATTTAACAGCAAGTAGGGTTTTTGCACTGTCAGCAATGACTCCTTACATGAAAGGTTTGATTTTGATATTTGGTGGTGGCAAAAAGCAGGTAGCAGATTGTTACACATCCCACCCAAATTTCCTTTCCACAGACTTCACTGGAAAGAAGTCACAGCTTCTTATTGGCCAGTCAGTCACTCATCTAAGTGCATAGATTCTCAGTTCATCATTGCCATTTGACACCAAACTGCATCACCTGGCTTTTCACTAGCTTTATGAAAAAGAGCAGCAGGTGCCAGAAAGCAGTCTATCTGTATTTAGGATTTTTTTTTTAAGTTGATCTTGGCTTTTAGCCGTATTATATTTGTTTCTATAGCGACACATTTGAAGAGTACACTACCTTTTAATCTGTAATGGCTATCAATGTCTATCATAGAATCTTTAACTTTGCTGCACCCCTGTCGACTTGCTTACTTTAAGTGATGAAAATATTTCAGATAGCTAAAAAAGTGTTGCATTGGTATTGCAAGGCAATCTGTGACATGTTGCCTGGAATCAACAGTAGGACAAAATGATTTTTTTTGTACGCTTGTAATGCAAGAACAAGCAAGAGCTGTGCCTAGCTGAGCTATTAAAGATGTAATTAGAATCATATTTACTCCCACTGTCAAGGGTGTTCATAAAAAATAATGGCCTGTAACAATGTAGGTAGGAATTCCTCTGTTCAAAGTGGCCCTGTTTAAAATTAGAGTTCTTATCACTTAAAGTGGAAGTGTGCAGAGCATGTTGAATGTATAGTTAACCAACTGGTGTTACATCCAACAATGTACATTCTGCTCCTAATCAGATTTTGAAGCAAAGTAATTGTGTTACAGGGGAAACCTATATACACTTTGTAAATTGTTAATCTTCAGGCTATAGGCGCACATGCAATTTCAATAACACTTTTGCTAAGAGTTTAACACTCCATTTGAATGACAGATTAGTTGAGTGCACAGCCCTGTTTAATATGTATTGCTAGGCATCATAAACTGTTCATTTCATTGAGTTTCACTATATACATTTCACTGTTCCTTCCATTTGAATATAGCTCATGTTTCACTCCATTTCCTTTCTCCATGTGTTTCTGATTTTACATTCAATTTCTTAATTTGATGTAGAGAATGGGTGAGCCTCCAAGGGAACTTACTGAAGGTAGGACCATTTTAAATAACTATGTAAAAGCGAGCTGGTAATGTATATGGTAAATCTAAGGCTTCTTCATGCTTCCACTTTATCCACCTGCTGGAATAATTCCTCATTAAATATGAAAATGTGCCTTGACACTAGGCTTTCTTACAAAACCAAGACAGGTGCCAAATTACTCTAGAAGGCAATAGTTTAGAAATTGTCACAGAACCAGAGAAGTTTACCACACAAAGAAACCATTGTGCCAGCTCTTTGCTAGAGCAATCAAAAGCTAATCCCATCAACCAACTCACTCCCTATAACCCTGTATCGCCCTCTGCTTCAAAACTTATCCAATTTTCCCTTAAGAATTGCAATGGTCCCTGCTTCAACTACTCACTGTGGGACAGCATTTCATAGTTCAATAGTTATCTGCATAAATAAATGCCTCCGAACCTCTCTTCTCAGTTCGTGACAATTTTAAGTTGATGGCCCCCTCATCACTAACTCTCCAACCAGAAGAAAGAGTCTTTCCCTATTCACCCTATAAAACCCCTTCATAATGTTAAAATCTCCATTACATTGCCTCTTAACTTCCTCTGCTTCAGTGGAAACAGTCCCATTATCTCAAATCTCTTCTCAGAACTATTACAGGAAACTTTGTGATATCCGGCACTGACGGGACCGAGCTGTTGCCGTCCCATCAAAACTGCTGGACAAACCAGCGCTAATGTTGAAACATACGGAGATTTTCAGCTCCGTGTGAATCAACAAACCCTGTTGCTTAGCAACAGCTTCAAAATAGTCAGCTGCAGCTTAAAAGCGTCTCTAGCTGAAGCTGTTGCTTAGCTACAGACCTTGCAGAGCCTGACTGGGGGGAAAAAAAAGCAACAAGAAGTAAAAAAACTTATAGGAAACGGCTCCTGAATTTTGCCGGTAGATAGAGCTTTCCGGACTTTTAACCTCCGGATAAACCAAAGTTTCCTGTATTTCTCATCCTGATTAATCTATGCTCCATGTTCTATGGTTTTTGTTGTGTATGTAATATGTGTGCTACTTTGAACCTATGGACAGGACTGCACTACTTGTAGGGCGTAGTGATACGCAGTACCACTCCTGGCCATAGGGGTATAAATAGTACTGTGGGTACTGATCTCCCCTCAGTTCCCGCCTGTGGGCATGAAGTAAAGACCTACGTATAGTCCCTACCTCCAACCAGTAAAGACCTGTTTGAGTTATACGTTTAAGTCTTTGTGTTAATTGTTCAATACAATACACATACTTAACACTGGCGACGAGTCAGGTTCTTACCCTGCGGCAGTTGAAGAGAGGTTTCAAACATCACCACCCCAATAGAAGCGACAGGCTTTAGGACTCTGAAGCCTCCATCAGCGACTGAGCACTGGAGTGCAGCAGCCATCCTGACAGCTTCCAGCGACTGACAGAAGTCTTTCTGCAGTTTCCTTGTTCAACCTAGGTGGTGGGGTAAGCCGTGCAGCGTTGGCTGCAAAGACAGGGCTGGGGAAGTTGGAGAAGATAAGGGCGATCGCAATCCCTGATAAGAGCCGCGGTGAAACGCGCGAGCGGGTAAGCCAGAGCCCGGGAGGGAGCGAGCAAGAGCCGCGCGAGCAGGTGAGCCAGAGGCCGGGAGCCGCTTCAAGTGCGAGGCGCAGCGCGGGCCAGCGATCGGGACTGAAGATAAGGGCCGCACTCGGACTGAAAGGCGCGGCGGCTGCAGAAGCTCAAGGTGCGAGAGCCGCGGTGCACAGCGCCGGCTATCGATCGCGGCGAAGATAAGGGCCGCACTCGGGGGCTGAAGGGAGACGGCGTCAGGGGACGGGTGAAGACCGCCAAGCGCGGGAAAACCGCCATTTTGTGGGCGGAGGACGACGGCAAGAGCGGGAAGCCGCCATCTTTGATAACAAGTAAACAAAATAAAATCTGAGAAATTGCAAATCTACAATGCCTAAACACGGGAATATTAGCACCTTTGATAGTGACCTCGAAGATTGGGCCATATATGTTGAAAGAGTAAAAAATTATTGTAAGGCCAATAAAATTCGTGACCAAGATAAAGCACTAACATTATTAAATTTAATGGGTGCGAAGACATACGGGCAATTGAAACACCTGTTATCACCAGATGAACCGGCGGATAAGACGTTCGATGAGATTGTTACTGTCCTGAAAGATCATCTAAACCCCACGCCGCTGATGCTAGCGGAACGATTTAAATTTTACGACAGAAGGCAGCTACAGCATGAAAGCAATGCTGAATATTTGCTGGAATTGCGTAAATTAGCGAAATATTGCCAGTTTGGAACGGGACTGACAGATGCACTACGAGACAAATTTGTGTGTGGTTTATTTAAACAGGATACACAAAAGCGACTGCTCGAGGAGAATGAGCTGACGCTTGAGAAGGCGGTCACTATGGCAGCAGCACACGAAGCCGCAGCGAGAGGCACGGCAGTAATGCAGCTACGGTCACCGGAGCTCAGTGCACACAAATTGGGTGTGAGTTCTGGCAAATGTTATCGTTGTGGAAAGACAACGCATGATCAGAACCAGTGTTGGTTTAAAAACCAAGAATGTAGAACTTGTGGTAGGCTTGGACATATAGCTAGAGTATGCAGGTCAGGGAAGAAGACCAGCAACAAGAAGTCACCGCAAGGAAAATACGCAAAGGTACACAAGGTGACCGAACAGGAGTCCGATTCAGACGCTAGCAGTAATGAACTGGCTAGCTTAAGCTGTAATGAACTGGCTAGCTTAAGAGTACTCAACGCTGGTAAGGGTGCAGACCTCCAGACAATTTGGGTCACTCTTCAGATAGAAGGAGTCCAAGTAAAACTGGAATTGGACACTGGATCGGCATTGACGGTCATAAATAAGAAAGATTACGGAAAGTTATTCCAACATATTCCCCTACAGGATACGGGGATTATATTGAAAACATACACGGGGCAAAGAGTGTACCCCATCGGGAAAATAGAGGTTGCAGTGGTCCACAAGGGCGAAGACAGTCAAATAATGGACTTATATGTGATATCTGAAGGAGGTTCTCCACTACTAGGACGGGAGTGGATTAGGAAAATGAATATGGACTGGCATTTCCTACAAACAATAACGAGTGAGAACTCGGTGAAGATAGTCGGCCCAGACTCTGGAACGGATGATGGTAAGCCCAACTCAGGTGCAAAAGACAAAGTTTCAGCACAGAATTCCACTGAGCAACAACAACATAGTTTAACTGTGGATTCTGAGTCTGGCAAGTCTACTGATGTGCCCATTTCTGAGGGACACCGGGCTCGAACTCAACTCCATTTCAAACTACAACAGCAATTAGAACAAATGCTTCGCCGTTTTGAGCAAGAGTTGAATGCAACGAAAGAGTTCTTTGATATAGAGTTGGAGAATCTGGAAAGACAACAGAAGCAGCTGATGGAGAAAATGGAGCAGGAGCACACAAAACGTCTGATGTCAGAGGAGTTAACGGTCAGCCAACTCCTGCATATGCGGAAGGACAGGAATCTGAAATGGGAAAAACTTGAACACGAACTTCAATATTCAAACGAAAGGGGTTCGGAGCTCTCAAAGGTTATTGGAAGAGCTGAGGTGGCAACACAGACTGAGATGACTGCAACAGAGCAGCCCTTGGATGCCAAAAGTACGCTGACTCACGTCAACGTAGAACAACAGACCGCTGAAACAGCTGCTCCGGTAGAGGGATTGAATAGTCCGATCAATCAATCTCCAAAAGAAGTTGAAGTAGTAAAATCTCAAATGAGGTCATTAGTAAATGACTTGCTGAAAGCCCAGAAAAAGCTGGATGAAGAGGTACGCATGAAGAAGTCTCTTCAGGAAAGATGTCTGGACTTGGAACAAAAGCTGGCTAACGCCCAGCTGGGTATGGAGGAAGTAGAAGACCCTCTCGCTGGCCTAGATCAGGACGACACCGAATATTACTATGTCCTGTCCTGCCCAACTTGTAACTTCGACTCCCACCATACAGAAATCATGGAGGAGCACCGAAAGTCTACGGAACATCGGGAGAAGGTGGCTCTACTACGGAAAAAGGAGGAAGAGAAGGAGGAACTGCGCATGCAGCTGGCAGCTGACAGTGGAGCCCAGAGAGTCTCCAAGAAGCAGAAAAGGAAAAGTCGAAACAGAAGATGACCCATCTGAACCATTATTACCTCTACCAGATCACACACGTGGTCCCTCCGAACGGAGCCAATTCAGTTCGGAAGTTCAAACTGTTAAATCCATGGAAGGACTATTGAATGAGTCACTCCAGCAACGTGAACCGACTACACCACAGAGATTGAATCTGTGAACTGTTTTCCGCAGAGACTGAATCTGTGATCTGTTTTGACATGAAGTTATCTATGTATCTATGTTATTCTGTTATGTAAACCTGAAGTTATATATGTATATATGTTATTACGTTATGTTAAATGGGGAGATGACTGTAAAGCTAGGAAGGGAGGAATGTTGTGTATGTAATATGTGTGCTACTTTGAACCTATGGACAGGACTGCACTACTTGTAGGGCGTAGTGATACGCAGTACCACTCCTGGCCATAGGGGTATAAATAGTACTGTGGGTACTGATCTCCCCTCAGTTCCCGCCTGTGGGCATGAAGTAAAGACCTACGTATAGTCCCTACCTCCAACCAGTAAAGACCTGTTTGAGTTATACGTTTAAGTCTTTGTGTTAATTGTTCAATACAATACACATACTTAACAGTTTTAACATGCTTTCAATAATGGGGAATAAAAACTGCACACAGTTCTCTAACTGTGGCTCCACCATCGCCTTGTACACATTTATTACTTCATTACTCTTGTACTCTATGCCTCTATTTATAAAACCCAAATGTTACATAGAATTTACAGCACAGAAACAGGTAATTTGGCCCAACAGGTCTATGCTGATGTTTATGCTCCACAAGCCTCATCTCACCCTATCAACAGATGTTATTGATGTTTTAATGGCTTCATCTACCTTCATTGGCACTTTCAAGGAATTATGTATTTGAACCTTAAGGTGCCTCTCTGTTCATCCACACCCTTCAGTGTATACTCCTATTCCTTTTTTTTCTTTCCAAAATGTATTACCTCATCCTCCTTCACATTATCCCATTCATAAATTTTAAAAACCTCCATTAACTCTCCTTAGTTTTTTCTGATCTAATTAAATAGTCCAAATATCTCCTCATAACTATAGTTTTTTTTAATACTTGCTATCATCCTGACAAATCTACCTGTGCACTTTTTATGCCTTCAATATTCTCTCTATAATGGGGCA
This sequence comes from Somniosus microcephalus, assembly GCF_052327205.1. NCBI lineage: Eukaryota > Metazoa > Chordata > Chondrichthyes > Squaliformes > Somniosidae > Somniosus > Somniosus microcephalus. The sequence continues at coordinate 59,636,634 of NC_140994.1, forward strand.
CAGCAGTTTGTGGCCTAACCATTACATTGTACAAGTTTTATTATTACTTCTTTACTCTTGTACTCAATTCTTTGGCCACTTTTTATGCCTTTAATCCAACTGCACTTTTAGAAAATTATGCATTTGAACTCCCATCCAATTCCTCCATCTGCTACTGCTATTTTAACTGAGACATAAACTCAAAATAAAACAGTTGAATGCCCCCTTAAAATATCAAAGAAACTCAATATGAGCACATTAAGCATTCATACAAGTTAATTGCTCAGTAATTTCCAGGTTAATGCTTCATCTGAAGGTACAGTTGAAGATGAGTTGTAATAGGCTAATTCAGTTTTAGCATATTAAGTGTGTTGGGCACTGTGTAAACAGTTAATATATTTCCTTAGGCTTTTTTTAAGTTTGGACTAATGCTAATGACCTATATCCAATTTGTGCAGCATTGATGGAAATTGAATTGTTCTTCTCCAACAAAATCTTTTCCCCTGTTTTATATAGAGTTGATACATTTACATCCTTGAGCCTTAACCAGGCTTCAGACCTCAGTGACATTTCCAAATGTTTTCTTCAGGTGAAAAGCCCAGACTTCCTGATAGACCTCGACTCTCAAACCCAACAGTTGAAGTTCCTGTTCTGCCAGCACCACGCTTTGGCCCCAAGTACAATTCTTAATTATTCATTAATTATCTAAGGTCTGTTTAAAATTCAGGCCGAAAAAAAGTGGATTCCATTTATTAGACTTATAACAGCAATTGAAAAGAAAATATTAACGTTTTGTTTCCGTTCCCAGACCAGCAGTTTTGAGATTGCCAATTGCAAACCAACCAAGTAAGTTATCAAGTATACTATCATTAAAATAATATACCTATTTAAGATGGGGGTAAGTTTCTAAAAATAAATGCTCAATACTCTATCAGAAAAAAATCATTGAGTTCCAATGTGAAATTAGTGGTTAGTTTGCTAGAAAACAATTAGATTTTAACATTAATTAGGGACTGCAGTATTAACCATATGGTGTGATTATTAAGTGATATAAATGGAGGAGACAGCTATGACTGATATGGGCTAGTAGTATGGGCTGGGTTTTTCCCGACCATTCATCGTACAAAAGGTGGAAAGTCTAAACTTTATCTGTACTGGCAACTTAAAAGATGGATGAGTTAAGACTCGTTTTATATCCTTCCAAAGATTACGGTAGTCTGGATGTTGTGCACTCATTTGTACACAGCATATCTGCACTGATTTTTTTTTTTAACATACTTTTATTATTGCTTTACAGCTGAGATTATATGTCACCATTTTAATATTAAAATAATTTGATACTTTGACATCTGAAGCCATCATAAGTAGCAATGTTAGGAATAATTGAGAACAGCACCAGAAAATGAGAATAATTACATACCTTATTTTTTAAAGATCTGAATTTTTAAAAACAAACTCTGACTCTGCTCCTGACTGGGCTGTGTGCCTACAAAAAAAGAAGTTTGGAGTGCAGCTGCAGGCCGGAGATTGGTAAACAAAAGACCTCAAAGTGCTAGGAATTGTCCGGATTTGGTGGGGGAATTGGAGAATTACTAAACCTTACCTTCACTCCAAATTTTCAGTCTGTCCCCAGAATACCCACAGACCCTCCAGTTGGCAGGGGTCCAAGGGACGGTGATTGCGCTAGGTTTTAATGGGTGCCTGTGAGTTGGTGTACCCAACAAACGGATTCCATGGAAAATGAAAGCAGGAGGCTGGGAATGTCTCCCCCCGCCTCATTAAATAAACAGCACAAGCCCAGTTTTGCATCGTGGGGACGTACCAGGAAATCCTGGGTCAGCACAATGAGGGTAGAGACATGATATAAGCGGTTTCTTCCCCTTTTTCCTCAGCCCTGCACCTGGGGAACGTTGATTCTAATGTTCATCATCCAAAATAACCAAATGATTTCTAACCATGATTCTTTTAGACTGTCCAGACCTTCCCACCAGACCTAATGGGATTACAGTACGACCTGGTGTCCCCACACGTTCTTCCAGTCCCAGTTTGAATTCAAGTACGGAACAGGTATAACTTTAGTAAATCAGCATATATTATGATTTTCATAAACAACATCATAAATTAAATAAAGGGCACTCAGCTCAGTTTGTCAGATTTAGACCACTTCTCTATTCCATCTTCTACCATTTCAATATTAATTCCTTTCATAACACCTAACCTTAGATATTTGCTTCTGCATATACGATGCTTGTAGGTTACCATTCCATCATACCACAAAAACTTGTCTGCTGTTACAACACTAACCATCATGCAATGAAATATATTCCCTATATCCATCTTTCCTACTAATTCCATTCCCATTCCCCCTCCCAAGTCACTGTCTCAGGCTGAGCTAGACTGTGATGTTGGTATCCTTGACCCAGAGCGGAGTTTCAGATCCCATATCCTACCCATCACTATGACTGCCTACTTCCACTCTGCCACTCCACTACTGAAACCTTCACACATGCCTTTATCACCTCCAGGCTTGACTACTCCAATGCTCTGCTCATCAGCTTCCCATTCTCCATCCTCTATAAACTCCAACTTGTCTAAACAAAAATGTATTAGTTTCTGGGATGTGGGTGTCGCTGACAAGGCTAGCATTTATTGCCCATCCCGAATTGCCCTTGAGAAGGTGGTGGTGAGTCACCACCTTGAAGCGCTGCAGTCTGTGTGGTGAAGGTACTTCCACAGTGCTGTTGGAGGGAGTTCCAGGATTTTGATCCAGCAATGATGAAGGAATGGCGATATATTTCCAAGTCAGGATGGTGTGGAACTTATCCAGTCCCACACCAAGTTACATTCACCCTTCACATTTGTCCTTCTCTTGTCGCTTTTAAAACTGTTATGGATTCTGCTTCTATCTTTGTTTCTGGTAGGGCATTCTATGTCCTAACAATCAGCTGCATAATAATAATATAAAATGCTCCTCACATTTCCCTTTGTTCTGTTGGTGATGATCTTAAGTTTATGCCCTCATGTTACCAACTCAACCAGTGGAAATAGTTTTTCCTTATTTATATTATTAAAACCCCTCAATTTTGAAAACCTCTATCAGATCTCCTCTTGCCTTTCTCTTTTCTAATGAAAAGAGCCTTACTTTGACTAGTATCCCTGCATAACTGAAGCCTGTCAACTTAGGAATTATTTTAGTGACTCCCTTTTGTGCCCGCTCAATAGCCTTGACATCCTTCCTAAAACCCCACATGCTTTTTCAGAACTTTATCAATTTTTCCTCCCCATTTCTGAAGATTTTTGCATCTGAACCCCCTAGTCTGTCTTCTCCTCTACTCCCTTTAGAGTTTTACCATTTTGTATGTATTTCCTCTTCTACTTCCTCCTACAATGCATCACCTCATTTCTCTGGTTTAAATCCTCATCACATTCTTCTATAGCCTCACCTCACCCTATCTTTGCAACCTCCTCCTGTCTGGAGCACTCCGTTCCTCTGACTCTGGCTTCTTGTGCATCTCCCCTTTCATTCACCTGATCATCAGTAATAGTCTTCAGCCACCTGGATCCTTCACTCTGGCATTCTTTGGCTAAACCTCGCCACTTCTCTCTCCTCTGTTAATGACCTTATAGAAACCCATCTCTTCAAACAAGTTTTTGATCACCACTCTTAATCTCTCTTTTCCTGGCAATACTAATCTACCTGTATTTTCCATTTGCTTATTCTGTGAAACATCTTTTGTTTAAAAAAAAACAACCCAAGTACTATATAAATGAAAGCTGTTATATTATCCTCAGCAGAAATCTCACCGTTTCCATTTTACTATAGGTTTTGTTGTTAAAGAGCATAAAGTTATATAAAGTGTGCACATAAAACAGGCAATGAATAATAACATTAGAACCATTTAATATTCAACTTTTTTTATGACCTGAAGGATCCCAGTGTTGATGGCAAAGTATGGTTTGCAACTCATTGTGACCGAAAAACTGCAGAAGAGGCTTTAAACAAATTAAATAAGGTACAAGAGTGAATTTCTACTCAGCAGTTTTACAATACTTCAATCACTTTTTATAGCTAAATATGCATTTTTTTAAAATAAAAAACAGGATGGATCCTTTCTCATACGAAAAAGCTCTGGGCAGGACTCAAAGCAGCCATATACATTAGTTGTGTTACACAGAAGAAAGGTCTATAATATTCCTGTACGTCATATTGAATTAACAAAAGAGTACGCATTAGGCAAAGAGAAGATTGGCGAAGAGGTGAGTGATTTATTGTATTTTTGTTTCTCAATAAGGATAATCAGTCTAATTTTTATTAATTATTGTATTTTACATGTAGATAGCAGTGGGTTAAAATAAATGACCCATTTACATCGGGTTCCATTTGTAGTTAAGAAACTAAACAACAGTGTGTTACTTTTGGTAACCACAATTTTCGAATATGCGTCATATTGAGACAGTTTGTTGCAATATTGTAGAAGAACACAAGAACATAAGAATTAGGTGCAGGAGTAAGCCATACGGCTCCTTGAGCCTGCTCCACCATACGGCCCCTTGAGCCTGCTCCACCATACGGCCCCTTGAGCCTGCTCCGCCACTCAATAAGCACATGACTGATCACAGAATCACAGAAACCCCACAGTGCAGATAGAGGCCATTTCAGCCCATCGAGCCTGCACTGACACATATCCCACCCGATCCCCGTAACCCCTACACCAACACATATCCCACCCTATCCCCGTAACCCCACGTATTTAATCCCCCTAACACTAAGGGTCAATTTTATCATAGCCAATCAACCTAACCCGCACATCTTTGGACTGTGGGAGGAAACCGGAGCACCCGGAGGAAACCCACGCAAACACGGCCTCAACTCCAGTTTCCCGCCTGATCCCCATATCCCTTGATTCCCCTGGAGTTCAAAAGTCTATCTATCTCAGCCTTGAATATACTGGTATATATTTGCATGTTATTGGCTACTGTCAACAGTGAGTTAATTAGGGTGAAATGAGCATAGGGGAGAACTCAGCCAGTTAATAATTAAAACTGATATGTTCTTATTTTGTACTAAAGTGAAAATAAGAAATAGCAGCAGGAGTAGGCCATTTGGCCCATCGAGCCTGCTCCACCATTCAGTAAGATCATGGCTGATCTTCTACCTCGACTCCACTTTCCAGCAATATCCCCATATCCCTTAATATCCAAAAATCTATCGATCTCTGTCTTGAATATACCAAACGACTGAGCCTCCACACCCCTCTGGGGTAGAGAATTCCAAAGATTCACCACCCTCTGAGTGAAGAAATTTCTCCTCTTCAGTCCTAAATGGCCAACCCCTTATTCTGAGACTGTGACCCCTGGTTCTAGACTCCCCAGCCAGGGGAAACATAAAATAGGTATGGCAGCAGGAGATGTTTCACCTCCCATGAATCTTACCTTGTTTTTGCATAACATTCACCCTTTTAGATTTAAATTTTACCTATGTGTTAAACTGTTTGGCTGATATTTCCTACAGGAGTACTCCAGGGAAAGCTCACAGAAATCATAGCCCCTCTGCCTCTCAAGACCCACCTCAAAACCCACCTCTTTGACCAAGCTTTTGGTCACCCCTCCTAATATCGGAGTCTTTGGATTGGCACCTTTTTTTTTGTAAACACTTCCGTGTAACACCTTAGGACATTTTTGTATAGTAAAGGCACTATATAAATGCAAGTTATTTTTGTTACAGTTTTACATAAAAGGATTATGAAGGGCTAACAGTCTATTTTGTTTCTCCCCATCTAGCGGTTTGCCAGTGTCGCTGACATAATTGAAAACCATCAAAAGAATCCCTTGGTGCTCATTGACAGCCAAAATAACACCAAAGATTCTACCAAATTGAAGTATCCGGTCAAAATCTCATAATACATGCATTTAAAGACTTCCGACATGAATGGATTGATTATATCTCCTTTCCATTTAATATTATTTCTCATTTCCAAACAATAAAAATCAGTTCAATAAACAAACATTTTAAACTATATAAATCCTATAGGGGTTGAATTTTGTAATGGTTACATCAGTGTTTGTTAGTCATAATTCATCGGCAGTTGACTAATGTACAACAGAAGCATTTTATCAATTAACTCATTTAGAGTCTGAATTAATAGTTTTTCATATCAACAGAGTGTGTTATTAGAGCCACTATACAGTTACCAAGGCTGGCCAGGGTCTACTACCCAGATGGCATAAGAAAGCAAGCATGGTTTTCAAAACCTTGAATAAATACACGTGCTGTTTAAGTTTAACCTTGATGAACTTCGGTAGCCTTTGTAAAATAAATAATTTTTTAAAACTCTAACCAGTATGTTGTTTTTTGCTAAGGTTTAGTCAGTAAATACTTTTCTCATTTCAATTTATAACCATATTTAGTATTTCATCTTTCTTTCTTAGGCAAGAAGTATTTTATGGCAGGCATAAGAATATGTTGCTGAAAAGTAATTAATACAGGATTAAAAACAAAAGAAAAATAAAGGTTAGCTGATCAACTCCATGGTATAACGAGCTGAACACTGGCTTTTCATCTCTAAGTAGTGGATTCAAAAGCAACCGAGGCTGATGGGATGAAATTATCTGTTGGTTGTAAGGGTCCCTCATGAAATGAGTTTTGAGCAGACTAAATTCCATTCTTGTTCATAGGCCAACAGTATAAACAACCCTGTAATTTGGCACTAGTTGACACAGTCACGCAGAGACAAGATGGCTGGTGTGGAAAATGGAAAATATATAATGCCAGTACCATGGGTGGTGCTCCTCTGAAGTTGCTGCTAAGTTTATTACTGGAGAGATTAAAAGAACTGATGTAACTGTGCCACGTTGGACATGGGAATTCCTATTGATGACACTACATGCCTGAAATAGGAAGTACTCCATTCCCTGGCACGAACATCCCTCACTGATGAGGACAACATTTGCAATAAAGTTCTTTATAAAACTGTTACATGTTTCCAGGCTCTTCCAAATTATTTGCATGAATAAGCAACTTGAACTTAATCCAATTTATTTAGTTATTTAGTAAGTTCTAGAATACATTGCATATATTGTAATACAAAAAATGTGAGTTTAAATCCCACTATACCAGTGAGAATTTGAATTCAGGTTTAAACAATCTGAGTAAAAGTGACCACGAAACTGTCAGAATATTGTAAAAACCCAACTGGTTCACTAATGTCCCTAAGGGAAGGAAATGCAGGCCTCGTCAGCGCTACCCGCAAACCAAGAGTGATTTTTTTCAAAAAAACATTAAAAATTATTATAGAAAAATCACTTGGTGAAATACAATACTTTATCTGTGAAAGTACTTAATTTGTTTTAAACAAAGTAATACTGTTTGAACTAATTAATACTGCAAAATGCAGACACTCAAATTTTTAAATTAAGAACTATTCAAGGAAAATGTTTTAGTTTGTCACTGCTGTGTATTGACAAAATTGCTAATGTATCAACTGCACTGTTGTAGAAAGTATCACGCCATCTGGGAACAGGATTAAAAGAAAATTAATGACTTTAGCTTGCTTAAAGTTATACTGCCATTTCTGTTTATATAAGGAGTGGGAATTGACTCCTGAATGCACTAAAGTTAAGTGGTGCGAGACCCCTCCAAGAGGCTAATTTACACCACTTGATTTTCAGCTCAGGTTGAGTCTGATGTGAAGCCAGATTAAAAAGTTTGAGTTTTCTTTTGGTTATCAATTCTTTTTATGGTGCACACGCAAGTTACAATATAATTCCATGGTCCGGTCCCAATCTGGCTCTGGAATACAGTGGTACAAGGCCTACTGGGAAGGTTTCTTGGTTTGTGGAACCACAAAACCAGAAGGAGGATAGTCAGTCCATCCTCTTTCTGCCAGTTCTTTGCTAGAGCAATCTAGAACTAATCCCTCTATCCTGCTTTCTTCCTATACCCCTGTTTCTTTCCCTGCTTCAAATAATTATCCACTTTTATCTTAGAAGCTGCAGTGGTCTCTGCCTCACCCATTCTCTATGATAAGGCATTACATGCTCCAAGAAATTCCCCATATCTCCTCATTTTCTTGGTGAAGATTTTAAATTGATGACCCCTCCCCACTGAATCCCGAACCAGAGGAAATCGTTTTTCCATATGCACTCCATCAAAATTCTTAGTAATTTGAAAAATATTAAATCTCCTCTTAACTTTCTCTATTACACCAGAAATAGTCCAAGGGGGAAAGATTTGGTTGGTTAGCGTCTCCGGGGGGCGCTAACAACTTACTGCACATGTGCAGCGATTTTAGCGTCGCCCGCGAAATTGAACTGGCGGTTTGCGGTGGTGCTAAACACTACCACCACGGTCTCCTGCGCCCAGAGATCGTGACGTCATCCAAGCGCGTAGTGCCTTGGACCGGAAATTGATTCTCGTCCCCTGCCTCAGCGCCTGCCGCTAGGAACGACAGGTTAAAGGGAGACGGTTTGCAGTCGGCTGGGAGTGCGCTATTTAAAGGCGTGCACTTCCTGTTTTTTCCTGTCGGCAATCAATTCTGCATACGCAGGTTGAGAGGAAGAGGCGCGTCTGGAGACATTTAACGGTTTCCGACTTCAAGGAGTTTTTTTTTTAGAAGGCTCCGCTTCAGCAAGGAGGTGGTCACAGAGCTCTGCCACCTCCTGCAGCCAGAGCTCCAGCCTCAGCTCAGGACCAGAACTCTGTCGGTGGCAGTGAAGGTGACAGTGGCTCCTTGCAGGCTTCAACGGGGGATATTGCAAACATCTCCCAGTTTGCTGCTCATTGCTGCATCCGGGAGGCCACAAATGCTCTCTACAAAAGGAGAAGGGAGTATATCTCATTCCCCATGACCCAAGACAAACAGCGTGAACGTGCATGTGGCTTCGCTAGGATAGCGAGCTTCCCCATGGTTCAGGGCGCCATTGACTGCACGCTCGTGGCATTGCGGGCACCACATGAAAATGCAGGTTTTCCACAACCGCAAAGGCTACCACTCTCTGAACGTGCAGTTGGTGTGTGACCACAGACAGCGCACCCTCGCCATCAATGGCCGCTATCCTGCACCAGACTGGTATCCCAGACCTGTTCCAACCACCGCATCAACCTCATGGCTGGCTCCTCAGGGACAAAGGTTATGCACTCTGCACCTGGCTAATGACACCGCTCCATAACCCCAACACTCCTGCAATGAGAGCCATAGCAGCACCAGCAACCTCATTGAACAGATGATCGGCGTGCTGAAGCAATGGTTCTGGTGTCTTGACCACTCCCTGCAGTACTCCCCTGATCGAGTATCAGTTTTCATTGTGTGCTGCATGCTTCACAACCTTGCCGTTCTGAGGACCCAGCCATTGCCACCAGGGATTGATAGACCACCTCAGGAGGAGGAAGAGGGAGAGGAGGAGGATGAAGAGGAGGAGCAGCAGCAACAAAGTGCGAGGGAGACGCTCAATGTTGCTTCTGCAAGGACCGTTCGTGAATGCCTCATAACACAGCACTTCCACTAAATGACAAAGAAGATGGCATTTGGGATCAACAACCACATCATTACAGCCATCCCGCATCCCCTATGACCGGCCAAAGTTCCAATGAGAAACATGAGGAAAATTGTAACGTTTAAATAAAAAAGTTAATTCTTCTGAACAACTGTGTCTTATTAAGCACAACCAATAACAAACAAACACAATAATTTATTAACAAAGACAACTGGTTCTTAGCGCATCGAAATAATTCTTAAACTGAATATATTTACAAACACATCCATCTTTGGTACAAACACTCCCCCCATTTTGTCAAAAATTTCTAGTTCTTCACACTCCCCCCCCCCCCCGGCTCCCAACACTACTGCTCCTCCGTAATGTGGCCCCAGTGGCTGCAGCAAGGCTGGCGGAAGGCTGCTGAATCTCGGAGACAGAGACTGCAGATGGCATATCCCTCACTCCACCATTACCATCAAGCCAGGGGGCTAACCCTGATTCAATAAGGAGTGTAGAAGAGCATGCCAGGAGCAGCACCAGGCATACCTAAAAATGAGGTGCCACACAGGACTACATGCATGCTAAAAAGCGGAAGCAGCATGCTATACACAGGGTTAAGTGATCCCACAATCAACGGATCAGATCAAAGCTCTGCAGTCCTGCCACATCCATCGTGAATGGTGGTGGACCATTAAACAACTAACGGGAGGAGGAGGCTCCATGAATATCCCCATCCTCAATGATGGTGGAGCCCAGCACAAGTGCAAAAGACAAGGCTGAAGCGTTTGCAACCATCTTCAGCCAGAAGTGCCGAGTGAATGTTCCATATCGGCTTACTCCCGAGGTCCCCACCATCACAGAAGCCAGTCTTCAGCCAATTCAATTTACTCCACGTGATATCAAGAAATGGCTGAGCACACTGGTTACAGCAAAGGATATGGACCCCGCCAACATCCCAGCTTTCGTGCTGAAGACTTGTGCTCCAGAACTAGCCTGTTCCAGTACAGCTACAACACTGGCATCTATCCAACAATGTGGAAAACTGCCCAGGTATGTCCTGCCCACAAAAGGCAGGACAAATCCAATCCGGCCAATTACCGCCCCATCAGTCTACTCTCAATCATCAGCAAAGTGATGGAAGGTGTCATCGACAGTGCAATCAAGCGGCACTTACTCACCAATAACCTGCTCACTGATGCCCAGTTTGGGTTCCGCCAAGATCAATGGACAAAGGAGCTGAATTCCAGAGGTGAGGTGACTGCCCTTGACATCAAGGCAGCATTTGACCGAGTGTGGCATCAAGGAGCCCTAGTAAAACTGAAGTCAATGGGAATCGGGGGGAAAACTCTCCACTGGCTGGAGTCATACCTAGCACAAAGGAAGATGGTTGTGGTGGTTGAAGGTCAATCATCACAGCCCCAGGACATCGCTGCAGGAGTTCCTCAGGGCAGTGTACAAGGCCCAACCATCTTCAGCTGCTTCATCAATGACCTTCCCTCCAAAATAAGGTCAGAAATGGGGATGTTCGCTGATGACTGCACAGTGTTCAGTGGCATTCACAATTCCTCAGATAATGAAGCAGTCCATGCACGCATGCAACAAGACCTGGAAGACATTCAGGCTTGGGCTGATAAGTGGCAGATAACATTCATGCCACACAAGTGCTAGGCAATGATCATCTCCAACAAGCGAGAGTCTAACCACCGCCCCTTGACATTAAATGGCATTACCATCGCCGAATCCCCCACCATCAACATCCTGGGTGTCACCATTGACCAGAAACTTAACTGGACCAGCCACATACAGGAAACTTTCTGGTATCCGGCATGGACGGGACCGACGTGGTGCCGGTTCATCAAAAATTCCGGCTAACCGAACGCTATAGTAAAAAATACGGAGCTGAGAGCTCCGTATAAAGCAACAAACCCTGTACAGCTTCAGAACAATCGGCACAAGTTGCAAGCGTCTCTGTAGCTTAGCAACAGCTGCAGCTACACCCTTGCACAGCAACAAATGGAGTAAAAAAAGTAATAAAAGTTATCTGAACCTACTCCTGATTTTTGCCAGTTAACCGACATTTCCGGTTATTTAGGGGCCGGTTAATCGAAAGTTTCCTGTAAATACTGTGGCAACAAGAGCAGGTCAGAGGGTAGGTGTTCTGCAGCATGTGTCTCACCTCCCGTCTCCCCAAAGCCTTTCCACCATCTGCAAGGCACAAGTAAGGAGTGGGATGGAATACTCTCCACTTGCCTGGATGAGTGCAGCCCCAACAACGGTTGAGGCTCGACACCATCCAAAACAAAAGCAACCCGCTTGATTGGCACCCCATCCACTCATTTCTCTTATTTGGAAGGAGGAGGGCATGCCAGGGGATCTCAGAGATACCGTAATCGTAACCATCTTCAAGAAAGGTGACAAGTCGGATTGCGGTAATTACAGAGAAGTCTCCCTGCTGTCTGTTACAGGGAAAGTCATCACAAGAATCCTCCTCAATTGCCTTCTCCCAGTGGCTGAAGAGCTCCTCCCAGAGTCGCAATGCAGATTCCGCCCACTAAGGGGCACAATGGACATGATCTTCACTGCATGTCAACTACAAGAGAAATGCAGGGAACAGCACCATGGCCTTCTTTGACCTCACAAAGGCCTTTGACACCGTCAACCATGAGGGATTATGGAGTGTCCTCCTCAAATTCAGCTGCCCTCAAAAGATTGTCACCTTCCTCCGCCTGCTTCACGACGACATGCAAGCCGTGATCCTGACCAATGGATCCACCACAGACCCAATTCACGTACGGTCCGGGTTCAAGCAAGGCTGTGTCATCGCACCAACGCTCTTCTCGATCTTCCTGGCTGCAATGCTCCCCACTGGAGTGGAGCTAATCTACAGAACAAACGGGAAACTGCTCAACCTCCGTCGCCTCCAGTCCAGATCCAAGGTCATCCCATCCTCTGTCATCAAATTACAGTACGCAGACGACACTTGCGTCTATGCACACTGTGAGGCCGAACTCCAAACCGTCATCAACACCTTCACCGAAGCGTACGAGAGCATGGGCCTTACACTAAACATCCATAAGACAAAGGTCCTCTACCAACCTGCCCCCGCCACACAGTACTGCTCCCCGATTATCAAAATCCATGACGAGGCCTTGGACAATGTGGACCACTTTCCAAATCTCGGGAGCCTACTGTCAACAAGGGCAGACATCGATGACGAAGTCTAACACTGCCTTCAGTGTGCCAGTGCAGCCTTCGGTCGCCTGAGGAAGAGAGTGTTTGAAGACCGGGACCTCAAACCCAGCACCAAGCTCATGGTCTACAGAGCAGTAGTGATACCCACCCTCCTGTATGCTTCAGAGACATGGACCATATACAGCAGGCACCTCAAAGCACTGGAGAGGTACCACCAACGCTGCCTCCGCAAGATTCTGCAAATCCATTAGTAGGATAGGCGCACCAACGTCGGTGTTCTCGCTCAGGCCAACATCCAACATCGAAGCTTTGACCACGCTCGATCAGGTCCAATGGATGGGCCACATCGTCCGCATGCCCAATACAAGACTCCCAAAACAAGCGCTCTACTCGGAGCTCCGACGCGGCAAGAGAGCCCCAGGTGGGCAGAGGAAACACTTCAAGGACACCCTCAAAGCCTCCTTGAAAAAGTGCAACATCCCCACTGACACCTGGGAATCTCTAGCCCAAGACCGCACAAAGTGGAGGAGAAGCATCCGGGAAGGCGCTGAACACCTCAAGTCTCTTCGCCAGGAGCAAGTGGAAGCCAAGCGCAAACAGCAGAAGGAGCGCACATCAACCCAAGCACCCCACCCATCCGCCCCTTCAACCACCGTCTGCCCCACCTGTGACAGAGACTGTAGGTCCTGCATTGGACTCATCAGTCACTTGAGAACTCACTTTTAGTGTGGAAGCAAGTCAACCTCAGTTCCGAGGGACTGCCTAAGAGAGAGAGACCCCATCCACCACCTTAAATATTCACAACCTCCACCACCAGCGCACCGTGGCTACATAGTGTATCATCTACAAGATGCACTGCAGCAACTCGCCAAGGCTTCTTCGGCAGCACCTCCTAAACCAGCGACCTCTTCCACCGAGAAGGACAAGGGCAGCAAGCGCATGGGAACACCACTACCTCCAAGTTCCCCTCCAAGTCACACACCATCCTGACTTAGAAGTATATCGCCGATCCTTCATCGTCGCTGGGTCAAAATCCTGGAACTCCCTACCTAACAGCACTGTGGGAGTACCTTCACCACACGGACTGCAGCGGTTCAAGAAGCTGGCTCACCACCATCTTCTCAAGGGCAATTAGGGATGGGCAATAAATGCTGACCTTGCCAGCGGTGCCCACATCCCATAAACAAATTTTAAAAAAACACGCGGCATGGGATCTGGGTCCCAACGGTGTCTCTGCAAGTCAACCATCCTCTGCAATGAGGCAAGAATGGGATTGAGGGTTTGTGCACAAATGACAGCTGTGCTGGTGGCAGACTGCTCCTAGCCAGTGCATCCATGCTGTTGGGTACCCTTGCCATTGCACCCAGGAGCTCAGTAAGCATGCTCATCGCCTGAGTATTCATCGCTGCGATACCGAGGTCCTCATCCAAGTCCTGTGCAGCAGAACTCGTGCATGCACTCACCCTTCAGGGGGATGGCCCCCGAGCTTCCTTTTCCCCATGGCGTTGCTGCGGCCGGCTGGGTCTCAGAGCTTCACCCACATCAGAGCCAAATCCTCTGCTCCGCTCTCGTGTTGTGAGGGGGAAGTGGTATGAGAGAGGAGAGAGGGTTGATGTACATACTGTTGCTGTCCCCAAAGGGGGTTGACCTCTCCGACTGCCACAGTGCCCACGACATGGCTCTCTATTCTGTGCACTCGCTCCACCAGCTGTTTGAGGGGGTGCAACTCCGCCTGAGCTCCTCCCGTACGTTGTTGTTCCCTCCTGTTATGAGAAAGCTTGGCCTGCAAGAAAAAGGACAGCTTGTGTGAGTCTGCAGCCATGTGTTTGGCAGATGTGCCTACCATAGTTGAATAGCCGTTAATGTCTGCAAGGTGTGAGAAGTAGATGTGACTTTTAGTAATGAGCATAGTTCTTGGGTGAGTACTGGGGATTTGTCAGTTTATACCGTCTGTGCAGAGTGTGGTTGAGATGGTGGGATGTAGAGGTATTTCAAGCATCTACTCACCCTGACCATCTGAGTGAGGTTGTTGAACGTCTTGCGGCACTGGTTGAGAGTCCTTTAGACCAGGCTTCTTGACGAGATGTAATGGGCCACCTCCCTCCACATCCTTGTGAACTCCCGGGGCAATGGTCTCCTGCCAGTGTCTGGGACAGCGCTGCCCGTTGGCGTTCTACTGCCACAACCAAAGCCTCCAATGTCTGGTCGCTAAACCGCCGAGCTCTCTCCCTGGGCCTCTGAGCAGCCATGATATTCGTGGTTCAAGATTTGCACCTCCTTGCAGGCCCAAGTCAAAAGCAGCAATGAGCAGGGTGAGGCTGTGCAGCATGATGGACCCTCCCCTTTAAGGACTGGAAGGCACCAGTCTGTCTGAGTACAAGGTAATTGACAGCGCATGAGCTTGAGTAGTGTCCTGAGGTAGCGCCCCGTTCTCCGTCGTTAGCGCCCTAAGAGAAGTGTGTAGCGCTTGATTTAGCACTCCAATCACCTCCAGGGGCACTGGAGATGAATTTCTTGGTTGCCGGCGATAATTTGCACCGGGCGCTAAATTTTGCACCCGGCCGATGTTAGTTCAAAATGGTCGATACCGAATTTCGCCCCCCCCCGCCCCCCCAAGCATCTCAAATTTCTTATAACTCCAGTTTTATCATCTCTGGTGAATCTACACGAGACGCTCTCTGACTTTAATGTCCTTTCATAAACTCGGGTGCCTTAAAACTGCCCACAGTACCCTAACTACAACCTAACTATTGTTGTATAGAAATTTAGCATAACCTCTTAATCTTTATTCTGTCCCTATTTATAAAACCCAAACTGCTATTAGCCTTTCTATGGTTTTGTCTACCTGCACTCACACTTTCAAGGAATTATATATTTGAACTCTAGGTCTCTATGTTTATCCACCCCTTCAACACAGCTACCTAGACCCCAATCTTGAAGTCCCTCGCTAAACTTCTTTGCCTTTCTACCACTCTCTCCTCCTTTAAGAGGCTCCTTAAAACCTACCACTGTGACCAAGGCCTGTTCTAATATTGCCTTATGTGACTCGATGTCAAAATTTGTTTGATAATCACCTCTGCAAAGCAACGTTGGGACTTTTTACTACGTTAAAGGTGCTATATAAATGCAAGTTGTTGTTGTTGAATGTATATTCCCATTCCTTATTTTTCCTCCTAAGCTATATTACTTCAGACTCCTCCACATTATATCTGCCAATCCTTAAGTTTTTTACATTCATGTCACCTGTTAAGACATTAACTAGCTTTTCCTCAAGTATATCCTCTGATGGTTCAGCAATAATTAATTCGCTTACTTCCCCAGTCTGCAAACTCACAAACGTCAACATTTGCCAGATGAAAACAACTATCTGATGGAGAATAGTTGGATTTTACAGGTCAAATACTCACTCTGCTTCAAAGAGCTAATATAATAATCATCTGAAATAAAGTTTCTGTATCCTGGCTGACTTGTATGTCAAACGACCTGCCTGCACTCACAGCTTGGGGTAGATTTTTCAGTTGGGTCTTCCAACAGGTGTTGGGTTATTGTACTGACACCATCTGATTTGCTGAAGTCAGCTTCACTTACATATTAGGCATTGCATTAAACACTCACCAGAAGTTGGGTTGGAAATTGCAAGTGAACAAACAGTGGCTGCTTACAAGAGGTAAATTTGTATAGGTTGCAACCACTTCAAAGGTAAGAGGCAACATTTGAAATAAGAATATTGCTAGCCTTTACAAAAGCCTGAATTTGTGATCGGAGGCTTCCCGCGGGAGGATGTCTCCGATCATCAAAAAATCTATGCATTTACCTGGTGGTCCGGGAGATACAGAGGCTTATGATCCTGAGCCTTTCCTGGTAGAAATGCGTAGAAGCCCACGTATCCCAGGGGCGCATGCGGTTCGCAACACCCCTGGGATCACGTGGGCCAGCCCAACCAATGAAAGAAGGGAATCCTCATTCATACTTACGGGGACAGAACTGTCATAAGTATGAATGGGGATGACAAAAAATACACAAACACATGAATTACATTTTTTTAAATGACATAAAATTAATTAAAATGACATTTAACTAAAAATAAACTTACCTTATTGAACAGGGTTTCTAATGTATAAGTGAGTGATAAAATTTTATTTTACTATTTTTTAAAACTCTTACGCTGGTAAAAGCAGGCCTTGCACTTGCTTTTACCAGGTGTAAGAAGTCCACGGCCTTTCAGCGAGCGGAAGTTGGGCAAATAGCACAACTCTCCGCCCGCGAAGGCCCTCCTCCCGGGGATGCGGAGGATGTGTCAAGAAGACAGCAAGTGCCGGGTTTCAGCGCATGCGCTTCGCATGCCTAAACCCGGAACTTGCGCGGCCCTTGCGCACCTCGTACGCACCCGTAGGGGTCACAAAATATGGCCCAATAGTTTGAATGTACACCGACAGGTCTCCCATGAGTGAGTCAGAGGATACATGGTTTTATATCACAGAGTATTCATGCATGTAAAGCAAAACATCAGGGCCACTGATTTACAGCGAATGAGTAAGCCAATTCCATTTTTATTAAATGTTAGTCTGGGATGTTTACTGGTGCATGGGGGATCGAATTCCATAACCTTGTCCATTATTCTGTGGTGGGTGAATGGGATTTGGTGTGAGTTTGGAGGATACAGGCAGCAGAGTTTTGGATGAGCTTAAGTTTATGGAGGGTGGAAGATGGGAGGCCGGCCAGGAGAGCATTGGAATAGTCAAGTCTAAAGGTAACAAATACATGGATGAGGAATTCAGCAGCAGATGAGCTGAGGCAGGGCCGGAGTCGGGCGATGCTAGAGGTGGAAATAGGCAGTCTTAGTGATGGCGTGGATATGTGGTCAGAAGCTCATCTCAGGGTCAACTACAACACCAAGATTGTGAACAGTTTGGTTCAGCCTCAGACAGTTGCCAGGGAGAGGGATGGAGTCGGTGGCTAGGGAGCGGAGTTTGGAGCAGGGACCTTTTCCCAATATTTAGTTGGAGGAAATTTCTGCTGATCTGCTCCTGGATGTCAGACAAGCGGTCTGACAATGTAAAGACAGTAGAGGGGTCTAGAGAGGTGGTGTTGAGGTAGAGCTGGGTGTCTTCAGCGTACATGTGGAATCTGACGCTGTGTTTTCGGATGATGTCGCTGTGGGGCAGCATGTAGATGAGAAATAGGAGGGGGCCCAAGGATAGATCCTTGGGGGACACCAGAGGTAATGATGTGGCAGCAGGAAGTCCTATTGAGAAAGGTGTTTGAAAATCAGGCAACTAATGAGAGGACAAGTTACATGAACATTCCCATGGCAGAGCAGCAAATAAGTGCAAACGTTAACCCTGAAGTGTTTACAAGGGTCTTCAACCAAAAGTACCACGTGGACAATCCTATTCAGTCTTTGCTTGCCGTCTCTACCATCACAGATACCAATGTCGAGTCGATTTGGTTAAGTCCACAAGACATTAAGCCAAAAGCAAAATACTGCCAATGCTGGAAATCTGAAATAAAAACAGAAAATGCTGGAAATACTGAGCAGGTCAGGCAACATCTGTGGAGAGAGAAACAGAGTTAACGTTTCAGGTCAAAGACCCTTCGTCAGAACTGGAAAAAGTTGGAGATGGAGCAGGCTTTTAAGCAAGTGTAGGGGCAGGGAAAGGGGGAAGGGGAGGAAAGAACAAAAGGGAAGATCTGTGATAGGATGGAAGGCAGGAGAGATTAAGAGACAAAAGGGATGATGGTGCAAGGCAAAAGGAGGTGGTAATGGGACAAATTAAGAAACAAAAGATGACCCTAGATGAAGTGCAAATGGCAATGGCAGAATGATCGACAGCTGCCGTGTGAGAGAGGGAAAAAAATGAAAAAATGATAGGGGCAGAGGTTATGGTCTGAAATTGTTCAACTCGATGTTAATTCCAGAAGGCTGTAAAGTGCCTAATCGAAAAATGAGGTGCTGTTCCTCGAGCTTACGTTGAGCTTCATTGGAACAGTGTAAGAGGCTGGGGACGGAGAGGTCAGAGTGGGAGTGGAGCGGAGAATTAAAGTGACAGGCGACCGGAAGCTCGGGGTCACCCTTATGGACTGAACGGAGGTGTTCCGCAAAGCGGTCACCCAATCTGCGTTTGGTCTCCCCAATGTAGAGGGGACCGCATCATGAGCAGCGAATACAGTATACTAAATTGCAAGAAGTACAAGTAAATCGCCGTTTCACCTGGAAGGAGTGTTTGGGGCCCTGGATAGTGGGAAGGGAGGAGGTAAAAGGGCATGTGTTGCATCTCCTGCGCTTGCACGTGAAGGTGAAGGGGTGTTGGGGGTGATAGAGGAGTGGACCAGGGTGTCATGGAGGGAGCGGTCCCTTTGGAATGCTGAAAGGGGAGGTGAGGGGAAGATGTGTTTGGTGGTGGGATCACGCTGGAGGTGGTGGAAGATGATCCGTTCAATGTGGAGGCTGGTGGGGTGAAAGGTGAGGACAAGGGGAACCCTATCGTGGTTCCTGTAGTGATCAATAGCATGTCATTCTATAGTGGACACTAGGTGGAGCTGTGTAGAGCTGTATAAAAAACCTGCAAGGGGACATAGACAGGCTAAGTAAGTGGGCAGAGATTTGGCAGATGGAATACAATACTGGAAAGTGTGAGGTTATGCACTTTGGCAGGAAAAATCGTAGAGCAAGTTATTATCTTAATGGCAAGAAACTTGAAAGTACTGAAGTACAAAGGGATCTGGGGGTCCTGGTGCACGAAACTCAAAAGGTTAGTATGCAGGTGCAGCAAGTGATTAAGAAGGCCAATGGAATGTTGGCTTTCATTGCTAGGGGGATAGAATATAAAAATAGGGAGGTATTGCTTCAGTTGTACAAGGTATTGGTGAGACCGCACCTGGAATACTGCATACAGTTTTGGTGTCCATACTTAAGAAAGGACATACTTGCTCTCGAGTCAGTACAAAGAAGGTTCACTCGATTAATCCCGGGGATGAGGGGATGGACATATGAGGAGAGGTTGAGTAGATTGGGACTCTACTCATTGGAGTTCAGAAGAATGAGAGGCGATCTTATTGAAACATATAAGATTATGAAGGGGTTGGATCGGGTGGATGCAGGGAGGATGTTCCAGATGATGGGTGAAACTAGAACTAGGGGGCATAGTCTTAGAATAAGGGGCTGCTCTTTCAAAACTGAGATGAGGAGGAACTACTTCACTCAGAGGGTGGTAGGTCCATGGAATATGCTGCCCCAAAAAGCTGTCGAAGCTACATCATTACATAAATTTAAAACAGAAATAGACAGTTTCCTAGTAGAAAAGGGAATTAAGGGTTACGGGGAGCGGGCAGGAATTTGGACATGAGTCTAGGTTCGGATAGGTCATGGCCCTGTGGGTAGCGGAGCGGGCCCAGGGGCCGTGTAGCCTGATCCTGCTCCTGTTTTCGTGTGTCTAATGCTGTTAGATTCAGGAGATAGTCCTGTCATAGTGGATTGGCGGTTAGGATCAGATCAGCCATGATCTTATTGAATGGCGGAGCAGGCTCGAGGGGCCAATTGGCCTACTCCTGCTCCTATTTCTTATGTTCTTATGTTCTTATGTATATAGCTGTATGTTTAAGACTACATTACCCATGAGGCACTAGGCTACCCAGAAGGCAACAGTCAAGATGGCAGCCTGCACACAGGAGCACACATGGAAGCCTCTACAGATACTGTACCTAGAGAACGTGTACTGAATAAATAACTAGCTAGAAGCTAGCTGTGTTCATAATAAGAATGTCTAGTTATTAATGAACATAACATGGTACCAGGGTGGTGAAGGTCTGCTGAAAATTGTGAAAAGCGACATGGAGAATTTGAAGCCACCAGAGCGTTTGAATCTCGAGGGAAATGTCGACTACAATTGGCGGATTTTTAAACAACAATTCGAACTCTACATTGCAGCCTTCAGATTCGGTACGAAGCCAGACGCAAGGAAGATAGCGTTGCTGCTTACGGTTGCAGGCCCACAGGCGATAGAGGTATTCAATACATTTGTATTTAATCCAGCGGAGAACAGAGAAAAATTAGAAGATGTGCTAAAAAAATTTGATGCACATTGCTCTCCCAAAAAGAATGAGACGTATCAAAGATACATCTTCCGTTCTCGGACACAGCAACAAAATGAGACTTTTGTTAGCTTTATAACTGATCTGAAACTGAAAGCACAGACATGTAATTTCTCTGAGCTCAAAGCATCCATGATTCGTGAGCAGATTGTGTTTGGTATTCATGATAAAAAAGTCAGGGAATGTCTGTTGAGAGAAACCGAACTAAATTTGGAAAATGCAGTGAAAATATGCAAAGCCAGCGAGCTAGCTCGAAAGCACGCGAAGACTTTCAGTGAAATCAATAATGATGCAAATGTAATGAGTGATAATGCTGCTGTCGGTGCTGTGTCCTACAAGGGGAAGAAACGTGGGCAGAACAGAAATGAAAAGCAATCGGAGGATGAAATTTTTAATTGTAAACGCTGTGGTTACAAACACCAGTTAAGACAATGCCCAGCATTTGGAAAAATGTGCACAAAATGTAATGGAAAGAATCACTTTGCCAAACAATGCTTTTCAAAAGTAAAAACGACGAAAGGGCAACGAGTTAATGTGATTGAGGACACTGATGTAAGTGATACATTTTTTGTAGGAATGGTGTCATGTGACGATATCAAAAAATATACAGAAAATGTGCAGCCCTCAGAAATAGACAATGTTGAACATAAAGTTAATGCCGTAAAAGAGGACAAATGGATGATCCCACTGCAGATAAATGGAGCATTAGTTACATTGAAACTGGACACTGGGGCAAAAGCAAACTTAATCAGTATGAGTGACATTAACAATATGAAAGAAAAGCCCAAAATACAGAAAAAGTCAGTACTACTGAAGGACTATAATGGACAGAAAATAGATAGCTTAGGTGTATGCAGACTTAAAGTGACAGTCAAAGACAAAGTGCATCATCTCATGTTTTCTGTTGTGGCTGAAAGGCTTGATTCACTACTGGGTGACAAAGCTTGTGAGGACTTAGAACTGGTCAAAAGAGTCTACCGTATAAACTGTGCCATAAGCAGACCAGATGACTCGGTGGATTCTGTAGTGAATAATTTCCAGGATGTGTTCAAAGGATTTGGAGTTCTACCATTCACTTACAAGATCCAGCTAAAGCAGAATGCTCAGCCAGTGGTACATGCTCCACGAAGAGTTCCAGCACCCCTGTGTGACCGGCTCAAGAATGAACTGGACAGAATGACCACACTAGGAGTCATCAGGAAAGTCGAAGAGCCAACAGACTGGGTTAACTCCATGGTATGTGTAAAGAAAAAGAACAATGATCTAAGAATATGCATAGATCCAAAGGACTTAAATGCAAACATAAAACGTGAACACTACCAGATTCCCAAGCGAGAAGAAATCACCAGTGAAATGTCAGGTGCCAGATACTTTACAAAGCTCGATGCCTCACAAGGATTTTGGCAACTAAAGCTGGATGAAGAGAGCACCAAATACTGTACCTTTAACACACCATTTGGCAGGTATTGTTTCCTCAGAATGCCTTTCGGGATAATATCTGCATCTGAAATCTTTCATAGAGCGATGGAACACATAATTGAAGGTCTGGAAGGAGTTCGGGTCTATGTTGATGACATCATCATCTGGGGCTCCACACTGAAAGAACACAATGAGAGACTGACTAAAGTGCTACAGAGCATACGCCGGAATGGACTGAAGCTCAACAAAGCCAAGTGTCAGTTTGGCGTCCAGGAAGTCACTTTCCTAGGAGATAATCTATCTGGTAAAGGAATAGAGCCAGATATGGAAAAAGTAAATGCCATACTCAAAATGCCCCGACCCACTGACAAAAAAGGAGTGCTACGCATCATGGGGATGATAAACTTCATTGGAAAGTTCATTCCTAACTTGTCAGCCAAGACAGCCTGTCTGCGAGACCTGCTACATAAAACAAATGAGTTCGCATGGACAGAAAGACATGAACAAGAGTGGGTAAACCTCAAAACAGTGCTGACAACCACACCTGTACTCACCTTCTTTGACCCAACCAAAAGAATCAAAGTGTCAATGGATGCATCAAAAGATGGCCTAGGTGCGGTCTTGCTACAAGCAGATGGTGAAGATTGGAAGCTTGTTGCCTATGCCTCCAGGTCTATGACTGACTCTGAGTGTCGATACGCCCAGATTGAAAAGGAATGTCTAGGCTTGGTAGTTGGACTAGAAAAGTTTCATGGCTACATATATGGACTTCCCACCTTCACAGTTGAGACAGACCACAGCCCTCTGGTTGCCATCATAAAAAAAAACCTGAATGAGATGTCTCCAAGGATTCAACGACTCATGATGAAGCTGCAAAGATATGACTTTGAACTGATCTACACACCAGGCAAATACATAGTGTTAGCAGATGCACTATCCCGAGCACCCACAATGAGTCATGTGAGCTCTACTGAAGAAGACGTGGATGTTCATGTGAGTATGGTCACTGCTGCGCTGCCCGTGTCAGACACAAAATCAAAGCAAATAGCAGAAGAAACAGTAAAAGATACAGTATTACAAACAGTAATAGAGAACATTCATCATGGTTGGCCAAAAGGTTCCTGTCCAAAATATTTTCACATAAGGTCAGAATTGAGTGTCGCAAGTGGACTATTACTAAAACAGAACAGAATAGTCATTCCACAGGCTCTACGTCAAGACATGCTCAAAAGGATTCATGAGGGACACCTCGGAATTGAAAAATGCAAAAGGAGAGCAAGAGACACTGTTTATTGGCCTGGCATAAATAAGGACATTGAGAACATGATAGGCAAATGTGAGACATGTCAGAAACACCAAAGCAAACAAGCAAAGGAACCAATGATAGTAGCTGACATACCAACAGCAGCATGGCAAAAGGTTGGTATGGACCTTTTTCATTTAAATGGTAAAGACTATCTAATAGTGATTGACTACTATTCTAACTATCCTGAGATGGCGCTGTTCTCAAGCACCACAGCAAGCAGTGTCATAATGCATGTGAAATCCATCTTCGCCAGACATGGAATTCCCAGGATTGCCGTTAGCGACAATGGTCCGTGCTTCAACTGTAAGGAGTGGCAACAGTTTGCAGCACATTATGACTTTCAGCACATCACATCCAGTCCTTTGTATGCTCAGTCAAATGGTAAGGCAGAGAAAGGTGTTCAAGTTCTCAAGCAGCTACTGAAGAAAGCGACAGAAAGCAAGTCTGATCCTTATCTCGCCCTGCTGAGCTACCGAGCCTCACCTTTAGACTGTGGTTCTTCACCTGCTGAACTACTAATGGGTCGCAAGTTGCGCACCACGCTACCCTGCTGTGCAAAAGAACAGCAAAGTGAAGAACTGAGACAGAGACTTCAACTGTTAAAGCTGAAACAGAAATCATACTATGACAAGTCATCCAAAACTCCAAAACCATTGACAAAGGATGATGTTGTCAGGATTGAGGATCCAGATGCATGGAACAGGAAAGCTACAGTTCTTGAGGAAGTAGGACAAAGGTCATACACTGTTAGAACTGAGGAAGGACAGATTCTCAGGTGGAAACGCCGTTCCCTCCTAAAAACACAAGGGACTATTCAAGACCAGATTGATGACAATGCCGCAACTGCATCTTGTCATTCACCGCCAGAACAATCTCATGAAGACACATCAGACTTACCCGTGTTGAGAAGATCCACACGTGAAGTAAAAGAGCCTGATAGACTTAATCTTTGAGTACAATGTAAAGCTTTGAAAATGTGTTGACTGTTTTGATAATGTTTATGTTTATAGAGCACTAACAAAAGTGTTACTGATATTATCTTTATTGTTTTCTTGAAAGTTGATTGATATTGATTTTGTTAAACCTCAAAGATAGGGGGATGTAGTGATCAATAGCATGTCATTCTGTAGTGGACACTAGGTGGCGCTGTGTAGAGCTGTATATAGCTGTATGTTTAAGACTACATTACCCATGAGGCACTAGGCTACCCAGAAGGCAACAGTCAAGATGGCAGCCTGCATACAGGAGCACACATGGAAGCCTCTACAGATACTGTACCTAGAGAACGTGTACTGAATAAATAACTAGCTAGAAGCTAGCTGTGTTCATAATAAGAATGTCTAGTTATTAATGAACATAACAGTTCCGGGAGGGAGGGAAAGGGGTGAGAGCAGAAGTGCGGGAAATAGAATGGACAAGGTCAAGGGCCGTGTCAACCGCAGTTGAGGGGAATCCTCGGTTGAGGAAAAAGGAAGCCATGTTGGAAGCACTAGTATGGAAGGTGGCATCATCAGAGCAGAAGCGGCGGAGACGGAGAAACTGGGAAAATGGAATAGAGTCCTTGCAGGAAACGGGGTGGGAGGAAGTGTAGTCCAGGTAGCTGTCGGAGTCAGTGGGCTTATAGTGAATGTTTGTCAATAGCCTAACCCCAGAGATGGAGACAGAGAAGTCGAGGAAGGGAACAGTCGGAGCTGGACAATGTGAAGGTGAGGGAAAGTTGGAAATTGGAAGCAAAGTGAATGAAATTTTCTAGTTCAGGGCGAGAGCAGGAAAAGGCACCGATACAGTCATCAATGTATTGGAAAAAGAGGTGAGGGCGGGGACCTGAGTAGGGCTGGAACAAAGAATGTTCCACATATCCCATGAAAAGGCAGGCACAGCTAGGACCCATGTGGGTTCCCAAAGCAACACCTTTAATTTGGAGGAAGTGAGTGGAGTCAAAGGAGAAGTTGTTCAATGTGAGAACAAGTTCAGCCAGGCGAAGGAGGGTGGTGGTGGAAGGGGACTGGTTGGGCCTCTGCTCAAGAAGAAGCAGAGCACCCTCAGGCCATCCTGGTGGGGGATGGAGGTGTAGAGGGATTGGTCCAGTGAAAACGAGACGGTTGGGGCCAGGAAACTGTTAAAGTGGCGGAGGGCGTCGGAAGAGTCGCAGATGTAGGTGGGAAGAGACTGGACAAGGGGAGAAAAAAAGAGTCGAGATAGGAAGAGATAAGTTCCGTGGGGCAAGAACAGGCTGAAACGATGGGTCTACCAGGGCAGTCCTGTTTGTGGATCTTGGGAAGGACGTAGAAGCGGGCTGTGCGGGGTTGGGGAACTATGAGGTTGGCGGCCGTGGAGGGAAGATCTCCAGAGGAGATGAGGTCTGATATACCTATCAATTTATCCAATGAAAAGCGACGAGTTAAGAAAGTAACTATAGGTTTTTATTGGCTAAATAACAGAGCCCACCCTCATGGGTGATCGGATCCAACAAGGAGGAATACCAGCCAGTCGACCACCTTTATACCTGGGCAGGTAGGTGGAGCCGTGGGCGGAGTCAGCAGTGGTCAGCCCAGGTATAACAGCGTGACAAGAGGCGACCTCGTATAGTGATACAACAGTGTGAACAGTGATAACCATAGAGTAACGATATAACAGTGATAACTATAGTGTAACGATAGTGAACGATAAAAGTGGTTTACCACATTCACCCCTTGTTTAGATTTGAGTCCGGCGGGGTGAAGTGTACTACCAGTTCTGGTATGTCAGTCTGTCCGGAGGCCTCGTAAGCCTTTCTGATCGTCGCAGCGGCGGTGTTGCATTATCCGGTGTTAATGCTGGTGTCTGCGTGGTCGGCGAAGGCTCGTGGGGTTCCGGCATGCCGTCTACCTCGGGTGGCATTGGGGGGGTGGTGGGGGGGGAGGTAACAGTGGTGTCTCAGGAGTGCCCGAGGGTGCGAGGTCTCGTAAGGAGACTGTGTCCTCCCGCCCGTCTGGGTATGCCACATAGGCGTACTGCGGGTTGGCGTGCAGGAGGTTCACCCTCTCGACCAGGGAGTCCGTTTTATGGGCCCTCACGTGCTTTCGCAGCAGGACGGGCCCCGGAGAGGTCAGCCAGGTTGGTAGCGTGGTTCCTGTAGTCGACTTCCGTGTCTGGGTGGATGAAACTCTCCGTGCTTCCGCTGTCGAACAGGCAGGTCATGGCATGGCCGTTTACTTTGATGTCCATCATGGACTTGGACAGGTGGTGCGGGCGGGCTTGGTCCAGTGTGACGGAGGCTAGTGTATAGCTGAGCGAGTTGCTGTCGTCTGCGGGTGAGGCGGTGGTCGGGTCTGGAGGCACGGTGGCGGTCGAGCGTGGTGGGTAAAATGGCGGCGCCCACGAGGTTGGACAAAATGGCGGAGAAGATGGCTGCCCCCACAACTCACATGAGGCACTGCTGGTGTCGGTTGCCTGGATCAAAGATGGCCGCCCCCATGGCTCACATGTGGGGATGCTGGCCTCTGTGGCCTTGATGGAAGATGGCCGCCCCCACAGCTCGCATGAGGCACTGCTGGCCTCTGTTGATCTCCCTCTGCAGGCCTTTGCAAAGTGGCCTTTCTTCAGGCAGCTCGAGCAGGTCGCGTTTCTGGCTGGGCAGCGCGCCCTCGGGTGTTTCGCCTGGCCGCAGAAGAAGCAGCCGGCGGCCCGATCGCGGGGGTCCGATGTCGCAGCCGGTACCGGGGGTGGCGGTCCCGATCGGGTCCGGGATGCCGACGCTGAGGTAGGTCCCAGGGGGGCTGCTGCGGGGGGCATTGCGGTCGGGGTCGGTCCCGAGTCCCAGGGTCGCAAATTAAAGTACCTGGAATATGCCTCGAGGTCCCGATGGGCCACTTCTAGGGAGCGAGCGAGGGCTGCAGCTTTGTCCAGGTCGAGGTCCTTTGCTTCAAGCAGTCTTTGCCGTGAGTAGTCGGACCGCAGGCCTTTCACGAAGGCATCACGGACATTGTCTTCAGTATTTTCTGCCGCCGTTACCGCTTTAAAGTTACAGTCCCTGCCGAGTGCTTGTAGCGCCTGTAAAAATTCATCTACAGACTCTCCTGGTTGTTGCGGGCGGGATCTTAGGAGGTGTCTGGCATACATGGAATTTACCGGGCTCTGGTACTGTCGTTTCAGCCGGTTGATGGCGTCCTCGTATGTTTTAAGGTCCCGGATGAGTGCGAATACTTTAGGGCTCACTTGGGCGGTCAGAACTCTTAGCTTGGATTTCTGAGGCACGCCGGATTCTCCCAGGTAGGACTCGAAACAGCTCAGCCAGTGTTCGAAGTCGAGGGCTGAGTTTGCTGCCTGTGGGTTTAGATCCAGGTACGGTGGTCGGAGGGCTCGCAGCCAAGCCGGCTGCTGTGGCTGTTGTAGCTGGGCGTCTGGCTGGTCGTTTGGCTGCTCGTCTGGCTGCTCGTTTGGCTGCTCAAGTAACGACATTTTAAAATTTAGCCAATAAAATTGATATACCTATCAATTTATCCAATGAAAAGCGACGAGTTAAGAAAGTAACTATAGGTTTTTATTGGCTAAATAACAGAGCCCACCCTCGTGGGTGATCGGATCCAACAAGGAGGAATACCAGCCAGTCGACCACCTTTATACCTGGGCAGGTAGGTGGAGCCGTGGGCGGAGTCAGCAGTGGTCAGCCCAGGTATAACAGCGTGACAAGAGGCGACCTCGTATAGTGATACAACAGTGTGAACAGTGATAACCATAGAGTAACGATATAACAGTGATAACTATAGTGTAATGATAGTGAACGATAAAAGTGGTTTACCACAAGGTCAGTGACAGTCTTGGAAATGGTGGCTTGCTGTTCGGTAGTGGGGTCATGGTCCAGGGGCAGGTAGGAGGTGGTGTCAGAGAGTTGGTAGGTAGAGGTCGGTTCGCCAAACAACAGCAGCACCACCCTTGACATTAAGAAGTGGCTGAGTGGAACTGTGAAGGCTATGACCCCTGACATCCAGCTGCAGTGAAGATGATCTGTGCACCAACACTTGCTGACCTCCTAGCCAAGATATTTCAATGCAGCTATGCCATTTGCCTGATATTGTGGAAAATATCCAGGTATGTGCTATCCACACACAAAAAAAGACAAATACAACCCAGTCAATTACCAACCCATCGGCAAATGAACGGAATGTCATTAATAGTATCATCAAATGACACCTACTCATCAATAGCTTGTTGACTGATATGCAGTTTGGACTCTGCCAGAACCATTCGGCCCCAGACCTCATCACAGCATAGGCTACCAGACATGAACAGAAGAGCTGAATGGAGACATGAGAATAGCTACCTTCAACAATAATGTAGCATTCAATGGAGTATGGCAAAACAGAGCCCTGGCAAAACTGATGTCAATGGGAAAACTTTTCAGTGCCTGGGGTCATAAGTGGCACACAGGAAATTAGTTGTGGCTGTCAAGAAGCCAATCATTGCACCACTAGGACATCACATCTGGAGTTCCTCAGGGAAAGATCCTCAGTCCATTCATCTTCAGTTACTTCAATGACCTTTCCTCTGCCATAAGGACAGAAATGGGGTTGTTTGCTCCATTCATAACCCCTCCATAATGAAGCAGTCTATGTCGGTCTACAATAGTCATAGAGTCATAGAGTCATAGAGTCATAGAGTTTTACAGCACAGAAAGAGGCCCTTCGGCCCATCGTGTCTGCGCCGCCCATCCCTCCCTGTCCAGTCTAATCCCATTTTCCAGCATTTGGTCCATAGCCTTGTATGCAATGGCATTTCAAGTGCTCATCCAAATGCTTCTTGAATGTTGTGAGGGTTCCTGCCTCTACCACCCTTTCAGGCAGTGAGTTCCAGCTTCCAACCACCCTCTGGGTGAAAAAGTTCCTCCTCAAATCCCCCCTAAATCTCCTGCCCCTTACCCTGAATCTGTGCCCCCTTGTTATTGACCCCCCTACTAAGGGAAAAAGTTCCT
The DNA here is from genome assembly GCF_052327205.1 of Somniosus microcephalus. Taxonomy (NCBI): domain Eukaryota; kingdom Metazoa; phylum Chordata; class Chondrichthyes; order Squaliformes; family Somniosidae; genus Somniosus; species Somniosus microcephalus. The sequence goes on from NC_140994.1 coordinate 59,666,045, forward strand.
CTTTATCTACCCTATCTATGCCCCTCATCATTTTGTACACCTCAATCAGGTCCCCCCTCAGCCTTCTTTGCTCCACGTACTTGGATAATATCCAGGCTTGGGCTGAAAAGTGGCAGATGACATTCACGCTATACCAGGCAATGAGCAGCTCAAACAAGAAAAAGCCCAGTTATTTTCCCAACGCTGAGATCCCCCATTATCAACACCTTGGGCCACTATTAATCATAGGTTTAACTGGGCCAGCCGTATCAACACCATGCTAACAAGAGCAAGGTAGAGGCTGGGTGCTCTGCAATGAGTAACTCACCTCCTGACTCTTCAAAACCTCTCCACCATCTATAATGCTCAAGTCAAGAGCGTGGATGGGTACAGATCCAACGGGACTCAAGCACACCATCAAGGACAGAGCAGCCCGCTTGATCAGCACCCCTGCCATTGGACTCAATATTCATTATTGGTATACTATGACTGCAGTACATACAATTTATAAAATACACTGTAACAGTTTGCCAACCTTTACTTCAACAGCACCTCTCAGCCCCACGACCTTTATTGCTGAGAGGGACAAAAGCAGCATCATAAAAACACCTTCACCTCCAAGTCGCACATCGCTGACTTGGACATATACTGCTATTCTTTCATTGTTGCAGAGTCATAATGCTGTAATTTTCTACCTAACACCAGTACGCAAGCACCATCACAAGGACTGCAGCAGTTTAGGCAGAAGGCGCATCACCTACTTCAGGTTTTGCCAGCATCATCCATATTTTGAGTACAAAACCAGGTAGGCCTCAGAGCAGTGCGAGAGGCGGCAGGAATCGCGGAGCGGTGACAGTACAAAAGGCTCCCAGAGATCAGGTAGGCCTCAGTGCGGTGCGAGAGGCGGCAGGAATCGCGGAGCGGCAGCAGTACAAAAGGCTCCCAGAGACCAGGTAGGCCTCAGTGCGGCACAAGAGGCAGCGGGAATCACGGAGCGGTGGCAGTACAAAAGGCTCCCAGAGACCAGGTAGGCCTCAGTGCAGCGCGAGAGGCGGCGGGTATCGTGGAGAGGCAAGTATAAAAGGCTCCAAGAGACCAGGTAGGTGTACTAATCTCCATTCTCCGAACTCAGAGGGAAGGAGAGAAGTAAAAAGTAATCGAAGTGTAACGTCACCAGAAAGCAGGTAAGTGATTGGTTGGTGAGTATTTCTCTCTTTTTTAAACTTAAACTCTGTGGTTTATAGTTTCTAAAGTCTCTGTGGTGTAGCGGGGACTGTTTGTAAATCAGGGCCCTTAAATATACCATTTAACTGTAGTGTAATTGGTGGGATTGATTTGATTTAATTTAATTGCAATTAATTAAAGGGTAAGTCATGGCAGGACAGCCCAGTGCCGTGGTATGCTCCTCCTGCACTATGTGGAAATTCAGGGACACTTCCTATGTCCCTGACAACCATGTGTGCAGGAAGTGTGTCCAGTTGCAGCTACTGGCAGACCGCATTGCGGTGCTGGAGCAGCGATTGGATACATACTGGACCATTCGCAATGCTGAGGACGTCGTGAATAGCACGTTTAATCAGTTGGTCACACCGCAGGTAAAGGTGACACAGGCAGAAAGGGAACGGGTGACCAACAGGCAGAGTAGTAGGTGCAGGCAGCTAGTGCAGGGGTCCCCTGTTTCCATCCACCTCTCAAACAGATATACCACTTTGCATACTGATGGGGGGGATGGCTTACCAGGGGAAGGCAGCAGCAGCCAACTTCCTGGCACCAGGGGTGGCTTTGCTGCACAGGACGGGAGGAAAAAGAGGGGTAGAGCTATAGTAATAGGGGATTCTATTGTAAGGGGAATAGAGAGGCATTTCTGCGGCCGCAAACAAGACTCCAGGATGGTGTGTTGCCTCCCTGGTGCAAGGGTCAAGGATGGGTCAGAGCGGCTGCAGAACATCTTGGAAGGGGAGGGTGAACAGCCAGTTGTCGTGGTGCATATAGGTACCAACGATATAGGTAAAAAAACTGGATGAGGTCCTAAAGGCTGAATATAGGGAGTTAGGAGGTCAATTTAAAAATAGGACCTCGAAGGTAGTAATCTCAGGATTGCTACCAGTGCCACATGCTAGTCAGAGTAGAAATAGAAGAATATTTCAGATGAATACGTGGCTAGAGGAATGGTGCCAGGGGGAGGGATTCAAATTCCTGGGACATTGGAACTGGTTCTGGGGGAGGTGGGACCAGTTCAAACCAGATGGTTTGCACCTGGGCAGGGCCGGGACCGATGTCCTGGGGGGAGTGTTTGCTAGTGCTCTGGGGGAGGGTTTAAACTAAAATGGCAGGGAGTTGGGAACCTGAGCAGGGGGACAGAGGAAAGGGAAACAAGGATAAAAGCAAAAGATAGGAAGAAGAAAAACAAAAGTGGCAGTCAGAGAAATCAACGGTTTAAATCAAACATGACCACAGTAAATAATAATTCTAATAGGTCTAAGAGCGTTAAAAAGCAAGCCTGAAGGCTTTGTGTCTTAATGCAAGGAGCATTCGTAAAAAGGTGGATGAATTAGCTGCGCAAATAGAGGTAAACAAATATGATTTGATTGGGATTACGGAAACATGGCTCCAGTGTGGCGAAGGCTGGGAACTCAACATCCAGGGGTATTCAATATTCAGGAAAGATAGGCAAAAAGCAAAGGGAGGTGGGGTAGCATTATTGGTTAAAGAAGGGTTTAACACAATTGTAAGGAAGGATATCAGCTCTGATGATGTGGAATCTGTATGGGTAGAACTGAGAAATACCAAGGAGCAGAAAATGTTAGTGGGAGTGGTATATAGACCTCCAAACAGTAATGCGGAGGTTGGGGATGGCATTAAAAGGGAAATTAGAGAAGCATGCAAAAAGGGCACAGCAGTCATCATGGGTGACTTTAATCTACATATAGATTGGGCTAACCAAATTAGTAACAATACTGTGGAGGAGGAATTCCTGGAGTGTTTACGGGATGGTTTCCTGGACCAATATGTCGAGGAACCAACCAGAGATCAGGCCATCTTAGACTGGGTATTATGTAACGAGACAGGATTAATTAGCAATCTTGTTGTACGAGGCCCCTTGGGTCGGAGCGATCATAATATGATCGAATTCTTCATTAAGATGGAGAATGAAGTAGTTGACTCAGAGACTATGGTCCTGAATTTACATAAAGGAAACTATGATGGTCTGAGGCGCGAATTGGGTAGGATTGATTGGGGAATATCACTCAAAGGGTTAATGGTGGATAGGCAATGGCAAACATTCAAAGACCGCATCGATGAACGACAGAATTTGTTCATCCCAGTTTGGCATAAAAATAAAACAAAAAGGTGACTCAACCGTGGCTAACAAGGGAAATTAGGGATAGCATAAGATCCAAGGAGAGGACATATAAATTGGCCAAAAAAAGCAGTAATCCACTGGATTGGGAGCAGTTTAGGATTCAAAAAAGGAGGACAAAGGGATTAATTAAGAAAGGGAAAATAGAATATGAGAGTAAGCTTTCAGGGAACATAAAAACTGACTGTAAAAGCTTTTATAGATATGTGAAGAGAAAAAGATTGGTGAAGTCAAGCGTAGGTCCCTTGCAGCCAGAATCAGGGGAATTTATAATGGGGAACAAAGAAATGGTAGACCAATTAAATACATATTTTGGTTCTGTCTTCACAAAGGAGGACACAAATAACCTCCCAGAAATGTCAGGAAACATAGGGTCTGATGAAAGGGAGGAACTGAAAGAAATCAGTATTTGTAGGGAAATGGTGTTAGGGAAATTAATGGGATTGAAGGCTGATAAATCCCCAGGGCCTGATAATCTACATCCTAGGGTACTTAAGGAAGTGGCCCTAGAAATAGTAGATGCATTGCTGATCATCTTCCAACATTCGATGGAATTTGGAACAGTACCCATGGATTGGAGGGTAGCTAATGTTACCCCACTATTCAAAAAAAGTGGTAGAGAGAAAATGGGGAATTACAGACCGGTAAGCCTGACATCAGTAGTGGGGAAAATGCTAGAGTCCATTATAAAAGATGTAATAGCAGAGCACTTGGAAAGCAGTGACAGGATCGGACAAAGTCAACATTGATTTACAAAAGGTAAATCGTGCTTGACTAATCTACTGGAATTTTTTGAGGATGTAACTAGTAAAATAGATAAGGGAGAACCAGTGGATGTGGTGTATTTGGACTTTCAGAAGGCTTTCGATAAGGTCCGACATAAGAGATTAGCATGTAAATTTAAGGCACATGGGATTGGGGGCAAGGTATTGACTTGGATAGTGTGGTGTATGTGCCTTTAAGAGCCCCTGTGTACTGTAATGCCGGTAGTGGCCACTCGGGCTATATAAGCCTGTATAGTGTCTTGTATCTTTTCGTTCACCTCCAGACTTTGTTCAGTAAACCCCTGTTAAACCAACTCCTGCATTCCGTGTCTCCATTAACACATGGATACAACAGTGGCGATGAATTGGAAACGGACTTACCTGCAATTCGGCACCACCTCAAGGAGATCGATTCCTCAGACGAAAGTCGAAGAAAAAAAAAACAAAAAACTGTGGTTTCACCAGCTAGCCGGGCTGGTGGCAGGTACTGCAATAATCCTTCCTGGGCGGCGGGCTGGGGCTCGATCGGCTGGCTCTGCAGCGGGGCCAAGCAGCGAAGGCGGAGGCATACAGAGACGGAGGGTGGAGCACTCGGGAGACGGCCAGCGCTGCAAAGCAGGTCGGCGTTCGGACCAAGCAGAGGGAGAGAAAAGTCCCAGAGAGTCCGATGGGAACGAGTCTCCAACTATTAAAAATATCTGTATAAATAAAAACCGCGGAGAACAGCGTTGTCAGCAGCGGCAGCGGCGGGAAAGCGCGGGAGGTGCCATTTTTTCGCGGCAGGGAAGAAAGGAAAGCGCGGGAGGAGCCATTTTTTTTCAGGATGCCTAAGACTGACAATATTACTGCTTTCAATAATGATGTAGAGGATTGGACCACATATGTGGAAAGAGTGGAGGTATATTGCACAGCGAATGAAATAGAGGATGATAAAAAGGCATCGGTACTTCTAAATCTGATGGGCGCAAGGACATACGGGCTGTTACGAAACTTAATCACTCCAGCCAAACCGATGGACAAGAATTTTAAGGAGATTGTTGATACCCTACAGGAGCACTTAAACCCAACACCGCTGCTGATAGCGGAACGATTCAAATTCTTCAGGAGGAATCAGCACAAGAATGAAAGTAACGCTGATTACCTCACCGAATTAAGGAAGCTGTCAAAGCACTGCCAATTCGGGGCAGGACTGGCAGATTCTCTTCGAGACAAATTTGTCTGCGGTCTCCTAAGTGAAGGAACACAGAAAAGACTACTTTCTGAGAAAGATTTAACACTTGACAAGCCTTTCAGTGTAGCTGTATCATACGAAGTAGCAGCAAGAGGAGCTGCAGAGATACAGCAAAGGCCACAGGACTTCGGCACCCATGAAATGACACAGGGTTTCGAGAGATGTTATCGCTGCGGCAGATCCACCCATGACCAGAGGGACTGCTGGTTCAAGGACAAAGCATGCAGGCAATGCGGAAAGATGGGACACATCGCACGTGTATGCCGATCTGGAAACAAAAAATCCACTGACAGAAAAAAAATCAATAAGGAAAAGTACAGAAAGGTACAAATGATGACGGACAGTAGCTCCGAAGAACAGAAGAGCAATAGCAACTCCGGAAACCTCACGATAGCGGGGTCCCCAGTTAAAATGGAGCTAGATACAGGATCAGCTCTGACCATCATAAGTTGACGGGATTACGAACGGCTATTTCCGCATATACCTTTGAAAGACACATCCATTATCTTCAAAACATATACGGGGCAGAAAGTATACCCCAGAGGGAAAATAAGGGTGCCTGTTGTATACAACGGCAAGGAAATACAGAAGTTGTATTTATACGTTCTGCAAGATGGTGGTCCACCGCTGTTGGGACGTGAATGGATCAGGAAGATACGTTTAGACTGGCACTCCATTCAGGCACTGACGGTAACCAGTAAGAAAAAAAATGATGACGTCATACCTGAATGATTAAAAGACATCTTGGCCAATGCCAAAGAAGTGTTTCAACAGGAACTAGGAACCTTGAAAGGCATCACCGCCTCAATAAAAGTGGAAGATGCGGCAATTCCCAAGTTTTTTAAGGCAAGGCCGGTGCCATACGCAATTCATCCAGCAGTCGAGGCAGAGCTGGAGAATTTGGAAAAGGCAGGCGTGTTATCCAAAATAGATTGGAGCGAGTGGGCAACACCCATCGTCCCGGTCATGTAGAAAACGTTGAATAATGATAAATCTGAAGAACAGAGAAAAATTCGCATCTGTGGGGACTTCAAGGTGACTGTAAAGCCGGTCCTTCACACGGTACAGTATCCTCTTCCGAGGATAGAAGATATTTTCGCCTCACTATCCGGAGGGAAACGTTTCACCAAAATTGACTTGGCACAGGCATATCTACAGATGGAGGTGGAGGAGGCCTCTAAAAAGTATCTCACGATAAACACGCACAAAGGCCTGTACCAGTACAATCGACTGGTTTTCGGAGTAGCATCGCCTCCAGCTATCTGGCAAAGAGCTATGGAGCAAGTCCTGCAAGGGATTCCGGGGACTCAATGCTACCTAGACGACATCCTTGTAACAGGAGAAAACGACAATGAGCACCTTGCCAATTTGGAGCAGGTGCTCACTAGGCTGAGAGAACGGGGCCTACGAGCAAATCGCCCCAAGTGCGAATTTTTCCAGAAACAAATATCATATTGTGGCCACATAATTAACGAAGAAGGGTTGCATAAGTCACCTGAAAAAATTGAAGCGGTCATAAAAGCCCCAGCGCCTGAAAATGTCTCACAATTAAGGTCATTCCTGGGATTGATAAATTACTATCATAAATTTTTACCGAACATCTCAACTGTTCTGCACCCTCTTAACGAACTGCTACAAACGGAAGAAATTTGGAAATGGAGCGAAGACTGTAAACGTGCCTTCCATAAATGCAAAGGCTTGATCACGTCCAAGGAAGTTTTGGCTCATTACAACCCATCACTGCCAATCAGACTGGCGTGCGATGCATCCCCTTACGGCGTAGGAGCGGTATTATCGCATAGATTCCCTGATGGCTCGGAGCGGCCGATAGTTTTTGCGTCACGCTCATTGAACTCAGCTGAGCGTAACTATGCCCAGATCGACAGGGAAGCACTCAGCCTGATATGGGGAGTGAAGAAATTCAACCATTACCTACACAGACAAAAATTTACCTTGTTGACTGACCATCAACCCCTCGTCTCCATATTCAACCCTAAAAAGGGCGTTCCCATTATGACAGCGCAAAGGCTACAGAGGTGGTCCCTTTTCCTAGGGGCACACCAATATGACATAGAATACAAAGGATCAAAACAGCATGGAAATGCTGATGGTTTATCGCGTCTACCGTTGCCAACGGTAGAAGAGGCACCTACAGTGGACCCAGTGGAGATGTTCCACTCAACCATAGTGGAATGTCTACCAGTAACAAATTCTACCATTGAAAAGGAAACGAGAAATGACCCGACTCTCTCACGAGTCTACGATTTAACGGTGAAGGGATGGCCAGCACATGGCGAACCACTGTTGCCAGCATTCTCACAAAGAAGAGAACAGCTGTCAGTGTGCCGAGGAACCTTGATGTGTGGATCCAGAGTGGTGATTCCACCCAAACTCCAGGATAAAGTGCTAAAGGAGCTTCACGAGGGGCATCTGGGTGGAGTGAAAATGAAGAACCTAGCCAGAGCGTTTGTGTGGTGGCCAGGTATCGATGGAGACATCGAAGAAATGACCAAGGGCTGTCTAGGATGCTAGAAGGTTCAAAACGCCCCACCACAAGCCCCTCTACATCCATGGGAGTGGCCCTCATCTCCATGGCAAAGGGTACACATCGACTTTGCTGGTCCATTTATGGACTCAATGTTCTTAATCGCGGTTGATGCACACTCCAAGTGGCCGGAGGTAATAAAGATATCCTCCACCACCACGGAAAAAACCATCACAGTATTAAGGACCATATTTGCCAGGAATGGGCCGCCTGAACAGATCTGTTCTGATAATGGACCGCAATTTGTGTCCGAAGAATTCAGGAAGTTCTTAAAGAACAATGGAGTTAAGCACTACACATCCGCCCCATACCATCCCGCCACCAATGGATTGGCTGAAAGGTTTGTCCAGACCTTCAAGAAAGCCATAAAGGCCATGGGTAATGAAGACATAAAAATACAGCATAAGGTAGATAACTTCTTGTTTGCATACAGGAATGCAACACATGTGGTTACAAACCAAACTCCCGCCATGATGTTTTTCAATAGAAGACTAAGATGCCGGCTGGATTTGATCAAGCCAAACATCAGAAGGGACGTAGAGAACCGGCAATTTCAAGGCATGAATGAAAGGCCAACTAGAACCTTCCAGATAGGTCAACAAGTTTTGGCCCGGGACTACCGTACCGAGAAATGGCAGCCTGGAACTATTTGCACACGACTAGGACCGCTGATGTATACCGTGGACATTGGAGAAAGCATAATAAGGCGCCATGCTGACCAGATCATAGAGTCATCCGAAAAGGGACAACCTACACCACAACTCTATACGCCTAATGATGAAGCAGAGATACCCATAGTATCTACCTCCGATCCGGTGATACTGGAACCAGATGAACCCGACACTGGCATTCAAGCCGAATCGACCTTGCCAAAAGAACCTACTACACCACCGAAAACTACGACACCACCGAGGCGTTATCCAGACCTAGTCAGGAAGCCTCCAGAGAGACTAACTTATAATTGAGTAACTGCAGCAAATGTGTAGATTATTGTTCTTGTAAACATGTTAATTAATGATTACTTAAAAATGTTATGTACTGGTTGTCTAGAAGGGGAGGAATTGTGGTGTATGTGCCTTTAAGAGCCCCTGTGTACTGTAATGCCGGTAGTTGCCACTCAGGCTATATAAGCCTGTATAGTGTCTTGTATCTTTTAGTTCACCTCCAGACTTTGTTCAGTAAACCCCTGTTAAACCAACTCCTGCATTCCATGTCTCCATTAACACACGGATACAACAGATAGAGAACTGGTTGGCAGATAGAAAGCAAAGAGTTGAAATAAACGGGTCTTTTTCCAAGTGGCAGGCAGTGACTAGTGGGGTACCGCAGGGATCGGTCCTTGGACCCCAGCTATTCACAATATATATTAATGATCTAGACAAGGGAATAAGATGTAATATCTCTAAATTTGCAGACGACACAAAGCTGGGTGGACGTGTGTGCTGTGAGGAGGATGCCGAGTAACTACAGGATGATTTGGACAGGTTGGGTGATTGGGCAGAAGCATGGTAGATGCAATATAACGTGGATAAATGTGAGGTTATCCACTTTGGTGTCAAGAACAGGAAGGCAGATTTTTATCTGAATGGCAATGTAAGATTACACAATAATTTTGAAATTTTGTACAGTTCTGAAGATTGATTTTTGATTAAAGAATACCTGGGTAGAATATGCCTTTAAAAATCCAGGGATCAAAATGGCCATCAGACCTCGTGGCAGAAGACAAAAGACAGCCTCTGTTCAAAGCACGGGCTGACAAAAAGGACTTGAAAGGCAACCTGTGTGTGTCTGTGAAAAAGGATAATCAAAGATGGCTGTCCGACCTCGTGGCAGAAGACACCACACAGTCTGTGTGCATATGAAAAGGAAAATCAAAGATGGCTGAACAAGGATTTAGAAAAAACCCCAGCCCCTGAAGCAATGGAGTATCTAAACTGTCAATCAAAGGCAGTTCAGGGAGTTTCCCTGCAGGACAATCGATGTTTGTTTATAGAGAGTCTACAATGTTGACACAAAGGATTAACCACTTGAGACTGCCAATCAATTGCAGTTGGGCATGACCATAGGACAATCAGATTGTTTACACTAACATCCAAGGGCTGTTTACTCAGCAATTAAGGAAATAGACACGCTTTTTTTCAAACCAAGACAGCTCTATTCAAACCCATCACGATGAATGGGGTTACATTCAAAAACCCATCATACATTCAAAAACCCATCACAAGGGAAATGGATAATTCATCCAAACCCCATCACAGTCAATGGGGACATCGGATCCCTTTTGTTTAGCCCAGATGCATCCGGATTTGGGCGGGAAGATTTCGGCCCCAAATGGGGTATAAGATAGCTTCTCAAGAAGCCATCTCTCTCTCTCTGCAGCCTCACCTCCGTGCCCCATCTACAAGTCGGGAGCCTGCCCAAGGGAGTGGAATACCAGCAGTTACTTTTAAACACTGGGGTATTTCCATTTTCAGGGTGGTGAAGAATCTAAGACCGCAAGGGCATGGGGCAGGCATTCGTTGGTGAGCATACATTTTCTGGCCCATTACAAGGCAACTTAGAATAGGTATAGGGGTGGGAAATAAAGGGAATTTTGTTAAATCTGTAATTTTAGTCAATTTTCCCTCGTTGTGTCCATTTTCTCCTCCCCTATTTAAGTAACAGTGTTGCACTAAGCAGGAAAGTGCTGTAGTGGACACTAAGTGTGCTGTATTAAAAGTGCTGTATTTAAGTAACAGTGTTGCACTAAGCAGAAAAGTGCTGTAGTGGACACCAAGTGTGCTGTATTAAAAGTGCTGCATTGAAGTAACAGTGTTATGTTAAGCAAAAGTGCTGTACCAGGCATAAGTGTCTTGTATCGATTATTTTTAAGTTGTTTCTTTCTTTTTGTTTCAATAAATACTGGTCTGTTTTGCATCCAACCACGAGTCACATTTTTTTTCTGTCTACATCGCTACCGAATAAGTCCGGCGGTCAGAACCAGGAATAGGGGAGCGATTCGAAACTGCACGGGGGTCCCTGGAGCAGCTCAGAGGCTTCTGACTGGCCAGAGACAATAACCCCAACCCCGCTAATTAATTCCTACAAAATGGCGACCACGGCAGAACCGTCGGCAACGGTGTGCGATGTGGCAGACAGTGGTTTGGGTCTGGAAAGAGCAGCAGTTATTGGTTTTCTTTTTATCCCACTGCTTTGTTTGTGGTTAGGTGCCCACAGGCTTGGGGAAGTCACCCGCAGGCTTAGGGAATCTAGAGCAGAAAGTTGGGATAGGGAAAGGGAGGTTGAAGAATACCAGGCCAAGATAGAGCGCCTGGTGGTCCAGTTTAGTGAGGGCAAAAGCCACACAAGGTACGAAGTAGAGTACCTGAAGTGCCTAGTTGCAGAGGTCAAGAGCAATGAGATGAGGGTGCGGGAGAAGAACGCTCGCCTCGTACAAGAAATAAAAGAGCAGGAGGAAAAGGTTAGGGAGGTAAAGGCAGCATATAAGCTGGCCTGCGAGCAAGGGTTTGAGGAAGCAGATCATGGTCCCTGTAGGGCAGAGACAGAAAGCTTGAATATGGCTTTAAAAAGGGCAAAGGGGATGATATGTCTGATCAGCCCGAAGGCAGGTCCGAGCTTTCAGGAGCTCTGGCAGCAAAGGGGAGTGGAGGATGAGGTGGTAGAGACAGGAATTTCCCCCCCCCCCGGGTCGAGTCAATATTGGAGGCAGTGCGGTCTCTTCTGACTAGCCAGGGGAGAGTAGCAGCCACCACCGGTGCTTTGACCCCGTCTGCCCCATCCCACTCCCAGCAATGGCTAGAGCCAGCGCAGCCTGTTGACCTGTGTCCCTGCGAGAATGCTGTGGGGAGCAGGCCCTATGTTGAGATGGGGGTGAAGATGGTGCAGGGGAGATATTCAGTGGACACTGGAGCCTCCAGCACGGTGGTCCACTCGGAAGACCTGACCAATTCACCCCGGTCTAACGAGGTCCCATCTAGCTTAATGGGACCCACAGGCAGCTGGGAGTGAACCTGAGGACAGAAATCCCCAGCCCGCAGTGGGTACAAGCTCACAGGCTGCACAGGCAGGTGCTGTGGCTTGTGTTAGGGGAGGAGCCATTCATGACCGGTGTGAGTTGTTTAAGCAGGGGGACAGGGAAGGAGAGTTCTGGGACCCCTGTAGAGCAGGTCCGGTAGCAACAATCCGGGATAAGGGGGGCACACAGGGGATAGCTTTGGCCCCGGACCAAAAGCAGGTCCAGGCCCCTTAAGACTCCACCTTTCAAGCCGCCCTGGTAAGGGAAAAGGATTTCGAACAGGATTACTGACAGGCAGCCAGTTATATCAAACAATGCAAGTTGTTTGAGCCGGGGGCAGGGAAACAGGCTGCTGGGATTGTGCCTGAGATTAGAAATCCACAGCCTGCAGCGCGTACACACACACAGACTGCTCACGCAGGCGCAGTCATGTGTATGAGAGGAGAAGTCCCCCAGCACTTGGCCCGAGCGATTCCCCCTCTCTTGTGGGGCTCTGGGGAGGAGCCTGAACCAGGTTTTAGACCTGAAGGGGAAGGCTCTCAGCCACCGGCAGCCGGTGGCAAGGGATTGCCTGTCCCCAGCCCAGGTTTAGGAAGGGAGGGACCCGAAGGAGGAGGTCCCCAGCCAGCAGGGAGTGTGACCCGAGCTAAGGGTCTGCTTGCCGGGGTAGCCCCACCAGCGACACTCCCTAGGAGGTCTCTTCGGGTACCCCAGCCCAAGAAAGTATGGTCACCCACTTTCCAGGGGAGTAGGGCGGTCTCCCGAGTCAGGCAGAAGCCAAAAGGCAGAAGTCCCCAACCAGCAGCCATAAGCTGCGAGGGACCAGAAGTTGGAATCAGTCCAGCCACGCCGCAGGGACGGCTGTGGCAGCCCAAACAGGGATTAGGCTGGCCGCCCGGAGACGGGCGGCGCTTGTATATAGTTGCTTCAAGTAATGTGCAATAAAGGGTTAAGGTAGTATGTGTTAATTTTAGATTTTATATTGAAATTCAGTAGTGGTATTATTAGTGTATAAGTTTTAAGTATGATACCGTTCCAGAATTGTATTGTGAATCGAGGTCGCGGGACCTGATCACACTCCCCCGAGCCAGGGGATCTGGCTAGATGTTTTTTTAGTCTTTCCAGAGTTCCAGAAGATACAGAGGACCATCGTGTTTCGGGTGATTCGAGAAAGGAAGCACCCCTAGTCCACGAAGGAAGGGGTCTGCAGGAAGCAGATGCCCACAACATTTAAGCTGCTATTTGGAAATTCGATTAAGATTAAGAATTTACAAAGCTTGTTAATTATTGTTTGGAGTTAAGGCAACAAATTGCATATGCCTATGAATTGTTATGTTTGCATGGTGACATTTATGGCTGAAGAATAGTGCCATCTAATAAAGTGTCAGACAATTGCATTTTAAATAAAAAAAGGAAGCTCATTTTCTTCCATGTGTATTTTTAGCAGATATGTTTTGGCTTGGTAGTAATCCCATTAGAGATGTTGTATCATGTTAAAAAACTATGTTGCAAGTGGTGCAGGGGCATTGGACCCCTCCATGCTTGAATTATTGTGAATGCAAGTGGTGCAGGGGCATTGGACCCCCTCTGTGTATTGATTATTTAATTAATCTTGTTTTTCTGTCGATAGATGCCTATCATGTACTGCGAATCTCTCTGGGTAAGGGAGATGGAGGTGTCGGGGGATCGGAGATAGATTTAGAAAAGTATAAGGGAAGGTTGTTTGTGGGGGGTTAGAAATTATTGCTCACCTTTGGACAGGATACTACAAGCAAGTTTTAGTATCCGATGGGGGACTGTAAGATTTCGCAATAATTTCAAAATTTTCTACAGTTCCGAAGATTGATTTTTGATTAAAGAATACCTGGGTAGAATATGCCTTTAAAAATCCAGGGATCAAAATGGCTGTCAGACCTCGTGGCAGAAGACAAAAGACAGTCTCTGTTCAAAGCATGGGCTGACAAAAAGGACTTGAAAGGCAACCTGTGTGTGTCTGTGAAAAAGGATAATCAAAGGTGGCTGTCCAACCTCGTGGCAGAAGACACAAGGGAAATGGATAATTCATCCAAACCCCATCACAGTCAATGGGGACGTCGGATCCCTTTTGTTTAACCCAGATGCATCCGGATTTGGGCGGGAAGATTTCAGCCCCAAATGGGGTATAAGATAGCTTCTCAAGAAGCCATCTCTCTCTTTCTCTGCAGCCTCACCTCCGTGCCCCATCTACAACTCGGGAGCCCGCCCAAGGGAGTTGAATACCAGCAAGTTACTTTTAAACACTGGGGTATTTCCATTTTCGGGGTGGTGAAGAATCTAAGACCGCAAGGGCACGAGGCAGGCATTTGTTGGTGAGCATACATTTTCTGGCCCATTACAAGGCAACTTAGAATAGGTATAGGGGTGGGAAATAAAGGGAATTTTGTTAAATCTGTAATTTTAGTCAATTTTCCCTCATTGTGTCTGTTTTCTCCTCTCCTATTTAAGTAACAGTGTTGCACTAAGCAGAAAAGTGCTGTAGTGGACACTAAGTGTGCTGTATTAAAAGTGCTGTATTTAAGTAACAGTGTTGCACTAAGCAGGAAAGTGCTGTAGTGGACACTAAGTGTGCTGTATTAAAAGTGCTGTATTTAAGTAACAGTGTTGCACTAAGCAGGAAAGTGCTGTAGTGGACACTAAGTGTGTTGTATTAAAAGTGCTGTATTGAAGTAACAGTGTTGTGTTAAGCAAAAGTGCTGTACCAGGCATAAGTGTGTTGTATCGATTATTTTTAAGTTGTTTCTTTTTGTTTCAATAAATACTGGTCTGTTTTGCACCCAACCATGAGTCACGTTTTTTTCTGTCTACATCGCTACCGAATAAGTCCGGCGGTCAGAACCAGGAATAGGGGAGCGATTCGAAACTGCACGGGGGTCCCTGGAGCAGCTCAGAGGCTTCTGACTGGCCAGAGACAAGAACCCCAACCTCGCTAATAATTCCTACAGCAATAGATTGGGAGAAGGGGAAGTGCAATGAGACCTGGGTGTCCTTGTGCACCAGTCGCTGAAGGTAAGCATGCAGGTGCAGCAGGCAATTAAGAAGGCAAATGGTATGTTGGTCTTCATAGCGAGAGGGTTTGAGTACAAGAGCAAGGATGTCTTGCTGCAGTTGTACAGGGCCTTAGTGAGACCACATCTTGAGTATTGTGTGCAGTTTTGGTCACCTTATCTGAGGAAGGATATTCTTGCCATGGAAGGAGTTCAGCGAAGATTCAGCAGGCTGATACCTGGGATGGCAGGAATGACGTATGAGGAGAGATTGGGTCGATTGGGCTTGTAGTCGCTGGAGTTTCGAAGAATGAGAGCGGATCTCATTGAAACTTATAAAATTCTGGCAGGACTAGACAGACTAGATGCAGGAAGGATGTTCCCGATGGTTGGGGAATCCAGAACCAGGGGTCACAGTCTAAGGATAAGGGGTAGGCCTTTTAGGACAGAAATGAGGAGGAATTTCTTCACCCAGAGAGTGGTGAACCTGTGGAATTCTCTACCACAAAAGGCAGTAGAGGCCAATTCATTAAATATATTCAAGAAGGAGTTGGATATATTTCTTAAGGTTAAAGGGATCAAGGGGTGTGGGGAGAAAGCAGGGACCGGGTACTGAACTTGGATAATCAGCCATGATCACATTGAATGGCGGAGCAGGCTAGAGGGGCTGAATGGCCTACTCCTGCTCCTGTCTTCAATGTTTCTATGTTTAAAGTTAAAAGAAAAAGCTTGTAAATGATTGTTGTAATACAATAAAAGTATCTTCACCAATAAAGCCCATCTTTTTCTTTCATTACACCAGCGTGTACTCCTAATCAGAAGCATATAAAACTGAAAGGCAAAGATGGGATTTACACCAACGTATTTGCTTTAAATTAGTATGCATGTGTGCTGGGGCCAAGATACCCTTATGACTCCCACTGATCTGTAACAAAACAGTGTACTTGTGTGAGTTTAAAGAAATCTTTCCTTATGACTGATTGCATCTTCTCTCTGCATGTGGTTCTGGCCACCAGGCTCCTTAGAAGATATATTATATATGTAAAAGTTTCCATTATAGCCATACTGGTTCAGCATCCCTGCACAGTATATTGCACTGCAACAAATAGTCAATCCAGCAAATTATAGGTTTAAAAGATAAAAGGAATCAGCTTGAAGGTTGATCTCTCCTTCCTTCCAAGCATTTTGTCTATTATAGTTTATATGGTGGCCAAGGTGTGGTCTTTAGCTTGATGCTAAATTAACATGTGATGAGGATAAACTGAAGTGATCAAATACTTTACAGGATACAACAGTTAATTTTCTGCTTCAGTTGAATCCTTTTACACAACTTAGTGTGTGTGGGTGGATGGAGAGAAGAGCGTTTACATGCTCCTTCAATTATTCTCCAGTAAAGACTCAGTTATGAAGAAAATAAGCAAGCTTTCCAATATTTTAGCGTCATAATCACAAAATTGATTCTCATTCCAAATATATAATGAATGTTGAGGAGAATAATGTTGTAGGATGGTCCAAATGGTGATTAAACACATTCTATTTTGAGGACAGCATCCATCAAGACTTAAACCATATCAAAAGTAAATGATTTAAGCATAAACTTGCAATACCACACTTGCTCGGTTAGCCACAATAGCAGCCTAGTCTAGGCCACAACGGCCATGGATTTTTTTGCCACTATTCAGTTTCTCTATATTGGACTGGTTTTATTTGTGTGTTATGAAGCTTAGTACAGTAAGGCATCCAGAACTTGAGAAGCAGCTGAAATACTGGATAACTTGGAATTGACCACAAGCAGAGATTTAATGGACATGCGAGGCTTCATAAAGAGGCAAAGGAAGACCTGCCAGGTCCTAATAGCATAGTCTAAGGAGGTATTATAGAAAACACAAAACTGCTCATTGCACTTGTGTGAGAAAGAAAATAGCTCCTAACCTCTATCCAGCTACCTTTGATAATGAGTGTGTGTGAGTATCAGCTACTGAATAGGATAGGACTGAGCTTTGATGTAATGCGTCCTTCAGTTTAGTAGCTCATCAACACTTGCCGTTAAGGGTCACTAAAGAATGATGGCAATTGTGTGGAATGCACGCAATGAACTGCACACTAGAGGGGAGTCATCACTTTCAGTAAAGGACAGAAAAAAATTGTCAAGAAAAAATTACAAGACTACAAAGGGACGACAGAAAGGAGGAAAGCTTGATCATGTCTCATCTTAGGATATTGATTAGCCTTGCTGCTGCTATTGCATTGTGAGCAGACAACTGCCACTATTATTATAAAAACTGAAGGGCCATCGACCTGAAACATTGGGGTCAATTTTGCTGGAGCCGTCAGGCGGGGTTTCAGGTGTGTGGGGGGGAAAATCCCGAATTCGAGGGTCCTGACACCATCCCGCCCAAAACCCCACTCCACGCAAGTTTCAGAGGTGGCGGGTACCTGCCCCGCACTGGGACCTGCCGACCCCAGGCGGGAAGGGATTAGTGCCAATTAACTGCTTGTTAACAGGTAGTTAACAGGCAGTTTTTAGCCTAATCCCTATTTTGAGGGGTGTCTTGTGGGATTCCCGACGGCTCCAAACCACGCCAGGTTAGAGCAGGCGGGCCGTCGGGTTGAAGGAGTTGGAGGGGTCGCGATGTCGGTGTTCAGGTGAGTGATGGGTGCATGAGTGCAAAGGTAAGTGTGTTTGGTGTGTCTAAAGTGTGTAAAGAACTTTTACTTACCTGTACTTACCTTAACAGCCTTTCTTCCTGTAGGCGTCGGGAGCACATCACTCAGCCGGCACTTAAAGCTGAATGGCTGCGATCTGTGAAAAGTGACAGCCTTCAGGTTTGAGTGCTGCTGAGAGTTCTAACTGAGTCTGTGCAGAAGGACTCATGTTAGAACTCAGACTGTCAGTGTTTGGCAGCTTCAAACAGCTGTGAAACACTGATATTTCGTCTGTCAAGAACTCTTGACAGATGAAATTGCAGTCTGTGACGTCACCTGCTGCCGGGTGGCCCTTAATTGGCCTGCTGAGCCCGCTGGGCGGGCTCAACAAGGTAAATCAAGGGAAAATCGCGCGGATTGGCCGGACGTTGATGTAGACGGGTCTAAAACCCGAAAGTTGTAGTCCCACCTTCTTCCCGACAGCTTCGGGAAAATCGACCCCATTATCTCTGTTTGTCTCTCCACAGATGCTGCCTGACCTGCTGAGTATTTCCAGCATCCGCAGTATTTTGCTTTTGTGCCACTATTATTAAATTCTTCTGAAAACGTGTTTTATCAATTATGTTTTACATATCCAAAGACATTGAGGCCTTTACAATGCTCGCCCTTTTCCCTTGGCCTACCTTAACTTCAAAAACATTGGTCTTCATACTTATATCTATAGTTTTCAAGTTATTTCAAACTAAACAACCTTCCTAATGTTCAGGTAGAATCTAATCATTTAGTCATAGAAATTCTTAGAAAAATACATGTAACTGACAGATGTTGGACAGGCTGAAGGCATTGAAGGAATCCAAGGCCCCAGAGCCCAAATAGATCACACCCAGGAAACTTGAAGTAGCTAATGAAGTGTGGCATGTTCTAGCAGGAATATTTAGGGAATCCTTAGAAATATGGACTGTACCAAAGAATTGGAAAAAAGGGAATGTGGGACAAAAATAACCCAAGGAACTACAGGCCAGTTAGCCCAATATCTCAGTAGACAGAAGTATCGAGTATACTGCAGGAACAAATTATGAACCAACTGGGAGAAGTACAATAATTTGCATTTATATAGCGCCTTCAGCATAGTAAAACATCCCAAGGCGCTTCACGGGAGCATTTTCAAACCAAATTTGACACCGAGCTACAAGAGGGACGCAGCATGGTTAAATGAGGGAAATTGTGCTTAAAGAAACTCAGTTCTTTGAGGAGACAATAAACCTGCAGACAGGAAGAACTCAGCAGATGGTATTTGCTTAGATCACAGCAAAGCTTTCCACACACTGTCACAAGGTCAGAAAGCATATGGGTGGAATACTTCTGAAATGGAATAAAACTTGTCTGAAGCAGAGAAAGCAAAGGATATTTGTATGTGGAGCTGGATCGGCATGGAAGATGATAACTTGCACGGTGCCTCATTGATTAATGCTGAGGCCTTTGTTGTTTACGATGCACATAAATGACTTGGAAGTGAGGAAATAAATATTCCAAGTTTGCAGACAGTACCAAACAGGGAGGGTCTGCAAACATGGAACAGGCTAATCAAACAGAAGGATTTTGGTAGACTGGGGAGCTGAGAAGTAGCAGATGTCATTTAAAGTGGACAAATGCAAAAGCCACGAGACTGGGAAAGGATATCAAACAGTGGCAATATAAGCTAAATGGTATTATTCTACACAAGAAAGTATGAGGGGCATTTGGTGGTACAAGGAGAAGAGATCATTGAACCAATCAGCAGCAGTGAAGACAGCAAGTAAGATCTTGGACTTCGTAGCCAGAAAAATAAAAGCACAAATCTCAGCAAATAATTGAGATTGTGCAGATGGCTTATTTGGTCCCATCTAGAACACGGTGTAGAATTCTGATCATATTATGAGAAAGACATTCAAGCATTGGAAAGGGTATAGCAAATAGGTTAGCTGGGATTAGGCACCTGAATTACGAAGACAAGCTGCAGAAGCTGGGAATTTTGACACTGGAGGAGAAAAGCCTCGTGGATGATTTGAGAGTATTCAAGATCCTAAGGGGTATAGATAAGATAAACATTGATGTGTGTAATAGTCACAGATTCTACAAGAGAACATAGATTTAAACTTAGAGGAAATGGTGAAAAGCCAGTTTCGATTTAACTACTTAATGTAAAGGGTGGTGAATGTATGGAATGAATTGCCAAAGGTGGCAACAGGGGCGGATTGTACACCCAAATTTTGAAGAGTAAAAATCAAAATACTGCAGATGCTAGAAATCTGAAACAAAACACAGAACATGCTGGAAACACACAGATCAGTATTCTATAGAGAGAAAAGACAAGTTAACATTTCAGGTACGGACCCAAAATATTAACTTGTCCGCTGCATGTTTCAACATGTTCAACGTTTAATTACAAGGGTTGGAGAAGTGAAAAATTTGCTAAAGCAGTACGAGAGGTATCCTAGGATATGGCATTTCCTAGCTACCGGGACTGACCAGATTAACTGCAAAAAAAATTAAGAAAATTACCGGTTTCTTCTCATATTGGTTTTGTATGGAGAACAAATGGTCATTTTTAACAGTAGACCTCAGATATAGGAATAATTATACCTCACATTTCAATACTGTAGGGGGTGGTGTGTGGAGTCAGCTTTGCCCCTGACTGTTTTGAGCGGTTCGAATCGCTCCTGTAAAGTCCGCGCCTCAATAATACACGGACTTCGGGAGAACAGTTTAACAGGTACTTTACTGAACAAGAGGCAGCTTGAAACTGAAACTACAGAAGCCTGCTAGGGCCTTTTATACAGGGGTGGTCACTGCCGGTACTGCAGTCTAAGACCAGTTATTCCCTTAAAGGTACATACACAACAGCTCCCACACCCCTTAGGTTCTAGACTCCGGCCTTAGGTACAGGCTGCGATACAAAATTGGAGTAGACAACTGGTTTGGTGCAAGAAAACTGTTTTATTAGTCACAATAAAATTACACACTTAGAGTACTGGAATGGTTACAGGCATTCAAGAGTACACTTAATTAGGAATGGGGAACACACGGCAAGAGGGGAAAATCACATTAACAATCCCCCTACCCTTGTCCCACCCCCAATATCTAACTAAATTGTGCTAAAAGGGGCCAGGGATTATGTTCACCAATCGAGGTTTCTTGACAGTTCGAATCCTGTCAGTTAAGCCAGTTGCGTTTTTGGGGTTCGCTCTTTGTGTCCTTTGGGGCCTGCCGTCGCCACGTGGTCCCAGTCTTAGAATCTGCGAAGGTTCTTCAGTTGGGTGGAGTCCGCAGATGTGGTATGGGCACAGTTGTGAATTTGTCTGGTAAGTACCCACTTTTCTTAATTAGAAATAGGGAGAGTAAAGTCTTTGTTGGGTACTTTAGCTTGTAGAGTGGAAAACTTCGGGTTTTGTTCTTCCGGTGGTGGTCTGGTCGTCGGGTTTTGTGGCGGCTGGGGTTCGGTTGGCGGTCTTTGGTGTCGGCTCGGTCGTGGTGGTCTAGATCATTACCCGTGTAGTGGTAATGATCTGAAGGTATGGCTTACCCGGCCCTCTCTGTTACCGCGGTGCTCATGGTTGGTCCTCGTGTAAGGCTGCGGGTGCGGCCTAGTCATTTTCGGTTGAGCCTGCCCCACTGTGCCCTCTTGCCATGATGTTGCGTGAGCCTTCCTGTTGGCTGGGTGGTGTCATCTTGTCCTGGTGGTGTGGAGCTGTGGCCTCCCGAAATGCTTCCTTTGGTTACCGGTGGGCTTACAGTTATACTGTTTTTGAGTTTATTATCTGCGCGCCAAATCAGGGTTAGTTCTTTGTCCGATTTTTGGCGGGCTCGTTAAGGTGATCATAGCCATTCACCTTAACTGTTTTTTGGGTGGTTGTCTCATTGCTAAATGGCTTTTAATGTCTGGGTGTTTTGTTATACATAATGTTAATCGGTGTCTTCCTGGCTTGGTAGGTAGTTCAAACTGTAAACGATTATTTATGCAGAGGTTTGATGGGCTTTAAGTTTGTGCAAGATTAAGTCTTTTCCTGAGTTGATTTGTTTTAAAGGGAAGAATGCATGTTCTGTCTCCTTTAGCTGTCTGGTTTGAAATAACAAATCAAAGCGGTCTCCCACAGGCTCAGGCATGTCAGGCTTTAAGGTTTTGAACTTGACATGCTGTTTGCAGGGTCTTGCTTTAACCTTGCACGTTTTGCCATGAAGTCCAAAAGCCATTCCCTTTAGGGTACCCTTGTTAATAACTTGTCCTTCAGATTCCCTTATGAATAACTTGGGAGATGTGGGAATTTTGAGAATCCTACACACCCCCGTGATACTGAAACTCACTTCAAGTATCATACTTACAAGGTGAGCAAAATTCCCGACCCTCCATAGCCAACCTTCCCTGTAATTACCTGTCTAAAATCCCATGACACACACATTACCCATTCTTCAAAAGTGTAGTGTACATAAGTATACATAGGCAAAATACAGTTGTCTACACACAGCCAAGCATGGAGGAGGTCCAACACCCCTGCAGCAGTTGGTACACATACATCTTTATTAAAAATAACACATCAAAGTCTTTATTAAAAATAACAAAGACACAAAAAAACAATCTTTATTCAAAAGCACAAAATAAAAAGGTTCAAACAGGTGTATCTCTCTCCACCTTAACATAATGCTTCTGCCAAGTCCTTTGATTTCAGAATTCTAGTGTTTTGCCTTTTCCCTTGCACTGAGTGCATAATAGATACAATACTATTCCCAACTGGCAAACCATGAGGATGTGGGAAGCCATTCTAACCCATGAAGGGACCTCTATGTTTTCAAAAATGTCCCACCAGGCTGGAACTACAATGTCCAATATCTTGGCCCCTATCTCTACTGTCTTCTGCTCCACCATGTAGAAATGTTTTTGTGAGACGACTACTGCTTTTAGTAACTTGGTAAGATGTTCTGGTAGAGGGGGGATTTCGTAGGCGAAATGTGCTACATATTTTTGCAGTTTGGTAAAATTTTCTGTTACAGTGAGGTGAACAGTGGAGGGTTCAGGAATGGGGACAATCCATTCCTGGGCCACTTGAACTTCTGCCTCGGGTTTAAAGCAGAAACTGCCGTCACTTACCGGACAGCAGCTATGCTGTCCAAGCTGGTAGTGGGGCGCACTTGTGGTGACACAATATGTCCCACCTCCTATATATGCTACCTGTGGGGGAACATGGTCTTGTGCCATTACCTCCATGGTACAGTTTATAGGTTTTGCACCAGCAGCTTTAAACCCGCACTGTGGTTTAGAATAGGCGTTCAAGTGCTGGGGACACAGTATTATGTGTGCTCCCTGTTATGTTCATAAATAAATAGACGTTTTCATTATGAACAGCTAGCTTGTGCTAGACATTTATTCAGCCATGTGGACTAGTATACAGCATCCATCTTGACTACTGCCTTGTGGGTAGCCCACTCTTAAACATATAGCTCCACCTAGTGTACCATTCTAGAATGACATGTTACTGATCATTACATCCCCCTTTCTTTGAGGTTAAACAAAATCAATATCAATCAATCATAATGACATAAACATCTTCACAACAGTCAACACATTTTCAAAGCGTTACTTTATGAACTCTAAGCTTTTCATTCTTTTATTATAGTTTTCTTTGTGCTCAAAGATTAAGTCTATCAGGCTTTTTTACTTCACGTGTGGATCTTCTCAGCACAGGTAAGTCTGATGTGTTTTCATGAGAGCCTGTATGTGTGTTTGTGTTAGATTGTTCTGGTTGTGTGTGACAAGATTCAGTTGTGGCATTGTCATCGATTTGCTCTTGGATAGTTTCTTGTGTTTTCAGGAGGGAACGGCGGTTCCTCCTGAGAATCTGTCCTTCCTCAGTTCTAACAGTGTATGACCTTGGTCCTATTTCTTCAGGAACTGTAGCTTTCCTGTTCCATGCATCTGGATCCTCAATCCTGACAACATCATCCCTTGTCAATGGTTTCAGAGTTTTGGATGACTTGTCATTGTTTCAGCTTTAACAGTTGAAGTCTCTGTCTCAGTTCCTTACTCTGCTTTTCTTTTGCACAGCAGGGTAGCATGGTGCACAACTTGCGACCCATTAGGAGTTCAGCAGGTGAAGAACCACAGTCTAAAGGGGAGGCTCGGTAGCTCAGCAGGGCAAGATAAGGATCAGACTTGCTTTCTGTTGCTTTCTTCAGTAGCTGTTTGAGAACTTGAACACCTTTCTCTGCCTTACCATTCAACTGAGCATACAGAGGACTGGATGTGATGTGTTGAAAGTCATAATTTGCTGCAAACTGTTGCCACTCCTTACAGTTGAAGCATGGACCATTGTCGCTAACGGCAATCCTGGGAATTCCATGTCTGGCGAAGATGGATTTAACATGCATTATGACACTGCTTGCTGTGGTGCTTGAGAGCAGCGCCATCTCAGGATAGTTAGAATAGTAGTCAATCACTATTAGATAGTCTTTACCATTTAAATGAAAAAGGTCCATACCAACCTTTTGCCATGCTGCTGTTGGTATGTCAGCTACTATCATTGGTTCCTTTGCTTGTTTGCTTTGGTGTTTCTGACATGTCTCACATTTGCCTATCATGTTCTCAATGTCCTTATTTATGCCAGGCCAATAAACAGTGTCTCTTGCTCTCCTTTTGCATTTTTCAATTCCGAGGTGTCCCTCATGAATCCTTTTGAGCATGTCTTGACGTAGAGCCTGTGGAATGACTATTCTGTTCTGTTTTAGTAATAGTCCACTTGCGACACTCAATTCTGACCTTATGTGAAAATATTTTGGACAGGAACCTTTTGGCCAACCATGATGAATGTTCTCTATTACTGTTTGTAATACTGTATCTTTTACTGTTTCTTCTGCTATTTGCTTTGATTTTGTGTCTGACACGGGCAGCGCAGCAGTGACCATACTCACATGAACATCCACGTCTTCTTCAGTAGAGCTCACATGACTCATTGTGGGTGCTCGGGATAGTGCATCTGCTAACACTATGTATTTGCCTGGTGTGTAGATCAGTTCAAAGTCATATCTTTGCAGCTTCATCATGAGTCGTTGAATCCTTGGAGACATCTCATTCAGGTTTTTTTTTATGATGGCAACCAGAGGGCTGTGGTCTGTCTCAACTGTGAAGGTGGGAAGTCCATATATGTAGCCATGAAGCTTTTCTAGTCCAACTACCAAGCCTAGACATTCCTTTTCAATCTGGGCGTATCGACACTCAGAGTCAGTCATAGACCTGGAGGCATAGGCAACAAGCTTCCAATCTTCACCATCTGCTTGTAGCAAGACCGCACCTAGGCCATCTTTTGATGCATCCATTGACACTTTGATTCTTTTGGTTGGGTCAAAGAAGGTGAGTACAGGTGTGGTTGTCAGCACTGTTTTGAGGTTTATCCACTCTTGTTCATGTCTTTCTGTCCATGCGAACTCATTTGTTTTAAGTAGCAGGTCTCGCAGACAGGCTGTCTTGGCTGACAAGTTAGGAATGAACTTTCCAATGAAGTTTATCATCCCCATGATGCATAGCACTCCTTTTTTGTCAGTGGGTCGGGGCATTTTGAGTATGGCGTTTACTTTTTCCATATCTGGCTCTATTCCTTTACCAGATAGATTACCTCCTAGGAAAGTGACTTCCTGGACGCCAAACTGACACTTGGCTTTGTTGAGCTTCAGTCCATTCCGGCGTATGCTCTGTAGCACTTTAGTCAGTCTCTCATTGTGTTCTTTCAGTGTGGAGCCCCAGATGATGATGTCATCAACATAGACCCAAACTCCTTCCAGACCTTCAATTATGTGTTCCATCGCTCTATGAAAGATTTCAGATGCAGATATTATCCCGAAAGGCATTCTGAGGAAACAATACCTGCCAAATGGTGTGTTAAAGGTACAGTATTTGGTGCTCTCTTCATCCAGTTTTCGTTGCCAAAATCCTTGTGAGGCATCGAGCTTTGTAAAGTATCTGGCACCTGACATTTCACTGGTGATTTCTTCTCGCTTGGGAATCTGGTAGTGTTCACGTTTTATGTTTGCATTTAAGTCCTTTGGATCCATGCATACTCTTAGATCATTGTTCTTTTTCTTTACACATACCATGGAGTTAACCCAGTCTGTTGGCTCTTCGACTTTCCTGATGACTCCTAGTGTGGTCATTCTGTCCAGTTCTTTCTTGAGCCAGTCACGCAGGGGTGCTGGAACTCTCCGTGGAGCATGTACCACTGGCTGAGCATCCTCCTTTAGCTGGATCTTGTAAATGAATGGTAGAACTCCAAATCCTTTGAACACATCCTGGAAATTACTCACTACAGAATCCACTGAGTCATCTGGTCTGCTTATGGCACAGTTTATACGGTAGACTCTCTTGACCAGTTCTAAGTCCTCACAAGCTTTGTCACCTAGTAGTGAATCAAGTCCTTCAGCCACAACAGAAAACATGAGATGATGCACTTTGTCTTTGACTGTCACTTTAAGTGTGCATACACCTAAGCTATCTATTTTCTGTCCATTATAGTTCTTCAGTAGTACTGACCTTTTCTGTATTTTGGGCTTTTCTTTCATATTGTTAATGTCACACATACTTTGACATTTAAGTTTGCTTTTGCCCCAGTGTCTAGTTTCAATGTAACTAATGCTCCATTTACCTGCAGTGTCATTATCCATTTGTCCTCTTTTACTGCATTAACTTTATGTTCAGCATTGTCCATTCCTGAGGGCTGCACATTTTCTGTAACCTTTTCGATATTGTCACATGACACCATTCCTACAAAAAATGTCTCACTTAAATCAGTGTCTTCAATCACATTGACTTGTTGCCCTTTCTTTGTTTTTACTTTTGAAAAGCATTGTTTGGCAAAGTGATTCTTTCCATTACATTTTGTGCACATTTTCCCAAACACTGGGCATTGTCTTGACTGGTGCTGGTAACCACAGCGTTTACAATTAAAAATTCCATCCTCCGATTGCTTTGCATTTCTGTTCTGCCCTTGTTTCTTCCCCTTGCAGAACACAGCACTGACAGCAGCACAGTCACTCATTACAGTCGCATTGTTATTAATTTCACTGAAAGTCTTCACGTGCTTCTGAGCTAGCTCACTGGCATGGCATATTTTCAGAGCATCCTCCAATGTTAGTTCGGTTTCTCTCAACAAACGTTCCCTGACTTTTTTTTATCATAAATACCAAACACAATCTGGTCATGAATCATGGATGATTTCAGTTCAGAGAAATTACATGTCTGTGCTTTCAGTTTCAGATCAGTCACAAAGCTATCAAAAGTCTCATTTTGCTGCAGTGTCCATGAACGGAACACGTACCTCTCATAGGTCTCGTTCTTTATGGGAGAACAATGTGTATCAAACTTCTTTAGCACATCGTCCATCTTTTCTCTGACCTCCTCTTGATCAAATACAAACATATTAAATACCTCTATCGCCTGCGGGCCTGCAACTGTGAGCAGTAACGCTATTTTCCGTGCATCTGGCTTCGTACTGAACCCGATGGCAGCAATGTAGAGTTTGAATTGTTGTGTGAAAGTCTGCCAATTGCAGTCAACATTCCCTGTGAGTTTCAAACCCTCCGGTGGCTTCAAATTCTCCATGTCACGTTTCACAATATTCAGCAGATATTACCAATCCTGGTACCATGTTATGTTCATAAATAAATAGATGTTTTCATTATGAACAGCTAGCTTGTGCTAGACATTTCTTCAGCCATGTGGACTAGTATACAGCATCTATCTTGACTACTGCCTTGTGGGTAGCCCACTCTTAAACATACAGCTCCACCTAGTGTACCATTCTAGAATGACATGTTACTGATCGTTACACTCCCCAGCTCCGGCACCCCGAGAGGTCAGTACCTGTCATAGCGTGCACCCACTTTATGACATAAGGTGGGACCGCTGTGAAACGGATGTGTGCACCCCCTTGAATGATCCCAATGTTCTCCACCCTGTATACCAGTGCAGGTCAGGCTGCCCCACCCATGAGCGGCATCCTCACTACTATCCCAATGATAGTGTGATTGGAAAGTCCACAATCTACTGGGACAGGGTAGGCCTCAGAAGCTAGCCAGAGTTGACACGGGCTTAATGAATTCTCAAATGGGTGGAGGGCTGCGAGGTGCTTGTTGCTGATCCAGGAGGGGACTAAACCTTGTTTTAAGTCCTCCAGGTTTCTGCGGCTCTCGCCTAGCAACCATTCCCCGTACAGTACGCATACCTCATTCTGCGCAGCCTGATCTGAAGCATTCCTGTCCTCTCGTATGAGAGCATTTACAGTTTTGGCGTGTCTTTCCAGCTCAGCAATGATCTCTTTTAAATGGACCATCATAGCTTGGTCCTCGTGTAACTCAGAGCTTACTACTGTATCTTCAGCCATTAAGATTTTTTGTAATTGTGTTTTTAAACCGTTTATCTATGTCTGCAATTCTATGTCATCCAAGCTGTTTATAACAGAGGATCCTGTGTTATATGCAGTAAAAACATCATTCCAGGTTCCCCTTCTTTGTCTCCCCGCATTGCTAAAGTACTCATTGTGTGTAGTGTACAGTTCTGTTTTGACTACGTCGGCAAAATTGAACTCGTAGAATTTCCTAAACATTTCTCTTAACAGGGCCTGGTATAGATGTTCTGTCTCCGTGGGGCACCACTCAGGTAAGTGCACCTTGGTAAGGTTTAGAATCACGGGAGCTACCGCGTAGTGTACCCCCTGGTATAGCACCTTTTCGGTCGGCACTAGTACCAGCCCATTCCCTGGTCCCTTGGTGGTGGCAGGGCACCTCTCTACCTATGTCCTTGCTGTGTGGATCGTGGGCAGGGGCTTTCGGGCGCATGCCACGAGTTCAGTGGCTTTAACTGGGGCTGGGGAGCGTGGGACTATGCAAGTGTGCAGGTGGGAATCCCATTCCACCCCCTTCCCCTTATCCTGCCATGATGCGGAGAAGATGATGGATATGCCCGTGGGGCAGGCCCTTTGCGACCCCCACGTGCAGACATAAATTCCCTGTTCCGACTCCCGCCACTTATCTCAGCACACACTAGTTCCCCTTTGGGTCCCCGTGACCCTCCAGTAGGTGTCATTCCCTAGTCATTCCCAGTCAGCTGTACAGTCCCCCATGTCTCTGCTCAGCTTCCTGAGCCACCACCACCTTCCCAGGGGAATCTGTCCTCTGCAGGTCAGGCACAGGCGTTTCCCCTCAGTGCCCCCGACCCGTGTGACCACAACCTGTATGCTGGGGCAGGGGAGGGAGGCCTCCCCGTAGGTGAACCCGGTCTGGCTGGAGTACCGGGTGGAGTTAGATCCCAGCCACCCTGGCCATCTTCCCTCATGAGAATAGATGGTGAGCTCCTCCACGCCTCGTTCACCACCCCCAGCAGTCACAACCGGTGCTCTCTCCTGAACACCCATAAATGTGGGAGTACTCCACGTCACCTCGCTTCCCAGTGCTCCCTCCTATCAGGGCGAGTAGGAGTATGCCCCCCTTCATTTCGAAATCCCTTCTGTAAAGAGACACAAGAGCATATAGCCAGGTCCAGAGAAGATTCTCTGGCTTGGGCAAAGCATAGTCGAGTCTTACGACCTCGACTCGATACAAACACTCTTACAACAATAACATTTAGACTACCAATCACCTTATTTAAATTAAACTAAAACACCCAAACTTAACAATCCCAAAATTACATTACAGAAGCTATGTACATCCGCCGCCCGTCTCCGGGCGGCCAAGCTAATCCCTGTTCGGGCTGCAGCACACTACTCCCTTCGGTGTGGCTGCCCTGTCCTATGCTTTTGGTCCCTCGCAGCCTGCGGCTGCTGGTTGGGTACCTCTGTCCTCAGATCAATCCCTGACTTGAGAGGCTGCCCATTTAAACTGAGGAGCCGGTGACCACGGTTCCTTTGGCCGTGGCGTTCGTGGGGACCTTCTGGGGACTTTGGCTGGTGGGGGTTTTCTGGCTGATGGGTCTTTAACATGAGCCACTGCCCCCTCCTGTGCGGTCTGTGAACCTTCCACTACCGCTGGCTGGGGATTTTTATCCTCAGGCTTTACCTCTCCTGAACCTATGCTAGGGGCAGACAACTCTACGTAGCCTGACGCTGCAGGCTGAGGGTCCTCGCCCTCACATTCCACCTCTCCTAAACCTGGGTTGGGGCAGGTAATTCTCTGCAGCTTAATGAGGGTCCTCGTCCCCAGGTCTCACCTCGTCTAAGTCCCAGATGAGTGGGGGAGTGTCCCAAACAATGGGTGGGATGGCCCTTCCCTTAAAACAAGCCACTGCACCTGCCTGTGCAGTCTTTGAGTTTACTCCTGCTGCAGACTGGGGATTTCGATCCTCAGACCTCGCCCTAACTGGCTGTTCCCTTCTCTCAGGCTTAAACAATTTGCATTGGTTAATCTGGAACCATTTGATGCGCCGAGGCATCTTTACAGCGTATACCATGGGGCTTGCCTTGTCTACTATGCTGTAGGGCCCCATATATAACGGTTCTAGACTTCCTACGCGAGCAAAATTCCTAACCATAACCTGATCCCCTATCTCCCACTTGTGGTGTGTTCGGGGTTCTAACAGCAATCGGTTACTCCGATGCTGCTTTCCCATGTTCCCAGCCGGCTGCCCGTGGACCTGTTTAAGGTGCTCAAATAGGTTCCTGGCGAAACGGTCCCGGTTCACCTCCCTGAGCTGACCCTCTGTGAGCACCGGGGCTTGTACATGGGTGGGGGTCCGCATAACTCTGCCAGTCATCAGCTCGTGTGGGGAATACCCCATGCTTTTTGACTGGCTGGCTCGGATCCCCATCAGGACCAACAGTAGGACCTCTGCCCATTTCCTAGGTGAGTCTACCGTCTCTTTCCTCAGCCTTTCTTTCAAGATCCTGTTCATCCTCTCCACAATCCCTGAGGGCTGTGGGTTGTGTGCAACGTACCATTTCCCCTCAATGCCAAGTACCATAAGGGTATTCTGCATGACCTGCCCGGTAAAGTGACTCCCTTGGTCGGACTCCAAATACTGTGGTAGCCCCCATCGCAAGAACACCTCCCTGACCAGGATCCTGGCTGTACCCAGAGCTGTGGCTGTTCAGCAGGGGAAGGCTTCTACCCACTTTGTGAACACATCTACCAGGACTAGGCAGTACTTATAGCCTCCCTGGGTAGGCTCCCAATGTAGTCGACCTGGATTGACTGCTATGCTCCCTCTACCCTCCTGATGTGTCCCATAAGTACCTTCCTTTTGTGGGGGTCAGGGTTGTTAGCAGCACACACCAGACAGCTGGCACAGAACTCGCGGACACCTTCCCTGAGTCCTGGCCACCATCCCGCCTGTTCCACCTGCTGCCAGGTGGTCTCAGGCCTGGGATGCCCCGCTCCTGGACCCTCATGGGCCAGTTGAAGGAATTCCCTCCTGTGCTGCTGTGGTACTACCCATTGTTCTCCTCTAAACAGCATGCCTTCCTTCACAGAGAGGGCTGCTGTGCCGTAAGGGCCCTCTACCCTTTTCCCCTCAGCCACTGCACTGAGGACTGCCTTGAGGACGGGGTCTTGGGTTTGGACCGTCTTAAGGTCTGGGGTTAAAGCTACCCCTGCACTCCCTTGTGTCCCATTCCTACCCCTGACTGCTATGGGACTGGACCCATATGGGTCCCAGAAAGTGCCTGTGCAGGCACCCTCCTTAGCTAGCATGTCACAGAATCACAGAATCACCAGTGCAGATAGAGGCCATTTCGGCCCATCGAGCCTGCACCGACACATATCCCACCCTATCCCTGTAACCCCATGTATTTAATCCCCTAACACTAACATGTCGGCCTGCTGGTTGCCCTTACTACGGGGTTCTGGATGAAAACCTCCCCTTCCTCCCCCACTGCTGCTAAGATTTTCTCCAGCAGGGGTTTCACTGTGAGGGGTCTCCCGTCAGCGGAGGTGTATCTGCGGCGGGACCAGATGGCCAGGTACTCCGTACACGAATTGCATGTGAACATGCTGTCAGAGCAAATCGTGTATGGGGTGGGGAAGATTTCGGGGTGTGTAACAACGTACACTACCACGGACAGTTCAGCCTGCTGGGCGCTCATGGTGCTGGGCAGCTTAATTGCCAGAGCAACATTTGCCGCTGGGTCATAAACTCCACACCGTGAGTCGCTCACCAGCAGATACTGTGCTAGAGCCATCCACATAGATTTCGCGGCCTGTGGGGTGTATCCCAGCCCGCAAACCTATGTCTACTTCCCAAACCCTTTCTATGGAACACCGGTGGGCTGTTCCAGGATATACCAAGTTAGCTGCGAGCTTTGGCTCACGGAGCCCTTTTACTTTCAGGTCCATCTGTGAGAGAAGCAGGGTCCAGCGAGCAATGTGGGCACTGCTTACTGTCCCATCCTTGATTCTCCCATCCAGGAGCATCTGGGTGGGCGTGTGATGGGTGAGGAGGGTGATGGGAGAGGTGCCTGTGAAGATCAGCGATCACCAGGAGGTGCCTCTCACAATTGGAGTAGCTCTTCTCCACATCCGTGAGTATCCTGGAGGAGTAGACCACCGGCCTCAGCCTGCCATGCCGCTCTTGGAGCAGCACAGCACTCGGGCTGTCCCCGATGGCTGCTACCTCCAGGAAGAACTCTTTCCCCCCATCTATGACCCCTAGAGCTGGTGCGGTCTGCAGATCTCTCGAGCCTGACAAATGCTGCCTGGCAACCCTCATCCCAAACCCACTCCACTCCCTTATGTAGGAGTCGGAGCAGAGGGGCTGCATAGTCCTCAATAAAGTCTCTGCAGTACCCGGTTAGCCCTAGAAAAGATCTCACTCCCGTGACTCTGTTGGGGACTGGTAACTCTTGTACTGCTTCCCTTCTAGCTTTATCTATGGCCCTTTCCCCAGCACGTACAGTCAAGCCCAGGAATTTCAACTCCTGCTGGCAGATCTGCGCTTTCTTTGGGTTCAGTTTAAAGCCTTCCTGCCTGAGCAGTTCCAGCAGTTTGGCCAGTAGTGGGCCATGCTCCTCTCTCGAATCCGTGAATAGGAGCAGGTCATCCACATACTGTACCAGCTGCCTGGGCTGGCTGAAGCCCTTTAGACTGTTTGCCATGCATTGATGGAAAATGCTAGGGCTATTGTGGAAGCCCTGAGGCAAACAGTTCCAGGTGTACTGTTGCCCTTTAAAAGTAAAGGCAAACTTGTACTGATCCTCTCTCCTTAAAGGGATGGACCAAAACCCGTTGGAAATATCCAGCACCGTGAAAGTGGTCGCGGATGCTGGGATACTTCCCATCAGGTCGGCAACTGCTGCTACTGTGGGTGCACAGGCTGGGATGTTACTGTTGAGCACCTGATAGTCCACTGTGGCCCTCCAGGAGTTGTCTGGTTTTCTAACCGGCCACAGTGGAGAGTTTACGTGAGTGGCTATCGGTCTCAGGACCCCTGTTGCACTAAGGAGGACATGGCTGCTTCCATGTCTGGCTCCGCTTCCCTGGGGAAGTTGTACTGCTTTTGTGGTTGGGCCATAGGGTCCCCATCTACAGACCTCAAACCCGTTGACCCTCCCACAGTCGTGCTTGTGTGGCAAATGTGGCTAGGTGGGCTCGCACAAATGCCTGGAACTTCCTTGGGGTATTATTGACTATGAGCTCGAGGTTATAACCCTCTTTAGGCTTCATGGTGCACAGGGTCCCCTTCCCCTGTTTCCCTGGGATGACTACTACTCCGCCTTCCTTTCCTGTATTTGCCCCCCATAGGCAATGATTCCTTAAATCCACTAGGATCCCGTGGCCTACAATAAAGTCAGCTTCCAGGATCCCTTTTCCACCCTCCACTTCCCACATCATTAGGACACAGGTCCACTTAGAGCGGAGTGTTCCTAAGTGAATGGACAGCGGGATGGAAAATGAGCCTGCCTGTTCTTTACCTGTGAATCCAGACAGACTGTATGGGACCCTGCTAGATAGAGGTGAGGTGGTGGGGTTAGCTGAATGGATCAAGGTGCATGAGGCCCCCATGTCCAATAGATAGGTCCCTTTCACCTCTTCTACCTCCATCTCAACGAGGGGTCTCTTCCATAAGTCGTACTTCAGGGAACACAGGTAAACAGGCTGCGCTGGCTCTAGTCAGGGCTGTGGGTTGGATGGGGTCAGAACACCAGTAGTGGCTGCTACCTTCCCTGGGCCCGTCAGTAGGGTCCTCATTGCGTCCAAAAAGGACTCGACCGTGGCGGGAGGGATTCCTGTCTCTGTCTTTTGGGCTGGGGCTGAGGAATTCTTTCCCTTGTTATCCTTCCAAGGATTTCTACACTCCTTCCTCCAGTGTCCATCCTTCCCACACCCATAACAGTTAAGTTTTGTGCTGGGTTATTTCCTTCCTGATGCCACTCCTTCCTACCCTGGCTGGGTTTTACTTCATGCACCTTCCCTTTGGGTGGGTGTGCATCGGTTCACTTACCATTCCGGTAAGCTAGGGTCAATTGTCGGATCACCGTCAGTTCAGTAGTCAGGGGATTCTTTTGGTCAAACCACATTCCTGCCTTGGCCCTGACCTGTGGCAAGCTTTTGCCACCAGGCAATGGAGCCAGTGGGCCAGCTGATCCTGGTCCAGGTTAGCCCAGTCAGGTGCCCCAGTACAGGCACTCCTGTACATCGGCCACAACCTGTCCGCGAAAGCCTGCGGGGTTTCCCTGCGAGCTGCACTGTCTTCTTCACTTGGGAGAAAGGACTTCCCTCATTCATCCCCATGGCTTCAAGAACTTCCTCCCTGAGCTCCCCATACTCGCACTGTCCCTCTTACACTGGCCAGAGGGGGACTGGAGGAGCTTACTCTCCAGGGAGAATAGCAAAATTTTGGCCTGTTCGGCATCAGCACACTCGTTGATGCTGGCTGCCTGTTCCACTTCCCTGAAGTGAACCGAGGGGTCCCCATTCTCTGAGTGTTTTGGTATATGGCTTACCATGACCCTAAGCTGTTGGATGCCGTAGGGAACTACGAACTGGTTTTGGAGGGGTCCCTCCTCCCCTTCATCAGCGGGTGGGCCAAACCTTCGCTGCCGGGCTGGGCACATCAGCCCCGGTCCCAGCCTCTCTTGCGGGGGTTTTTCCCACCTCAGCTTCTACTCCTAACTCCACCCCCCCTTGCTGCCAGACCTCACTGAAACCTGGCGCTATGGGTGGTGGTCATGGGTCCTCCTGCTCCTCAACCGGGTCGTCCCTTGGCACTACCTGTGGTGTGTGAACCATTCTCCCCTCGTTCCCTGTAAAGTTGACCTAGGCTGCTTTCAGGCTTATGAGGCATACTATGCCCTTTGCCTTTCTTAGAGCAAGGCTCAGATTCCCTGTTCCTGGCAGGGGCCATGATCTGCATCTACAAACCCGTGTGCTCGCTATCTTATAGGCTGCCTTTATGTCTCTTACTTTCTCCTCCTGCTCTCGTCTTGCTAGCCGGGCACTCTTTTCCCGCAACCTCAGCTCATTGTTCTTGGCCTCGGTGACCTGACACTAAATATTCCTGCCTGGCCTTATGCTCCCCCATGAACTGCGCCCTTTCCTGGTTCAGAGCCTGCAATCCTGCCAGTAACTTCTCCCCTGCTAGAGTCCTTGTTTGGACTTCCAGGGCTGACTCCCGTATCTCAGCTGCCTGTGCTTCAACAAGCCTGTCCAAAAGCTGGATCTGTTTCTTGAAGCACATAAGCAATCCATAGAAAAGGCAGTCTGGCTGATGATCCTTCCCTTCTGTCCATTCAGCTGCAGCATCTACCAGATGCCCAGCCTTTAACAGATTAGTGATCCACTTCTTAGTGATATTCACCTTACTGAAAACATAATTTGAAATCCTCTCTTCCATTACAGTTTGCTCTTCCGAATCAGTGTCTACTGTATCGCACCCCTGTTGCTGGAGTCCTGCCGCGGTCGCCATTCTGTAGGGGGCAGTGTGTGGCGTCAGCTTTGCCCCTGACCATTTTGAGCAGTTCGAATCGCTCTCACACCCCTTAGGTTCTAGACTCCGGACTTAGGTACAGGCTGCGATACAAAATTGGAGTAGACAACTGGTTTGGTGCAAGAAAACTGTGTTTATTAGAGTCACAATAAAATTATACACTTGGATTACTGGAATGGTTACAGGCATTCAAGAGTACACTTAATTAGGAATGGGGAACACACGGCACGAGGGAAAAATCACATTAACAATCCCACTACCCTTGTCCCACCCCCAATATCTAACTAAATTGTGCTAAAAGGGGCCAGGGATTATGCTCACCAATAAGGGTTTATTGACAGTTCAAATCTTGTCAGTTAAGCCGGTTGCGTTTTTGGGATTCACGGTGTCCTTTGGGGCCTGCCGTCACCACGTGGTCCCAATCTTAGAATCTGCGAAGGTTCAGTTGGGTGGAGTCCGCAGATGCGGTATGGGCGCGGTTGTGGATTTGTCTGGTAAGTACCCACTTTTCTTAATTAGAAATAGGGAGAGTAAAGTCTTTGTTGGGTACTTTAGCTTGTAGAGTGGAAAACTTTGGGTTTTGTTCTTCCGGTGGTGGTCTGGTCGTCGGGTTTTGTGGCGGCTGGCGGTCTTTGGTGTCGGCTCGGTCGCCTAGATCATTACCCATGTAGTGGCAATGATCTGAAGGTATGGCTTACCCGGCCCCCTCTCTTACCGCGGTCCTCGTGTAAGGCTGCGGTTGCGGCCTAGTCGTTTTTGGTTGAGCCTGCCCCACCGTGCCCTCTCGCCGTGATGTTGCGTGAGCCTTCCTGTTGGCTGGGTGGTGTCATCTTGTCCTGGTGGTGTGGAGCTGTGGCCTCCCGAAATGCTTCCTTTGGTTACCGGTGGGCCTACAGTTATACTGTTTGAGTTTGTTATCTGCACGCCAAATCAGGGTTAGTTCTTTGTCCGATTTTTGGCGGGCTCATTGTGATCATAGCCATTCACCTTAACTAGTTTTTGGGCAGTTGTCTCATTGCTAAACGGCTTTTCATGTCTGGGTGTTTTATTATACATAATGTTAATCGGTGTCTTCCTGGCTTGGTAGCTAGTTCTAACTGTAAACGATTATTTATGCAGAGGTTTGATGGGCTTTAAGTTTGTGCAAGATTAGGTCTTATCCTGAGTTGATTTGTTTTAAAGGGAAGAATGCGTGTTCTGTCTCCTTTAGCTGTCTGGTTTGAAGTAACAAATCAAAGCTGTCTCCCACAGGCGCAGGCATGTCAGGTTTTAAGGTTTTGAACTTGACATGCTGTTTGCCAGGTCCTGCTTTAACCTTGCCGGTTTTGCCATGAAGTCCAAAAGCCATTCCCTTTAGGGTACCCTTGTTAATAACTTGTCCTTCAGGGTCCCTTATTAATAACTTGGGAGATGTGGGAATTTTGAGAATCCTACATACAGCTACGATAAATTTTGCAACAAAGCAATTTAAATGTGAAATTCAGTGTAGTGAGTTTCTGAAAACCCAAATACAGTAACTGCAAACATACTTTATTAAAGTATATATTTAGATATGTAGTATATAAATATATACGGTTATGACAGGTAGGCGAGAGAGAAAAATCACAAATTAACTTTATTTCTGAAGAAAATGTACATAGATGTATTCAAAAATAGTGTACAACATTTGTAAAGCTGATCTTGAAAGAAATAACACAATATTGGTAGCGCATAGCTATAAAATATATATAAAAGTGTTAAGGTTTTGAAATTGGTTATTTGGAATTTACTCAAATCCATTTCCAATATACAAAAAAATCTAATTTCAGCTCCAGCAGGCAATGGTTTTAGAAGCACATACCAAAAACTAAAGCAAGAAACCTTTCCATATTAAACATATTCCATGTCTAAGCCATTCCTTTTGGTGCATTTACCAGTCAACTGAAATGCTGTTTCGAAACCAGGAATTACTTTATAAGCTATTAATACAGTAAAGAATCAGTAATGTAAAAATATAACCCAAGTTATTAACATTACATAAATATTCACTTTTTTACACTTTCTGCTATAAAAAAAAACAGGTTTCCGACTTCACAAGTAGGTGTGGTGTTGCAATTAAAGAATAGAAAAATAGAACACTTCTATAATACTGCCCCTTCAATATATCAGAGTCCAAGCAAACAAACTCCTAGTACCTTCATACATCTGCAGGAATAGTAGAAACCCTACGTGGAATACCGAATTCAGATTGTTGAACTGTATTCTACGTTCAACAGTATAAATTCTGGCATTGCATAGGTTTTCAGTGCTTCACAGCCAATTTAGCCTACTGAATTTCTAATACATGGATTGGAAAGATCATCCAATAAATGCACATTTTAAACATGACAAGCAGGACAGACTCTCAAATGCAAGCAGCTACTCAAAATATATGGGAATACAAAGACAGATTAGCAACCTGCACCCATATTAATTTGCATCTTTCAAATTAAGTTATCAGATTTAAAAAGAACTATAAACCTACCTCTCTTTTTCATCCAATCTCCCTCCCCTAACATAGGCATCTTTCGAATAGAGGTGGAAAATGGTGCATAGGTTAAATGAACAAATCAGACAATTTTTCTGTGCCTGCTAGGAGCTGTCAAGAGCATCTGGTGTCTGCATCCATCCTGATCTTTATAGCATTCCAGACCACATCTCTTGCATTGATTTCTACGCCTATGGTGTCATAGAATCCCAGAAAAGGAGGCCATTTGGATCATTGGGCTTGTATCAGCTCTTTGAAAGGGCTATCCATTAGTCCCACTCCCTTCCTCTTTCCCCATAGCCCTGCAATAACCACCTACACCTGCCACATATTGAACTTACAGCCACACACCAAAAGTTGATGGAGAGAGACTAAACATTTCCAAGAGTTATTCCACACTAGCAGGCTTTCTTAGTTATATCTGTTTCAAGAATCGAATTTGAAAAAGGATGAACTAAAATAGAAATTCCTGTTGATGGATCTTTACAACAATCTTAGAATGGTATTTCCTCTTCCAATCCTGCTTTGGGGCCATTTGAGGAATGCAACAAATATGAGTTGCAGGTTCATGGGGTCATCGCAGCATCCTACAATGACTTCTCTTCCTAGTGATAGAGCTCCTGATAAGTGTGCCTCAGGATATTCCAGCACAGTTCTGGTTCACTTTATAGACATTGGAACTCTGATTGACAGTAATATATCAGCAAAGGGACACCAAATACCTGAATTATCCCAACTGCAATGCTTACCTCACCACACAGTACATGAAAAATACCAAATAAATGTATTAGATTAAAAAAAGTAACAAATATGCTCCACATTTTATTACAATTCACTGCATAGAGGATAATCAGAATGGCAGAAAACTGGGAGTCGACTGTTTTAAAATCTACAAACACAGTCTGTTTAATCAGTATGCGTTAACCTATCCTCGTCATATAGCAAACAGCAGTTAGAAGTACAAATGATTGTCTTTGCTAGAGCCCAACACACAAACTGTGTGCTAAACAGGACGTGTGTATTAGGACATTTGTTTGAACTGTGTTTACTTCAGCAAAATTCTCAACTATCACAAATTCACAATATACAATAAATTTACACCACAAACAATAATACCCCTCCTTATTGAAGATTTTAGGTCAAAATAGAAAACAGCAAAGAAAACCTATAAAAGATTGTTAATAGTGCCAAATTCCCTGTAGATTCTGAAAGAGTGCATTTATTCAGTTGGTGTTATTTATATTATTAGGTAAATCCCAATACCGTGCCAGAGCCACTGTTAAAAACAGTTTAAAACTTGAAAATACCTGTATCATTTTATAGAAGCATACAGCACATTCAGGTTTGAATACTTATCTCTTATTCAGATTCCAGAAGACACTACTCTAACAGTTCCCCTCAAAGTAAATTTTCATTAACAATTGAAGCAGTGCATTATAGTGAACATATGCAAAACATGACGGTCACGAATTAATTCAGTCTTGGGCCTTTTTCTGACATTGAATCGGCTATCAAGTCAAGGTGTTCCAGTCCCTTGTAGCTTCCATCAAATGTCGTTGACCATGACCCACCCAATCGTCCTGGTTATCAAATATTCGACCACAAAACCAGCAGCTGAATTTAGCCTCAATTGCTTTATTTGAAACGGTTTTCACAATCTGATAATTGTTCTTGCTTGTCTTTTTCAACTTTAGCTTCAGTACGTATCTTTCTTTCACAGGGCTCACTGGTTTTATCTTTTTGCATTGGTCGATGAACCCTTTTGCAACTGCTTGCATACTGCTGCAAGAAGGATTCAACAAAGCACCAATTGTTCTTTCTGATAAAACTACCTTGAGAACATTTCCTTTACACTTATTAATGGTTTTCATGACATTAACCACTTCAGGGACATCTACATCAGGATGATTAAGCACGATCACAGGCTGGTTTCTTCTAGGACATCTAATAAGCTGATCATGATCAAAAGGTATAAGTCTCAGGGTTTGCACAGTTCGATCAGTAGCGGCCATATTGCTAACTTCAAGAGGTTTGTTTAGTTCTTTCTGTTCCGTTTCTTCAAGCTCACTAAAGCTACTGGTTATTGTTTTTGGTGGTTTTTCAGAATTTTCCAACTTTCTTTTTAGTCGTTTGCTGTATCTGAATACAAGCTTTTCATTACATGACTTTCGTGGTTCCCACAGTTCATCTGATTTCTCGTCATCCCATCTGCAGTTTGACTTTGTTACAAATCTCTGTGAAGTAAGTGAACAGGCTTTACTAGTATTTCTTTTCTCTGTAGAGCGAATGGATGTACTTTTGAGAGCTGGAGGAATAGGAAGTTTAAGGGAAGCCTGAGCACTGATTTGGGGAGGGAAGTTGTAGTTTTCAGCAGTTGAGGGTACAGGCTTATTCACTGGTAACAGGATACATGGAGAGCCACCTGTAAACAATACAGCCTGACCTGGTTGCTGTAAAGGCTTAATTAAGTTGCCTGAAGCATCATTGTGAAATGTCACTGAATTTTTCAGGAATTGGTTGTCCTTCATGCCTGACTCCCCATTAGAACCTTTAACAAATCGCAATAAAATCTTCTTCTGAGGAGGCCCATTTTCTTCAGACATGGAACTAGAATTTGCCACAGTATCTTCATTGCTAACTCCAGTAGATTTTTTCTGCATAATACACTGAAGCACAACAGTTTGTTGACCTGATACATTTTCTGTATTTGTACTTATCAGTGTGTTCACACTACCCAAAAGAGCCCCTTGTCTCAATGGAAATGACAGAGAATTATTTGATACAGATGATTTAACATTTTCAAATGGTTCATTGAACAAATCAGCATCCTGACCATTTACATTTAATGAACCGTTCTCTGCTGTATGGTTGTCATTAGCATCAGAAACAACCTTTGCATAAGAATGATGATCAAACACTGCAGAAACTGGGCCTTTAGGCAAAGGGTCGTTGGAAGACAAAATGGTTACTGGTGTGGTCTTCATGCAAGCTACTCTGGAATTACTCATTAAAGAACACGTATTTTGTCTGATTTTGTCAGATACTAGTGTTTGTCCTTGTATATTGGCATTTGTACTATCCAGTATCTGAGGATTACCACCACAAACAATGCTAGCAACTGCACCAAGTGTACCGTTACTGAAAGTAAGTATCAAGCCAGGCCCCTTATCGGTCAGGGAGGCAGAGTTTCCAGTAGCAACTTTTGTCTGTGGAACTGATCCCCCAGAAACTACTTGCAGTCGAGATTGTTTTGTCAAATGTAAGGGGACTGCAGAACCTTTCTGCGATGGTTGGATTAAAACCGGCTTAGCGATGCCAGCAAGGCGTATAGGTCCCAAAAGTGCTACAGGTGTGATAGATGAGTTACTGCTTCCATTAGCAGAAGTACGAATTGCATCCTTTATTAATTGTTGGTTGATTATTTCATCAGAATGAGTCTTTAACAGTGTGTTCAGCTTTTCAACATTTGGTGGCATGCAACTGCTTGATACAGG
Source organism: Somniosus microcephalus (assembly GCF_052327205.1). Lineage (NCBI taxonomy): Eukaryota > Metazoa > Chordata > Chondrichthyes > Squaliformes > Somniosidae > Somniosus > Somniosus microcephalus. The sequence continues at coordinate 59,707,538 of NC_140994.1, forward strand.
TGGAGATACAGTCCGTAGCATATTTCTCCCAATACATTTAGTATTTAAAGCACAGCTATCATTACTTTCAGCATTCAGAGAGTCCAACTGCAAAGCCAGAGAGTCTTTAATGGAATAATTATGCAAATCAGTTTTGTTTGTTGCAGTACGTGTACTGGTCTGTCTCTCTGGAAAGCTAATTGGACTACTTTTGGGACACTGTGGTTCACTGCAAGGATTTTCATCACCAAATATGGAGGTGGCCTTCAATGCATCAAGTAGTAACTGATTTTCTTCAGGAGCCAAGCAACTCATTCCATCTCCAGTCTGTAATGAGAACACAGATGTGATTCTAGGCATTACCGGGGACACATTGCCATCAGAATCACTAACTTGCTCTTCCAAAAAGTCTTCTGCAGAAATACTATCTTTGGTGTAACAGTCCATCATTTCTACATCCGGTTTATTCAGGCAATTTGTTTTTTCTGAAAATGAATTTGATCTACAGTAATCCAGGATATCAGGTGAACCTGCGCTATTGGCAGAAATTGTTTCACCCTCTTCTGTATTTTGAAATTTACCATTTCTCGCCGAGCCAGCAGTCCAATTACTATTACATTTCCTAAGCTCACATTGTTGTGTCTGCACTGTCGTACAATTTCTGAGAGATAGCATTTCATAGACATTTTTGAACTCCTTTTCACTGTCCCTTTTTAATGCTTCAGCCTCCAGTTCAGTCTTGCATTTGCCTGGTATTGGTATTTCTGCACCGTGCGGGTTGTTCGAATTATACAAACATTGATTATCATAATTAACTTGGTTAGTTTCCTTTACATTTATGGGACAGATACTGCTTTGTTCTGAAGCAGTTGAGTTTTTTAATACTGTACTGCCAGAATTAAGGTTATAATTAACCATAGAATTACTACAGAGTTCATCATATCTTATGTTTAGAGTTTCAGCTCCCAGTTCAGTTGAAGCAAACAGGAAACTAGAATTTGATGTAGAACTTGTACACACTGTAGATGACGACGACACAGGAACACTTTTTGATGTCACCAATCTGCTTTCTGCATCAGCTTCTTCATTAACTATTCCAGAAGGTTTCAGCATTTGCAGAAGTATAGGTGAATTAAATTCATTCAAACCTTGGCCCCCTGGATTTTGACAGCCAAGCAGCAACTGTGAAGGAATGTTTATAGATGATGGTTCACTGGAAGTTGAAACACTAGCTGTTGAAATTTTTCCATTTAATAAACCATATTTTGGAATTATAGAGGACTGAGAAGTTCCAATACGTTGTTGAAGACTTGACACATGAATTCCACTAGCTTCTATCTTGTGTGGCTGTCCAGAGCTTGATTCAATCTTAAAGGAATTTTGAGGAACAATTTCTGATGGTTGTGAAATCATTACTGACTTTAAATTATCTCCTTGCACTTCCAAAACATCAGATTGTTTTGGAGTAGATATGTTCACATTAGCATAATTGTGAACAAAAGGCAAATGGGTGCCTTTTATGGACTGCAATGAGGTATCACAATCTGACAGAGACATTTTTTTACTGGATGTCTGCTCACCACTTAAGCATTGCAATCCCTTTGAATCAGTCTGGCTATTGGTTGAAGATGCAGGTGTCTGAGATGGATAACTATTTGAAACTGAAAATTTTTCTGAAGTTGGAGTCTTGTTATCTTGGTTATCTGGCATACCCTTATTTATTGCAGACTCAACCAGGTTCAATGAAGATGTTGGCAATAACAATTTACCTGTTTGAGCTGAGTTCATACCTACAAACAATGGCTGTAGTGTCTTAACCTGAGTAAATTTACCATTTATTACAGTAGATACTATGCGAGACACCTTCTGCGTTACAGAAGTCTGCATCTTCGAATCCACAGAACGGTCCATTATCATGAATGCGCGAGGCTGACTGGTGAAAATATTTGATAATCTATTAGACTGTGCATCCACACTCGATGTGTTTGTACCGAGTAATCCAACATTTGAATTTCCTGCATTCTGAGGCAAACGTAGAGAGTTGTCATTACTGGCTTGGGTTTGAGAATTTGAAGCACTTAAGTTTTGTTTGCATGCAGGTATTAGCTTTAATACTAAATGCTGTTTGCCATTTACCACTTTGAAGCCAATAAATTGCGCACTATAGTTAGGTGGCACTGATAACTTATTGTTCTTTAGCGTTACTACAGGGGACGCAGGAGAGAATACGTTTCGGGATATTTGATTAGAACCACTTTCTTCTGCTCTCTTCTGTGGAGAGCTAGTAGAAGCTACTGGCTTTGGTCCCTGAATTTCATCTCTCTCAACATTGATACCTTTAGGACTAACTGTTTCTTCATTCAAACATGTATCTACAGCTGGTGGAGACTGTGGCACCTGATGGCTGAATTTCTTTGTATCATCAGATCTCTTAGTATTATCCTTTGTAGCTACCAAATTCAGGATTTGCCTTTTTTTCCTCCATTGTGCTTTCCGAGACACTCCATTTTTGTATCTTTTCAGGACAAGTTTCAGACCCACTACATTCTTCAATTTTCCTTTTTGACATGGCTCCATTTCTGTTTTTGAACTGCTGCCTTCTGCCAGGCCCTTATGAACAGCATTAATGTGCTTTATAATATAGTCTTTACGTGTTGCACCATAGTTGCAATATTGACAGCAAAAAGGAAAAGCTCCTGTGTGTACAACAAGATGTCTTTGAAATTCACCTTTTGTAAAACTTACATGCTCACATTTACCACATTTGTACTGAATCACATCGTGTCGGTGAATGTGCTGAATAAATGTGCCCTGATCCTTTGTAGAAAAACGGCACTTTTCACAGCGAAAATTACCATTTACACCATGTTTCCAATTTAAATGCTTTCTCAGCTCTTGCAGAGTATACATTTTACCATCATTGCAAACTTCACATTTAAGTAGAGGGGTACGATGTTTCAGTCGGTGTTGGCTCAGTGTCTGAAAATCATTAGCAGTAAAATTGCACAACTCACAGGGATATACAGGCAAGTCTGCAGCATGCAATTCCTGATAATGTTTCAATAACTGCTTTGGATTGTATTCAGCACTGTCTTTACATTTTCCACAGCTAAAACGTAGAACCTTTGTTGCCCCCTCTGAAGTTTTAGATGTCCCACCCAATGACTGCTGCATAGAACTGTTCTTGAAAGCAATAGCCCGACGGTTCACCCGAGCTACGCTTCCTTTCCTGAAAGATTTTCTTGCAGTCTGGCATCTGCGTAGTGATGTTTTACTTTGATTTACAACTAAGTATGGAGAGATCTTTTCTTTCACATCTAATCTTGACAGAACAACTTTTGCATTTTTAAGTTTGAATTTCAACTCTTGCCAAGGCTGTTTATTCACATGTTTATTCACAGTCACTGAAGGTGTAAATGAAACTTGTGCAAATATTTGCGCTACAGATCCTTTGTCCTTTAGTGAAAAGTTTCCCGTAGGCATATTTAGTTTCTTTCTACAATATCTCTTGCTATTTGCATCTGCAAAAGTATTTGCTTCATTAACTTGTGCAAAATTTCTCTCGTCAGATTGCATATTTCAGTTTTGTGGAATGTCAATCTCTGATGTTGTAGAGACTTGTTAGATGCCTTCTCTCCAATTGCTGCACGTCACAACAAGACTCAGATTGCTCATATCATCGGATTCTAGCTCAGACAAAACTGGGCAGTAGATTATCACTCCTCAGCGTGATGGTAATTCTGTAAAGTACAAAATAATGATTTTAAATTCAGGTATTGCACAGAAGCAAGTCTCTGGTATACTGCAACACTATAATTCTCAAACAAGAGCTACAATGACATTAATGTGTAATTTAAACAGTTTCTTTGCAATATACCAAATTAGCCAAAAAAAAATGGCATAAAATGATAATTGAACCAGAATTGTGGAAACTCTGAACTATCAAAAATAACCTGCAAATGCATGTTTAAACATTACTGGGACATACAGCTAACAAACTAAAAAATATTGTTACAAGTTTTGGGTCTACCTTAAGAGGTAACCTCGAGTGCAGCAGCGCTGACCACCTGTAAGTGGTCCATGCATCTTAGATTCAAGAATGCACCCAATATCTAATTTGTATGATAGTGTAACCTGGGAATGTAACAATAGGCCTTCTTTGTGATCTGAACTCGATATTATACCTTTTGCATGTGTTCTGCCATGAACTTCTCGAATCCTTCCAAAGGATGCTGAAATATTTTAGTGAAGATGAGGCCAGATAGAAATAGTTAAGCGGCTTTATTTTATAGGCAGCCAGTGAACGTACAGAGAAATGTCATAATCAAATCTCACCTTAATTCAACGAACCACAAAACCCTCCTCAAAACAAAAAATACACACTATACCCATCAGCAGGTTTGCTTAACTGTTGCTGGCCAACTTCCTAATTCTGACCAGCACTGGGCTGGAGATGAGCAAATTTTCCCTTGCTAGCTGACTGACTCAAACAAAAGCAAAATACTACAGATGCTGGAAATCTGAAATAAAAATAGAAAATGCTGGAAACACTCAGCCGGTCAGGCAGCATCTGTGGAGAGAGAAAAACAGGCCCGGAATTTGCAATGGGTAATAATGGCGAACTAACAATGTTCGCCATTATTACCCCTTTGAAACTGACCGCAAGTTCAGGATGTAGTGCATGCGCATCTAAACGTGGCAATCCTGAAGTTGCGGTCAGTCATTCACTGCTCCAACACTGGCTGCGCTCTGCCCCCCTCCCCCCAATAGCCGGCAATTAGTGTAATCAGTGAAACTGACAAAAACTTGGGCTTTTCCACGGTAATATCACTGTTATCATAAAGTTTAGATTAGTTATGGAAAAGGACAGGGAGCAATCTAGAGTAAAAATACTTAATTGGATGAAGGCCAATTTCAGTGGGATGAGAACAGATCTGGCCCGGGTAAATTGGAATCAAACAATGGCAGGCAAAACTGAAATGGAACAATGGGCTGCCGTTAAAGAGGAAATAGTTCGGGTACAGTAGAGGTACATTCCCACTAGGGGGCAAGGTAGGGCAACTAAAGTCAGAGCTCCCTGGATGACGAAAGAGAAAGGTGAAGCAGAAAAAGGTCTTGACAAAGGGTTTTCACCCGAAACGTTGACTCTATTTTCTCTCCATGGATGTTGCCTGGCCTGCTGAGTTTTTCCAGCATTTTCTGTTGTTATTTCAGATTTCCAGCAACTGCAGTATTTTGCTATCGTAAAAGAGGGCGTATGACAGATGTCAGGTCAAGAATACAAGTGAGAACCAGGCTAAATATAGAATGTTCAGAGAAGTGAAAAATAAGAGGGGCAAAGAGAGGGTATGAGAATAGAATGGTAGCTAAGGTAATTCAAAAGTCTTCTATAGGCATATAAATAGTAAATGGGTAGCAAGAGGAGGGGTGGGGCTCATTAGGGACCAAAAAGGAGACCTACACATAGAGGCAGAGGGCATGGCTGAGGTGCTAAATGAGTACTTTGCATCTGTCTTCACCAAGGAAGATGATGCTGCCATAGACAGTGAAGGAGGAAGTAGAGGAGATACTGGATGGGATAAAAATTGATAAAGAGGAGGTACTAGAAAGGCTGGCTGTACTTAAAGTAGATAAGTCACTAGGACCAGATGGGATGCATCCAAGGACGCTGAGGGAAGTGAAGGAAGAAATCGCGGAGGTACTGGCCATAAACTTCCAATCCTCCTTAGAAACAGGGGTGGTGCCAGAGGACTGGAGAATTGCAAATATTACACCCTTGTTCAAAAAATGGTGTAAAGATAAACCCAGCAACTATAGGCAATTCAGTTTAACCTTGGTCGTGGGGAAGCTTTTAGAAACAATAATCAGGGACAAAATTAACCGTCACTTGGACAAGTGTGGATTAATTAAGGAAAGCCAGCACGGATTTGTTAAAGGCAAATCGTGTTTAGCCAACTTGATCCGAGTGTTTTGATGAGGGCAATGCAGTTGACGTGCTGTACATGGATTTCCAAAAGGCATTTGACAAAAGTGCCACATAATAGGCTTGCCAGCAAAGTTGAAGCCTGTGGAATAAAAGGGACAGTGGCAGCATGGATACGAAATTGGCTAAGTGACAGGAAACAGAATATAGTGGTATATAGCGGTGTTCCCCAGGGGTCAGTACTAGGACCACTGCTTTTCTTGATATACATTAATGACTTGGATGTGGGTGTACAGGGCACAATTTCAAAATTTACAGATGACTGCAAAACTTGGAAGTATAGTGAACAGTGAGAAGGATAGTGATAGACTTCAAGGAGGACATAGGATAGGCTGGTGGAATGGGCAGACATATGGCAGATGAAATTTAATGCAGTAAAGTGCAGTGATCATTCTTTCTACCAAAATGTAAGAGGAAATATAAACTAAAGGGTACAATCCTAAAGGGGGTGCATGAACAGAGAGACCTAGGGGTATATGTGCACAAATCATTGAAGGTGGCAGGGCAGGTTGAGAAAGCAGTTAAAAAAGCTTACGGGATCCTGGGCTTCATGAATAGATGTATAGAGTACAAAAGCATAGAAATTATGAAGAAACTGTATAAAACACTGGTTTCGGTCTCAACTGGAGTACTGTGTCCAATTATGGGGACCGCACTTTAGGAAGGATGTGAAGGCCTTAAAGAGGGTGCAGAAAAGATTTACAAGAATGATCCCAGAGATGAGGGACTTCAATTACGTGGATAGAAACATAGAAGATAGGAGCACGAGCAGGCCATTCGGCCCCTCGAGCCTGCTCCGCCATTCAATGAGATCATGGCTGATCATCCAAATTCAGTACCCTGTCCCTGCCTTCTCCCCATATCTCTTTAGCATTAAGAAATATATCCAACTCCTTCTTGAATATATTTAATGAACTGGCCTCCACCGCCCTCTGTGGCAGAGAATTCCACAGGTTCACCACTCTCTGGGTGAAGAAATTCCTCCTCATCTCAGTCCTAAATGACTTACCCCTTATCCTTAGACTATGACCCCTAGTTCTGGACTCCCCGGCCATCATGAACATCCTTCCTGCATCTAGTCTGTCCAGGCCTGACAGAATTTTATAGGTTTCGATGAGATCCCCTCTCATTCTTCTAAACTTCAGCGAGTACAAGCCCAATCGACACAATCTCTCCTCATACATCATGCCTGCCATCCCAGGTATCAGCCTGGTGAATCTTCGCTGCACTCCTTCCATGGCAAGAACATCCTTCCTCAGATAAGGCGACCAAAACTGCACACAATACTCAAGATGTGGTCTCACCAAGGCCCTGTACAACTGCAGCAAGACATCCTTGTTCCTGTACTCAAACCCTCTTGCTACGAAGGCCAACATACCATTTGCCTTCTTAACCACCTGCTGCACCTGCACGCTTACCTTCAGCGACTGGTGCACAAGAACACCCAGGTCTCTTTGCACTTCCCCTTCTCCCAATCTATTGCCATTCAAATAATAATCTACCTTCCTGTTTTTGCCACCAAAGTGGATAACCTCACATTTATCCACATTATAGTGCATTTGCCATGTTTCTGCCCAATCACCCAACCTGTCCAAGTCGTACTGGAGTTTCACGACATCCTCCTCATAGCATACCCTCTCACCCAGCTTTGTCTCATCTGCAAATTTGGAGATACTACATCCAATTCCCTCGTCCAGATCATTAATATATATTGTGAACAGCTGGGGTCCTAGGACCGATCCTTGCGGTACCCCACAAGTCACTGCCTGCCACTCGGAAAACGACCCGTTTATTCCAACTCTTTGCTTTCTATCTGCCAACCAGTTCTCTATCCAAGTCAATACCTTGCCCCCAATCCCACGTGCCTTAATTTTGCAAGCTAATCTCTTATGCGGACCTTATCAAAAGCCTTCTAAAAGTCCAAATACACCACATCCACTGGTTCTTCCTTATCTATTTTACCAGTTAGATCCTCAAAAAATTCCAGTAGATTAGTCAAGCACGATTTACCTTCTGTAAATCCATGTTGACTTTGTCCGATCCTGTCACTGCTTTCCAAGTGCTCTGCTATTACATCTATATATATAAAGCGGCTCTTCTGTCTGTCTGTCTGTCCGCCTGGTCTCTATACGTTTGGAAGTTACAGAGCGTACCGACGCGCGCGTCGCCTCAAAAGAAAGCTTGCGATTCCGGACCGGTCATAGGCGTATTTACGTTTCGGCCGGACAAAAATCCCGCCCGCGGTATCCCAAAAACGTTCAGCGTTCCGCTCATTAGCATCTCATTAGCGACCGTGTGACGTCGAGGTCTTCCTACAGTTGAGTGTCGAGTGACTCGACGATTGACCAATCCTACGCTTCGGTGACCTGACCGGTCAACCAATCGGTGCGTGTGTGGGCGGGCCTTATCCTTCTGAACCGAGGTGAGTGGCCGCCATCTTGATTTTCCACGATTTTTTCCCCCACACTTTCTGTGTGTTAGGGAACTAAGGTAAATATTTCAATTATGTGTTAGGCAATTAATTAACAATTTATTTGAGTTTTATATTGTGTTTAGCAACCCCCCCCCCCTCTCCTCCTCACCCTCGCGCAGGGGGGACTCGGGGCCTGAAGCTGAAAAAATTTCTCTCTCTCTCTCTCTCCTTCTCCTCTTCCCTCTCTCTCCTCTTCCCTCTCTGTCTCTCTCTACTTCCCCCTCTCAGGTGTCGTGGACGGAGCGCGGGCGCGCCGCCCGAAGTTTCCCACTCGCTAACGGCCTTGCCGGCTCCCGCGGGCTGCTCGCACTGACCGCGCATGCGCCGCCCGCACATGCGCCGCCCACATTCACCGCGCATGCGCCGCCCGCCCGCCCGCAGCGGCCGTCCATCAGCCGCGCGATACGCGGGGGACCTCAGCAACGGCACCGGACCTCAGGCGCTAGGCAGGGGGAGGGGCCAGAGAGAGGGACAGAGGGGAGTTGGGGGGGGGGGGGGGAGAAAGAGGGAGACAGGGGAGGGGAGGGGAGGGAGGGATAGGACAGGGAGAGGACATGACAGGGAGAGGGGGGACACACAGGGGCAGGGAGACCAAACGCCCCAAAATTGCCCTCGCAACGCGTGGCTCCCCAGCTAGTATTTTATAATGGACTCTAGCATTTTCCCCACTACTGACGTCAGGCTTACCGGTCTATAATTCCCCGCTTTTTCTCTACCACCTTTTTTGAATAGTGGGGTAACATTAGCTACCCTCCAATCCATGGGTACTGTTCCAGAGTCTATCGAGTTCTGGAAGATGACCAGCAATGCATCTACTATCTCCAGGGCCTCTTCCTTAAGTACCCTAGGATGTAGATTATCAGGCCCTGGGGATTTATCGGCCTTCAATCCAGTCACCTTCCCCAACACCATTTCCCTACAAATACTGATTTCTTTCAGTTCCTCGCTCTCATTAGTCCCTATGTTCCCCGACATCTCTGGGAGGTTATTTGTGTCCTCCTTTGTGAAGACAGAACCAAAATATGTATTTAATTGGTCTGCCATTTCTTTGTTCCCCATTATAAATTCCCCTGATTCTGACTGTAAGGGACCTACGCTTGACTTCACCTATCTTTTTCTCTTCACATATCTATAAAAGCTTTTACAGTCAGTTTTTATGTTCCCTGCAAGCTTACTCTCAATCTATTTCCCCCCTCTTAATTAATCCCTTTGTCCTCCTTTGCTGAATTCTAAAAAGCTCCCAATCCTCAGGTTTGCTGCTTTTTTTGGCCAATTTATATGTCCTCTCTTTGGATCTTATGTTATCCCTAATTTCCCTTGTTAGCCACAGTTGAGTCACCTTTTTTGATTTATTTTTAGGCCAAACTGGGAGAAAGAAATTCTGTAGTTCATCCATGCGATCTTTGAATGTTTGCCATTGCCTATCCACCGTCAACAATTTGAGTGACATTACCCAATCAATCCTACCCAACTCACGTCTCATACCATCATAGTTCCCTTTATTTAAATTCAGGACCTTAGTGTCCGAGTCAACTACTTCACTCTCCATCTTAATGATGAAGAATTCTATCATATTATGATCGCTCCGACCCAAGGGGCCTTGCACAACAAGATTGCTAATTGATCCTTTCTCATTGCATAATACCCAGTCTAAGATGGCCTGATCCCTAGTTGGTTCCTCGACATATTGGTCCAGGAAACCATCCCGTATACACTCCAGGAATTCCTCCTCCACAGTATTGTTACTAATTTGGTTAGCCCAATCTATATGTAGATTAAAGTCACCCATGATGACTGCTGTGCCCTTATTGCACGCTTCTCTAATTTCCTTTTTAATGCCATCCCCAACCTCTGCATTACTGTTTGGGGGTCTATACACCACTCCCACTAATGTTTTCTGCCCTTTGGTATTTCTCAGTTCTACCCATACAGATTCCACATCATCAGAGCTAATATTTTTCCTTACAATTGTGTTAATCCCCTCTTTAACCAGCAATGCTACCCCACCAACCTTTTCCTTTTTGCCTATCTTTCCTGAATATTGAATACCCCTGGATGTTGAGTTCCCAGCCTTGGTCCCCCTGGAGCCATGTTTCCGTAATTCTAATCATATATTCATTTACCTCTATTTGCGCAGCTAATTCATCCACCTTATTACGGATGCTCCTCGCATTAAGACAAAGCCTTCAGGCTTGTTTTTTTAACGCTCTTAGACCTTTTAGAATTATTATTTACTGTGGCCATGTTTGTTTTAAACCCTTGATTTCTCTGATTGCCACCTTTGTTTTTCTCCTTCCTGTCTTTTGCTTCTATCCTTGTTTCCCTTTCCTTTGTCTCCCTGCTCTGGTTCCCAACCCCCTGCCATTTTAGTTTAAACCCTCCCCCACAGCACTAGCAAACACTCCAAGGACATTGGTCCCGGTCCTGCCCAGGTGCAGACCGTCCGGTTTGTACTGGTCCCACCTCCCCCAGAACCAGTTCCAATGTCCCAGGAATTTGAATCCCTCCCCCTTGCACCATTCCTCTAGCCACATATTCATTTGAAGTATCCTTCTATTTCTACTCTGACTAGTACGTGGCACTGGTAGCAATCCTGAGATTACTACCTTTGAGGTCCTATTTTTTTAGGCTGGGGAAGCTGGGGTTGTTCTCCTTAGAGCAGAGAAGATTGAGAGATTTGATAGAGGTGTTCAAAATCATGAGGGATCTGGACAGAGTAGATAGAGAGAAACAGATTTAAGGTGATTGGCAGAAGAACCAAAGGCGACAGGAGGAAAAACTTTTTTACTCAGCGAGTGGTTAGGATCTGGAATGCAATGCCTGAAAGGGTGGTGGAGGCAGACTCAATCACAGCTTTCAAAAGGGAGTTGGAGAAGTACTTGAAGGAAAAACAATTGCAGGGCTATGGGGAAAGGGCAGGGGAGTGGGGCTAGCTGAAGTGCTCTTGCAGAGAGCCAGCACGGGCTCAACAGGCTGAATAACCACCTTCTGTGCTGTAACCATTTTAAGATCTATGAAATACCCCATTAAATGTTAGGCCTTGTTGGATTAGATGTAACTGGGGTTTTAACAGCGTATTGACTGCTAAACAAACATTATGGCCCTGAAAAAAATCATTTTAATTTTATGGAGTGTCAAATTTCTCCATTATGATAAAAATTACAATTAAAGTTTGTTCATAATTTATTTCAGATTATATCTTATCCCCATATGAGAGCCCCAATCTTTGTTTTGCTCCCTAACTTTTTTTTTTTTTTTATAAAAGTCAGGATAAAAGCGGGTTCTCATTTCCTGCTTCCCGGTCTGTGAGAATTTTGCAATGTGATTGGCTGCTTGTTGACGTCACAACAGATCATGTTAGGGATTCCCCATTATATTGCACTGAAATCTCTTAAGCGTCGAAAAAGGCAAACTCCTCTCCACAGGGGCCAGCGGTGAACACCTTGGCTTCTCCACTGACCGCAAATTCCAGGCCATAGAGCTAACGTTTCAGGTCGATGACCTTTCATCTGACTGCCTTCTCGCCCATGTGTATTTGTCTTTTTTCTGTGTTCCCAGCAGATGGGAGGCCTGTTGCTCTGAATTCTTCCCCAATGATTCACCAGTAAGACTATTAATAAACCTAACTCCTTCCACCTTGGGAGGGCAGGTTTAAAAAAAACATTTACCCTAATTTTCAGAAATAGGGGCCATCCAGGATTAATGGGCCTTGGATGAGACAAGAGACTCTTAATAGACTGTGAGCCTCAACATTCCACTAAACCTGCTTATCTGGCCATAATAGATATCTTAAATGTCTGTTCCATTACAAATAACCCCTGTCTAAGTAGCTGTGGCTTTTTAAACCTGTGAAAAATCACCATTTTAAAACACTTAGACATAACTCATTCCCAAATTCTTCCAATGAAGATAAATCCTTTCCATTAAGACCAAGAAATTATCAAAAATAGCAAAACATGACAACCATATAAGAAATAAGGAGTTTGGGGGGGGGGGGGGGGGGGCGCGGGAGAAAGAGAAATCATTTGTATATTTGTTTTTAAATTGAGGATCACCCATAGTGCTGCATGAGGATTCAAGACCTGTACAATCTGGAAAAGTTTTATCTCATTGTTCCCGAACAAACCGCACTATACTGTAAAACAGTGCACAACAGAAGCTGCCACTATAACAACACGATGATTAAAAACAAAGAGTAAACTGGAAAATTAAATCAAGGCATGTTATTGGTTTTGTTACAGGTGTATAATCGTAGCAGGAAATATTAAGCTACACAAATAAACAGAAACCACAGATACAGCAACTCACTTTAGAAGTAAAGTTTACTGATGAACAATGCCGAACAGGAAAGGAGGTAACAATTCATTAATAAATTATGAGCACCAGCTATCACTAAATATATAAGCAGAGGGGAGTGGACAAGCTAACAAATTAATGGAGAAAGTGGCAGCAGTAAATCTCTCCTGTCTGCTTAGCATCTTTCCTTCTCCCACAATATCTTACTCTGATGGTTCCTGTGTCACTCATATCTCTCTCCACAAAATGCAGGCGTAAAGGCTAAGAACCCCCACCTCCCCACACATCTCTTTTCCCCCCATTTTGTTCTCATCACTCCTGTGCAGTTGGACCACTGCTGCTCTACCAGTGTTGCCAATAATAGGACCCACACTCCACAACTATTCCACAGTACTACCTAGCTAAACCCACTCCCCCTATCTAGTACTGCTAAATACTTGATATCTAATTCCAACTGGTACACCTCGCTTACTTTATTGCTGGTATTCTCAGCTTTAAAACTAGTAAGGAATAAAAATTAATTACACAAGTATTTCATAGGTAACGGACATACCTTGAACAAAGACTGGCCCCTCCAACTAACAACCCTCTTTCGCAACTAAACAGAGATTTCAGCATCCTCATCTTCCCCAACAGCCATGTTGAGAAGTCAGATGCCCAAGGGTGGATCAAAGAGAGAAATTGGTGATAACAAAGGAAGCATGCAACCTGGAGCAGTAACAGTCTGGCCTTTTCCATTAACCAAGACCTCGGGCAGTCAAAGTGAACAGGAAATCCTCCATATCTTCCCCACACCACTCACACTCAGCAGAGATCATAACCCCTTTTACCAAGATTGAGCAAAAAAAGGGACAGAAACCCCATTCAATAAATCAGAAACCACTCCTACCTCATCCAGCCCTTCACCCAGAAGAAACTCAGCACCACCCTCCACTGAGCCAAAGACCTACCCCATGTAATGATTCCTCTGACAGAGATGGAATTAGGCCCAGCCCAGAGGAAAACTTGCTCTGGCACACTACCTCACACGATCCCCCCTCCTCCTCGTTTCCAAATTGATCCAGTTATCCAATCACTTTCTAACCTGCTTGATTTGAATAATGGACTTTGAATATATTGTATGGTAACACAACAAATATGATGTATTGGTTCATTTGTTTATTAAAAATAATTCCACCCCAAATCCAAATCTCACTCCAGAACAGTGAAATTAGTCAGTCAGAAGATGACCGTCACCGTTACACACCTCCTACCATCTGGAGGAGGGGACGCAAATGCTGAGGTTACTCCCAACCCAGTCAGTTGGAAAATCCAGGGAAATGCGTGTTTTAAAAGATAGAGTATGTACAGTACTTCAACGGTAGTATTTTCAGTACTTAAAAAGTTTCAGAATTCAATAGCATTTTTTACACAGATATTCAACTTCAAATGCTGGTCATGAAAAATTACTGGTTTTATTCATCACGTCATTTTTGACCAATCAAGAGAAACAATCTTGTTTCATACGAGTGATCTTTGTGCCCATTTTCAACTGAAATAGGGTGCTTCCTGTAGATCACTATATATTCAGGCAAGATGGGAAGATAGAAGGTGAAATTGTTAACATTGTTCATACATCATTAACAAAAAGTTTCAATGTTTAAAAATGAAAAACAGAATATTGCACTACTGATTGCTCCTTGTCAAATGAAGGTTGCCCTCAAGATAAAACAGGCCAACACTTTGATTCCTCTTATTGCTATAGTAGTGGAAGTATTTTGCAAGGTGATGCTAGATAGCCATTAAGGGCAATCTGACTGCAACGTGAACTTGAAACCAGAAATGTGCATTGGCTTCAGCTAAATTCAGGTGGATGTAAAGATACTGTAAGACAATCAGAAACATATTTGAGATTTGGGCAATTTTACAAGCTTCCTGTCTTTAAATTATCTAAAGCAGCCAAGTGTATTCCACAAGGTTAAGTTTGTGATATACATGTCCTTAATACATCCACAATCTACTATCCAAAGCAGTTTTAGAAATGAAGTTATATTTTACATTTTTATAACACACCAAAACTAGTTTTAAAACAAAATTGACAATATAATTAATTTTGTATGTGACTGAAGCATTTCTTCACGCAATCATCAAGCATAACTATGAATCAAGGTATCCCTTATTATCCTATTACTTGCCCCTGGAGAAAAAACAATGGGTTTCAAACTCCTAGGCGTGCAGTTTTACACTGATATTTTAAAGAGTAGACAGCTAACATGCCAGATCTTGTTTTGAGTATGATCCTGCTTCAGAGTTAAGGAAAGTGAGAATGTTTTTCAGCTAAAACTAAAATACATTGTTTTTAAAAGAAGTGGCACATTCTTCAGGAGGCAGTGTGTGCTGTAATCATTGACAGCAGCACAATTAACAGTCACTGAAAATGTTAAGTGTTGGAAATAACTCTCACCTCAACACTCCCCCCTCCCCCAGCAAAGGGGTTAGAATAATGTACTTAACAAGTACTTCTCATATTTCTAGACAGCAGGATTATAAAATATGTGGGTCGGATATTTTCACCCAGTCGATGGGTGGAAAATTATGCCCACAGTGTCATTCTAAGCAAGTGTTTTTGGACATATTTCTCAAACAAATATTAAATACTTCACAAAATGAGGTACCTCTTTACATGCAGTATAGAACATCTATAACATCCATTTTAGAAAAAATGTTGCTCCATTGAGAAACCTTGAACAAAATATCTGGATGCTATTTTCAAGAAATTAATTTGTAACATTTCTCATTTAAAGAGGCACTGTCACATACTGGTGAGTTTTCATGCAGTCCCAATTTCTTGAACAACCAACTTGAAGCACTCAAAACTGTCACATCAATTACCTGAAAATGTTAACATTGCAGAGTACTTTCTATAAATAACAACAGAAAATGCTGGAAAAACTCAGCAGGTCAGGCAACATCCGTGGACAGAAATCTGAGTTGACGTTTCGGGTCGAACCCTTCTTCAAAACAGAGTACTTTCTATATTGGCTGCAGCTTGAACTTACACTTCCTGTACTACTTAGTGGCACAGCACACTGAACAACTTGCATTTATATAGTGTCTTTAACGTCGTAAAACGTCCCAAGGTGCTGCACAAGAGCGTTATCAAATAAAATTCGACACCAAGCCAAATAAGGAGATATTAGGGCAGCTGACTAAAAGGTTTGTCAAAGAGGTGGGTTTTAAGGAGTGTCTTAAAAGGAGGAAAGAGGCGGAGAGATTAAGGGAGGGAATTCCAAAGCTTAGGGTCTCAGCAGCTGAAGGCACGGCTGCCATTGGTAGAGCGATTAAAATCAGGGATGCCAGAGGCCAGAACTGGAGGAGCACGGATCTAATGATTGTAGGTCTGGATAAAGTTAGAGACAGGGAGGGGCGAGGCCATGGTGAGATTTGGAAACAAAGATGAGGACTTTAAAATCAAGGTGTTGCTCAACCAGGAGTCAATGTAGGTCAGCGAGAACAGGGATGATGGGTGAACTGGACTTGGTGTGAATTAGGATACAGGCAGCAGAGTTTTGGATGATAAGCTTAAGTTTATGGACAGTGGAAGATGAGAGTCCAGCCAGGAGTAGTGCCTTGGAATAGTCAAGTCTAAAGGTAACAAAGGCACAAACATGTGGAATAAAGGAGTTTGGAATGAAGATTTGATTATCTTACTCTGTTGAGCTCCTGATCTTAGCTGTGCTGCTATGGGAATGCCAGGAACAAGAAAGGGAGGAGGAAAGAAAGCGTTGAAAATTCTCACACCTCACTGAGTAACTAGTGATGTTGAATCAGGGCATTGTATAGCAATTTTCAACTACAGCAAAAAAAAGGTTGCTTTTAAATAGTCCAAGTCTGTCAAGTCAAATCCAAAGACAATTGTCTTTCCTTTGGAGGTGGGTTGGTGAAAGAGTGTGTAACCTCAATGGTTCTTTGGAAAAATTCCCCACTCTATTAATTTCAGTAAATTTGTAAGTTCGTATGCCACTTTGCTAATACAATTTCATTACTTAACAGTACTGGAAATGGCACAAGCTCGAATATACAGCATTTAACTATTTTAAGGTGTTAACATAAGCCAATAATGGTGATAAAGTACTAAATCTTCAGGTTTTTACATCACTTATCTATAAAGGTAGTTGACACAAAACATTCATAAACACTGCATAAATGCCCCATTAAGTCACAATAATGTTAAAATGTGGTGTCCTGGTGTAAATTAACCTAGTTACAAAACTGTCAACATATCTTATAACATTGAATTTCGTGAAAACTCACAATTTTATCATAAAAAATAAAGCCACAGAAATTTGTAAATGCCTTAATCTAGGTTATATGTATATAAATCGGCCCTGGCTACAGTTTACACGTGCCGTATGCAAACGACCAACGTATAAAAGCGAATTTTCAAACTGAAAATGTCAAGGTGAACAAGTACAATTCAGATCCATCTACTTGCATGACTACGAGACTATTCACCGTTAACTGCTTTGCAAGTTCTCTACTGGTCTACAACGGAAAATAAAGTACTATGAACAATACCTTATTGCAATTAAAGTATCCTGACTTATTTCACTGGGCTTGATCCGAGGCCGAAAATCACTAATAGAAATCTATTTATCCCCACCGTCAAAATGGCGGACGTATACACCAACACAGAATTTAAAAATTGGTTTATGTATTCTTTTAGTCAAGCACTTTAAACTCACAAATAATCGTCTTAAAACACAACAGCACCGCAAAAGTACTTCCATCCTCCATCCGACTACAGACCTCCACGTAGCTACACTTTCCGACAGTTATCGGCTGCACTATTTACTCTCAGCCCGAAAATGTCCTCCTCCCACGACGCCTGCAAGTGAGACGACATTTTCTTCACTCTTCAGCAGTGCAATGTCTTTCCCAGACCAACCAGCCGTGACGGCTGCGAAGCGGGCGATGGAAAGTGAAGTAACCTCTTTAACTATTTTGTTGACTAGTGGCTTTTTTTTTGTATTTGCAAAACTCTTACCATTTTTGAAAATAGTGTGCAGATCACGAAAAGCCGCCATGACAGTCACATCCGGGCATTGTGCGGCGGTGTGGAGCGATACCGGGCTGGTGGTGAGCGGGTCGCTGCAGATCCGGCCGGCTGGGTGGGGGAGGGCGGTGGTACCTGACAGGCAACTTCCGTCAGAATCAACATCAAAGACTCTTCCTGGTTGAATATTTGTATACCAAACGCATTTAGTGTAAAACCTGAAACAGCAGCAAGTGAAAGACGATTACATTTGATCACCGTGAAATGACCACTGGGTACAAGGCCTGCTCGTCTCTGATTTCCATTTAAACATTTTTAAAAAATAAAATGGAGCCCGTTTCTAATTAATCGGCAACAACAAACTCCCTGCAAATTGTTTCATGGTTTAAAATATAGCCTGTTTGATGTACGTTATTCATATTTTAAAAAATCATGGTTTTAAGGACGTATTTAGCGATTAATTCGGTTTATAGTCTGTTTTACACCAGCAGATCATAAATCTTAAATCCAATATCTTCCCAATGTTGGCAGATCTGATGTTAGCTGCAAGATATTTCTGAAATTGCACCACTAAATATGATGCACTACAAGTCTTTTGGAAGTCTTACATGAGTGTCAAGAGTAAGCCCGTTCTGGTTGCAGGATTCTGTTATCACTGGTGGCATCAGTGTTGATATCTGACAAAATAAACTTTGATATTCTTAATAATTATTTGTTTGCTTCACACTTGATCTCCCATAACCTTGACAATGCTGTCTACTCTGAGCCCAAATGGAACCTCCGGGTCTTTCTATTACCAAACCTGTTTCCATAGAAGATATTTTTCATGCCAAACATCAACAACTTTGCACTCCCTATAAAGGTCAAACCTGTCCCAAGATTTGAATACTGCTCCTGTATCTCTGGAGGCTCTTCTACCACCTCACACACACCCATGGATAAAACAAGAAAAGAGATATCTAATAGGGCAGGGACAATCAAATCTTTTGTCTTAATGGGCCCTTAAGATGTGTACTCTTGAGCTCCATGGGTCACATATAAATGATTAAAATACAACATTACATAGGATATACGGCACAGAAACAGGCCATTCGGCCCAACCAGTCCATGCTGGCGTTTATGCTCCACACGAGCCTCCTCCCGTCTTTCCTCATCTAAATCTATCAGCATAACCCTCTATTCCCTTTTCCCTCATATGCTTGTCTAGCCTCCCCTTAAATGCATCTATACTATTTGCTTGAACCACTCCCTGTGGTAGCAAGTTCCACATTCTCACCACTCCATTAATGGAATACTTTAGAATATGGGATTTTCAACTATTCAAAAACTGCTTTAAATAATTACATGAGCATTTTATTTTACTTTGTGTACGTTGTCTCATCTTACGAGAACAGTTTCTCAGTAAGTTATGATAAATTGGCTTTTTGAATATATTTACGTATCAAAATATATTACATTTTCGCAATAAGATAGCCTTTTTGTGATTTTCCTTTCTAATCTGCGTTGCTTTCCTATTTTCATTAAATTAATGTATATTTCTCCACATAGATCAATATACTTTAAATATGTTTTGGTACTATATTTAGTATACAATATTCAAATTTAGTATAATCTCTTCTAGTAATACTAATCATTGCTGTTATCCGTGTTAAGCTTCTAATATACTTCCCCATACACATCTTCCACCTTGAATACTTACTGTGCTGAAATCAAGACTCATCGTACAGTCTCCTACTCTAATTTATTCTTTCCCAGGACTTCATAATAGTAAAACTTATTAACTCTTCAGTTTTCCCTTTTCCCTGCATCTACAGGCTTTTAAAACGCAAGCTTCATGCCGTCTTATCCCCATCTGTTGATTTATTTTCCTTTTTTCTCTATTGTTTTTCAACCTTAGTTGTCTCCTGCATTATGGGCCTTGGCCCTTCTCATTGGTTTTGCAAAAAAAAGGGAATAAAACTACGACATATTTCAAATTGATTTGGTAATTCAAAGAGGCGCCATCTTTCTGACCAACTACAAAAATGTAATAGTATTTGGTTTCTGTATCCACTAAAGGAAAGAAAAGAAAGAACTTCCTATTTATATAGCACCTTTCATGTCTGCAAGGCATCCCAAAGTGCTTTGCCACCAATGAAATACATTTTTGGATTGTAATCATTATTGTAAGGTAGGCAAACACAGCAGCAAGGTCCCACAAACAGCAATGAGATAAATGACTAGATAATCTTTTATTAAGGTATTGGTTGACGAATAAATCTTGGCAAGGACGCCAGGAAATTTCTCTGCTCTTTGTCACATAGTGTCATGGGATCGTTTATACCCAACTGAAAGTTTAATGACTTATCTGAAAGATAGTATCTCCAACAATGCAGCACTCTCACTACTGCACTAAAGTGTCAGCCTAGTCTCCAGAGTGGGGTTTCATACAATCACAGAAACTTACAGCATAGCTCTCTAAAAGAGCAGTCGTGCTTATTCCCACATTTTGTCCATAACCCTTTAAGTTCCTCATCCTCAAGTAACTGTCCAACTCCTTTTTAAAATTATTTATGGAATCAGCTTTCACCACTTTTTCAGATAGAGCGTTCCAGATCCCAACAACTGAGTGAAAAAAATTATCCTCATCGCCTCTCTAGATCTTTTGCCAATGATTTTAAATCTATGACCTTTGGTTATTGACTCACTCGCCACAGGGAATAGTTTTTATTTTAATCTGCTCTACAAAAGTCTCTCATCATCTTGAAAAGCTCTATTAGGTCACCTCTTAACCTTCCCTGTTCCAAGGAGAACAGTCCAACCTCTCCTCATCACTAAAGTCCTTCATCCCTGTTAACATCCTGGTAAACCTCCTCTATACCTTTTCTAAGGCCATTACATCGTTCCTGAAGTGTGGTGCCCAGAATTATCCACAATACTTCAGCTGAGGCCTATCGAGTGATTTATAAAGTTCTAGCATGATCTCCTTGCTTTTATATCTTATTCCTTTATTTATAAACCCAAGTAACCCACAAGATTAGGGCTCATGAAATTGGGGGTAATATATTAGCATGGATTGAGGATTGGTTAACGAACAGAAAACAGAGAGTAGGAATAAACGGGTCATTTTCTGGATGGCAGAATGTAACTAGTGGGGTGCCGCAAGGATCAGGGCTTGGGCCTCAGCTATTTACAATCTATATCAATGACTTAGCAGAGGGGACCGAGCGTAATATATCCAAGTTTGCTGACAATACAAAGCTAGGTGGGAAAGTAAGCTGAGGAGGCTGCAAAGGGATATAGACCAGCTAAGTGAGTGGGCAAGAAGGTAGCAGAATTAGCAAAATTATCCATTTTGGTAGGAAGAATGTAAAAGCAGAATATTTTTTAAAAGGTACTGAGATCAATAGACTAAGAGAATCAAGGGATATGGGGATATTTAGAGGCATTTGGGGGTCCTTGTACACAAATCACAGAAAGTTAACATGCCGCTACAGCAAGCAATTAGGAAGGCAGATGGTATGTTAGCCTTTATTGCAAGGGGGTTGGAGTGTAAGAGTAAGTAAGTTTTTCTGCAATTATATAGGGCTTTGGCAAGAGCGCACCTGGAGTGCTCTGTACAGTTTTGGTCTCCTTACCCAAGGAAGAATATATTTGCCTTAGAGAGGGTGCAACAAAAGCTCACTAGATTGATTCCTGGGATGAGAGGGCTGTCCTATGAGGAGAGATTGAGTAGAATGGGCCTATATTCTCTGGAGTTTAGTAGAATGAGAGGTGATCTCATTGAAATGTATAAAATTCTTAGAGGGCTTGATAGGGAAGATGCTGAGAGGCTGTTTCCCCTGGCTAGAGAGTCTAGAACTAAGGATCATAGTCTCTGTATAAGGGGTCGGCCATTTAAGACTGATGAGGAGAAATTTCTTCACTCAGAGGGTTGAGAATCTTTGGAATTCTGTACCCGAGAGAGCTGTGGATGTTCAGTTGATGAGTATATTCAATACTGAGATTGATAGACTAAGAGAATCAAGGGATATGGGGATAGGGTGGGAAAGTGGAGCTGATGTAGACGTTCAGCCATGATCTTATTGAATGGCAGAGCAGGCTGGATGGGCTGTATGGTTTACTCCTCCTCCTATTTCTTATGTTCTTGTATGCTTTTTTAACCACTTTATCAACTTGCCGTGCCACCTTTAAGGATTTGTGTCTATGGAAACCAAGTTCCTTTTGCTCATCTACACTTTTCAAAATCGTGCCATTTATAGTATACCGTCTTTCCATATTAGTCCTCCCAAAGTGCATCACTTCACACTTCTCTGCATTGAACTCCATCTGCCATGCTTCTGTTCATTTCACCATCCTGTTTATGTCATCCTGAAGTCTACAACTATCCTCATCACTACTGCGTTGCCAAGTTTCGTATCATCTGCAAACATCTTAATGCTGCTCCCTACACCCGAGTCTAGGTTGTTTATAAAAATTGAAAATAGTAATGGACCCAAAACTGACCCTTGGGGAACACCACTGCAAACCGCCACATGGTCTGAAAAACATCCATCCACCATCACACTCTGCTTCCAGTCACTGAGCCAATTCTGTATCCATACCACCACTTTCCCCTTAATTCCATGGGCTTTCATCTTCTTAACAAATCTCCTGTGTGACACTTTGGCGAATGCCTTCCGAATATATACATCTACTGCATTACCTTGATCAACCTTCTCTGTTACCACATCAAAGAATTCAATCAAGTTTGTCAGAACGATTTGCCTCTAACAAATTCATGCTGGTGCTCCTTGATTAACCCATGCCTTTCCAAATGAAAGTTTATTTTGTTCTTGATAATGCTTTCCAATAACTTCCCCACCACCGTGTTAGGCTGACTGGCCTGTAGTTTCCTGGCTTATCCCTCTTCTCTTTCTTGAATAGTGGTATTCTGACCAATGCCTCTGCTATTTCTACCTTTGCTTCTTTCAGCAACCGAGGATGCATTCCATCCAGGCCACGTGGCTTACCAAGTTTCAGTAATGCTAATCTTTTTAGTACAGCTTCTCTATCTATTACTATCCTGTCCATAACTTCCCTCTCCTCTTTTAGTGTAACCTTCACATCATTTGCTTCCTTTGTGAAGACAGATGGAAAGTATTCATTTAATGTCCTCTGCCTCTACATGAAGATTTCCCTTTGGGTCCTTAATTGGCCCAACTTTTTCCCTAGCTAACCTCTTACACTTTATATGTTTATAAAATGTTTTAGGGTTCAACTTAATGCTGCCTGCTAATCTTTTCTCTTAAACTCTCTTTGCCTCGCGTATTAATTTTTTCGATTCCCTCCTGTACTTTCTATAATCTTCTTGGTTATTAACTGAATCTTGCTCCTGACATTTGTCATAAGCCTCCTTTTACTGTTTTATTTTAACTTTTATTTCCTTTGTCATCCAGGGCGCTTTAGCTTCGGACGCTCTACCTTTTCCCTTCAAAAGGAATATGCCTAGTTTGTACCTGAACTATCTCTTCCCTGAATGTCTTCCATTGCTCTGTTACTGTGTTACCCTGCAATCGCCTTTTCCAATCTACCCATGTTAGGTCCTTTCTTAAATCACTGAAATTAGCTCTGCCCCAGTTGAGTATTTTTACCTTTGATATTTTCTGGACTCTTTCCATAATTACTCTAAACCGAATTATGTTGTGGTCACTGTTACCTAGATAATCTACTACTGTAACTGAATCTTGCTCCTGACATTTGCTTTTGTGGTATATATCAATGATTTGGACTTGAATGTAGGAAGTATGATTGAAAAGTTTACAGATGATACAAAAATTGTCCGTGTGGTTGATACTGAAGAAGAAGGCTGTAGATTGCAGGAAGATATCAATGGACGGGTCAGGTGGACAGAACAGTGGCAAATGGAATTCAATCCAGAGAAGTGTGAGGTAATGCATTTGGGCAGGGCTAGCAAGGCAAGGGAATACACAATAAATGGTAGGACACCGAGAAGTGCAGAGGATCAGAGGGACCTTTGAGTGCACGTCCACAGATCCCTGAAGGTAGCAGGACAGGTAGATAAGGTGGTTAAGAAGGCATACAGGATACTTGCCTTTATTAGCAGAGGCATAGAATATAAGAGCAGGGAGGTTATGCTTGAACTGTATAAAACCCTAGTTAGGCCGCAGCTAGAATACTGCATGCAGTTCTGGTCAGCACATTGCAGAAAGGATATGATTGCAATAGAGAGGGTACAGAGGAGATTTACTAGGATGTTGCCTGGGCTGGGGAATTTTAGCCGTGAGGAAAGATTGGATAGGTTGGGGTTGTTTTCTTTGGAACAGAGGAGGCTGAGGGGAGACCTAATTGAGGTGTATAAAATTATGAGGGGCCTAGATAGAGTGGATAGGAAGGACCTATTTCCCTTAGCAGAGGGGTCGATAACCAGGGGCATAGATTTAAAGTAATTGGTAGGAGGTTTAGCGGGGATTTGA
The DNA here is from genome assembly GCF_052327205.1 of Somniosus microcephalus. NCBI lineage: Eukaryota > Metazoa > Chordata > Chondrichthyes > Squaliformes > Somniosidae > Somniosus > Somniosus microcephalus. Next base: position 59,731,759 of record NC_140994.1, read on the forward strand.
GGAGACATTTTTTCACCCAGAGGGTGGGAGGAGGTCTGGAACTCACTGCCTGAAAGGGTGGTAGAGGAAGAAACCCTCATCACATTTAGAAAGTACTAGGATAGGCACTTGAAGTGCCGTAACCTACAAGGATACGGACCAAGTGCTGGAAAGTGGGATTAGGCTGGATAGCTCTTTGTCGGCCGGCACGGACAAGATGGGCTGAATGGCCTCCTTCTGTGCTGTAAATTTCTATGATTTTATGAACACACTCCCCTTGCTTTACCTCATTTCCCAGAACCAGATCCAACAATGCTTCCTTCTTTGTTGGACTGGAGACATATTGATCGAGAACCCACAACCTTCTAACTCAGACAAGACTGTTACTACGGAGCCAAGGCTAACACTGTACATCAGCAACAACATTGTTGAAACAATACCAGTAATATGATTGTCTATATTTAAGAAGTTCGCCACCATTCAGGACAAATCAGCCTGCCTGATTGACACCCCATCCACCACCTTAAACATTCACCCCCTCCACCACTGACGCACGTGGCTGCAGTGTGTACCAACTACAAGATGCACTGCAGGAACTCATCAAGGCTCTTCGGCAGAACCTCCCATACCCACGACCTCTACCACCTTGAAAGACAGGGACAGTAGGCGCATGGGAACACCATCACCTGCAAGTTCCCTTCCAAGTTACACACCATCCTGACTTGGAAATATATCGGTGTTCCTTCATCGTCGCTGGGTCAAAATCCTGGAACTCCGGCCCTAACAGCACTGTGGGAGTACCTTCACCATAAGGAATGCAGCGGTTTAAGGCGGCGGCTCACCGCCAACTTCTCAAGGGCAATTAGCAATGCCCACATCACAGGAAAGAATTTTTTAAAAAGGCCCAAGCACTGATCTTTGTGGCACCCCACTAGTTACAGCATGCCCACCAGAAAATGATGCTTTATCCCTACTCTCTGTTTATTGTCCATTAACCAATCCTCTATCCATGCTAATATATTACTCCCAACCCCATGAGCCCTTATCTTGCACAGCAACCTTTTATGTGGCACTTTATCGAATGCCTTTTGGAAATCCAAATATACAATTCACTGGTTCCCCTTTATCTACTCTGCTAGTTACATCATCAAAAAACTCTAATAAATTTGTTAAGCACGATTTCCCTTTCAGAAAACCATGTTGACTCTGCCGAATCATATTATGATTTTCTAAGTGCCCTGTTACCACTTCCTTAATTACACAGGATTACATAGGAGATACGGCACAGAAACAGGCCATTCGGCCCAACCAGTCCATGCCGGCGTTTATGCTCCACACGAGCCTCCTCCTGTCTTTCCTCATCTAACTCCATCAGCATAACTCTCTATTCCCTTCTCCCTCAGATGCTTGTTTAACCTCCCCTTAAATGCATCTATACTATTTGCCTGAACTACTCCCTGTGGTTGTGAGTTCCACATTCTCACCACTCACTGGGTAAAGAAGTTTCTTCTGAATTCCCTATTGGATTTCTTGGTGACTATCTTATATTGATGACCTCTAGTTATGCTCTTCCCCACAAGTGGAAACACTCTCTCTCTATCCACTCTATCAAAACCTTTCATAATTTTAAAGACCTCTATTAGGTCATCCCTCAGCCTTCACTTTTCAAGAGAAAAGAGGCCCAGCCTGTTCATCCTTTCCTGATAGGGATACCCTCGCATTTCTGGTATCATCCTTGTAAATCTTCTCTGCATCCTCTCCAGTGCCTCTATATCCTTTTTATAATATGGCGACCAAAATTGTAGTGTGGTCTAACCAAGGTTCGATACAAGGTTAGTATAACTTCGCTACTTTTCAATTCTACCCCTCTAGAAATAAACTCTAGTGCTTGGTTTGCTTTTTTTATGACCTTGTTAACCGGTGTCGCTACTTTTAGTGATTTGTGTATTTGTATGCCGAGATTCCTTTGCTCCTCTACCCCAGCAAGACTCGCACTCTCCAAGTAATAAGTGACTTCGCTATTCTTCCTACCAAAATGTAATACCTCACATTTATCTGTGTTAATAATGGATTCCACCATTTTCTCGATGACTGATTTCAGGCTAACTGGCCTGTAGTTCCCTATTTTCCCTCTCCCTCTTTTCTTGAATAGCGGGGTTACATTTGCTACCTTCCAATACGCTGGGACCATTCTAGAATACAGGGAATTTTGGAAGATCACAACCAATGCATCCACTATCTCTGCAGCCACCTCCTTTAGAACTCTAGGATGTAGGCCATCAGGTCCAGGGGATTTGTCAGCTTTTAGTCCTATTAGTTTCTCAAGAACTTTTTCTCTACTGATATTAATCACCTTAAGTTCCTCACTCTTATTAGCCCCTTGGTTCCCCACTATTTTTGGTATGCTTTTTGTGTCTTCTACTGTGAAGACAGATATTTTAATGTTGTATTTTAATATATTGTACTGTTAGTTTTTTAGTATTCTACTGTTTAGTATTTAGCATTCTAGTTTTAGTATTAGTAGTTTAGTTGTTTTTAAAAAAATATTCTACTGTTTAACCGACCTGTATGGCTTATGAGGGTAGCCGCTGTTTTACGAGCTCGTCCACAACTTTCCACTTTATTTATTATTTTATTGTTATTATTAAACAATTTTGTAAGTACTGTTTCTTCACTTATCCGCTACGACCGTCAATCACTTCTGGACATAAGATCGTCCGGAGATATAGGACCTACCCCCGATTTTTCGAACTGGGATTCTGCTGCTACTACCATCTACCCTCCCACCTGCTTACCTGACTTCATTCCTGTGATCAGGAAGTGACGACGGTGCAAGCGGGGCAGACGAGCAGGTGCATTAGTGAAGCTGAGGCGATGTGAACACCACCCCCCCCTTCCGAGTATTCTCCTGACGAACGTGCAGTCACTGGACAATAAGCTGGATGAACTCAGAGGGAGGCTCACCTTCCAGCGAGACATTAAGAACTGTAATGTCTTGATTTTTACTGAGACTTGGCTTGATCCATCGACACCAGCTTCGGCCATTCAACCAGAGGGATTCAACATTCACCGGCTAGACCGAACAAAGGACTCGGGGAAAAATAGAGGGGGTGGAGTATGCTTTATGATCAACAATTCTTGGTGTTCCGACGTGGAACTACTTACACCTGATGATCAAATGCCGACCCTTCTACCTCCCGAGAGAGTTCTCATCCGTGATCATTACAACGGTGTATATTCCACCACAGGCCGACGCAAATAGGGCACTAAACGAGCTGTATGGGATCATTAGCAGGCTTGAAACTTCCCATCCAGAGGCTGCATTCATCGTGGCTGGCAATTTCAACAAAGCCAATCTGAAGAAAGTACTGCCTAAATACCATCAGCATATCACCTGCCCAACGCGAGCCAAGAACACACTAGATCACGTTTACACTCCATTCCGGGATGGATACAAGGCCCTCCCCTGCCCTCCCTTCGGCAAATCAGATCACGACTCCATCCTGCTGCTACCCACCTATAGGCAGAAACTGAAACAGGAAAAGCCTGCGATGAGATCTCTACAACGCTGGTCGGATCAATCAGACGCTATGTTACAAGACTGTTTTGATTCCACTGACTGGGATATGTTTCGGAATACCTCGGACAATGACATCAACACATATACAGATTCAGTCATTAGTTTCATAAACAAGTGCATAGACGACGTTGTTCCGAGGATTGTTGTACGAACATTTCCCAACCAGAAGCCATGGGTAAATGGCAATATCCATGCTATGCTAAAAGCACGGTCCATCGCATTCAACTCTGGGGACATGGATGAGTACAAGAAATCAAGGTACGACCTCAGAAAAACCATCAAAAATGCAAAAAGACAATACATGGACAAAGTGGAGTCACACTATCATAGCTCAGATTCGCGAAGGATGTGGAGTGGACTACAATCTATTACAGATTACAAAGGAAAACCCAACTGTGTCATGCCCAGCAATGCCTCTCTCCCGGATGAGCTTAACACTTTTTACGCCTGGTTTGAGGCCAACAACAACTGGCCTGTTACAAGGGCGCCCGCGGCTCAGGACGACCGGGTCTTCTCAATCTCCGTGGCTGACGTGAGCAAGACCTTTAAGAGAGTGAACACCCACAAAGCACCCGGTCCAGATGGAATCCCTGGGCATGTCCTTAGAGCATGCGCTGACCAGCTGGCAGCCGTGTTTACGGATATATTCAACCATTCACTGTACCAGTCTGTAGTCCCCACCCGCTTCAAGATGACATCGGTTATTCCAGTCCCCAAAAAAACAAAAGTAACCTGTTTAAACGACTACCGCCCCATAGCACTCACTTCTGTCATCATGAAGTGCTTTGAGAGGCTGGTCAAAACCCACATCAACTCGTTACTACCCGACACACTGGACCCACTCCAATTTGCCTACCGCCCAAACAGATCTAGGGATGATGCCATCGCCACTGTACTGCACACTGCCTTATCACACCTGGATAAGAGGAACACCTATGTGAGAATGTTGTTCATTGATTATAGTTCAGCATTCAATACCATTATCCCCTCCAAGCTTGTCAACAAGCTCAGTGAGCTAGGACTTAACACCTCCCTATGCAACTGGATCTTGGACTTCCTGACAGGAAGACCCCAGGTGGTGAAAATAGGCAGAAACACCTCCTCCACACTGATCCTGAACACGGGAGCTCCCCAGGGTTGTGTGCTCAGCCCCCTTCTGTACTCCCTGTTTACTCACGACTGCGTGGCCACGCACAACTTCAACTCCATCATCAAGTTTGCTGATGACACTACCATTGTAGGCCTGATCACAGATGGCGACGAGGCAGGCTACAGGGAGGAGGTAAGAGCCCTAGGAGAATGGTGCAAGTACAACAACCTCTCCCTCAACATCAGCAAAACAAAGGAGATGATCGTGGATTACAGGAAGCGGCAGGGGGAGGGACACACCCCAATCTACATCGAAGGGGCTGAGGTGGAGAGGGTCAGCAGCTTCAAATTTCTGGGTGTATTCATTACAGAGGACTTAACGTGGTCCCATCACATCGACGTTTTAACCAAGAAGGCATGCCAATGCCTGTTCTTCCTCAGGAGACTGAAGAAATTTGGAATGGCCCCCCAGATTCTCACCAACTTCTACCGGTGCACCATCGAGAGTATCCTGTCCGGCTGCATCACTACCTGGTATGGCAACTGCACCGCCACAGACCGCAAGGCTCTACAGATGGTAGTGAAAGCTGCACAACACACTATAGGAATTAAACTACCTGCTGTGCAGGATATCTACCCCGAGAGGTGCCAGGGGAAGGCCCTGAGAATCATTAAAGACGCGAGCCACCCCAGCCACAACCTCTTCACCCTGCTCCCCTCCGGTAAGAGATACCGAAGCATACGGTCTCGTACCAACAGGTTTCGAAACAGCTTCTACCCCCAGGCCATAAGACTCATGAATGATTAATTTATTATTACTGTTGTTTTATTTATTATTACTGTCTTTCTATTAGTATTTCTATTAGTATTTTTATCATTGTTATGCCATATTTATTCCAATGTTGGGAGGACTCGTAAAAATCAACATTTCATTGTGCAGTACACACGTCTGCTGCATCTATGACAAATAAAAATTGAATTGAATTGAAAGATACAAAATATTTATTTAATGTCTCTGCCATTTCCTTATTCCCCATTATAATTTCACCTATCTCGGCCTCTAAGGAGCCAACGCTTCCTTTCACTCTCCTTTTTACATTCTTGTAGAAGCTCTGTTTTTATATTTCTTGCTAGTTTACTCCCATATTCGATTTTCTCCCTTTTTATCAATCAATTTTGTGGTCATCTGTACAATTCCAATTTGTAACACCATTCCAGACAACCAAACAGATTCAGGAAGTCGGCCAGTTCCACAAGTCCTGTTTGTGTCTGTTTTAAATAAAGTGCCTTATTTTCCAAGACATATTAAAAATCTTTCAAATCTGAGAAAGATCAACCTGTAAAATATTTGAAAACTATATGTTAAGTTTCTATATTTATGTTTTACTGTAAGGATTCTCAATAATTTTCAATTAACAGTTCCCCAATCATCAAATTTTTACCTGCTCTAATGTCCCAGGGCAGCTTTCATAAAATATTATAATTTTCTGACTGCATAGGCTTTCCTTTTGTGGAACTGAAGGAAGTGGTGTACCCATACAACTGCACATAGTGGCATATTGAAAACTGATCAGGGCCTAACATCTATTATATCCATTTTGAGGCACAGGAGCATCACTACTTGCACTTAAGAATGTGCAGTTCTTCGAGCTCACCGTTGGATGGGAATCTGTAAATCTTCTGAATCAGCATCTTGTTCTCGCTCCTTCGCATATGCTGCATGTCTGCCTATGGAAGAAAGCGACAGTCTGAACACAGTTTTTTTCTGACATTCTTGCCAAAACACCAAATGTATGACCAGCCTGAAATCCTGTGAATAGAGCCTCCTGTACTGCAAGGGGACTCTGGTTGTGCCCGACTCTGGGAAACGGCACTATAAATTGAGGAATCCGTAGCCCACAGCAGAAAGGAAAATCTGCATTGAGTCTTGTCGCCAATAAGTACCATCAAACCAGAGGTTTACAACACAAAAAGAGGCCATTCAGTTCATTGTATCTGTGCCAACTCTACTAGAGCAATCCAAAGCTAACCCCACTGCCCTGCTCTGTCCCCATAGCCCTGTATCTTCTTCTGCTTCAAGTGTTTTTCCTCTTTTATCCTAAAAGATATCTCTGCCTCAATTTCTCCCAGCCTTTTTATTCGCTCTCTTAGTGATGGTTTTAAATTGATGATCCATAATCACTGACTCCTCAACAGAGTAAATAGTCTTTCCCTATTTACACTGTCAAAACCCTTCAAATTTTAAAAACCTCTATTAAATCTCCTCAGCCTTCTCTGTTCCAATGGAAATAGTCCCATTGTCTCAGGTCCCTCCTCATAACCAGAATTTCCTATCCCTGGCACCATCCAAGTGCCTTTGATTACCTTTCTATAATGGGGTGCAATACTGCAACTGTGGCCTAATCATTACCATGTATAAATTTATTATTCTTTACTCTTGTATTCAATGCCCCTATTTATAAAACCCAATTTTTTAAAAACTTCTTTTTAAAGATATATCTACCTGCACTCACACTTTCAGGAAATTATTGCTGGAATTTTGCCTACCTCGGCGGGTCCAGTGCAGGCGGTGTCTGTGGCGGCTCGTGACCCCGCTGCTGGCTCCATCCCGCTGTTGAAAAATACTTTCACTTAATGGGGCCTATTAAGCCCGCCCAGTGCATTACCCGGCCCAATTAAATGGAGCGGGTCTGGTGAAGTCATTCATGACGTGTTTTCAGCTGGGATTTTTAAAGGGGCCACGGCCACGTTACATTTGAAGGTTAATGTAACATAGTGTTGTCAGTGTACTACAGCATTGGAGTGCTGCAAACACTGACAATGACTGCACAGAGGCAGAGGGCTGCACCCAGGTTCTCCGATGACTCCCTCCATATGCTTATGGAGGGAGTCAGAGTGCGCAGGGAGGTCCTTTTCCCTTCCGATGGACAGAAGAGACCTCCCCAGGAGACCAAAACAGCCTGGTTGCAGATTGCAGAGGAGGTCACAAGCAGGGATGTGTTCAGGAGAACCTGGGTGCAGTGCCGCAAACATTTCCATGATCTTATTACTTCAGGAAATGTTAGTACAAAGCCACACTCAACTTCATCCTGCTATGCCTCTCATCACATCCCCATAACTTTGCCTTTACTACCCTACTCACACCAACATACCTTGCATGTCCACCCATCCCTCTCTATCTACATTATCACATCCCTATCTCACTAGCCACCAATCACATTCACCCTCATCCGAGTGTAATCATACCAACTAACAACACACAAGGGTAGCCACTTGGGTGTTTTAGCCAATGTTTATGTAAAGTTTCTGTTAATGTGGTGTTAAACATAAAAATCTTTATTTTCAACACTTTTCAGTCTTGGACAGATTTGTAAGTGGCTTAGTGAGTTGCAGTGAATGGTGAGACATAATGGTACCTACAGCAATGGTGATGAGTGTGAAAGGAATGGCTTGGTCATTGCAGGGATGCTTTATGGTGTTGGTGTGGGGTGGTGCCAACCTGGAGCATCATGTGGCAGCCATATGGGTATACAGCGTAAAGTTAAGTAAATCTGGCCATAATGAGGCTATCCCTGGCCTCCCGGGCAGCAATGTGCTCGGATGCTGATGCCCTCTGTCCTGTGCAGCATCCGGCGATTGCGGAGAAGGTTGGTGTTGTTGTTGGTGCTGCTGGTGTGCCTGATGCTGCTGGTGTTGGGGCTCATCGTGGTCCAATTCTGAGGACCAAGGTGAGACAGTATAAATAGCAGCTATGTTGATGGAACAGGTGGCAGATGAAGTACAGATTAAGGAAAGCCAGCACGGATTTGTTAAAGGCAAATCGTGTTTAACATAGATACATAGAAAATAGGAGCAGGAGTAGGCCATTCGGCCCCTCGAGCCTGCTCTGCCATTCAATGCGATCATGGCTGATCATCCAAATTCAGTACCTGGTCCCTGCTTTCTCTCCATACCCCTTGATCCGTTTAGCCTTAAGAAATATATCCAACTCCTTCTTGAATATATTTAATGTATTGGCCTCTACTGCCTTCTGTGGTAGAGAATTCCACAGGTTCACCACTCTCTGGGTGAAGAAATTCCTCCTCATTTCTGTCCTAAATGGCTTACCCCTTATCCTTAGACTGTGACCCCTGGTTCTGGACTCCCCGACCATCGGGAACATCCTTCCAGCATCTAGTCTGTCCAGTCCTGTTAGAATTTGATAAGTTTCAATGAGATCCCCTCTCATTCTTCTAAACTCCAGCGAGTACAAGCCCAATCGACCCAATCTCTCCTCATACGTCATTCCTGCCATCCCAGGTATCAGCCTGGTGAATCTTCACTGAACTCCTTCCATGGCAAGAACATCCTTCCTCAGATAAGGCAACCAAAACTGCACACAATACTCAAGATGTGGTCTCACCAAGGCCCTGTATAACTGCAGCAAGACATCCTTGTTCCTGTACTCAAACCCTCTCGCTACAAAGGCCAACATGCCATTTGCCTTCTTAACCGCCTGAATTAGGGGTTACGGGGAGAGGGCAGGGAAGTGGACGTGAGTCTAGATTCGGATCAGCCATGATCCTATTGAATGGCGGAGCAGGCCCGAGGGGCCGTATGGCCTACTCCTGTTCCTACTTCTTATGTTCTTATGTTCTTATGCTGCACCTGCATGCTTACCTTCAGCAACTGGTGCACAAGGACACCCAGGTCTCATTGCACTTCCCCTTCTCCCAATCTATTGCCATTCAGATAATAATCTGCCTTCCTGTTTTTGCCACCAAAGTGGATAACCTCGCATTTATCCACATTATATTGCATCTGCCATGCTTTTGCCCAATCACCCAACCTGTCCAAATCATCCTGGAGTTTCTCGGCATCCTCCTCACAGCACACACGCCCACCCAGCTTTGTGTCATCTGCAAATTTGGAGATATTACATCTAGTTCCCTTGTCTAGATCATTAATATATATTGTGAATAGCTGGGGCCCAAGGACCGATCCCTGCGGTACCCCACTAGTCACTGCCTGCCACTCGGAAAAAGACCCGTTTATTCCAACTCTTTGCTTTCTGTCTGCCAACCAGTTCGCTATCCAAGTCAATACCTTGCCCCCAATCCCATGTGCCTTAACTTTACACGCTAATCTCTTATGCGGGACCTTATCGAAAGCCTTCTGAAAGTCCAAATACACCACATCCACTGGTTCTCCCTTATCTATTTCACCAGTTACATCCTCAAAAAATTCCAGTAGATTAGTCAAGCACAATTTACCTTTTGTAAATCCATGTTGACTTTGTCCGATCCTGTCACTGTTTTCCAAGTGCTCTGCTATTACATCTTTTATAATGAACTCTAGCATTTTCCCCACTACCGATGTCAGGCTTACCAGTCTGTAATTCCCTGTTTTCTCTCTACCACCTTTTTTGAATAGTGGGGTAACATTAGCTACCCTCCAATCCATGGGTACTGTTCCAGATTCCATCGAATGCTGGAAGATGATCAGCAAAGCATCAACTATTTCTAGGGCCACTTCCTTACCAAGTGTTGATCACTTGATCAAGTGTTTTGATGAGGTAACAGAGAGGGTTGATGAGGGTAATGCAGTTGATGTGGTGTACATGGATTTCCAAAAGGCGTTCGACAAAGTGCCACATAATAGGCTTGCCAGCAAAATTGAAGCCCATGGAATAAAAGGGACAGTGGCAGCCTGGATACGAAATTGGCTAAGTGACAGGAAACAGAGAGTAGTGGTGAATGGTTGCTTTTCGGACTGGAAGAAGGTGGTGTTCCCCAGGGGTCAGTTCTAGGACCACTGCTTTTCTTGATATATATTAACGACTTGGGCATGGGTGTACAGGGCACAATTTCAAAATTTTCAGAGGACACAAAACTTGGAAGTTTAGTGAACAGTGAGGAGGAGAGTGATAGACCTCAGGAAGACATAGACAGGCTGGTGAAATGGGCAGACACGTGGCAGATGAAATTTAATGCACAAAAGTGTGAAGTGATGCATTTTGGTAGAAAGAATGAGGAGAAACCATATAAACTAAATGGTACAATCCTAAAGGGGGTGCAGGAACAGAGAGACCTGGGGGGATGTGTGCATAAGGTGGCAGGGCAGGTTGAGAAAGTAGTTAAAAAGACTTACGGGATCCTGGGCTTCATAAATAGAGGTTTAGAGTACAAAAGTGTGGAAATGATGATGAACCTGTATAAAAAACTGGTTCGGCCCCAACTGGAGTACTGTGTCCAATTCTGGGCACCGCTCTTTAGGAAGGATGTGAAGGCCTTAGAGAAGGTGCAGAAAAGATTTACAAGAATGATTCCAGGAATGAGGGACTTCAGTTACGTTGATAAACTGGAGAAGCTGGGGTTGTTTTCCTTGGAGCAGAGAAGATTGAGAGGATATTTGATAGAGCTGTTCAAAATCATGAGGGGTCTGGAGAGAGTAGATAGAGGGAAACTGTTCCCATTGGCAGAAGGGTCAAGAACCAGAGGACACAGATTTAAGGTGATTGGCAATATAACTAAAGGTGACATAAGAAAAAACAATCTTACACAGTGAGTGGTTAAGATCTGGAATGCACTGCCTGAAAGGGTGGTGGAGGCAGAATCAATCTTATAATTCAAAGGGGAGTTGGATAAGTATCTGAAGGAAAAAAATTGCAGGGCTATGGGGAAAGGGCAGGGGAGTGGGACTAGCCGAATGGCCTTCTTCTGTGCTGTAACCAATCTATGATTCTAGATGACAGAAGCATTCTGACAATGGTAAGAGAGTTATTCCAATGAGATGAGACTAGATGGAGACTTTGCTGGAAAGACTTGCAGCCTGCAGAATCTGTGCTGGAAATGCCTGAGGAAAGTGATCATCTGTCAGGTGGGAGCTTTTACTGTACATTTGATGCTGTCAAGTAATCAGCTGGAGCAATGGTCACGGAACTCCCACCTCTGGTTGACAGACATGGTTCCTGAGCTGTGTGAATCCTGGTGGCTATGCAGGGAAATTTAAAAATGTAGGGGGATAAAGGCTCTTAAGTGCCTGTAAACTACCTGATAATGATTTCAATTAGGTCGCCCGCCGCTGCCGGTCGGGTTGGCTCCGTGATGACAGACCTTCTGGGGGCGGCATTACAGCGGGTTCCCAACCCGCTGTCAAAAATAACTACTTTCTCACCCACCCACCACTGATCGCGCCCGCTACCAGCCCGGTAAATTCCGGCCTATGTATTTGAACCCGAGGTCCCTCTGTTCATCCACATGCTTCAACATATTTCTATTGAATATATACTCGTCCCATTCCTTGTTTTTTCTCCTAAAGTGTATTACCACACACTTCACCAGATTAAATTGCATCTACCACCTGTCTTTCCATTCCCCTAACCTATCTATATCCTCACAAAGACATTTATAGTCTTCCTCACTGTTTGCCAAACCCCTACTTTTGAAAATGTGCTCCCTATGCCCAAATCATCTGTATATACCAAGAACGAACGTGAACCTAACGCTGATCCTTGGGGTGCACCACTTCCAACCTTTCTCCAATTTGAGCAACACCCATTAACCCTAACCTTTTGTTTTCATGCCCGTCAACTAACTTTCTATATTTCCTATTGTACCATATGCCTGAATTTTTATAATTCAGGTGAGATACTTATCAAATGCCTTCTGAAAATCTATATACCTCTACTGAATTCTTATTAACCAATCAATCACTTCAAAAAAGTCTATTAAATTTGTTAAACACCACTCACTTGTAACAGATCTATGCTGTTTTTCCTTGACTAATTCATGCATTTCTAAATACACACTAATTTTATTTCAGATTTTGAATTTTAAGAGTTTGGCCACAACCGGCTTTCGACTAAATGATCTTTAGCTAAGCCATTTATCATTCTCTTGTTTTTTTCATCAGAGGTTTTACATTAGCTACCCTGCATTCCACTAACACAATTTGCATATCTAAGAAGGATTGCAAATTTGTGGTTAGAGGCTGTTGTGGAGTAATTTCAAATCACTCAACACAAGTCCGAGATCAAGGCTCCAAACAGCCTTTATTCGCACTGGTGGGGCAGCCTGCTTCCGCCTTCGTCAAGCTTCTCTGAATTGTTACAGCAGTTAGTAGATATTTATACATACAGTTTGATGTGCTATACATTGTTCCCACCTACCTTCTACAATGTTCTGCGTTATAACATCATTTTTATCTCTTATCAGCATTTGTTTACTGGCCCTTTGTCCTAGTCCCAAGAATTGTTGACTGCGTGTCTGCTTCCTGATCTACTTACTGTCCTTGGGATATTGTTAGGCCGTCTGGCTTCTAGGGCGATTACACATCTTGAGCATCCCCTTTGTCTTGCAACATTTGCATTTCTATGTTTTTGATTATATCTTGTAGCCAGTCCAGTTACGTGATTATGTGAGGTAATGCGATGCACCGCCTCTCCCGACCACCCCCTGCACAGAGATAAATCCCCACCATGCACCAGCACTCCACACCAACCCCCAGATATCTTCTTTCCCCCCTTTGGCCCTTGGCCACACTGGCCCAAGGTGGCCATACAGGTACTTACAACTGATATAGATTCTCAAATTCCCCATTTTCCGCCTTTTTCATGGGTCTTACTAGTCTCTCTACCTTTTGCTTTCTACATCTGTGACAGCAGTTTAATAACAGGTACATCATGACTATCACTTGTAGGCATACCAGTATGTGTGATATTATTCTTATCCAAGGGTGTACCTGCATATTTAGGCCCCAATTCCAGATTGTTTCATACCATGGAGCGTTGTCCAAGTTTTTGATCTTCCTCTCAGTTTTCTGGATTTCCCACTGTAACTTGTGGCACCACTTAACCATATTGTCTAGTTTGTGGTTAATCTCAGTTAAGTGCTCTGGGAGTTCTGGGATTTTAGGTCCTTCAGGTATTATGTAATTTTGCAATTCCCCTTTAATGTTTTCCATGGCATTGAGGGATACTTGTGGTCTCTTACATATTGCCACTAAATGCTGGTGCCCAATTGTCACAGGAGTTCGGGGGTAGAAGCAGAAGCTTGCATTGTCGATTAGGCACACGAGAGGCCCATCACTGTACTGTTTTCTCTTTTGTGGTCACACTGTATTCCCCTCTGCCCCGGTATGCAACACAACTTGGCTCGTATTGGGCCTGTGTGATTTCTGCAGTACAATTTGTAGTCTTATTGAATCCACATCGTGCCTGTTCTCCAGCCCCTACTGGATGCGGGCACATTACTGTGTTTTCATATTCTTTGCATCCTGTCAGAGATATCCCTACCAGTATTACTCCTACACTGGGTGTTGGTTCCTTTTTTGTGGCATAGCTACGGGTTGGATAGTACCTCACGTGGGCCTTTCCCTGATTCACCCCTATATTTTCTACTTGGTACAGGGGATAGGATGCTTAGTCTTTGGTCATTACTGGGATCATCATAACCACCCCGAGATATTGTGCGAGGTTAGTTATACAGTGTGTTCCTGTGGGATATACTCGGATCAGAGCTTGTAATTGACATGCAGACATGTTGCCTGGGCTACTGGCCAAGTCGTTTAGCTTTTTGTTACTTATCCAACATTCCTTGTTGCGCTTCAGTGTTTGTCTGCTTCAATACCTATTTCAGTTTTTCACTCGGACTTTCGAATTCCCTGTCTACTGCCTCGATGTTTAAGGCATGATATCCCGGTGTTAAATACTGCTCCCCCATCTCCTAGCACACTTCTTTCCCTTCTAACTCTCCTTCTCTGCATTCCCAATGCCTGGGTAGCTTGGTCTATAACATTTTGTATCAGGTTTTTTTTTTATACAACCGCTGGGCTTGTGGGCTACACCATGCTGGGGGATATATTGTTGACAAATTCAATACCACCGGTACAAGCTCATGGTGCATGTTATCATATAATATTCTGCCATTGTCCATTAATACCAGTCCTCCTTTTGGTGCTGGGGGGTGCCTCTGGACACTCCAAGGGTTTTGGCGTCATGGTGGCTGTGGTTTGTAACGTCGTTGGTTCTGTTGTAGATGACGCTGTAGGCGCTGGGGTAGTTGTTGTGTTTGGCTTGCAAACCTTCCACCAGGGATTTTCTCCTGCTCCACCCCTGCAGGGTGTCTGCTCATTTTCAGGTTTTTCGGCTGGAGTCAGCACTAATGTGGTATCACCCTTCTTCCAGCAGGCCAACCACTGGCATTCGGTCTCGTTCCAGCCCTTGAGGCAGACCGGTTGCCCCTCTGTGCAGGGAATGCACATTGGTGTTTGGTCTACGAGCGTCCCGTTGTTACACCAGCGCGTGCCCATGCCTCCCTCTGTGTTGCCAGTTAAAGTTAAAGCTACAGCAAATATCAGTAGTAACTCCATCATGGTGGTTTATCTGTGGGAACATAATGTGGTCTTGGTCGTCACCAAGAGTTAGTGGCCATCTATTAAAGCAGTTTCTTATGCACTATATTTTTTAAGCTGGGACCAGTGTTTCCACCGTCCTTTACCATTCATATCCACACATGCACACGTATCACTGGTCATTATCACTTCATAGGGTCCTGTCCACCGTGGGGCGAACCCTTCCTTCAACATTTTTAGAAAGGCTATAGTGTCTCAGGTAAGGCCTGCCACTATTCCTGAATGTGCTTGGAAGCTTTGGAATTTTCTTTCCCCATATTCACTAGCCGATTCTCCTTTGTTCTGTGTTACCCCCATTTATCTTCTGGCATTTTTGCTCGTGCTAACCCTTTGACATCCTTATTATTT
This sequence comes from Somniosus microcephalus, assembly GCF_052327205.1. Taxonomy (NCBI): domain Eukaryota; kingdom Metazoa; phylum Chordata; class Chondrichthyes; order Squaliformes; family Somniosidae; genus Somniosus; species Somniosus microcephalus. The sequence continues at coordinate 59,747,147 of NC_140994.1, forward strand.
TTCCTTTTTCTGGGCTATTATAAATTCATTAGTTCTCTTACTTGATTTGCAATGTGATTGGGTTATTATCACTGCCTTCTCTTTGTTTTTCTTTTCGCCTTCCCACCATTCTTTTTGTTTGGTGGGGACAGCGTTGGGATCCCAATTACTTGCTAGCATTCTGGCTTATTCTTTTTGGCCACATATTCAGTCAGGGACCCTTTGGTCCCCAATCCATCTCTCTATCCCCCATGGTTATTTGTTGTCAGTGGTATCTCTCTTTTTCCAAGATTCCTCCCGAGTGAGACGGATACTTGCAACTTATACCGACTTTCGCAATGTTACTTTACATTACTGATTTAATCTGGATAACATTCCCCCATGGCTATTTGTTGTCAGCGGTATCTTCCCTTTTTTTTCCCCAAGACTCTTCCCGAGTGAGACAGATACTTGCAACTTATACCGACCTCGCACCGTTACACTACGTTACTGATTCAATCTAGAAAATACAGTATTAATAAGAGTCGTTTCACCTGGGGTTGATATCCGTAGACTGCGTCGAGTCTCGTGCAGACCTGCAGATTCAGATCTCTCGGGCAGCCGACACGTAGCAGACTTCTACTTTATCCTAACTATGCATGGTAATTTTAAACGTACGCGGTTAACATGCTTCCATCTGCCGGTGTTTGCCGTCCACTGCCAGATCCTGCCGACTACGCCAATTGTTGCGGAGTAATTTCAAATCACTCAACACAAGTCCGAGATCGAGGCTCCAAACAGCCTTTATTCGCACTGGTGGGGAGACAGCCTGCTTCCGCCTTCGTCAAGCTTCTCCGAATTGTTAAAGCAGTTAATAGATAATTATACATACAGTTTGATGTGCTATACATTGATCCTGCCTACCTTCTAGAATGTTCTGCGTTATAACATCATTTTTATCTCTTATCTGCATTTGTCCTAGTCCCAAGAATTGTTGACTTCGTGTCTGCTTCCTGATCTACTTACTGTCCTTGGGATATTGTTAAGCCATCTGGTTTCTAGGGCGATTACACATCTTGAGCATCCCCTTTGTCTTGCAACATTTGCATTTCTATATCCTTGATAAAATCTTGTAGCCAGTCCAGTTACATGATTATGTGAGGTAATGCGATGCACCACCTCTCCCGACCACCCCCTGCACAGAGACAAATCCCCACCATGCACCAGCACTCCACACCAACCCCCAGATATCTTCTTTCCCCCTTTCAGAGCCCCTGCTGCCTCCTCTCTTCAATAACTTAAGGTGCATGCTATCAGAGTCCGGTGACTTAGTCACCTTGAGTTCTGCTAGTTTTTTCAGAACCAATTCATTTTCTGCAGTTATCTAACAATCATTTGAAACTCTCCTCTAATACACCTACATTCTCACTTCCACCATCATTTGGAAAAACCTGATGTAAAATATTTATATAATTGTCTCTGCTATACTTCTGCCTCCACAACAAGATTTTTCCTGTTATCCTTCAGCTGTCTTACCCTCTCTAACTATTCTTTTACTTTTTATATGCTAATAATAGCCTTTACTACTTTGTTTTATATTATCTGCTTGCCTTTTTCATATTCTCTTGTAGCCCTTCCTAACTCCCTTTTTACCTCTTCATTACACTTTCTATATTCCTGATGATTTCTTTTGTGTTGGTCTCAGTTTTATTCATATACAGCCCTTTTACATTCCAGCTTAGTTTTAATGGGGGTGAAATTGGTCACCGCCAGTAGCATAAAACAGGCTGGTAATGAATCAGCAGCCCATTTTACACCGCACACGATTTTCTTTTCCATTGCTGTCACATGGCATTATTTGAAGAAGAGCAAGGGAGTTCTCCCAGTGTCCTGGCTATTATTTATCTGTAAACCAACATTACTAAAATAGATTATCTGCTCACTTATCTCATTCCTGTTTGTGGGAACTTGTGCGCACATTGGCTGCTGTGTTTCCTACATTACAACAGTGACTACACTTCAACAGTACTTCATTGGCTATAAAGCACTTTGGAATGTCCTGAGGTCATCAAAGGCAATATATAACTGCAAGTTATTTCTTTCTTTCTGTTCCCCACTTCGACAACATGCATTATCCCAGTCTATCTTGGGACAGTTAAAATTGCTCAATATTATTGCCCTGTTGTTCCTACATATCTCTCTAAACATTAGATCACCCCCTCTATCTCATCTCCACTGTTTGGTGGCCTGTAATACACACCAAGCATTGTACCATTTCCCTTTTTATTCTTTAACTTTAACTATCTGGATTCTGTCATAATGGAACCCAAAAGAACATCCATACTTTCTAGTGCTATGATAGAATACTTTCTTACCACCCACTCCTCTTTTTCCCCTCTCTAGCTCCCTATAAATGTGTTATAACCAAGAATATCAAGCCCCAGTCTTGTCCAAACCCATTAGAACTACTATATCATATCCCCCATAGATGTTAATGCTTCTAACTGTCTAATTTTGTTTGAATGCTTTGTGTATTTGCATACATATCACTCATTCCTGACTCTCATTTTTGGAATGTTGACTCTGCTACAACAGAATTTATCTCTCACTTCGTCAAAGTCTCTTTTTTTCCCCTTTAGTAATATTTCCTCACTGTTTATTTCAGCTGAGCCTTCCGCTTCTGTTCCAACAGCTTTACGAATCCTTCGCTCCCTCTCTGGTGTTGCAAGTTATATAAAGTTAGCCTCCATTGCAAAACGGTGACTTTTTGTTTGGTACCTATGAAAATAGAGCATTCAACCCACCCCTTTTTAAAAGAGAAAAATATAGACATAGCCACAAATAATGTATGACTTAAAATATAAAAGAAATGCCAGCAGAAATCTAACTTTAACTATTTAAAAATAAATGTTATCCCATATAAAATTGAATTAAAGCTGAACCCATCCATTTGCTATAATTCAGTGCTTATTTTCCTAAATCCATTGGTGTACTACATGCTCTATGTACATATGCTATATTGCTTTGTTTTGAAAAGTGCTCTTGTAGCATTCATTTTTATTTTCACTTAAGGGACTCCTGTTCAGATTTGCTATTTATTCCTTACTTTAAGATGGTGTCTTGGAAAATATGTTTCCCACAGATTTCTTCAAAGTAGCAGACTATATCCTGATTTAGGAAGCTGACATGAAAGGAAATAAGTGTTGAAGTGCTCATCACAGTAAAACTTCCTATGGGAATATTAAAGCAAATCTACAATAAGCAAAACTGAAATTAAACATGCACTTACCACGAAGAGCTGTGTAATTCTCCCATTATATTATCATTCTGGAGAGACAAGGTCTTCCTCACTTATGGAATACATGGATTATTTCACTGTTTGAAGTTTCCTGTGGCCCTCCTCCAAATACAAATATAATAGCAGCTAAGAACAGTTGAGGATATACTGTAATTGTATGCGTAGTTGAACACCAAAATCTTCTGAACATTGTAGAACTAATTGTTACATCAAAGTGGTTGCTAAGGCTTTAATATACTTTAACTATCTAGGCAAAAATACCAAATAATAATTTACAGATGTTAAAAACAAAAAAAGAGTTTCATATGCCAATTAAAAAAAAAAATTAAGTTTGTGATATTTTTGTATTGGCAGTGTTACCCCTTTTGGGATAGACTTGAGACTTGTTTCCAAAAAGTAGACACTGTACTGAAAAGAGAGACTTGGCCAAAGCAACAGTAAGTGGATATATGTGAATCTTCATACAAGGAGGTATATTATTTTGGATTATATATTTGTTGCTAGGTGCCTCAAATCCAAAAAGATAAAACTCAAAATTCAAACAGGCACTACTATAATCAAAGATTTAGCCTCTGCAAATTATATAAAGTTAGCCACCATGATTAAACAAAACTTACAGGCAGACTAAATTAAATATATTTGTAATATGTTATGAAATCAGTGTAGTAATAAATTAAATAATGTCAAGAAAAATAAAGGTAATAATCTCGACTAGTCCAGAAGGCTCAAAACCAGCAAATTAACAGCCAGTTATTTAAATGCTGTTTTATTCAAAAGATGATACATTTGATATAGATTGCTGTAAGAATTAGCAAATATGACATGGAAACATGGTAGTTCCATTATTTCAAAAAAATAAATAAGACTATAAAGGTAGCAAAAATAAATGTTATTCCCACATATATTGACTGCCACCTAATTGTACTCATGAAGCGAAGAGAACTGAGCACATTGCAAATTTGGGCTAAATTACCACCATCAACCATGCCTAGATCAGGTATTGCAAGTCCAAATTCACTGTGCAATTACATGGCTTTACTCCCACCTTTAGAACCTTCCCACCACTATTACGAGTGTGATTTTTTAGATTTCCCACACCAGCCATCATTATGATCTTTCTGATTGAGATTGTCAATTTAGTGCTGAATTCTGTGCAATGTTGTGCTGTGGCCCCGTGTCCACTAGGGTCTGAGTTCAGACAGGCCAAGATCAATACACAAAGGACTCGTACAGTCACAAGTCAGAGATTTTCATCCTACAGTCTGCAGAAACACCAACAGTACTGCTAAGCAATGAACTCTAATTTTTATACAAAATATTAAATCCAATCTGAAGGCTCTGCTGATGGTCATAAGTCATTCAAGATTCACTTTCATAGTTTTGTAGCCAAATTGCAGTGTTGCACTTATTTAATGCATAATTATTAAAAAGTATGTAATTATTTTTAAAAGATACTGAATAGCCATCAAGCTTATTTATATTCTATTAATGGCTAATAAAGCGTAGAAATGATAGCTGGCTAAAAGAGGAAAGGGAAATGCGACAGTTGGAAGGATGTACAGACAGAAATTGTGCTGGCTGTGACAACTGGTCAGTCAGATTGAGAGAAATGATGACAGGGCTCTGCAATAAAGGAACAAAGAGTGAAGGGTAAAATCTTAGTCCTCTTCTTTCACATAGCAGGCAACAAGAAATAGTTGGAGCACTACACAAGGAGCATTCAGGTAATATGACTATGACATTGCTTAAGACATTAGAGAATTGGCAGCCCGCTTTACACCCCATCGATTTTCTTTAACATGAAATCAATGGAAATAATAACTGGGTGGTGTGCAAAACGGGCTGCGGATTCACTTTCGTTCACTTTGCGTTACCACTCAAGGTGAATTTCTACCCTATAAAGTAATTAGGTTACCACACCTGTTTTTTAAATTGTATTATTTCTTCCCCATTTAGCATCCCTTCATGATCCACAGCAGTTCCTTAGTCAAAGGGCAGGCAGGAGTCCTGCTGTCAGGTTACTGCAAATGCCATACAAAATATGGGGAGTGGTGGTGGGGCAGAGATTGGCTAGATAATCATGGGAGCATAGCAAGCTGGCTATTTTTTTAAGATTATATAATTTGCTTTACCACTTTGAAACCTCTCTATATATCTGTAGCTGTGCCTCCATGCATAGAATTCCACAGAAGTTACAACATGGAAACAAGCCATTCGGCCATCCCCCTCTCCATTAGATACACCACTTTGAGTACTGTTGGGGGGGATGGCTTATCAGAGGAAGGCAGCAGCCAACTTCCTGGCACCAGGGGTAGCTCTGCTGCACAGAATGGGAGGAAAAAGAGTGGTAGAGCTATAGTAATAGGGGATTCAATTGTAAGGGGAATAGATAGGCGTTTCTGCGGCCACAAACGAGACTCCAGGATGGTGTGTTGCCTCCCTGGTGCAAGGGTCAAGGATGTCTCCGAGCGGCTGCAGAACATCTTGGAAGGGGAGGGTGAACAGCCAGTTGTCGTGGTGCATATAGGCACCAACGATGTAGGTAAAAAGCGGGATGAGGTCCTAAAAGCGGAATATAGGGAGTTAGGAGGTAAATTAAAAAACAGGACCTCAAAGGTAGTAATCTCAGGATTGCTACCAGTGCCACGTGCTAGTCAGAGTAGAAATAGAAGGATACTTCAGATGAATACGTGGCTAGAGGAATGGTGCCAGGGGGAGGGATTCAAGTTCCTGGGACATTGGAACCGGTTCTGGGGGAGGTGGGACCAGTTCAAACCGGACGGTCTGCACCTGGGCAGGGCTGGAACCGATGTCCTAGGGGGTTTGTTTGCTAGTGCTGTGGGGGAGGGTTTAAACTAAAATGGAAGGGGGTTGGGAACCTGAGCAGGGAGACAGAGGAAAGGGAAACAAGGATAAAAGCAAAAGATAGGAAGGAGAGAAACAAAAGTGGCAGTCAGAGAAATCAATGGTTTAAAATCAAACATGGCCACAGTAAATAATAATTCTAATAGGTCTAAGAGCGTTAAAAAAACAAGCCTGAAGGCTTTGTGTCTTAATGCGAGGAGCATTTGTAATAAGGTGGATGAATTGGCTGCGCAAATAGAGGTAAACGAATATGATTTGGTTGGGATTACGGAAACGTGGCTCAAGGATGGCCAAGACTGGGAACTCAACATTCAGGGGTATTCAATATTCAGGAAAGATAGGCAAAAAGGAAAGGGAAGTGGGGTAGCATTACTGGTTAAAGAAGGGATTAACACAATTGTAATGAAGGATATTAGCTCTGATGATGTGGAATCTCTATGGGTAGAATTGAGAAATACTAAGGGGAAAAAAACATTAGTGGGAGTGGTATATAGACCTCCAAACAGTAAGGCAGAGGTTGGGGATGGCATTAAAAGGGAAATTAAAGAAGCGTGCAATAAGGGCACAGCAGTCATCATGGGTGACTTTAATCTACATATAGATTGGGCTAACCAAATTGGTAACAATACTCTGGAGGAATTATTCCTGGAGTGTTTATGGGATGGTTTCCTGGACCAATATGTCGAGGAACCAACCAGAGATCAGGACATCTTAGACTGGGTATTATGTAACGAGAAAGGATTAATTAGCAATCTTGTTGTACGAGGCCCCTTGGGTCGGAGCGATCATCATATGATCGAATTCTTCATTAAGATGGAGAATGAAGTAGTTGACTCAGAAACAAGGGTCCTCAATTTAAATAAAGGAAACTACGATGGTCTGAGGAGCGAGTTGGGTAGGATTGATTGGGGAATGGCACTCAAAGGGGTGACGGTGGCTAGGCAATGGCAAACATTCAAAGACAGAAGTTGTTCATCCCAGTTTGGCACAAAAATAAAACAAAAAAGGTGACTCAACCATGGGTAACAAGGGAAATTAGGGATAGCATAAGATCCAAGGAGAGGACATACAAATTAGCCAGAAAAAGCAATAATCCTGAGGATTGGGAGCAGTTCAGGATTCAACAAAGGAGAGCAAAGGGATTAATTAAGAAAGGGAAAATAGAATATGAGAGTAAGCTTTCAGGGAACATAAAAACTGACTGTAAAAACTTTTATAGATATGTGAAGAGAAAAAGATTGGTGAAGTCAAGCGTAGGTCCCTTGCAGTCAGAATCGGGGGAATTTATAATGGGGAACAAAGAAATGGCTGACCAACTAAATACATATTTTGGTTCTGTCTTCACAAAGGAGGACACAAATAACCTCCCAGAAATATCAGGGAACATAGGGTCTGATGAAAGGGTGGAACTGAAAGAAATCAGTATTTGTAGGGAAATGGTGTTAGGAAAATTGATGGGACTGAAGGCCGATAAATCCCCAGGGCCTGATAATCTACATCCCAGGGTAATTAAGGAAGTGGCCCTAGAAATAGTAGATGCATTGCTGGTCATCTTCCAGAACTCGATAGACTCTGGAACAGTACCCATGGATTGGAGGGTAGCTAATGTTACCCCACTATTCAAAAAAGGTGGCAGAGAAAAAGTGGGGAATTATAGACGGGTAAGTCTGACATTGGTAGTGGGGAAAATGCTAGAGTCCATTATAAAAGATGTAATAGCAGAGCACTTGGAAAGCAGTGACAGGATCGGACAAAGTCAACATGGATTTACAAAAGGTAAATCATGCTTGACTAATCTACTGGAATTTTTTGAGGATGTAACTGGTAAAATAGATAAGGGAGAACCAGTGGATGTGGTGTATTTGGACTTTCAGAAGGCTTTCGATAAGGTCCCGCATAAGAGATTAGTGTGCAAAATTAAGGCACATGGGATTGGGGGCAAGGTATTGACTTGGATAGAGAACTGGTTGGCAGACAGAAAGCAAAGAGTTGGAATAAACGGGTCATTTTCCGAGTGGCAGGCAGTGACTAGTGGGGTACCGCAAGGATCGTTCCTAGGACCCCAGCTGTTCACAATATATATTAATGATCTGGACGAGGGAATTGGATGTAATATCTCCAAATTTGCAGACGACACAAAGCTGGGTGGGAGGGTATGCTGCGAGGAGGATGTCATGAAACTCCAGTACAATTTGGACAGGTTAGGTGATTGGGCCGAAACATGGCAAATGCACTATAATGTGGATAAATGTGAGGTTATCCACTTTGGTGGCAAAAACAGGAAGGCACATTATTATTTGAATGGCAATAGATTGGGAGAAGGGGAAGTGCAAAGAGACCTGGGTGTTTTTGTGCACCAGTCGCTGAAGGTAAGCATGCAGGTGCAGCAGGCGGTTAAGAAGGCAAATGGTATGTTGGCCTTCGTAGCAAGAGGGTTCGAGTACAGGAACAAGGATGTCTTGCTGCAGTTGTACAGGGCCTTGGTGAGACCGCACCTTGAGTATTGTGTGCAGTTTTGGTCGCCTTATCTGAGGAAGGACGTTCTTGCCATGGAAGGAGTGCAGCGAAGATTCAGCAGGTTGATACCTGGGATGGCAGGAATGACGTATGAGGAGAGATTGTGTCGATTGGGCTTATACTCACTGGAGTTTAGAAGATTGAGAGGGGATCTCATCGAAACCTATAAAATTCTGTCAGGCCTGGGCAGACTAGATGCTGGAAGGATGTTCCCACTGGTCGGGGAGTCCAGAACCAGGGGTCATAGTCTAAGGATAAGGGGTAGGATATTTAGGACTGAAATGATGAGGAATATCTTCACCCAGAGAGTGGTGAACCTGTGGAATTCTCTGCCACAGAGGGCGGTGGAGGCCAGTTCATTAAATATATTCAAGAAAGAGTTGGATATATTTCTTAAGGCTAAAGGGATCAAGGGATATGGGGAGAAGGCAGGGACAGGGTACTGAATTTCAATGATCAGCCATGATCTCATTGAATGGCGGAGCAGGCTCAAAGGGCCGAATGGCCTACTCCTGCTCCTATCTTCTATGTTTCTATGTTTCTACGTTGGTGTTTACCCTCCACACAAATAGTAGTCCGAATCCCATCTGCCTGCCCTGTAATGCTTTCAAAAAATTATTGGCTTGGCATCATGAACATTGCATCTCCCCCCTGTCCATGTCTTCCTGAAGCATTTTACAGTCCACTTCACCGTATGCCAAACCCCCGTGTCTTTAGGAAATTTTGAGACTGTTCTCTATGCCTGAACCAAAACATTTATATTTACCAAGAACAAAAGTAGACCCAGCACCACTTCCAACCCTTCTCGAATCCAAGCAATATTCATTTATACTAACTTTTGTTTCCTGTTCATCGACTAACTTTCTATCCATGCTTTTAAAATTGCTTTTACACCATACACCTGAATCTTTGTAAGCAGCTTCTTGTGAGACACATTATTGAACACCTTCTGAAATCCATATACATTACATCTACTGCATTCCCTTTACCTATCCAATTAAAAATGATTACATGGATAAATACGTAAAGTACAACAAACAAGCAGCAGAAGACACTGGTTAAGTGCAGCACCCTATCAAGGAACACCCAAAACAGTCAAAATACTCCCATCGCCAGTATGATGACAACCACCTGACGTGTTGTTTAATCAATTGAAAAACCCTGGATGAACCAAAATGTGTCCCATGTTTCACTGAGCTCAGAAATCACAACATGATACCATCCAAGCTCAGGTAATACCTGGACTCCATAAGTACAATATATAACAATGATGACTACTTGCATTTATATAGTGTCTTTACCATAGGAGAATGTCTCGGGCGCTTCACAGAAGCATAATCAGAAAATAATTACACCAAATCAATGAAGGAGATATTAGGAGAGGTTACTAAAAGCTTGGTCAAAGAGGTAGGTTTTAAAGAGGGTCTTAAAGGAGGGCAGAGAGGTGTAAGAAGGGAATTCCAAAGCTTAGGGCCTAGGCAGCTGAAAGTACAGCTGCCAACGATGGGGTCAAGGGAATGGAGGATGTGTAAGAGGGCAGAGTTGGAGGAACACAGAGTACAATATACAATAACAAGAGCATTGATTTTTTTTCAATGGCAAAGCAACGGAAATGGTTGACCAATGCAAATGCATTTCAAAATTTACAGAAGTTTTTTTTTAAAAAGCTTTAAAAGTGTTACATGCCGTCTTGTTGCAGATTGCTAAAGTTAAAAAAAAACACCATATCGACTGTAATGAGAATGGTTCAAATCATTTTGGAGAGATCCAGGCACAATAGATGAAAACTATACCACTGTCTAATAACATAGTCTGCCATTGAATTCATGATGTGTTGGATCACTGTTGAAATCAGTTGATTGACAAAATTCTAAAACTCCCAAAGTCCAGCGTGCAATTAGATGAGCTAACTGACATTGGAAACTTGTGAATTTTCACCGTAAATACCCCAAGCTAAATGCATTGATGAAGACCTTTCCTGTAAAAATCCAGCAACAATGACACAAGAGGTTGATTTCTTCAACTGTGTAGATGAGGTGAAAACTTTTTATCTCAAATGGGAGAATTACATTGGTGCATGTACTGATGCCACTAAGTTGAACACAAAATGGGCGTTTTGGATAAAGCCAAGGGTTGATCCAGTAGTGGTATTTACCTATTGTGTGATCCGCCGAGAATACAGGGCGAGAAGCTACATGGAGCCTGGAATGATACATTGAAAGTTGCCCACAATGCACTGAAAATGTGCCTGTTTAAAATTCTATGTGACAAAATGGGCTCTGATTGCGTACATCTCCTCTTCCATATCAAAGTGCATTGATTAGCAACGTCTGCAAAATGCCGACAATCTTGTGGCATCTAGCCTATGAAACATTCCTGAAATGTTTTATCACTTCCTGTTTTGTGGTCTTAATTATTACTCTGCACTTTGCGATCAGATTGTTATATCTAAGTACTCTACTTATTTACCCTCTACATAAGTTTTTCCCAAATCATTTTGACCCCAGTTCCCCAAACCAAGTCCCCCAAATTTTGGATTCCTCATACCAAAATATGTATCCTTCAATTTTATTCAACTTTTATAAAGATCACAAAATTGAGAATAATAACAATGAGTATATCTTCATGGAGATGTCAGTGTGGCAGTTGTCCCTATTAATACATTTTGGGAGGGGGCCCTGAAAACTCTTGGAACTTTTTTTTTTTGAGGGCTAGCATCAAAGTAGTGTAAATAAGTAGCAAATAAAAGAAGAATATTAATATGGAGCTATTGGAGGTACAAGCAGGAACCCCTAAGTTTGTGGTTTAAGATATTCCATTAGAATACTTAGACAAACCAATCTGATAGAAAGCCTGCTGAGTTTTTCCAGTGTTTTCTGTTGTTATTTCTGATAGAAAACAATCTTGTGGATTGTGGAAACTTGCTGTGCCAAAATTGGCTGCCAAGTTTGCCTACAAAACAGCAATGACTACACTTCAAAATTAACTAATTTTGGTTGCGAAGAGCTTTTGGATGTCCCGAGATATGAAAAGCACTATATAAATGCAAGTTTGTTCTTTCCCTCTCAAAACCTTTTACCTCATGTGATAGATTAAGGAGTTGTCTATAAGCAGGAATACTGGAGCATGTAATATGCTATGACAGAACTGGTGAGGATGGACAGAGTTGTGTAGGTTGAAGTGCTTGGCTGATCCTCTGACTGGTTCTCCTTGTCCACAAAGCCATCCTCTAGGATATTAAACACACAGAAGCTTCTTTAACTGTGTAAACAATAATGTCAGGAGTATGATGGAATACCAGGGTTAAGGACATCTCCTCTGGGCTGGAGAGAAACTTGGAGTGGGAGGGGAAGGATCCAGTTGTCATGGTCCACATAGGCACCAATGACATAGGTAGGACAAAAATAAAGGTTCTGCTGAGAGAGTATGAGCAGCTAGGGGCTAAATTAAAAAGCAGAATCACAAAGGTAATAATCTGTGGATTACTACCTGAGCCACAAGTGAATTCGCATAGGGTAAATAAGGTCAGAGAAATGAACGAGTGGCTCAAAGATTGGTGTGGGAGAAATGGGTTCCGATTTGTGGGGCACTGGCACCAGTACTGGGATAAGAGGGAGCTGTTCCGTTTGGACGGGCTTCACTTGAACCATGCTGGGGCTAGAGTCCTGGTGAATTGAATAACTAGGGCTGTAGAGAGGGCTTTAAACTAATACAGTAGTGGGGGGGGGGAGGATCCAGGTGAGCGGGAATATAAAAAGTCAATGAGAAAGCAATAGAGCAGGATAGAGATGGGGGAAATAATAACCAGAGTGTGACAGGAAGGGACAGGATGTTTAAAAATAACAGTGCAACAGAAAATGGGGCCAAAACAAGGAGAAATGGTAAAAAGACAAAGTTAAAAGCTCTATATCTGAATGCATGCAGCATTCGTAACAAGATAGATGAGTTGACGGCACAAATAGATACAAATGGGTATGATCTGATCGCCATTATAGAAACGTGGTTGCAAGGTGATCAGGGCTGGGAATTGATTATTCCAGGGTATTTGATAATTCGGAAGGATAGACAGAAAGGAAAGGGAAGTGGGGTGGCTTTGTTGGTAAAGGATGGGATCAGTGCAGTGGTGAGAAGTGATATTGGCTTAGAAGATCAAGATGTAGAATCGGTTTGGGTGGAGATAAAAAATAATAAAGGGAAAAAGTCTCTGGTGGGCATAGTCTACAGGCCTCCGAACAGTAGCAATACTGTTGGATAGAGTATAAATCAACAAATAATGGAGGCCTGTAAAAAAGGTACGGTAATAATCATGGGTGATTTTAATCTCCATATTGATTGCACAAATCAAATTGGCCATGGTAGCCTTGAGGTGGAGTTCATAGAGTCATCTGGGATGGTTTCCTGGAACATTATGTAATGGAACCAACCAGGGAGCAGGCTATCTTGGATCTGGTACTGTGTAATGAGACAGAATTAATAAATGATCTCATAGTAAAGGATCCTCTAGGAAAGAGTGATCATAGCATGGTTGAATTTCAAATTCAGTTGGAGAGTGAGAAAGTGGTATCTCAAACCAGTGGTCCTGATCTTTAACAAAGCCAATTACAATGGCATGAGGGCAGAACTGGCTAAAGTGGACTGGAAAAATAAATTAAAGGGTAAGACAGTTGAAATGCAGTGGCGAACATTTAAGGAGATATTTCATAACTCTCAACAAAAATATATTCCAGTGAGAAAGAAAGATTTTAAGAGAAGGGAGCACCATCCGTGGCTAACTAAGGAAGTAAAGGATGGGATCAAATTGAAAACGAAGGCATACAATGTTGCCAAGATTGTTGGGAGACCAGAGGATTGGGAAAAAATTTTAAACCAGCAAAGGAGGACTAAAAAAAGAGAGAAGATGAATTATGAGAATAAACTGACAAGAAACATTAAAACAGATAGCAAGAGCTTCTACAGGTATATAAAAAGGAAGAGGGTAGCTAAAGTAAACATTGGTCCCTTAGAGGATGAGACTGGGGAATTCATAATGGGGAATGGGGAGACTCTGAACAAATATTTTGTATCTGTCTTCACGGTAGAAGGCACTAACAACATCCCAATAATGGATAATCAAGGGGCCACAGGGAGGGGGGAACTAAAGACAATCACTATCACTAAGGAAATAGTACTTGGTAAGATAATGGGACTAAAAGATGACAAGTCCCCTGGACCAGATGGCCTGCATCCCAGGGTCTTAAAAGAAGTGGCTGCAGAGATAGTGGATGCATTGGTTACAATATACCAAAATTCCCTGGACTCTGGAGAGGTACCAGCGGATTGGAAAACCACAAATGTAACACCCCTATTTAAGAAAGGAGGGAGACAGAAAACAGGAAACTATAGACCAGTTAGCCTAACATCTGTCGTTGGGAAAATGCTGGAGTCCTTCATTAAGGAAGCAGTAGCAGGGCATTTGGAAAATCATAATGCAGTCAAGCAGAGTCAGCATGGTTTTATGAAAGGGAAATCATGTTTAACAAACTTGCTGGAGTTCTTGAGGTAACGAGCAGGGTGAGCCAGTGCATGTGGTTTACTTGGATTTCCAGAAGGCATTCGATAAGGTGCCACATAAAAAGTTACTGCATAAGATAAGAGCTCACGGAATTGGGGGTAATATATTAGTATGGATAAAGAATTGGCGAACTAACAGAAAGCAGAGAGTCGGGATAAATGGGTCATTTTCCAGTTGGCAAACGGTAACTAGTGGGGTGCCACAGGGATCGGTGCTGGGGCCTCAACTATTTACAATCTACATTAATGACTTGGATGAAGGGACCGAGTGTAATGTAGTCAAGTTTGCGGATGATACTTAGATGGGTGGGAAAGCAAGTTGTGCAGAGGACTCAAAGAACCTGCAAAAGGTTATAGACAGGCTAAGTGAGTGGGCAAACATTTGGCAGATGGAGTATAATGTGGGAAAGTGCGAGGTTATACACTTTGGCAAGAAAAATAAAAAAGCAAATTATTTAAATGGAGAGAGATTACAAAATGCTACAGTTCAGAGGGACCTGGGGGTCCTTGTGCATGAAACACAAAGTTAGCATGCAGGTCCAGCAAGTAATCAAAAAGGCAAATGGAATGTTGGCCTTTATTTCAAAGGTGTTGGAGATTAAATGCAGGGAATTCTTGGTACAACTGTACAGGGTATTGGTGAAACCACACCTTGAGTACTGTGTACAGTTTTGGTCTCCTTATTTAAGGAAGGATATACTTGCATTGGAGACAGTTCAGAGACGATTCACTAGGTTAATTCCAGAGATGAGGGGGTTGACTTATAGAAACATAGAAAGGTTGAGCAGGCTGGGCCTATACTCATTGGAATTTAGAAGAAAGAGAGGTGATCTTATTGAACCATATAAAAGATACTGAGGGGGCTCAATAAGGTAAATGCAGAGAGGATGTTTTCCCCTCGTGGGGAAATCTAGAACTCGGGGGCATAGTTTTAGAATAAAGCGTCGCCCTTTTAGAACTGAGATGAGGAGGAATTTCTTCTCTCAGAGGGTCGTAAATCTGTGGAATTCTCTGCCCTAGAGAGCTGTGGAGGCTGGGTCATTAAATACATTTAAGGTGGAGATAGACAGATTTTTGCAAGATAAGGGAGTGAAGGATTATGGGGAGTGGGCGGGGAAGTGGCTTTGAGCCCAAGATCAGCCATGATCTTATTGAATGGCGGAGCAGGCTCGAGGGGCCAAGTAGCCTATTCCTGCTCCTATCTCTTGTGTTCTTATGTTCTCACTCACCTGGATCAGTGCAGCCACAACAATAGTCATAAACTCAACGCATCCTGGATAGAGCAGTTTGCCACTGGACTCAAAATCAAACTTCTTCATCACTGGCTCACGGTGGCTGCAGTAGGTACTCTGCTGCAGCACACCAAGTTTATTTCAATTTCACCGTCCTTCCCATGACCTCTACGACTGACAGGATAAGAGTGGCAATGTTATGGGAACGGCAATGTTGTGGGAACATCATCTCCTCCAAGTTTCTCTGTAAGTCATACACCATCCTGACTTGGATATGTATCACCCGCCATTCCTTCATTGTTGCTGAGTCAATATCTTGGCATTCCCTACCGAACATTATCATGAGAGTGCCATCACCATAAGGACTGCAGCAATTCAAGAAGGCCCACCACCACCTTCTCAGAGCAACCTGCGATGGGTAATAAACTGGGCAATGAACAATTGTTAAATATTTTTGATGAAGAGGATTTGCTTACCCAAATGTGGAGAGTGCAGTTTTGTGTACTTAATCCATGCAGAAGATAGATTAAACTGTATCAGATCTTGTTCACATTAAATTTCAAACAACTGTGCTAAACATTCATATGTTAGTATTTCAAAGCATTATTTCAGGCCTTAATACTTTTGTGAGACTTGGTTCTGGGCCTCTCTTTCAGCTCCATATGGAGATAGTTATGGCATATTGTGGTATGCAGCATTTTTTCCTCATCTCCTCTCCAGAACACTATCAAAAAATAAGACACAGTGATAACGATAATAAAGGCTGATGGGAACATTTTCCTCTGGATGCTAATGTTCACAAATGAGTAGAAAGATAAACAGGTGAGAAGGTTCTGGTCATTGACCTGAAATGTTAACTGTTTCTCTCTTCACAGATGCTGCCTAACCGGCTGAGTGTTACCAGCATTTTCCGGTTTTTAGTTCAGATTTATCACCATCTGCAGTATTTTGCTTTTGTGAACAAGTGAGAAGGACTGGCTGAACGTGATAATGGACTTTTCAGGTGTTATTAATCCGTTTTGCTCAAAGTACTAACGATGCAAGACCATTACCACAAAATGTGCTCGTCCTGTGCTTGCTAAGGATTCTGAAAGCCTTGTTAAAGGCTAATTGTGATAAAATCTTGCAGCTATGTGGTGGGCAGGGATAGAAATGAAAATTGAGTTCTGAACTTCCATTCAGAACAGGGGTGAGTTGTATAAAGGAAGGGTAAGATTTGGAAAGTATTATCACAATTAGTATATATTGTATAAAAATAATTTGTGATGGATTTTGGGTGGTGGGAGCAGTGGTCTCATCCCCTAATTAAACAAGCCCTTGCTTCCAGCCCCGACCCAACTACTGCTGTCAGCTCTATTTGAGCTGACTACTACTAAATCTGAAGTGCATTCAGGATGTAATTAGCTATCTATACCACACATGCAACCACCTGTTTTGCATCAACTGGGTTTATTGAACAAGTAAAGGAGATCTTTGCAAATATTCCAACTTCCAGTTTCAATGTGTATGTTGGAAACATAATTTCCTAGAAAATATATTAAATTCATATTTTTTTGAAACTACTGTTTAATGTAAAATAAACTGATGTAACTGTGACAACAGTCACTGCCTTTTGGTTAACACTCATTTATAAGTGTAGTTTGTAAAGGCTTTCTAATGAATGATTTTGCAATACAGCAATTTTTGCACAGAATTTCTGTGACAATTTTAATTTTATTTCAAAATACATAACTAAATGTTTCCAATTCAAAGAACTGATCTTCTCCAGTTCATCTATTTAATTGTCCATTTCTGTCTAATATGTCTCACAAAAGTATTAAGGCCTGAAATAATGCATTGAAATAGTCTTCTTCTTAGGCAGTCCCTCGGAATCGAGGATGACTTGCTTCCACGCTAAAAATGAGTTCTCAGGTGACTGATGAGTCCAATGCAGTTCCTACAGCCTCTGTTACAGGTGGGGCAGACGCCGGGTGGGTGGGGTGCTTGGGTTAACGGGCGCTCCTTCCGCTGTTTGCGATTGGCTTCCGCTTTCTCCCGGCGAAGAGACTCGAGGTGTTCGATGCCTTCCCGCATGCTTCTCCTCCACTTTGAGCGGTCTTGGGCCAGGGTTTCCCAGGTGTCGATGGGGATATTGCACTTTTTCAAGGAGGCCTTGAGGGTGCCCTTGAAGCGTTTCCTCTGCCCACCTGGGGCTCTCTTGCCGTGTCAGAGCTCCGAGTAGAGCGCTCGTTTTGGGAGTATCATATCGGGCATGTGGACGATTGGCCCCATCCATCGGAGCTGATCGAGCATGGTCAAATCTTCAATGCTGGGGTTGTTGGCCTGAGCGAGAACACTGACATTGGTGTGCCTATCCTGCCAATGGATTTGCAAGATCTTGCGGAGGCAGCATTGGTGGTACCTCTCCAGTGCTTTGAGGTGCCTGCTGTACATGATCCATGTCTCTGAAGCATACAGGAGGGCGGGTATCACTGCTGCCCTGTAGACCGTGAGCTTGGTGCCGGGTTTGAGGTCCTGGTCTTCAAACACTCTCTTCCTCAGGCGACCGAAGGCTGCACTGGCACACTGGAGGTGGTGTTGGACTTCATCGTCGATGTTTGCCCTTGTTGACAGTAGGCTCCCGAGGTATGGAAAGTGGTCCACGTTGTCCAAGGCCTCGTCGTGGATTTTTATAATTCGGGGGCAGTACTGTGTGGCAGGGGTAGGTTGGTAGAGGACCTTTGTCTTACGGATGTTTAGTGTAAGGTCTATGCTCTCATATGCTTTGATGAAGGTGTTGATGATGGTTTGGAGTTCGACCTCTGAGTTTGCGCAGACGCAAGCATCGTCTGCATACTGTAATTCAATGACAGAGGATGGGACGACCTTGGATCTGGACTGGAGGCAACGGAGGTTGAACAGTTTCCCGTTTGTTCTGTAAATTAGCTCCAGTACAGCGGGGAGCTTACTGAGGGTGAGATGGAGCATTGCAGCAAGGAAGATCGAGAAGAGCGTTGGTGCGATGACACAGCCTTGCTTGACCCCGGTCCATACGTGAATTGGGTCTGTGGTGGATCCGTTGGTCAGGATCACTGCTTGCATGTCGTCGTGAAGCAGGCGGAGGATGGTGACAAACTTTTGGGGGCAGCCGAATTTGAGGAGGACACTCCATAATCCCTCACAGGTGTCAAAGGCCTTTGTGAGGTCAAAGAAGGCCATGTACAGCGGTTGGTGCTGTTCCCTGCATTTCTCTTGTATTTGACGCGCAGTGAAGATCATGTCCATTGTGCCCCTTAGTGGGTGGAATCCACATTGCGACTCAGGGAGGAGCTCTTCAGCCACTGGGAGAAGGCGATTGAGGAGGATTCTTGCGATGACTTTCCCTGTGGCAGACAGCAGGGAAACTCCTCTGTAATTACCGCAATTGGACTTGTCACCTTTCTTGAAGATGGTCACGATTACGGCATCTCTGAGATCCCCTGGCATGCTCTCCTCCTTCCAAATAAGAGAAATAAGTTCATGTATTCGCACCAATAGTGCTTCTCCGCTATGCTTTAGTGCCTTGGCGGGGATTCCATCTGCTCCTGAGGCCTTGTTGTTCTTCAGTTGTTGGATAGCCTTTTCAACCTCATGCCGGGCTGGGTTTGTGCTGAGATGGTGGTGGGTAGCATGCTGCGGGATGGAGTTGAGGACACTCGCGCCGAAGACAGAGTCTCGGTTAAGGAGGTCTTCGAAGTGCTCCTTCCAGCGGGCACTGGCTGCCTCTCTGTCCTTGATGAGTACCTCTCTTTTCCTGACCCACAGTGGGGTAGAATCTTGGGTGCTTGGGCCCTAGGTGGTCTTGACTGCGTTAAAGAATCCACACACGTTGTGGTTTTCGGCTAGCTGCTGGATCTCCTATGCTTTCTCCACCCATCATCTGTTCTTTAGGTCGCGAGTGTTTTGTTGGACCTCAGCCTTCAGGCATCTGTAGAGCTGCTTTCTTTCTCGTGAGTTGTGTTGCTGTTTCCAGATCAGGAATGCCTTGCGCTTGCGGCTTATTAGCTCCTGGATCTCCTGGTCATTCTCGTCGAACTAGTCTTGGTGTTTCCTGGTCGAGTGACCGAGCGTCTCTTCACAGGTGCTGATTATGGAGGCCTTGAGTGCAGACCAGGTGTTGTGGACACTCTGTGTCTTTGAGTCACTGGTAGTCATCAGGTTGGCTGTCCGGCGCAGGCTGAATAGGGCTTTCTTAGCAGGGTCTTTGAGTGCTCCAGCGTTGATTTTCCTGTGGCATTATTTCTGTTGCCGTCGCTGTTTTGGGGCTACATTGATGGAGATGACAGAGTGAATTAGGTGGTGGTCTGTCCAGCAGTCGTCAGCTCCTGTCATGGTGCGGGTGATGCGGACGTCCTTGCGGTCTCTCGCTCGGACGATGACGTAGTCCAGCAGATGCCAGTGCTTGGAGCGACGGTGTTGCCATGAAGCCTTGTACTTGTCTCTCTGATGGAACAAGGTGTTGGTTATGACAAGGCCATGTTCTAAACATTTTGTCAGGAGGAGGGTACTGTTGGAGTTGACTTTCCCTACCCCCTCTCTGCCGATCACATCTCCCCAAAGGTCTGTATCCTTTCCAACTCTGGCGTTAAAGTCGCCAAGGAAGATCAGCTTGTCACCCGTTGGGACTCTGGACAGGGATTGTTCAAGGCTGGAGTAGAATTTCCCTTTGGTCTCGCCTGTGGCTTCCAGGGTTGTGACGTACGCACTGATGACCGTAGCGCACTGGTTCCGGGCTAGGGTGAGCTGAAGAGTCATGAGGCGATCGTTTATTCCGCAAGGGGAGTCTCTGAGATGTCCAACTAGCTCGCTTTTTATGGCGAAGCCTACCCCAT
Source organism: Somniosus microcephalus (assembly GCF_052327205.1). Lineage (NCBI taxonomy): Eukaryota > Metazoa > Chordata > Chondrichthyes > Squaliformes > Somniosidae > Somniosus > Somniosus microcephalus. The sequence goes on from NC_140994.1 coordinate 59,767,417, forward strand.
GGAGGCGGCATTCTTCTTCAGGTTTGCCGTTACAGAAGAATGTGTAACCACTGCCTTGCTCCTTGAGTTGGCCTTCCCCTGCCTGCTGGGTCTCACTTAGGGTGGCGATGTCTATGTCAAAACGTCTGAGCTCCCGGGCAACGATAGCAGTACAGCATTCCGGTCTGTCGCTGTTGGGGTTGTCCATGAGGGTTCTGATGTTCCAGGTCCCGAACTTCATTTTAAAGGGTGGAACATGCCTGTGCGTGCATTCTTTTATCGTGGGGTGGCCGTTGCACACGAGCTACCACACGGGCTTGACAGAGCAAGGTCTTGGTCCAATGGCAAGGGGAACGAAGATGATTGGAGACCAGGTTCTGCTACATCGGCCTAGCACACACACACACACACACACACAAACATACTCCTACCATCCTCCTCCCTCCTTCCCGCAGGTCCTCTCTGCCTGGGTTTCATAGGATGCAGTGTGCTCCTCCCGACCTCGCTGTTGGCCCGTGCTGCACCTTCCCTGGGCCCTGACCCCGCTGCTGCTGGTCTACGCTGCGCCACTCCTGGGCCTCGACCATGCTGCTGGGCGTGTCCTCACTCCTGGGCCGAGTCCTCACCCCTGGGCCGAGTCCTCACCCCTGGGCATCGTCCTTGCTCCCGGGTCCTGACCTCACTCCTGGGTCCTGACCTAGCTGCTCCTCCAGTCCCTGCTCCTGGGCCTCAACCTCGCTCCTGGGCCTCGACCTCGCTGCTCCTCCCGTCCCTGCTCCTGAGCCTCGACCTCGCTCCTAGGCCTCGACCTCGCTGCTCCTCTCGTCCTTGCTCCTAAGCCTCGACCTCGCTCCTGGGCCTTTACCTCGCTGCTCCTCCCGTCCCTGCTCCTGGGCCTCGACCTCGCTCCTGGGCCACGTCCTCGCTCCTGGGCCACATCCTCGCTCCCGGGTCCCGACCTCACTCCTGGGTTCCGACCTAGCTGCTCTTCCCGTCCCTGCTCCTAAGCCTTGACCTCACTCCTGGGCCTCGACCTCGCTGCTCCTCCCGTCCCTGCTCCTGGGCCTCGACCTCGCTCCTGGGCCTCGTCCTCGCTCCTGGGTCCTGGCCTCGCTGCTCCTGGGCCTCATCCTTGCTGCGCCTCCCATCCCTGCTCCTGGGCCTCGACCTTGCTCCTGGGCCTCGTCCTCGCTCCTGGGCCTCGTCCTCGCTCCTGGGTCCCAGCCTCGCTGCTCCTCCCGTCCCTGCTCCTGGGCCTCATCCTCGCTCCTGGGTCCCGGCCTCGCTGCTCCTCCCGTCCCTGCTCCTGGACCTCATCCTCGCTCCTGGGCCCCGGCCTCGCTGCTCCTCCCATCCCCGCTCCTGGGCCTCATCCTCGCTCCTGGGTCCTGGCCTCGCTGCTCCTTCCGACCTCGCTCCTGGGCCTTGTCCTTGTTCCTGTGCCTCGTCCTCGCTCCTGGGTCCCAAGAAATACTAGCATATGAATTTTTAGCACAGTTGTCTGAAATTCTTCTCTCTGCTAAGTGGCAGAGAGAGGAATTTCAGATGAATATGTTAAGTGTTCTTACCCTAGTATGCTGCAGCATAATTTTAGGGCCATAGTGCTTTGGGTAACTGTGCCAAAGGCAAATCAAAAAAACTGTGAACAACTGTACATCCTATATCCTTGAACTGTTGCTTTCTTTGGCATGTCAGTTCCATGCTCCCAGCAGTTGAGGATATTCCACACAACATTCCATACTCCATACTCCACTCCAAAACCAGTATTCAACTGATTCTTTTTTAAAGGGTGTTAATTGACATAGTTAATTACTTTAGTTGGCAGTGCAGTCTACATATCGCTGTAGGAAAATCTACTAATCTCACCCTTGTTTGTGGCTTGTTAATTCTATGTCTGCAAGCTCCAGTTTGGGATTCCCAGTCTTGTGGATCACTCACTGGATGTCACTTAATGTTTTTTGTGGCATGAGGAAACACAAACCTATGGATTAGTTTAGTAAAATTGCAGCGATGGAGAGGAGACTTACATTTATGTCTGTGTATTAATATGTATGTTGCTGTGTGGGTATATCTAAGTGAAAGGTTCCCATTTGTAGCTCAAACTGGAAGAGAAAGAATCTCAGAGGGAAATTATCCTGAAATGTATTTTGTTTTTTCCTAATACGGACTGCCGTAGAGAGTAAAATTCTATGATGGTGGCCTCTTGTAGCTAACCACAACAAATAGAGAAATACAACATCTGATTTAATATGATACAAGGGTGTCCTTACATGGGGACACCCCAAAATTTAAACAGTGGTAAGGTGATTTTACCTAGTATGTTTTCAGAGGGTGGTATTCTTTTAAAGTTTTAAGGATTACCTACACAGAGTTCTGAAAATTTGACACGTGAAATTCAAAGTAAAAACAAAAAGATGAATCGGGAAGATATTAGCTGGAAGCCTTCTTGGGGAAAAAAATGACTCGCCTTTCATCTAAGGCACTTATTCCTGCACTCTTAAGAATAATGGCCTAGGTAGAGCACACAAATATGGGAAAAGAATCTCATGGGATGAAGTATTCTGACCAGACAAAGCATGAGCCTATATCTGATCTATGTAAATTAAATGTACAGTTTATATTTGTTTTTTAGATCAGAGCCCTGAAATTCCTCAGTGCCCGCCAACATTGACCCCCACCAGAGAGTGAGAGGGAACCTCATTAACATGGAGTAGACAGACTAAAGGACCACTACATGGGCTTCTCTGGTACACGCATACCCCATCCCACAGAAACTCTGACTTTATTATGCCCGGGGGGTACCAGGCCCATTCTCACATCAACCCCTCCCTAACAGCACTGTGGGAGTAGCTTCACCACACGGACTGCAGCAGTTCAAGAAGGCGGCTCACCACCACCTCCTCAAGAACAATTAGGGATGGGCAACAAATACTGGTCTTGCCAGCAACACCCACATCCCCTAAATGAATAAACCCCCCTCCACCCTTGCTTTCGACCTTCCCAATGTTCTTATTGACCCACTGAGCAAGGAGTCCAATCTGCACTTTTCTAAATAAAAGTAAGAGGTCTTCAGAGTCCAGACCTCTTCTTCAGCCTGTACTCCACCAATGGGGTTCACACACACACACACATGTGATGGTCAGTATGCCTCCACTCACTCAACATAGTGTGCCACATAAACATTGGGATCTGAGTGAGAAGCAGAAGCTGGAATCCCTGTCCCCTGATATCACCCATCATTAGCCTTTTAAAGGATGAGCAGAAGTTTCATCCTTACAAGCCACCAAGGAAACTCCCAGAAATGGTAGAGGCCCAACATAACCGGATCTCCAATGTTTTCCCTGAAGTTCTGCTGGTCTCCTGCAGTTTAGGATGAATTTTTCACTCGTTAAAAGGAGTTCTGATAGAGGTGTTCAAAATTATGAGTGCTTTTGATAAGGTAACTATTTCCACTGGAATTTAAGATCATCACCAAAAGAATAAAGAGAGAGTGGTTAGCAGATAGTTTTACAGTGAGGGTCATTTGGAAATGGAATGACCTACCAGAAATAATGGTGGAAGCAGAAACCATAATAGTTATTAATTTTTTTTAAGAATATGAGAAAGGGGCAGAGGAACAGGACAAAGTCAATAGTTTTTCAGAGAACTGGCACAGGCTCAATGGAATGAATGATCTCCTTCTGTCCTATAAAATTCTATGATTCTATTATATGTATAATAATAATTAGTTAACATTTGGCACTAGTTTGTTCTTCTTATATCAAATGTTTTCTAATATCCTGATTAGCTGTGGTAAAAGGAGCTGAGATTTGCATCATCTATTCTCTTGTGGCCACTATAAAGCACTCAAACTACAAGCTCTGAATCAGCAACTGCATAAACCAAATCTAGGTCAGGAGAAATATCTCATGCTACTGCCAATTCCAAAGCACACATGACACATACAGTAAAAAGGAGAGCACAAGTTTTATTTTTAGGATTGCCAATTGCTTTGAAGAGCAGCAACTCTTACGTTTTATTTTGTATTTTGTATTTCCTCCAGGAAACTGGTTGATTTTAAAGACCTTTGGGAAGCAGAATGAAGCATTTAAATATTTGGCCATAGCAAACAAAACATCAAGTTAGGTAGTGCATTAATATTTGGCTTGATGTTTTCTTTGTAAATTCCATGACAGAAAAACAGAACATTTATTAAATGATGGTATTTAAAGAAGCACTTTTAAGAGAAAGAGAACAGTCAAATAGTTGTGCTTCATTTTCAACAAAGTATAGTCAGGCATAAGTGATGCAATAATTTTATCATGACACAATGGCCTAGCTTTTCTGATCAGGTGTAAGCCTGACCAGAAGTCATAGTATAGGAAGCACACCCACCTCTTCCATAGCACACTGGCCCCACATCTATTTATGGATCATAATCTCAGGAAGCTCCTGGCATTTTGGAAACACCTGTGATTGGAAGCCCACCCATTTTTGAATGGAAAAGTAAATGCTGCTGCATGATTCAAAGTTGGCAGCAGCTTAAAGGGGCAGGCATATTGGTTTATAAGGGAGCAACATTGAGCCTGAGCTTCCAGTGAAGTGTGAGGACAAGAAGAAGGAAGTGGAATTTGGGGTGGAACACAGATCTGCTTCTGGTCCAGCCTAAACCCTGGTCAGAGGGAGAGTCTTCCGCCCATGCACCCCTACATCCAAAAACTGTGTCAAGGTCCTTTCTGGGGTAGTTTTTGCAATACACTGGGAATAACACCCTCCCTAGGGTCAGCGGGACCTACACCAGTTGAGAGATGACATAAGTCCTATATTGAGCCTTCCAAAGTCACCAAGCGTGTTCCCAGCAAAGGTAATCAATTCCTTCTTAGGATATCTGACCATTCCATCAGGGAATACAACAAAATGTTTTGCCTTTTGTCTTTAACCCATTAAGGGCCTCTGGCTCTGCTATGGGAGTGGCAGGATGGTATTCTAATTTGGATGTTGGCAGCTGGGAGTCTCATATGGTCTGAGGAGCGAGTTGGGTAGGATTGATTGGGGAATGTCACTCAAAGGGTTGACAGTGGATAGGCAATGGCAAACATTCAAAGACCGAATGGATGAGCTACAGAATTTCTTCATCCCAGTTTGGCATAAAAATAAAACAAAAAAGGTGACTCAACCGTGGCTAACAAGGGAAATTAGGGATAGCATAAGATCCAAGGAGAGGACATATAAATTGGCTAGAAAAAGCAGCAATCTTGAGGATTGGGAGCAGTTTAGGAGTCAACAAAGGAGGACAAAGGGATTAATTAAGAAAGGGAATTGCAAAGAGACCTGGGTGTTCTTGTGCACCAGTCGCTGAAGGTAAGCATGCAGGTGCAGCAGGCGGTTAAGAAGGCAAATGGTATGTTGGCCTTCGTAGCAAGAGGGTTCGAGTACAGGAACAAGGATGTCTTGCTACAGTTGTACAGGGCCTTGGTGAGACCGCACCTTGAGTATTGTGTGCAGTTTTGGTCGCCTTACCTGAGGAAGGACGTTCTTGCCATGGAAGGAGTGCAGCGAAGATTCACCAGGCTGATACTTGGGATGGCAGGAATGACGTATGAGGAGAGATTATGTCGATTGGGCTTATACTCACTGGAGTTTAGAAGATTGAGAGGGGATCTCATCGAAACCTATAAAATTCTGTCAGGCCTGGACAGACTAGATGCAGGAAGGATACAGAATGCAGCGTTCAACCACAGCATGAAGGACTCTGCTGGATGTATATTGGTAAGACTGTCCAGGTTAATCCAGGCACTATGAGAATGCAGGTGCCAACATGTGCCTGTTAGTAGCAATCCTCACCAGGTGTGGTTAGCAGCTGCACAGATGTCATGAGCTACATAGCAACAGGCAGGCCTTGTCACCTAAGTAGCCAGCCAGACACTTACCTGTCTGGGTGAGAGAGAGAGCTGGCTTGGTTAACTGGCGTAAAATGAAGGCATTATGGCAGCTGCCAGCAAACAGGACATTCACATGTAGTATTTGGTGTTGTTGGTCACACAGCAGCTGCACAGTCAGTGAATGGAAGCCCTGAAGGTTCAATATGCCTCTGTCACCTCCGGATGTGACTATTCAAACTCTCTCCTGGCTGACCTCCCATCCTCTGTAAACTTCAGCTCATCTAAAGCGATGCTGCTTTTATCATATCCTGCACTAAGTCCTGCTCACCCATCACCCCTGTCCTTGCTGAACTACACTGGCTCCCAACCTCACATTTAAAATTCTCATCCTCATGCTAAATCCCTTCATGGCCTCACCCCTCCCTATCTCCATAAACTCCACCAACATTGTAACCCATTCCAAAGCTCTCAATTCCTCGGATTCTGGCCTCTTTTGTGCCTCTCCCTACTTCACCTCAAAATTGATGCCCATCCTTTCAGCTGTTCAGGGTCCACTCTCTGGAATTGCCCTCCTAAACTCCTCTGCCTCTCCACCTACAAGGCCTCCCTTAAAAGCCACCTCTTGCATAGAGAGAAGGGGAGAAAATTGGTGTGAGAGCCACACAAAGTGAACAAGTGAAAAACAACTTGTATTTATATAGCACCTTTAATTCCCAAGGCGCTTCACAGGAGCGTTATCAAACAAAATTTGACCCGACCCGTTTGAAAGTGAAAGATAGACATGTACATAGAAAAAGATTGATAGAGACCAAGAGAAACGATGTGAAAAACATATATAGTCATATAAGTAGGCTCGACAGATGAGACTTAGACAATCCGAGAGTGAGGAAAACAGATAGAGACAACCAGGAAAATATCAACGCCTTGCAGAAAGTGGGGAACAGGAAGAGTGAAACGCAGAGTGACATCGTGAGAATTAATGGGAAATAAAGAGGCATCACACAGACATTTGTAAATCCCTGGGCAATGCCACGGAGATCAACGAATATACGTCAAATAAAATAAAAGATATATCAGTGACTTTAAAACAATAATCACACCTGCGGTCTCACGCTGGAGTTATAAACCTTATTACTGCCTTGTAACCACCGCTTACTTTTCATTTGTTTTTAAATTCTGCCATTTACTTAATATTTACTATCGTTACGTTCAACTCCAACTCCTTCATTTTTTTGTTTTTTTTTACTCTGCATTCTTTCATTTTATTTTGTCATAGTCTTTATCGTTTTCTTATCGATTTTTTTCTCCTTATTTTCTTGCTATTACTCTGCGTATTTGCTCTGTGTCTCTAAACGTCTTGCTCTCCGATCCAACTTTTTATATTGCCGTCTTTGTCTATTTTGTTCGCGCGTCTGTGATCCTACTTCACTAAACCAGCTAACTGTACTGAGAAAGTTATGAGTGTCACGGTGAATACCAGAATTACATAACTGGAATGAAATCCGATACAGGAACAAACCAGCAGCGTCCCAAGAAGGACCAGGACTACTGCAGTGACTGCAGGTGAGACAGGTACCAGTCGGAGTTGAGATGGCGAAGTGCAGCGATCTCTTTCGTTTCGTTGAGGCTTTCAGAATCAAAACAAACCTAAGAAATGTAACGTTGTAACTAACACAAGCAGCCTGAAATGAACGGGAAAGGCAAGTAAACGTTGATCAACGTGCAATTTGAAAGACAACGTTTTAAGAATGCCTGTGCTTAATTGTTTACAGAGCGACTAAACATTTTATAACCATTTAGCTCTCGTTAGTGAAACAAACAAGGAGATGCAAAACTACAAATCAGGCTGTTGGTGGTATACTTGGTCCCGGAAGTGTTTGTTCTCCAATGAATAGGCACGCGTTGCTCTGGACTCAACACTTCCTGCTGCAGTTGCAGCTTTGTAATTTACATGCAGGCTCCAAAGTGCTGCTAAGTGTATTTTGAGATTGTAGATCTGCTTTGCTGTCAACACAACAGAGAGACGCGCACACACAAAAAATAACTTTCAGCTGCGCTGGGCAGAATGTTTTTGCAATCGCAATTGAAACTGGTCATTAGCGAGATCGAGCATTTCTCATCAGTAGATGTCAGGTTTGTCTGGTGAGTACAAACAATTGGCTAGCGTTAATTTGTCGGGTTGATAAGGACGGAAGAGGTTTGTGACCCGTTCAGTCTAAATACTGAAGGGGTGCTATTGTGTGTTTTTGGTTAGGCATTTGCCTTTTCTTTTCCAGAAGCAAACAATTTAACTTATCATTGTTGCGTCCGATGGAGCTGGAGGAACAGTGGTGGAAAGGACAAGTGGTTGCCGATATCCATCAGGCTCTTCGCATCAAGGTACATCCCCTGTGTAAACACCAAGTGAAGGGCTGTTAGACTGCAGGCACAATCTTGCGGGCTCGATTTACCTGTGAGGCGGGCAAAGAACGTTTTTTTTAATTTAACTTTCAAGCCAGAGTTGTGTAGAGGCTGACTTTCGATCCTTAATTGAAAGCTTTTCTATTAAATGTACTCGATTTCTTCTCTCAACTAATGTACCTGTCTCGGTGATCTAGACAGTTTGCTTCATTTTTTTTATTGAGAAGTGTTCTTAAGCTGACAGGCCCAGATAAAATGCTGCACAATTGCTTTAAATAACACGCGCCCAGTACAGTATACAATTCTATAAATAGTAATAATCGTACTGGTACTTTAAGATTTTAGTGTTCTGTACTCTCATTAACTTTTATGTCATTAACACTGTAGTTTTAGGTTGTCAATCAAAGAAAGGTAACTATCTGACTTTAAAGGTAAATCTATAACCACCCCACTGATTAAGATGAAGTTGGCTAAGAACAGCTGGGTTGCATTCAGGGCTTGTTTACATTGTTTGTAAATTTTATATTTCACACAATTGAATAGCTCACCAATCAAGTATCTTCAGTTGGTGGTACTTATTTGTTGGAGGACCCTTCTGAGCCGTGGATCTACTTGGCCACAAAAACTAGGACAGGCCTGTACTTATTCAAGCATAATAAATTTTAAATGATGTTTATATAATTTTTAGAATTCTTCACATTAATTTGTAAAAAAAACTGTAAGGATTCATTAGGAAGTTTAATCATTTTTTGTAAATTAATTTAATTGGCATACATTTGGCAACTCTCAAACTCACACTAACATTTATATTTTAATAAATGGCAGAACTGAATCTAGTTTTAAAAACATGAAGGTTTTAGTACATACACACATACACGTTGATAGGTGCAAAAATGATTACATTTACTCTGTATGACATTCTGGGATCTGTGCTTATGACAAATAAGGCCAGAACAGTAAAATATTGTTTTCTGAGTTGTATAAAATTGGTATTGCAACTATATTTGATACTTGAAAGCCTTTTGGGGTTGAGGAAAATGATAATTTGTATGCAGTACAATAAATTCCACAGTAATTGTGTAGTCTGACTACTATCTCCTTGTGTTATATTGATCCCCATGTCTTAGAGAGGCAAAATTACTACCTCTTTTTACATGGGAGCAAATTCTATATTTGCTGTACTGATTCATCTGAAAATGCATTGGTGCTTCTGTTCCTAGTAGCAGTTTTCATAGCCTGTTCCCCTTTGGATAGAAGATCAAATTAAGTTCATACCTATTGATACAGTCTGACATGAATGGCTCACAAGCCTAGTTTATACTAGGGCAAAAATGGTGTCCCACTGTATGTGCTATCTAATAAAATATTGAATAATTTTGGATGTAGGTTATTTCTTTGCTCCGACTCTAATTTAGTGGGAAGGGAAATGCAACAAGTGATGCAAAGACTATTTCAGAGTTAAGTGGTTAATTTGAGTCCGATTCATTTTAGACTGGTGATGTGTTTCGTTCTCCCATGATCCAGCTACCCCACCCCGTATTCATGTTGCATCTTTGCACTTAACTAGATTGTGTTTGGACAGTATCAAATTACAAACTTGTCTTAAAGTATACAAAAGTGTGTGGTAGTTTAAGGGTTAAAGCTAATAAACAGGAGAAACCGTTCTTCTGTGCCAAGTGAAACTATAGTCTACAACTCTTTTTTATAAAACAGGTTTACAATTTGTAAGACGCACCACACAGGAAATTTACCCTCCTTGTGTATTAATGCATTAGATTTTTGAAAAAAACAATAAATCTTATGCCATAGCTATACTGAATAGTAGAGATTTGCGATGGAGCAGGAATACAGATACGCTATTTATACTAACCCGATTAAGATTTGTTTGTATTTAAGTTGTGACCAGTTTTTGATACTTCCTATTTACAACTTAAATTTTGGTCCGGATCCTTCAGAATTGAGAATAAATACAGAATTGTATTGTTAACGGGTTTATTCTCTAGCTCTGTCTACATTTTATCTGCAAATTTGCTTTTGTTGAGTGCCTGCAGCTGACGTTCCATAGAGGTCCTATTGCAAAGTAAATGGTGATAATTAAGCTATTTAATTTAGAGTTAGACCTCCTAACTCTGGATGTTCGATTTAAACTTTGATGCAAATCAATGAAATTCATATCAGGTTATTCTAATGTAGCTTAATACAGATTTCAATAGTAGCCTTCAAAAGGGAATTGGATAAATACTTGAAGGAGAAAAAAATTGCAGGGATATGGGGAAAGAGCGGGGGAGTGGGTCTAACTGGATTGCTCTTTGAAAGGGCCAGCGCAGACTCGATGGGCCATATGGCGGCCTCCTGTGCTGTACTATTCTATGTTTTGAAATCAGTTTGCTGCAGGCTGCTATAATAATCGGTAACTTTGAACATAATATATATCTGGGCTTGTAAGAGTATAAATCTTGCAATGTGCATTCAGGTTTTTTCTTCTTCTCACGTTCTCAAACATCAGATAATTTCTGCCTCCCTTTTGGAAAGGAAGATCTATATGTCTTGCTACTTTTTCTTCTCCATACATCTGACAAAAGCATTTTTCCCATTTTCTTCCCCCTCCTCTCCTAAAGGCAGAGACCTATGCTGGGCTGTGTTTCTACAGGTGTTGCCAGCCCCCAGTAACTCGCTTAAGTGGTCTTCGTTTAAGCATTATTCTAGACAATGAGTATCTGCAGGCTGTTCAATCATGGAGGGCATCATAGTCACATTTAATCCTATCCTCGCTCAGTGTCCACACACACTTTCCAGCAGTGGTCAGGGAATAGCAGGAACTCTAGCTGTTGTTCTGTCCCCTTATTTTCTTCCCTTTTTCCTCCCCATCCATTTTGGAGATGCAGAGGCAAATTGTAGTGCCCTTACCACTGCCATTGGCTTACTTGGCACAGTTCATGGATCAAATATGGAACTTTACTGGTCTATAGTGGCTCAGTACCACTTGAGGCATTGGTGCAGCCTGTCTGAGAAAGCATTTTAGTAAAAAAAAATAAACGCCATGCAGATGACTTTTACTTGAGTGACACCAGAACTTATTTTTTTCTTTGTCCCAAATTTGTCATCTGCACTCATACTGTCATCATCCATCAAGTAAAGCTGCAGAGGTCATTTGGTGCTGCTGTTTAATCTGCCTAGTAGGAGTAGGATTGACTGGTGGAGCAAGACGTCTTGCTTCCTATTCTCTTCCTTCCACCCCCCACTCAATGATTTCCCCCTAACTATTCCCAACTGGTTGAAACTAGAAAATCATCATCCCTAGGAAAAATTAGAACAAAGATTCAAATACTAATTTTCTAGTTGATATGGCAAAGCTGTCTCACTGGTCCAATATGCAATTATTTTTCTTAAGCAATTCACATATTTAAAAACTGCTGGGCTTCAGTTTCTCTTTTTTGATGAGATCTTTTTATAATATCACCGTTACTCTTTAAAAGTATGTTCTTTACTATTTTCATTTTACTCAGGAGCTGAGACTACCGCCCTACAAAAGCCACTCTCCTCAGCTGAACATCAGACGTTATTTTGCAGATCTTCTTGCAATCATCAGCAATCATTTTCATCTTTGCCCCACTGCTCGTCACCTTGCTGTTTACCTTCTAGATTTATTTATGGACCGTTATGATGTTTCTGTTCAGCAGTTGCATCTGGTGGCACTCTCCTGTTTACTTTTGGCAAGTAAGTGTGGTGTATTGTACATTTTCAAAGAATTGTACATAATTTTTTTCCTTGAATTTGAAATGTTTTTCCAGATGTTTTCATTTTTGATGCACAATTTTTTTCAAGATCCACGTTTTGCAGTATTGTTGTTACAAACTCCAAAAACAAGTCTGACATAACAACTTTGATTATGGCTGTGCAGATACAATAATTAATTTGTATTAAGAACCAATTAACTTTTTTGAAGGAAAATTTTGCCTAAATCAGGAATGTACATGCAAAACACAAGTGTATGATTCGCCAAGATTGGCCTTCAAGGTGGATAAATGCATCAGGAAGGTTTCGGGGCCAATCCCTCATCTGTGGTATGTAAGGAGATCTTCACCAGGACAGCAATAGGTTCAAAGCTAGCCTGAACTCTACTGTCTAGAGGCCAGGTTTCCTGATCCTGATCGCTGTCTAGTGATGCTACTGCAAGAGTGTTTGTACATGCAGCTGTGTGAATAGATCAGCCATGATGCCCCTACAGTCAACCATTCTACAGACAATCACTCTGGAAGTTTGTGCTTGAAGATTGATTACTTGGGGGAGGTAGTGGAGCGCTGTCAGCAGCTGTGGAACTGTCCCTGGAAGAGTGTCCTCCAGAAACTCGATACACCAGGGTAAATTGCTTCTATAATTTATGTGACGTTATTTATAAAGCATAGTAACATTTTAAAAGTTATGAGGAAAAACTACCTGTTGCATAGATTGCTTAGTTATCTTGCATCATTTGAAATCTAAGGTTATAAAATGAATTGTAGTTGTTGAAATACACCAATCCTACTTACTCTTGTAGGTTATTCTATTAAAGAGAAAATCAAGGAGCCCATTCCAATGCTGTAAACCTTAAGATGCACCTTACCCATGCTAGTAAACCCCAAAACCTCTTTCCCCAGTCCTATCAAAATTCAGAACCCCCAACACCCTAGTCACCATAAATCAATGGCTGTGATAATACATATGTGTATTTTATGGTATAACACCCTTTTTTATTGTTATAAAACAGTGTATCATCTGACTCCCTTTGAACAGTGCTACAAGATGTGCTCGTAGTTGATACCTCAAAACTGAATAAAACTTAATTTCATAAATATACACTTTTTTCTTTTTATCAGCAGACTTCCTATGGCTTGCTCCTGTAAGTCAGGATGTGACTGGCAGCAAGTGTGATGCTGATAGAAAATGTGTGCTATAATGGCAGACTTGTAGTATAATTTGTTCTGCATTTTAACCTCTTTATTTCGGAATTAGAGTTCCTTTTTTTCATTATAGTAAGTGACTACTTGCATCTTGTGTTTTGTTTGGGTATAATAAACTTCATTAACCTTTTGAAGGCTATGCTTTTTTAATACTAGATCATTAAAAAAATATGCATACTGAAAAGGTGATACTGCTCATTGTGTTACATGTTTTGGAGTTTAATAATTTCTCATTTTAGGAGTTTGTCTTATGTAGCAGAATCAGGAGGTTGAAATATATGATGCCAGGGGAAAAAGACTTTCATTAGATAACTTAAGATCCTATTTGTCAACATAATTTTATGTCTCTACAAGATGCAAAAATGAAATATATAATTAAAAAATAAGGTGAACGATGTGAAGTGTACATCAGCAGCCTGATTTTAGAATAAGCAGTTCCAAAGGTAGACCAAAGGACAATGGTGTTTCAGGAGTATTTTGCTGGCATTTAGAAGGGAATAAATGTGAGTGCCTTGTTGGAAGAGTTGGCAATGGTACTTGTGGCAAAGTTAATACAATTAACTTGAATCATTTCAAATCTGGTCAGTTCCACATGTATGCTGACTACACCCAGCTCTACCTCACCACCACCTCTCTCGACCCCTCCACTGTCTCTAAATTGTCAGCCTGCTTGCCTGACAACTAGTACTGGTTGAGCAGAAATTTCCTCAAAACTAAATATTGGAAAGACCGAAGCCATTGTCTTCAGTCCCTGCCACAAACTCTGTTCCCTAGCCACCGACTCCATCCCTCTCCCTGGCAACTGTCTGAGGCTAAACTAGACCTTTTACAACCTTGGTGTCGTATTTGACCCCAAGACGAGCTTCCGACCACATATCTGCGCCATCACCAAGAACGCCTACTTCCACGTCCGTAACATCGTCAGCCTCTGCCTCCGGCTCGTATGCTGCTGAAACCCTCAGCCATGCCTTTGTTACCTCTAGACTTGACTATTCCAATGCTCTCCTGGCCGGCCTCCCATCTTCCACCCTCCATAAATTTGAGCTCATCCAAAACTCTGCTGCCCATATCCTAGGTCGCACCAAGTCCCATTCACCCATCACCCCTGTGCTTGCTGACCTACATTGTCTTCTGGTCCGGTAACGCCTCAAATTTAAAATTCTCATCCTTGTTTTCAAATCCCTCCATGGCCTCGCCCCTCCCTATCTCTGTAACCTCCTCCAGCCCTACAACCCTCTGAATTCTCTGCATTCCTCCAATTCTGGCCTCTTGCACATTCCCTATTTTAATCACTCCACCATTGGCGATCGTGCTTTCAGCTGCCTGGGCCCTAAACTCTGGAATTCTCTGCCTAAACCTCGCTACCTCTCTCTCCTCCCTTTAAGGCACTCCTTAAAACTTAACTCTTTCACCAAGCTTTTGGTCATCTGCCCTAATATCTCCTTATGTGGCTCGGTGTCAAATTTTGTTTGATAACGCTCCTGTGAAGCACCTTGGGGCATTTTACTATGTTAATGGTGCTATATAAATGCAAGTTGTTGTTGTTGTTATCTTCAGATCAGAGCCAAATGCTTTGCAATTATTGGAATTCCTCTGGAACTTTGAGAACAAGAAGCATTTCGGCAAATTTTGAACATAGGAACAGGAGTAGGCCATTCAGTCCTTCGAGCCTGTTCCACCATTCAGTGAGATCATGACTGATCTGTATCCTAACTCCATCCACCTGCCTTGGCTCCATATCCTGTAATACCCTTGGTGATCAAAAACCTATCAATCTTGGATTTAAAATGATTAATTGAGCTAGCATCTACTGCTTCTTGTGGGAGAGAGTTCCACACTTCTTCTACTGTTTGCATGAAAAAAGCCTTTCATAAACTTCCCTCCTGTATGGCCTGATTCTAATTTTTAAGGTTATGTCCCCTTGTCCCAGACTACTCCACCAAGCGGAAAGAGTTTATCTCTATATCTACCCTATCAATTCCGTCCAAAATGTTAAAAACCTCAATCAAATCACCTCTTAACCTTCTCTATTCCAGGAATACAAATTTAGTTTATGTAATCTCGACTCCGAATCTAACCCTTGGAGCCCTGGCAACATTCTGGTGAAGCTGCACTGTCCCCTTTCCAAGGCCAAATATCCTTTTAAGGTGTGGTGTCCAGGACTGTACACAATACTCCAGATGTGGTCTAACCAGGGCTTTGAATAGCTATAGCAAAACTCCTCCCCTTTATATTCTAGCCCTCTAGTTATAAAAGCTAACATTCCATTAGCCTTTTTGATTATTTTATGTACCTGACTACCAACGTTCCCACTAAGCTGGGCAGCCACGCTGTGGTCTGGAGGCCCTGCGCAGGCCGCTCATCGGCTTTTCAGTGGCAATAACCATGCATGAGTGGAAATTTGAATGGGCCATGCAGCCAGTTAAAGAGACTGTGCACAAAAAACAAATTACAGGGAATATTGCTGACTACTCCATTTTAGTGCTCTGTGTCCATGACCCCTTAATCTCTTTGGACCTCCACTGTTCCTAGATTTTCACCATTTAAATAATACTTGGATCTATCCTTTTTTGGTCCAAAATGGATGACCTCACACTTGCCTGTGTTGAAATCCATCTGCCATAGTTTTGCCCATTCACTTAATCTATCAATGTCTCTTGTAATTTTATGCTCCCGTCTACACTACTTAAATCTTTGTCATCAGAAAACTTGTCTATATGGCTCTCTATTGTGTTATTTAAGTCATTAATAAATATAGTGAATAGTTGCAGCCCATCACAGATCATTGTGGGACACCACTAGTCACTTCCTTCCAATTAGGAATACATACTCATTATTATCCCTACTCTCTATCTTCTACCACCTAACCAGGTCAATAACTTGCCTTCAATTCCATGAGCTTTAATTTTGGCTAACAGTCTCTTATTGGAACCTTATTGGATGCCTTCTGGAAGTCGATATAAGCTACAGTCATACATCCCTCTGTCTCCTACTTAAGTTACTTCCTCAAAAAATTCAGTTACAGTAGTTAGACATAACCTTCCCTTTACAAATCCATGTTGGCACTTTCTCTAATCAGCTCAAATTTAGTCACTCTGTCCTTAATTAGAGTCCAATAACTTCCCCACAATGGATGTTAGACCAACAGGTCTATAATTTCCTTGTTTCTCTCTTTTTAAATAATGGAGTTACATTTGCAATTTTCCAATTTAAAGAGACAATTCCTGAATCGAGAGAGCTGTGTAAGATTATGGCTTAAACGTCTGCAAATTCCTCACCCACTTCCTTTAAAACCCTGGAGTGGAAACCATCAGATTCTGGGGATTTGTCAGTCTTTAGTGCCACTATATTTTTTCTAATACTGTTTTCTTGCTTATGTTAACTTTAGTGAATTCCAGTCCTTGATTTATTATTAGTTTCCCTGGAATGCTAAGTATATTATCCTCTTCCTCTACTGTGAAGATTGGCACAAAGTAATTATTCAACAAGTCTGCTTTTTCCTTTATTTTCAGTTGCAATATTACCTGCATCTGTTTTTAAAAACAAATTACAGGGAATATTGCTGACTACTCCATTTTAGTGATCTGTGTCCATGACCCCTTAATCTCTTTGGACCTCCACTGTTCCTAGATTTTCACCATTTAAATAATACCCTTTTCTAATAATAATTGTTAAAACCCTTTTGTGTTGATCTTTTTATATCCCTCACCAGTTTCTTTTCATATTCCCTTTTTGCAGCTCTTGCTTTTTTTTTGTCTTTCTTTGCTGTTCTTTATATCTCTCCCAGTCCCCTGGATCTACACTATTCTTTGCACATTTGTATGCTCTTTCCTTTAGTTTTGTGTTGTCTCTCACATCTTTTGTTGACCATGGCTGTTTTATTTGCTAAGTAGAGCTCTTGCCCCTGGGGGTATATACTTGTTCTGCATTAAGCTAAATTCTGTTTTGAATGCCTTCCATTGTTCATCTGCAGTTTTACCTGATAACAGTTTTGACCAGTTTGCTGTTGTCCATCTCTGTCTTATCCTGAGCCTTCCCAAAACCTAGAATAACAGTGCTGCATTTCTCCTTTTTCAAACCTAACATTGAATTCAATCATATTGTGATCACTTCGATAAATGTTCCCTTACTGTTAGATTATTATTGAAGTCTGGCTCATTACTAAATCTAATAAATCTTGTTGGTTCTAGAACATAGCTCCAGCAAACTATCTTGAATGCACTCAAGAAATTAATTACTCTGCTCTTCCCAATCTATATGAAAATTAAAGTCTCCCATTAAAACAACTCTGCTTTTGCTATAAGCCTCTCTAATCTCTGAATTATTACATCTTGCCACTTCATTGCTGCTATCAAGCCTGTAGACCACTTCCATTAGTTTTTTAAAGTCCTCTCTTATTCCTCAATTCTAACCAGAGGCTTCGTTGATTGCTTTCCCTTACCTATATTCTCTCTTACTAATGTTGCAATAGTATCTTTTAATTAATAAGGCTACTCCTCCTCCTCTTCTAGTTTTCCTATTGTTTCTGAGACCTTTTATAATGGGAATATTTAACTCCCAATCATGACCAGCTTGCCACCATGTCATACCCTCTAAGCTGTATTTGAGCCTCTAATTCACTCAATTTATTTCTTATACTCCATGTGTTGGTATATAAAACTCTTATTTGTGCAAGAGACCCTACCTTTCCTTCTGCCCTGATGCTTTCTTTCTCACTGTTTAACTGAACACATTTCTTATTTGTTATTCCTGCTGTACCTACTTTAGTTAATTTAGTATACCCTTCACCTGGAGTATCTATCACTGTTTGTGTCCTGAACTCTGCTCGTATCCTTTTTTAAAAAAAAAAAAAATCTTTAAACTATTACTTTTTTTCCCCTGACTAAGCCCCACCCACCCCCTCCCTCCATTTATTAGTTTAAAGTTCTTTTTTACCAAGAACTAGGGTGAAAACCACTATTGATAAGGTGGAGGAGTGCTTCCATAAATGTCTCCATTGGAATTGGTATCTGTTCAAAAAGAGGGATTGGAAGCTTCATTTATGGGCGCAAGTACAGATTTCTACAACATGAAGAAAGCAGCATGGCATGCGAGGAGTACCTGCCCATTGAAGAAAGCAGGTTGGAGATGTGGGGAAAAGTTCTTGTTGTTGTGGATAACCACTCAAACATGATTAAAGATACTGAAGTAGCTCTTTGCTCCTCGGTTAATTGATTTCAGATTCTGATTAGCTGTCCTAATTGTGATTGACATATATCCAGTGATGCTACTGAACCTTTGCCTTCTGAGCAATTTATGCCACTGGGAAGACTGTCCAGACTTGAAATTATCTACAAGATATAGTAAAACTCTTAGGCCAGGAATTCTGTTGATTGTCATAACTTTTGGCGTAAGATCAGCAAAAACCCTATTTACATGAGTAAATTTCTGGCACTGGACATTAATGGAAAGAACCTTATCTAAATAATGACACACACTGGAATAGTGCACACATTGTGCTTCAACAACAACTTGTATTTTCATAGCTCATTTTAACATGGAATAACACACCATGGTTCTTAAGAGGTATGGGGGTGCAAAAGGATGCAGAGTCAAAAAAAGGAAATGTTCACTGGGGTCATCAAGTTTGTCGATGACACAAAGATAGGCGGCATTGTAAGCAGTGTAGTGTAGATGGAAGCATAACATTACTAAGAGAGATGAATAGATTAAGCGACTGGGCAAAACTGCAGAAAATGGATTTCAATGTAGGCAAATGTGAGGTCATCCACTTTGGACATAAAAAGGATAGAACAGAGTACTTTCTAAATGGCAAAGTTCGAAACAGCGGATGCCCAAGGAGATTTGGGCGTCCATGTACATAGAGACCACAACAACTTTTATTTATAAAGCGCCTTTAACATAGTAAAACATCCCAAGCTGCGTTATCTCAAAAAATTTGACACCGTGCCACATGAGATATTGGGGCAGATGAGGGGTAGATTTTAAGGAGCATCTTAAAGGAGGATAGGGAGGTTGAGCGATTTTAGGGAGGGAATCCTACAGCTTATGACCTTGGCAGCTGAAGGCACGGCCACCAATGGTGGAGCGATTTGAAATTGGGGATGCGCAACAGGGCAGAATTAGAGGAGCGCAGATATCGCAGAGGGTTGTGGGGCTGGAGGAGATTAGAGATAGGGAAGGGTGAGGCCATGGAAGGATTTGAAAACGAGGATGAGAATTTTAAAATGGAGGCGCTGCTTAACCGGGAACCAGTGTAGGTCAGCAAGCGCAGGGGTGATGGGCGAACGGGACTTGGTGCGAGTTAGGACACGAGCAGCAGAGTTTTGGATGACCAAGTTTACAGCGGGTAGAACGTGGGAGACTGGCCAGGAGTGCGTTGGAATAGTCAAGTCTAGAGGTAACAAAGGCATGGATGAGGGCTTCAGCAGCAGATGAGCTTAGGCAGGGATGGAGTCTGGCGATGCTCCGAGGTGGAAATAGGCAATCTTAATGATGGCGAGGATATGTGATCGAAAGCTCCTCTCGGGTCAAATAGTATACCAAGGTTGTGAATGGCCTGGTTCGGCCTCAGACAGTTGCCAGGGAGAGGGATGGAGTTCGTGCCTAGGGAACGGAGTTTGTGGCGGGGACCGAAGACAATGACATCAAATTTTTCTTCTTATAATATGCCTGTGAAGTGCCTTGGAACATTTTACTACATTAAAGGCACTATATATAAATATTTGTTGTTGTTCCTAATATTTAGTTTTAGTCGGAAATTTCTGCTTATCCAGTACTGGATGTCTGACAATTTTAGATACAATGGAAGGGTTGAGAGAGAGGTGGTGGTGAGGTAGAGCTGGGTGTCATCAGCATACATGTGGAAACTGACGCTGTATTTTCAGATGATGTCATGATCATTAAAATGTCATGAACAGGTACAGAAAAGAATCAAAAAGGCTAATGGAATGCTGGCCTTTATATCTAGAAGACTAGAATACAAGGGGGTAGAAGTTATGCTACAGCTATACAAAGCCCTGGTTAGACCACACCTGGAGTACTGTGAGCAGTTCTGAGCACCACAACATCGGAAGGATATATTGGCCTTGGAGGGAGTGCCGCGTAGATTTATCAGAATGATACTTGTACTCCAAGGGTTAAATTACAAGGAGAGAGTACACAAACTAGGGCTGTATTCCCTGGAATTTAGAAGGTTAAGGGGTGATTTGATTGAAGTTTTTTTAAGATATTAAGGGGAACAGATAGGGTAGATAGAGAGAAACTATTTTTGCTGGTTGGAGAATCTAGGGCTAGGAGGCATAGTCTAAATATTAGAGCCAGACCTTTTCAGGAGTGAAGTTAGGAAACACTCCTACACACAAAGGGTGGTAGCAGTTTGGAACTCTCTTCCACAAATGGCAATTGATGCTAGGTCAATTGTTATTTGTTAACCAAAGGTATTAAGGGATATGGAGTTAGGTCACAGATCAGCCACGGTCTCATTGAATGGCGGGACAGGCTCAAGGGGCTAAATGGCCTACTCCTGTTCCTATGTCTTATGGGTAGGGGGGCGATTGGGACGTGACCTAGCCGTGGCAGGGGGGGGCGCCAACAGAGTTTCGGACTGCTGTGGAGCTGGGAGTAGCACTCCTTTAAGAACCGGAGCCGTGAGTAGCATTCCGGTGAGAACTTTTAAAGAAACTTTTTTAGTGGCGGCCTCCAGTGGTCCCTTTTAAGGACTGCATGTAGACCTGATTAACCTGAACACAGCAGCCAGTTTTAGGAAGGTATGATGTGGAGATGCCGGTGTTGGACTGGGGTGGACAAATGTGAGAAGTGACACAACACCAGGTTATAGTCCAACAGCTTTATTTGAAATCACAAGCTTTCGGAGCGCTGCTCCTTCGACACTTCACCTGACGAAGGAGCAGCGCTCCGAAAGCTTGTGATTTCAAATAAAGCTGTTGGACTATAACCTGGTGTTGTGTCACTTCTCACAGTTTTAGGAAGGGGGTCCTTCAACAGGCATTGGGCCCCTCCTTAAAGCTTGTTTTAGGTGTCCACCCAGGAGATTGGCGCAGGCCGTCCCAGTGGTCAATTGGTATGCTTTGTGCCCATTTTACCCCTGAAACGGGTGCAACACATACGAATTTCTACCGCTATGTCTTCTGCTGAAGCCTTTTGTGGAACACACAAACCTACTGGCAGGACATACCATTATTCTCTCTTGTTTCAGTGCCAGCGATTTTTGGCCTGGAATGTTTCCTTTGGAGGGGGGGTGGAATTCAAGTCAAGGACTTTGGTGCAAAACTCCACTTCAGTGGCAGTTGTTATAAGCTGGGACGGGGGTTAGGAGTTTCCAGCTTCCTTGTATCATTAAAAAAAACTAATTACCATTTTTTTAAATGTAAAAGTGCACAGCGAATCTAATAGACTGAAACACATTTTAAATTCTGCTTTGCAGTTTACCAAGTCCAAAAGTGTGAGGTGTTTTCTTGGGGGTTTCACATTGATTGGCTATAGTGCATTCCGATTGCGACCAGACCCTGAAGTTATGCTGACACTTTTGAAACTGACCTTCATGGTGGCTGGCCTATGGTTTGCTTGAAGACAAGGTTATAGACCGAAAAATACTCTGCCTACTTTCTGGCAGTGTCTTTTCAAGGTATTCAACACGTAAACCTTTTGTACAACTTCAAATACTACTTCTGTGGTGAAGCCCAGCTTTGCATTGACAAGTAGGAATATAACTGCAACCTAAAACTATTTTTATTTCATTCGTCTTTAATCACTATAGAAATAACTAACAAACTATAACTTTTTTTTGTGCAACAAAAACCACACCTGGTTATTGAAGAACAAGAAGTGGTCTTTTGAAAGCGATAATTGTTCAAAAGTGAACACCGCTATTTTGTGTACTAAAAAATCATACAAACTAAAATTCTAACCACTCTTTGCTTACTCTAGTAAAACTTGTTACTGTAAATATGTTTAACATTAAACATCTTGTTTTGTTTCATTATTAAATCAGGCAAGTTTGAGGAAAAAGAAGACCGTGTACCCAAACTTGAACAACTCAACAGCCTCAGTTGTATGACCAGTATGAACTTGGTGTTAAACAAACAGAACTTGTTGCACATGGAGCTCTTGTTACTAGAATCTTTTCAGTGGAACCTCTGCCTGCCGACTGCTGCCCACTTTATTGATTACTACCTCTCTGTTGCTGTACATGAAACTGACCTTCATGATGGATGCCTTATGGTTTACTTGGAGAAGACCAAGTTATACACAGAAAAATACGCTGCATACTTTCTAGAAGTGTCTTTACAAGGTATTTATAGTTAACACAAACCTACTTCTTCCTCCCTCTTTTCCCCATGCCCACAATACTACAGAATTCTAAGGGGCATGCTGCTGGGAAGTCCCCCACCCACTGTTTTCCCATGCTGCTGTGTAGCACTCTGGTCCCATTTAATGAATATCTCTAAAAATGCTGTTAGGTAGGGAATTCCACGACTTCGACCAAGCAATGGTAAAGAACAGCAATAAATGTCCAAGTAAAGATGGTGCGTGGCTTGGAGGAGAACCTGGAGGTGATGGTATTTCCATGATGTAGCTGCTCTTGTCCTTCTCCGTTGTAGTGTTCGCAAGGCTTGGGAGGTGCTGTTGAGGTACGCTTGCTGAGTTGTCCTGTGCACCCTGGATATAGTACATACTGCAACTAAAGTGTGCCAGTGAAGGAGGGGTAGACTAGAGTCCCACATTACAATCTGCTTTCCCTTTTTCCAGCGTCTCTAAAATAAGCTGCTGGAGAAATAAAAAATACTATTGAGAAGTTTCCTGGAAACTTGCTTCCAGGAAAATTTTATCCAAACAGTCCCAGAGAGCTGATTGGTCTGCAGTAGGTAGAAGTTGGACACCATTACCTTCCCACATGAACTTTGGGCAACAGTTAGAATTTCTGCAACTGTAATTCACTTTAGCCCCTTTTGAAGTACCAATGGACTAGTGACGTTTAGTTTTAAAACGAAATGTAGTTGCATATAACTTGTACACTGGAATCTGTCTGCCGGAAGACGTTCTGGACTGAAAGTTGTGCCCAAACCATCTACACAAACACTACAATCGAAGTAATAATTCCCATTTTCACTGCCTATTTATTTATAAATAAAGTTTGGAGTGGGGTTGGGGGGACATTTTCAGTACAACCATGTATAGTATACTTAAGTGAAGTCGTGTAATTTTATTTATTTCTCAAAACCAAAATCTGTAACTATTTACTCAAAGATCGCATGCATAGATTAATGAGTTTTTGTAATTTGATTTTAAAAAATTTAAATCAAATGAATTCAACTATTTCAAAAGATTTTACTAATGTCCATTCTTGTAGAAATTCATGTTCTGCTAGAATAGCCTTGCTTACACAATTTTCTATTCTTTGACTGACTAAAATGACTAGATAAATCAGGTCATTTTGAACTCTTCGTAAACTGTTAGAGCACCGGCTGAAAATAACATCCCAAAAATTGCTGTGGCAGGCCAACAAACACACCAGCTGATGGTTAGACTTGCTCTTGCCCATTTAATATCGACGATATTTTGCTCTGCAATTTGCTGGAAGTGTGAGATGGAAATGGCGCAGTCTGAGTGAACAGGGAAAGCAACTATGTATCTTAATCAGGTTGAAGGAATGTGAAATGAACAGCGCAAGGTTTGAACAAGGAAGTGTAAGTTAGAATGGTGAATTCAATGTCAAATCGGGTACAGAAAGAGAAATAAAGGAAAGATTGGATTAAAGAGAGAGAGAGAAAAGAAACAGAGAGAGAGAGAGAGAGAAAAGAAACAAAGAAAAAGTTTTTAAAAAAAATCTCCAACAACAATTAAAACCTGAAGGAATGAGACTCCACACTTGTAATAGTTAATTTTCAGTGCCAGAGAGGTTGACTGCCAGTAATTAACACTTATCATGCCATTAAAGCGGTACATAGACTGAAATGGACAAGCCCTAACTTTCTGTGGTGAGTTTAGTTCTTATCTACCATGCAAGTACAGGAACTTCATGCCGCTCCATGCATTTGAATGGGAAGCCAGACAGCGAGATGCTGCTTTTGCGAAGCGAGTGGTGCATCTCGCACGGCAACTTGTACATTTCTGCATTTAATCACGCATTTGCCCTCACCTAAAGTTGTTGTGGCATTTGCACATAAATAACGGCAAGTGCTATTAGCCTTGCTGTTATTTTCACGGTAATTTTTGGGCCATTATGTGCTCACGAATGTCACTAAGTGCAATAAAATAACATGCATTTCATTTGCAACTGTTCATTGTTGACAAAATGGAAATTTATTTTCATGCAAATCAAATGAAATTCCTGAATCAGTTTTTGTTTTTAATAGTTAATATCTGAATTAAACACTTTTTGCTATGACTCACCCATATGGTGGCTTGAGGCAGCTTGTCACTTTTTATCCTACAACTAAAGATGGAATGAATTGGAGGTACTATGGTAACTTCTTAGACTAATGATCCTGAGGACTGCACAAAAGTGTTCCAGTTAAAATATGTGATAACCTGAATATAGGCATGGGCGTTTAAATATGGAGTTTCACTGCACTCCACACCTAAGTTTATGGCATCTGCATTGCAGAACTTTGCAGATCCTTTGAGGAGTTGCAACTTGACTCCCAGTATAAAATTAACCAAATATTTTTAAACAAACCTTAAGTGCCCAAATTCAATCTATCTGGTCCAAAAAAAATAAAGACTTGCATTTATATAGCACCTTTCACAACCTCTGGTCCAAAGCATTTTACAGCTAATGAAGTAATTTTGAAGTGTAGTCACTGTTGTAAGATAGCAGCCAATTTACACACATCATGCTCCCACAAACAGCAATTTGATAATGAGCAATAATCTGTGTGTGATGTTGCTTGAGGGATAAATATTGGCCAGGACACCTGGGATAACTCCCCTGATCATCTTCGATATAGTGCAACGAGATCTTTTACGTCCACCTGAGAGCAGGCAGGGCCTCAGTTTAACGTCTCCTCCGAAAGATGGCACCTCTGCCAGTGCAGCATTCCCTCAGTACTGCACTGGAGTGTCAGCCTAGATTTTTGTGCTCAAGTCTCTGGAGTGGTACTTGAACACAAAACCTTCTGACTCAAAGGCGAGAGTGCTACCAACTGACACGGTGCACAATACTAACATCCCAGAAGAGGATAGATGACCTATTTATAATCCATTGTCCTTGTGATTAAGGCAGTTAAGCTACTAAGAGATGCAATAACTGGATGTTAATTATGCTAATGTGTTGGAGGTTTCTTTAACTTATAAATTCTGTATTTTGCCAGTGAAATTTACATCTATGGCTGCAAGCTAAAGAAGCCTTCCATCTTATTTCAGCACACAGTGGGACCATTTTTCATCTTGTAAATGCCCTGTGTGTATCAGTTCATGAGATGTTGCGGCATAGAAAAAGGGACAGAGACCTGTAATATCAGGTTTTGCTTCTTTTGTGCATGACTTGCATTCTGGTGTGTTGGGGAGCTGGGCAAAGGAAGTCGTTGCCTGGAAGCTTCATTATAATAGTTAAATGACATTGGAGTGATGTAGTAATGCTTCCGGCCTTTATGCTGGGTCCACACTACTTCCAAATTACTCCCGATTTAAATGCACATCCAGGATTCCTAGGTGCTGAGCTGTATACAGAAAGAAGTTTCAAGGGAAAAGATTCATCAACATTTTTAAGCCATTTCTAGCTCGTTTTCATTTTCCTTTTCTACTGGAACTTGGGTTCCCATCAGCTGTTTGTACCGATTGTTTTAACTTTTTGCCCCAACACCATTGCTGGCATTAAAGGGTTTCCAATAGTAATTCCTCCCCCCCCCCCCCTTCCTATCTGAGGTGCTCAAAGAAGATGAACACAAGGTGCTCCT
The DNA here is from genome assembly GCF_052327205.1 of Somniosus microcephalus. Lineage (NCBI taxonomy): Eukaryota > Metazoa > Chordata > Chondrichthyes > Squaliformes > Somniosidae > Somniosus > Somniosus microcephalus. Next base: position 59,793,517 of record NC_140994.1, read on the forward strand.
CTGTACCCATGCATTGCATTTGCAGACAAGATGTGAACATCCCTCATCCTGGTAGATGTTGGTGTATGTGGAGGTTCCAGCTCTCCAGCTGACCTCGGTCCATGTGAAGGCCTGACTTACTGTTATGCTGGACGGTTCTTCAGAAGCGCCTCATCGCACTACTTAATGTTTCCAATGGTACCGAATGAATGAAGCCATGTTGGTGATTATCGACCAGGAAAGCCTGATTCGTTGCACTTATCAAGATGCCTCTACAGGTTCTGACACACCTACTTGGCAGTGAGGTGTGGGATTGCCTTCAAAGGGTGTGGGTTTATCAGAGAACCAGCTTTCTTATCTGCAGCCACCATACAATATACAGCTGGCAGCTCTAATCCTGGCCTATGGGGATGGTACCATTGGATGGCAAAGGACAACCCTTATCTTGATCAATTCCTGCAGCAGCCCGCCCCTTTAGTAGCTATCAAATAGGGGGTCAGATGCAGGGCTTTCCATCACTTTCTGCAGACTCCTGCCTTTCCCTTCATTTGTCAGTCACTTCTCAATCACCTGCCCCTCTCTCTTGGCAAAACCTGGTAATGGTTTGAAATACCTTGAGACTTTGAAGGCTTTCATAAATTTTTGATCACCCTCTTTTAATAGTGCCCCTTAATTGACCGCACTTGCATGTTATTTTCTACTCCCACCACTAGTATGCTGCCTACACCCGATCACTTCTGCAACTAGATCTTTAATTAATTACGCAAATGACTGACTCTCAAAATTTGAGTGCTGTTAACATTTGGGGGAGATTAGCACCAGTTCCTGATCATTTTAGAATTAACTTGTGCCATCAAGTGAAAATCGGCTCCAACGTGTATGAAATCACTGGATCAATGCTAACTAAATCTAGTGTATGAAACCGATCTGCGTACTTTTTTCAGTTTCACCTATTCCTACCTTGTGCAGAGTTTTACCCAGAAAAACACAGAAGAGCTAGAGGTGGGAAGAATTATAGGTAAATTTGGTTTAGTTATCCCTTCCCATGCATTTGGAACATTGACAATGAAATATTCAGTATAAGTCCAGACCAGTAAAATGAAACCAACTATATTTTTAATTAAAATATAAAATGTATTTTTTACTCTTCCAGCTGTCTAAAGGCATGTACAGTTGGAAACCTGTGGTGAGATGATCACACATACACAAGGAAAGTTTATTTTCTAATACTCTTATTAGTATGTGTCTATATCCATACTCTGAACATTTGTAGCCTTTTCACAGATGGATTTTTGTGATGTCTTAAGATCTCCTTTGCCAGGCATGATTTAAAAAAAAAAACTTTTCTAGTCTTCTCCATGCAAAAGATCCACGTAGGCAGAATTGCTACAATGTTTGACATTTCACGGTACTGCTTTGCTGCACTGGATCAATGCTGACTAAATCTAACTAGTTGAAGTGATAGACAATGATGTAATTCTTAATGTACTAGTAAATTAAATGTATGGGCTTTCAATTTAGTCAATGCTTTTATCTTTACAGATCATGGATTTCTAAATTATTTTCCTTCAGTAGTTGCTGCTGCTTGCATAGCAGCATCTCGAGTTGTTCTTAGACTCTCTCCTTTATGGCCCATTCGACTGCATCGTCTTACTGCTTATGCATGGGATGCTCTGTTGCCTTGTATTGAACGTCTGTTGGTGTAAGTTCAATTTGTGTAATGTAATTCTTTTTAATAGTGGTTGCTGCACTTGGTGGCTCTCTACTAACATTTTTTCATTGTTGATTGTAGTGCTCATGACAATGATGTAAAAGAAGCCGGCAAGCAGAAAGGCGAACAATCAGTTCAGCAGATTGGACCAGCAGCTTTTTCAACTCATCCTATAGCTTCCTCCCAAACCTGGATTGAGCAGCACACTCCACTATATTTACACCCAAAGCATTCACCTCTACTACAGTTTTCTCACCCACAACCCTTACAGCAGAGTTGTCAGGCAACAAGATACACAATGCCACCGTGCCCTACCAATCTCCAAGCTAATCTTGCAACTCATGGACCCATACAAGCTAATGCTGCTACGTCATTAGCTACAACTGTGGAAGTTAAATCTTGTATTAATGTTCCTTATAACCAGGGCTACCAAGTCAATGGTCATTGAACCTGAACAGCACCATGCTTTGAAAGCTAATTGCATGAATCTGAACCAGTTATTGAAATACAACACTAAATGTGGGACTAGCTTTAATAGTAATTTATATATTGAAATAATAAGATTTTTCTTCTACATGTCAAGAATAAGAGAAACAACAACACAAGAATTTATTTTGTAGGTGTTGGGGATTATTGGGCACTAATATTTACAGAAATAATTAAAAATACCACCTAAATGCTTGCAGATGCATTTGATCTGACAGGTTGAATTGAGATTTGAAAGGCTGACAGATTAACAGGATAAAGTGCTAGTTTGGGAGGCTTGGTGCTTTACCTCAGGAATTGGCTATGATTTCGGTCAGTTTATTAATGCTGCCCACTTTTGTACATCTTATGATGACTAATGACTACAATTTTAATGGCAGCATTTTCTGGTATTGTCATTATTTCTGACTCCAGGGTTTAATTGTTAATTGGGTACTCATTGTGCAATACTATCTTTAATAAATGTGTTTTATTAACACTTGAGGGAAACCACTTTCACAATTGGTAACTACCTCATTAGTTACATTTTAATTGTATCTGCATAACCACTGTCAAGACTGATCAATGTACTACTGGAATGCAAGAACACTTTCAATGTTCAGTTTATTTCTAAAGTAACTGACCAACTTTTTTTTCCTCCCATATCAAATATGATGGATGATTTATATTTGATGTACAACATACTTCATTTGTTTACATACTGGGATTACGGTAGCAATCTCCTGTTTTTTCTGGTGTTATAAATCACCAATTGTTTGGTTTTTTTTGTCTGTATGTTAAAGAAAAGACCTGTTTTTGAATTATTGGAAGCTCCTCACCTAAAATGACACTTGTGTTTAAAAACTGTGCTCTGTTTTTGCTTTTAATTAATTATCATCCATTTAACCTTCAACTCCTATTTTCTGCAGATGGTTCTGGAAGTTCATATTATACTTAAATGTTTGAGCATTAAAAATGCTTTTTCTGTTTAAAAAAAAAAAAGTTGCTTATTTTAATCCAATATTTATATTAAAATATTGTTCAGTACATAAGACTTTCAAAGAGTAAGCAATACTTTCCCTTGCATTGTTTTCCAGAATCTGCTAATATGTCAATAGAATAAATCTATTTTATAAGGTACATAGCACAAATCCCAAAATGGAGAATTTACGAAGTGCTATGCATTTCTGAAGTAGTCGGTGGTTTTAAATAAAATTATTTCCACTAGATTTGTTTGGTATTTCTTTGGTCAAGATTTTTTAAATGTCTGATTTTAATTGGGTCAGAGTCTAATGAAGGTATTGTATAATTTGGGAATAGAACTAGGTTTAATTTGATGATTCAGAAACAGTGATACATACCATGTGAATCTTTATATTGCATGGTTTAGTTTTTCCCAGTTTATAATAGCATCTATAATGGTATTTTTTTTGCTGAATGTTTATAAAATCCTTTGCAAACTTTTTTTTTAAAACCTATGTTGGACTCTTCCCACATCTGCTCATAGGACATTTTTAGCTTTTAATTTACTTTCACAGCAAACCTGTAAACCACGCTAAACCTGTATCGAACCTTGGTTAGACCACACTTTAGAGTACTGCATACAGTTCTGGTTGCCATATTATAAAAAGGATATGGAGGCACTGGAGAGGGTGCAGAGAAGATTTACAAGGATGATACCAGAAATGCACGGGTATACATATCAGGAAAGGATGAACAGGTTGGTTCTCTTTTCTCTTGAAAAAAGAAGGCTGAGGGGTGACCTAATAGAGGTCTTTAAAATTATGAAAATTTTTGATAGAGTGGATACAGAGAGAATGTTTCCATTTGTGGGGAAGAGCATAACTAGAGGCCATCAATACAAGATAGTCACCAAGAAATCAAATAGGGAATTCAGAAGAAACTTCTTTACCCAGAGAGTGGTGAGAATGTGGAACTCGCTACCACAGGGAGTAGTTGAGGCGAATAGTATAGATGCATTTAAAGGGAGGCTAGACAAGCATATGAGAGAGAAGGGAATAGGGGTTTATGCTGAGAGATTTAGATGAGCAAAGACTGGAGGCTCGAGTGGAGCTTAAACGCTGGCATGGACTGGTTGGGCTGAATGGCCTGTTTCTGTGCTGTATATCCTATGTAAAATTTTAAAATTCCATGCTTGTAACACATTTCCAGTAACCTCCTTGCACTTGTTAGGTTAGATAGGAGACTGTACTTCTCTACCCATATCTGAAAATTGATATATCTTGCACATAATATTATGTAAATCAAAATGTAAGCTGATTAGTTGTGGTAAAGTCTGGATGGGATCATTCCTGTACTTAATTGTGTGTTCGGTTCAAAACCCATAACATTTGTTTTGAATAATTATAAAAGCCTTTCAATACAAACATAAGAGACTTCAAAAATAACGGGCAGGGGGGGAGCATATGCTGGAAATCTGGAATTAAAAAGGTGGAAACCCACCAGTCTGTCGGCATCTGTGAGAAAGGAGGGAGTTAACGTTTAGGGAGGGAACCTTGCATAAGAATTGATTGGTCTGCTTCTGAAATGTTGAAATGTCTCCCCTCATTATAAATACTGAAGGATCTGCTGTATACTTCCAGCGTTTTTTTGTTCTTGTATGAAGTAGTCTCACCCTTTCACAAAGCATCAAAATGGTGTGTGTTTGGTGGAGCAGAGATAGACTAACATTTTGAGAAAGTTTAACAAACAGTTTGAAATACTAAGGTCCAGAAATTATGCTGAGCGATATTAATATCCAAATGCTTAATGTGATTCTCTCAACTTCCCCTGCTGTTTTTAATGGAGACACCAGCCAGTTCTAAAATAAACTAATGGATTTCCTGAGCCATTGCTCATGGTGAATTACAGGATATACTCTATCTTGCCTATCTATTGATTTTAGTGTTGTCGCAGTGTCCTCTCATGGTTTTGTGATTTTGTTTTGATTTGGCCTCTCATTTTGTATGTTTGCCCTCATCTCTTATGTTTGCCCTGTTTTACTGTTTAATTTCCTTATTTTGTGTTGTGGACATGTGGCGTCTCGCTCTTTAAGCTGCTTTCCCATTACCCTTCCACTGTTTCTTGAGTGTTTCCTGTAGTATTCCTCACTTTGTTGTAGATCTTTGGCTCCTCACTTCTGCCTCTTCCTCAATCCATACAGTCCCCCCATCTGCCCTCAGACTTTCCTTTCATCCTACCCTTACCCTTTAGCTATCCCACTAGTTTTCTCTTGACCTATGTGCCTTTCAGCCTTGCCTCAAATTTCATAGTGAGAATGCTTGTAGCCCCTGGTTCTGCTGGCTGATATTTGCTGGGTCTTGCTGTTGCGAGGCTGGTTCTTCCACCCGCTACCCCTTCCCCAACCCCCCAAATGCTATATTTCTTTTCGATGTATCTTTGCAATTAAGGCAGCAGTTCTAGATTCTTATAAATTGCTTTGTAAATCTGACTCTCCAAGCTCTGGTGAAAATATTTCCATTTTGAAAAGGGAATTTGGTCTTTCTGAACTTTCTCAAAAGGATAGAAAAAAATCCTCCAAAACTGAAATTGTTTCACAATTCTGGAAGCATAGGACAATACGAACTCTGATAATATTCATCATCAATGAGATGTGGCCCACGTATTGATTTTATATAGGGAATAATTTTGAAGTGGCTACCTTCCCAGAGCTTTGTTTTCAGTTTCCAGAATGAATTAAGATGAGAAATGGTCATGACCTGGTTAATTTTAGTACTCTTTGCCAATATTCACAATGCGTTTAGCCAAAAAATGGGGAGGTGGTTATCCAAGTGTTGATTAAATTTGACCACATGCTGCTGCCGCTCTCCTGAAGATGTTGGGATCACACAAAAGGACTGGTATAACCGGTTGAAGGCTTCCAATGAAGAGAGTTGTGCCACTCGGTGCCTCTGATAAAGGTGCAGGTTTAATTTGTGACTGTGTAACCATACCTGTTAAGTCTGTGTGTTCCAGTTGTATTAAGATTAATTACTGACACAGACTACAAGAATAAAGTTCAACAGGTCTTTACTAGATGGAGGTCAGGACTATACTAAATACAATATCACTACACAGTACTTATATACCGGTGGTCACCACCGGTATTACGTATACAGCAGCCAGAGAAAGTAGTACATCTCTTAAGGTGGAACAGGCTTAAGTTCTCTTAAGGTGGAACAGGTTACATACACCACAATCCTCCCTTTTTAGCTTAATAGTCATATCCCCATTTAACATAACATCATAACATATATACATATATAACTTCAGGTATAAACAGTTCAAAAGTTCAGTCTCTCAGGAGGCCTTCTGATTCGGTTTGGATAACACCTTTCAGTGGTCTCTGATTCTTGTTGCTGAGGTGACTCTTCTTGTTGGTTTCCTATGTATTGGACGTCATCATCAAGTACAGTCCCTGCCGAGGTAGATGCTTCAGGTTCATTAACGTCTTCCACAGTTGTCTCTGTCGCAACCATGGGTTCGACCCTTGCTCTTGATTCTACCAGTTGATCCGCATGACGCCTTATCACATTGTTACCAATATCTACTGTGTATATCAGAGGTCCTTGTCTGGCCCGGATTGTTCCGGACTGCCATTTTTCATTTCCATAGCCCCTTGCCAACACTGGTTGTCCTACGTCGAAACTTCGAGTGGACTTGTTATTAATATGCCGGAACTGTTTGTTTTCCACTTCCCTCCGCACATTTGGTTTTAACAAGTCCAACCTGGACCGCAACCTCCTGTTATAAAACATCATAGCAGGACTTTGGTTAGTCACTGCATGAGCGGCGTTTCGATATGCCATTAGGAAATTGTCCACCTTGTGTTGTAACGGAATCTGATCATCGTTCATGGCCTTTATTGCCTTTTTGAATGTTTGGACAAATCTCTCGGCCAACCTGTTTGTCGCCGGATGATATGGGGCAGAGGTATAATGTTTCACCCCATTCTTCTTTAAGAATTTTTGGAATTCTTCCGACACGAACTGTGGTCCGTTGTCCGAACATATCTGTTCTGGCAATCCGTTCCTTGCGAATATTGTTCTTAACACCGCAATTGTCTTTTCTGAAGTAGTGGTATTCATCTTGATCACTTCTGGCCATTTGGAATGTGCGTCCACCGCAATTAGGAACATGGAGTCCATGAATGGACCAGCAAAGTCAATATGTACGCATTGCCACGGGGCTGAAGGCCATTCCCATGGGTGTAGCGGTGCGATCGGAGGTGCATTTTGCACTTTTTGGCACCCAGCGCAGCTTTTTGTCAACTCCTCTATCTGTTGGTCAATGCCCGGCCACCATACATAAGCCCTAGCAAGACTTTTCATCTTAACTCCCCCCAGATGACCTTCATGCAGTTCCTTTAGAACTCCTTCCCGTAACTTGGGAGGAATAATCACTCTTGTCCCGTACATCAAAGTACCATGGCAGACGGACAGCTGGTCTCGCCTTGCCAAGAATGCCGGTAACAGAGGATCACCATGTGTTGGCCGTCCCTTCACTGTCACCTCGTAAACTCGGGACAGTGTCGGGTCGTTCCTGGTTTCTCTTTCAATACTTGCATTGGTGACTGGTAAACACTCGATGATGGTCGAATGAAATAACTCAACAGGGTCAACTTTCGTCGTCTCTTCCGCTTCAGGTAGTGGCAGGCGCGACAGCCCATCAGCATTGCCATGCTGCTTTGTACCTTTGAATTCTATTTGATATTGATGTGCCCCTAGGAAAAGGGACCATCTCTGGAGTCGCTGTGCTGTCATCACCGAAACACCCTTCTTAGGGTTAAAAATGGATACCAACGGCTGATGGTCTGTCAGAAGTGTGAATTTTTGGCCCTGCAGGTAATGATTAAACTTCTTCACTCCCCATACAAGGCTGAGAGCCTCCCTATCGATCTGCGCATAGTTGCGCTCAGCGGAGGTCAATGATCTGGATGCAAACGCGACTGGCCTTTCCGTGCCATTTGGCAACTTGTGTGAGAGTACTGCCCCAATGCCATATGGAGAAGCATCACAAGCCAACCGAATAGGGCAGTGTCGGGTTGAAGTGAGCCAACACTTCCTCTGAGGTGATCAATTCTTTGCTTTTGCGAAATGCCTTCTTACAGTTTTCGCTCCATTCCCATGGTACCCCCTTCTGTAAAAGAGCGTTCAGCGGGTGCAGTACCGTGGATAGATTCGGTAGAAACTTATGGTAATAGTTAATCAATCCCAGAAACGACCTCAACTGAGAGACATTATCCGGAGCGGGAGCCTTTACAACTGCCTCTATCTTGTCAGGAGACTTATGAAGCCCCTCCCGGTCAATGACATGACCACACTACGAGATCCGCTTCTGAAAGAACTCACATTTCTGCCGATTAACTCGAAGTCCATACTCTTTCAGTCTGTTGAGCACCAGTTCCAAGTTTGCGAGGTGTTCTTCATCACCATCACCTGTAATCAGAATATCGTCCAGGTAACATTGTGTGCCTGGAATTCCCTGTAATACCTGCTCCATGGCCCTCTGCCAAATTGCCGGAGCCGATGCCACTCCAAAAACCAGCCTATTATACCGGTACAAACCTCTATGCGTGTTGATCGTGAGGTACTGGCGTGACTCTTCTTCAACCTCCATCTGCAAGTACGCCTGCGCCAGGTCTATCTTGGTGAAGTGTTTCCCGCCAGACAACGAAGCAAAAATATCCTCAATCCGCGGAAGCGGATGCTGCACCGTGTGAAGCACCGGATTAACGGTGATCTTGAAATCTCCACAGATGCGAACCTTCCCTGGTTCTCCTGGCTTGTTGCTCGAAGGACGTTTCATAACGGGAACAATGGGCGTAGCCCACTCACTCCAACCTACCTTACAGTACACCTGAACGTTCTAGTGCTTCCAGTTCCGCTTCTACAGTAGGTCGTATTGCATAGGGTACCGGTCTGGCTTTGAAAAATTTTGGTTGTGCATGTTCATCAATCTTGATGTTTGCCGTAATTCCTTTCAGTGTTCCCAGTCCTTGCTGGAACACCTCTTTAGCATCATTCAATATTTTGGACAATCGTTTAGGTTTGACATCTGTTTCCCCGGAATCTACCGTTAGTGCTTTTAAGGAGTGCCAGTCCATATTCATTTTCCTAATCCACTCCCGTCCCAGTAGTGGTGGACCTCCTTCAGGTAGCACATATAAGTCCATTACTTGGCTTTCTTCGCCCTTGTGGACCACTTTTACCTCTATCTTTCCGATGGGGTACACTCTTTGCCCCGTGTATGTTTTCAATATAATCTCCGTATCCCGTAGGGGAATATGTTGGAATAACCTTTTGTAATCTTTCTTATTCATGACCGTCAATGCCGATCCAGTGTCCAATTCCATCTTTACTTGGACTCCTGCTATCTGAAGAGCGACCCAAATTGTCTGGAGATCTGCATCCTTACCAACGTTGTGTACTCTTAAGCTACCCAGTTCATTACTGCTAGCGTCTGAATCTGACTTCTGTTCGTTCGAACTGGTCTTTGTCACCTTGTGCACCTTTATGTATTTTCCTTGCGGTGACTTTTTGTTGCTGGTCTTCTTTCCTGACCGGCATACTTTAGCTATGTGGCCAAGCCTGCCACACGTTCTGCATTCTTGGTTTTTAAACCAACACTGGTTCTGATCGTGTGTTGTCTTTCCACAACGATAACATTTTACAGTACTCAAACCCAATTTATTTGTACTGAGTTCCGGTGACCGTAGCTGCATTACTGCCGTGCCTCTCACTGCGGCTTCGTGTGCTGCTGCCATAGTGACCGCTTTCTCAAGCGTCAGCTCATTCTCCTCGAGCAGTCGCTTTTGTGTATCTTCTTTTAATAATCCACACACAAATTTATCCCTTAGCGCGTCTGTCAGTCCCGTTCCAAACTGACAGTACCTCGCCAGCTTACGCAATTCCATTAAATATTCAGCATTGCTTTCATCCTTCAGCTGCCTTCTGCTGTAAAATTTAAATCGTTCCGCTAGCATCAGCGGCGTGGGGTTTAGATGATTTTTCAGGACAGTAACAATCTCCTCGAACGTCTTATCCGCCGGTTCATCTGGTGATAAAAGGTGTTTCAATTGCCCGTATGTCTTCGCACCCATTAAGTTCAATAACGTTAGTGCTTTCTCTGCATCTGGGATTTTATTTGCTTTACAATAATTTTGTATGCGTTCTACATACATGGCCCAATCTTCGATGTCGCCATCAAAGGTATCAATGTTCCCATGTTTAGGCATTGTTGCAATTTATTTTATCCCAAGATGGCGGCTTCCCGCCCTTGTCTTCGTCCTCCGCCTACAAAATGGCGGTTTTCCCGCGCTTGGCGGTCTTCACCCACTGGCTGCAATAGCGTTTGGTGTGCCGCTGCTGCTCCCCTTTCCCAGCGGTTAGTAATTCCCCCGACGCTGTCTCCGCTTCACCGCGGCTCCCTCGGGCATTCGCGCTTCCCCGATGTCGCGCCTCGCAGCCCTTCTTGCAGCCCGGTTATTAGCACCGGCTGCGTTCGCCTTCACCGTGGCTCTCGCGCCTTCAGTCGCCCCAGACGCTGCGCCTTTTTGGCCCGAAAGTGGCCCGGCCCTTATCACCAGCCGCGATCGATGTCCCCGCACTGCGCCTTTCGGCCCGAATGCGGCCCGGCCCTTATCTCCGGTCGCGATCGATCTCACCGCCCTTATTCCTCCGTCTTCCTCCCCCCGTCTGTACAACCAACGCGGCCGACTTTCTGCTCGCGTCGCTGACCGGCTTACCCACCACCGAGGTAGAAAGAAGATAGCTGACTGCCGCTGATGGAGGCTTCGAGTTCAGGATGTCTTCTGCACTCCGGGTTCTCGATGCCTGCCGCGCGACGTGTCTTCCAGCAGGGTGATGAGGGTGGATGCCTCTCTTCGACGCCCGTTCTGTGGACGAAGCCGCCGTGGCTATAAACTGCCGCAGGGTAAGAATCGGACTCGTCGCCACTGTTAAGTCTGTGTGTTCCAGTTGTATTAAGATTAACTACTGACACAGACTACAAGAATAAAGTTCAACAGGTCTTTACTAGTTGGAGGTCAGGACTATACTAAATACAATTATCACTACACAGTACTTATATACCGGTGGTCACCACCGGTATTACGTATACAGCAGCCAGAGAAAGTAGTACATCTCTTAAGGTGGAACAGGCTTAAGTTCTCTTAAGGTGGAACAGGTTACATACACCACAATACCCAATTAGAATTAATGTTGGATTAACACACGAGAGTGATTGGAGTGTGATCAATTGTCACAAAAGCCTGTTTGCTCACAGCAACAAATTCAAACTTGAAAAGATATTCTCTTCACTTATAATTTATTAAGCATTTGATTTTCAACTTCTGTTTTATCATGTAATATGTAATTTGTAATTTCCCCTCTGGAATCCAAACCCTACAATGGGAGTCTGCTGCAATTTAAAAATAAATAAAAGTCCTGATTCTCATGGCCAGTGTCCTTTGGTCCTCCAATATTAAATAATTTAATAACAATTTTGTATGCCCAGTGGGAAAGAACTTTCATCTGGTTTGTTGATGCCTGCCTTTGAAATGATACAAGTACTGCTGGTTTACCTGTATCTTCAGTCACTTGCTTGCCTACCTGGCTCACGTTGCAGCACTGGGAAGGACTCTGTTGAGCTGACGTGCCCATGTTATGTTCATCCAAAAACTCCGTTAAAAGAGGACTAAAGACTTTGTATTCATTATTTTCAGGACAGATAAGTATTGTAAAAGTCAAGCAATGCATTTTTCCTTTGCTTTTATGTAATTATAAGATACTGCAAATACTACTTTTAGCCTGAATTATATGGTTTGACAGTGTTTCGACTTTGAGTGGATGTGAATGTGCAGTGAGCAACCCATGTGGGTCTCCAGTGCTTAACACTGTTGTAAAAGGGTAATTGTTAGTTCTGTGATGCACTAGCCTATATATTATGCATAAAGTTGCAAGTTTCATATCATTGGATGGGGGGGGTGGTCAGTTTATGGAAATTACCTTTTTGCTGTGAATGGGAGAGAATAGTCCAGGGAAAGTGATGGAATCATAATAACATTATTGGAATATATCTATGTTATATTAAACCTTGCATATGGATGCACTTCCTGTCCATAAACCTTACTTCCTGTCATCACAATTTTTGGTGACACTTCTGTGTCAACTTTCCCAATTCACAATTATGTCAAAATTTCCCATTCAATTTTGTTGCATCAACTGCCAGTGTATTTGGAGGTTCTGGCCACTAGATGATGAAGATAGAGTCTCCCACCTGTGTCTCTAACTCCATCCGCCTTCAATTTTCATATTTTTAGAGTTTGCTGCAGGTAGGTTTAACGTTTTTTTTTTAAACGTTTTAAGCATATCCCAAATTTTTTTAGCCTTCCGAAGTAATTTGTCTGTGCGTGCTCCTCGTTCCGAATGTAAAGACTAATAGTCCTGTCCTGCCCCTGCCCCATTCCTTAGGCCCTGCTACAGGATTGAAATAATAATTTTAAAACATTCCAAGCCTGGCTGCCATCTGCAGGCTTCGTCACTAGATCGGAATAAATAAAAAAAAATATTCCCAGTCCAGTACTGCTCCTCTTCCCTGCTGTAGCCTCAGCCTGACCTCCCAACCCATACAACCAGAGTGCGGCAATGACATATTGCAGCCGGTTACCTGTGTAGTGTATGTACCTTTAAGAGAGAACTACTTCTCCAGCTCCTGTATACTGTAGTACCGGCAGTGACCACACCTGTATATAAGCCTTGAGCATGCCTCTGTACCCCCAGTCTTGAGACTACCCTACTCCAGTAAACACCTGTTGATTAAGTTACAGCATCCGTGTAGTTATTTGAAAACATCATACTCTCAGGATCACGGATCTAGCAGTGGCGACGAGTGTCGATTCGAATCTACCTGCAACTCTGCATTTCCCTTGAAGGATTCACTCAGGGAGGGCGGTGGAAGAAAGTCGAGGCCAGAAGCACAGGCGTCAACCACGAGCAACCGCCCAGTCGTCCGGCAGAGAGTGAACATTGCAGGGGAGGCTGTTGAGAGCCGGGCTTGGTTCCCCAGCCACGACGATCCAGCAACAGACTGACAACAGGTACAGCGCAGACCCTTCCCGGACAGCGGCGGCTGGAGCCGACTGACGGCCGAGAAAAAGCCGAGCAGCGTCGACGGGGTAAGAGAGAGGGTGAATCGCACAGGGCGCATCCGGGGGTTGAAAACCGAGCGGCGTCGAGGAAAAACAAAACGGAGATAGAGGGTAAAGCAGCAGCCGGGTTCAGGACCGAGCGGCGGAAATGGGGAAGGCGCACAGAAAAAAAAAACGCGCAGAGCACAGCCAGGGCTCAAGGGCTGAACAGTGTCCGCGGGGAGAAGAAGGGAGAGCGCGGGAGACGCCATTGAGCCACGGAGAAGAGTGTGGGAGATGCCATTTTTAGAAGCCGCAGCGGAGAAGAAGGGTGAGCGCAGGAAGAAAGGGAAGCGCGGGAGACGCCATTTTGTGCCAGCGGAGAAGAAGGGAGAGCGCGGGAGACGCCACTGTTGACAGTTAAATCACACCCAGGGATGCCGAAGAGTGGCAGTATCTCTACGTTCGACAATGAAGTCGAAGATTGGGCGACATATGTGGAACGTATTGAGGTGTACTGCAGGGCGAATGAAGTGCCAGATGCTAGGAAAGCACTGGTTTTGTTAAATTCCATGGGTGCAAAACTTATGGCTTACTGCGAAACCTAATAACACCAGAGAAGCCCGTGAATAAGAATTTCGAAAGCATAGTAGAAATCCTACAGGACCACTTAAACCCCACAGCGCTGCTGATAGCAGAAAGATTTAAGTTCCACAAAAGGAACCAGCATAAAGACGAAAGTAATGCTGAGTACTTAACGGAACTGCGCAAGCTATCAAAACACTGCCAGTTTGGAGTGGGACTAGCAGATACGTTAAGGGACAAGTTTGTGTGTGGGCTTCAAAGTGAAGGAACCCAGAAACGGCTTCTATCAGAAAAGGATCTTACGCTGGACAAGGCTTTCAGCATAGCAGTATCACACGAAGCACCCACAAGGGGCGCTGCAGAGATACAATGGAGACCACAAGAATATGGCACCAATGAAATGTCATATGGAACAGGGAAGTGTTATCGCTGCGGCAGAACAACACACGACCAGAAGGATTGTTGGTTCAAGGACCAAATGTGCAGACAGTGTGGAAAAGCAGGACACATAGCAAGAGTCTGCAGGTCTGGGAAGAAAACCAACAGCAAGAAATCTCCACAGGAGAAGTACAAAAAGGTACATAAGGTGATGGACAGTAGTTCAGACGAACACAAAAGTGATACAGACTCCGGAAGCAAGGAGCTGGGTTGTCTGAAACTACATAAGGTAACCAAAATGGAGGACCACCAGACTATCTGGGTCACACTCAAGATAGACGGAGTCCAAGTGAAAATGGAATTGGACACAGGATCAGCCCTAACAGTCATAAACCAAAGGGACTACAAGCGGCTATTTTCACACATACCCTTGAAAGCTACAGAGATTGTCTTGAAGACGTACACGGGGCAAAAAGTCTACCCCAAAGGAAAAATAAGGGTGAAAGTGATATACAAAGGCCAGGAAATACCTAAAATGGGCCTAAATGTATTGCCAGATGGAGGACCACCACTACTAGGACGTGAATGGATCCGGAAGATACAATTAGATTGGCATTCCATACAGGCACTGAAGGCTGAGGCCAAAAAGGATGATGACGTTACACCTGGACGACTGTCAAAAATGCTAACTGACGCAAAAGAAGTGTTCCAGGAGGGACTCTGAACACTAAAAGGCATAACAGCAATGATTAAAATAGAGGAAAATGCAAGCCCAAAGTTTCTTAAGGCCAGACCAGTGCCTTATGCGATCAGACCAGCCGTCGAAGCAGAGCTGGAAGGGTTGGAACGTTCAGGAGTACTGTCCAAAGTAGACTGGAGCGAGTGGGTTACACCCATCGTTCCTGTAATGAAGAGGTCGTTGATTAATACGCCTGGGGAACCAAAGAAGGTCCGCATCTGTGGGGATTTTAAGGTGACAGTGAACCCAGTCCTTCACACGGTACAATATCCGCTTCCACGGATTGAGGATATTTTCGCCTCGCTATCTGGAGGTAAACGCTTCACCAAAATTGATCTAGCCCAGGCGTACTTGCAAATGGAGGTAGAAGAAGCCTTGAAACAATACCTCACGATCAACACTCATAAAGGTCTCTACCAATACAACCGGCTGGTGTTCGGGGTAGCATCGGCTCCGGCTATTTGGCAAAGGGCGATGGATCAAGTCCTACAAGGGATTCCAGGGACCCAGTGTTATTTGGACGACATCCTGGTCACGGGCGAAAATGACAGTGATCACCTCGCCAACCTGGAGAAGGTGCTCACTAGATTAAAGGAATATGGGCTACGAGCTAATCGCCACAAGTGCGAGTTTTTCCAGAAGCAGATCTCGTATTTGTAGTGTATGTAACTGTTCTTCCTTTAAGAGAACTATTGTATGTAACCGTCCACCTTTAAGAGAACTATTTTAGGTGTGGCACTACTTTATCTTGGCTGCTGTATATTGTAATACCGACGGTGACCACACCGGTATATAAGTGCTGTGTCAGGATTTATTGGGCAGATTCGCCCTGACCTTCGAATAGTAAAGTCCTGTTAAAGTTACTCTTGTAGTCTGTGTATTAATTCGCCATAATACCTACAGACTTTACAGTGGCGACGAGTTCGATCTTACCCTGCGGCAACAATACTTCCGAAGCAGTTAACGAGCGTCGAGAAGAGGCACCCGCCCTCGTCGTTCTGCTGAGAGAAAACTCGAGTCTGCAGAGCAAGGAAGAAGGAAGAATTCAGACACGAAGCCTTCCATCAGCAACAGGCACTGATTGTCCCTTCTGCCACGGTGGTGAGTGAGCCGATCAGCACGAGAAGCAAGTCGGCCACGGTGACTGTGAGTAAAGGGAAAATAAAAAAAATAAACGGAGGATAAGGGTGGTGAACTCGACCACAGTCGGGGGAAAGGAGCCGGACAGAAGTCGGGCCCAGAGGCGCTGAGACTGGGGCAGCGTGGAGCACGGAAGCCGCGGTACAAGCGGGCTGGGAGACGCAACGGCGTCGTGAGACAGCTAGACCGCGACCGGCGAAAAAGGCCGGGCAGCTACCGAGGCCACGAGGCGCTGCGACCGGGATCGTAAGGCGCGGGAAGATATAAAAATAAATAAACCGCGGTGAACTCAGCCGCAGCCGGGGAGGAAAGCACCGGACTGCGAGAGGGCTGGGAGGCGCGATTGGAGTGAAAAAGGCCGGGCAGCGACCGAGGCCACGAAGCGCTGCGACCGGGATCGTAAGGCGCGGGAAGATATAAAAATAAATAAATCGTGGAGAACTCAGCCGCAGCCGGGGAGGAAAGCACCGGACTGCAAGAGGGCTGGGAGGCGCGATTGGAAGCCGCTGAGGGAGAGACAGAGCCCGAGCGAGCGGGAGAGACAGAGCCCGAGCAAGGGAGACTGAGCGAGATCCAGCCCAGCGGCTGAAACTGTTCGCCGTCAACGGGTTGTACCCAGCGCCGGTTGCCCTGCCGAGAAAAGGGAACAAGGAACGCACTGAAGCCGATGCGCAGGCTGCGAACCCCGAAAGCCAGCGGTCGTCGCCTGAGGGAAAAGCTTACCCCTCCCGCCAGGGGAAGAAACGCGGGAAGCCGCCAGTAGGCGGGGAAGAAGACAGAAGTGGGAAACCGCCATTTTGAAAGTGGGCGGGGAAAGAAGACAAGCGCGGGAAACCGCCATTTTGAAAAAAAAAAGTTAAAGAAATATTTTGTTGTTGTTTCTCAGGAAGAGTGTGAAGATGCCTAAGCGTAGTAACATCAACGGTTTCGATTCCGATGTGGAAGATTGGGCCACGTATGTAGAACGCATTGAGATATATTGTAAGGTCAATAAGATAGCAAATTATGACAAAGCTCTAACCTTACTAAACTCAATGGGTGCGAAGACATACGGGTTATTGAAGCATCTTCTATCACCAGCTAAACCGGCGGATCAGTCTTTCACTAATATTGTTGCTGTCCTGAAGGATCATTTCAACCCCGCACCGCTGATGTTAGCGGAACGATCAAAATTTTACGTGAGAACGCAACGAAAAGAGGAAAGCAACGCGGAGTACCTGGTTGAACTGCGTAGGCTAGCAAAATACTGTCAGTTTGGGGTAAATCTGACAGAGGCACTGAGAGACAAGTTCGTGTGCGGGATGTCGAAGGAAGGAACACAAAAACAACTGCTCGAAGAGAACGATCTTACACTTGATAAGGCTGTCCTTATTGCAGCATCGCACGAAGCCGCAGCGAGAGGCACGGCGTAAATGCAGCGGAAGACAGCGGTACTCAGTGTGGATCAAATGACTTCGGGTACAACGAAATGTTATCGTTGTGGGAAGACAACACACGACCAGAACCAATGCTGGTTTAAAAACCAGGAATGTAGAAAATGTGGCAAGCTTGGTCACATAGCTAAGGTATGCCGGTCAGGAAAGAAGACCAGCAATAATAAGTCACCGCAGAAGAAGTACAGAAAGGTACATAAGGTGACTGGGAAAAGTCCAGATGAACAGAATTCGGACTCAGACTCCAACAGCAAGGAACTGGGCAGTCTGAGGATTCACAATGTGAGTAAAGAAGCTGACCGGCAAACTATCTGGGTCACACTACAGATTGCAAAAGTCCAAGTGAAGATGGAAGTGGACACCGGATCGGCGTTGACGGTCATGAATAAGCAAGATTACAAAAAGTTATTCAAACATATTCCCCTACGGGATACGGAGATAGTATTGCAGACATACACGGGGCACAAAGTATACCCCATCGGAAAGATAAAAGTCAAGGTGAGATACAAGGACAAAGATCACCAAGGGATGGACATGTATGTGCTGCCCAAGGGAGGTCCACCACTTCTGGGACGGGAGTGGATCAGGAAAATAAAGATAGACTGGCATTCACTAAACACAATGACGGTAGATTCTGGAAAGGAAGATGTCAAACCTGAACGGTTGTCCAGAATATTGGACGAAGCTAAAGAGGTATTCCAGCAAGGACTGGGAACACTGAGAGGAATTAAAGCAAAAATCAAGATTGCAGAACATGCAAGCCCAAAATTTTTCAAAGCCAGATCGGTACCTTACGCGATACGACCTGCTGTGGAGGCAGAACTGGAAGAGCTTGAACGTTCAGGGGTACTGTCTAAGGTGGACTGGAGTGAGTGGGCCACGCCCATTGTTCCCGTCATGAAGTCTTCATCAAGTAAGAAGCCAGCGGGACCGGGAAAGGTCCGCATCTGTGGAGACTTCAAGATCACAGTTAATCCGGTGCTTCACACGGTACAATACCCGCTCCCGCGGATTGAGGATATCTTTGCTTCATTGTCTGGCGGGAAACACTTCACCAAGATAGGCCTGGCACAAGCATACTTACAAATGGAAGTCGAGGAAGAGTCGCGCCAGTATCTCACAATCAACACGCACAGAGGCTTGTATCGTTATAATAGACTGGTTTTTGGAGTAGCTTCGGCTCCAGCAATTTGGCAGAGGGCCATGGAGCAGTTCTTACAGGGTATTCCAAGCACGCAGTGTTACTTGGACGATATCCTGATTACGGGAGACGACGAGGAGGAACACCTCACAAATTTGAAACTGGTGCTCACCAGGTTGAAGGAATATGGCCTTCGAGTTCTTCCAGAAACGGATCTCGTACTGCGGTCATGTCATTGACCAAGAGGGGCTGCACAAGTCACCTGACAAGATAGAAGCTGTCGTGAAGGCCCCCGCTCCGGAAAATGTATCACAGTTGAGATCGTTTCTGGGGTTGATTAATTATTACCACAAGTTTCTGCCAAATCTATCCACGGTGCTGCATCCGCTGAATGCTCTGTTGCGGAAAGAAGTACCATGGAAGTGGAGCGAGGACTGTAAGAAGGCCTTTCGCAGAAGCAAGGCGTTGATTACCTCTGAGGAAGTGTTGGCTCATTTCAACCCAACGTTACCTCTTCATCTAGCTTGTGATGCTTCCCCTTATGGAATTGGAGCAGTACTTTCACACAAGTTACCAAATGGCTCGGAAAGGCCAGTCGCATTTGCGTCCCGATCATTGACCTCCGCTGAGCGAAATTATGCTCAGATAGATAGGGAGGCCCTCAGCCTTGTGTGGGGAGTAAAGAAATTCAATCATTACCTGCAGGGCAAGAAGTTCACATTACTGACAGACCACCAGCCGTTGGTGTCCATATTCAACCCTAACAAGGCCGTTTCCACTATGACAGCGCAAAGGCTACAGAGGTGGTCCGTGTTACTTGGGGCACACCAATATGACATCGAATACAAAAGGTCCAAACAGCATGGAAATGCTGATGGGTTATCGCGCCTACCGTTGCCAGTAGTAGAAGAGGCGGCTACAGTGGACCCGGTAGAGATGTTCCACTCATCCATAGTGGAATGTCTACCAGTAACAAATTCGATGATCGAAAATGAAACAAGAAATGACCCGACTCTCTCACGAGTCTACGATTTAACAGTGGAGGGATGGCCAGCACATGGCGAACCAACGCTGCCCGCATTTTCGCAAAGAAAAGAACAGCTGTCAGTGTGCCGAGGAACCTTGATGTGTGGATCTAGAGTGGTGATTCCACCCAAACTTCAGCATAAGGTGCTAAAGGAGCTTCACGAGGGGCATCTGGGTGGAGTGAAAATGAAGAACCTAGCAAGAGCGTTTGTGTGGTGGCCAGGTATTGATGGAGACATCGAAGAAATAACCAAGAGCTGTCTAGGATGCCAGAAGGTCCAAAACGCGCCACCACAAGCTCCTCTGCATCCATGGGGGTGGCCCTCATCTCCTTGGCAAAGGGTACACGTCGACTTTGCTGGTCCATTTATGGACTCAATGTTTCTAATCGCGGTGGATGCACACTCCAAGTGGCCGGAGGTAATAAAGATGTCCTCCACCACCACGGAAAAAACCATCACAGTATTAAGGACCATATTTGCCAGGAATGGGCTGCCGGAGCAGATCTGTTCTGATAATGGACCGCAATTTGTGTCCGAAGAATTCAGGAAGTTCTTAAAAAGGAATGGGGTCAAGCACTACACGTCAGCCCCATACCATCCCGCCACCAATGGATTAGCTGAAAGGTTTGTCCAGACCTTCAAGAAGGCAATAAAGGCCATGGGTAATGAAGACATCAACCTACAACATAAGGTAGATAACTTCTTGTTGGCGTACAGGAATGCAACACATGCGGTCACAAACCAAACTCCCGCCATGATGTTTTTCAATAGAAGACTAAGATGCCGGCTGGATTTGATTAAGCCAAACGTCAGAAGGGACGTAGAGAACCGGCAATTTCAGGGCATGAATGAAAGGCCAACTAGATCCTTTCAGATAGGTCAACAAGTTTTGGCCCGGGACTACCGTACCGAGAAATGGCAGCCTGGAACTATTGGGAAAAGGCTAGGGCCGCTGATGTATACCGTGGACATTGGTGACAGCATAATAAGGCGCCATGTTGACCAGATCATCGGGTCATCCACAAAGGACCAACCTACTCCACAACCTTACACGGCTAATGTTGAAGCAGAGATACCCAGAGCACCTACCTCCGATCTGGTAATACTGGAATCAGATGAACCTGACACTGTCCTTCAAGCCGAATCGACCTTGCCAGAAGAACCTACTACCCCGCCGAAAACTACTACACCACCGAGGCGTTATCCGGACAGAGTCAGGAAGCCTCCAGAGAGACTGAATCTGTGAACTGTTTTCCATAAGTTGTATATAGGTTATGATGTTATGTTAATGGGGAATAAGTATGTTGTAAGCTAAAAAGGGAGGATTGTAGTGTATGTAACTGTTCTACCTTTAAGAGAACTATTGTATGTAACCGTCCACCTTTAAGAGAACTATTTTAGGTGTGGCACTACTTTATCTTGGCTGCTGTATACTGTAATACCGACGGTGACCACATCGGTATATAAGTGCTGTGTCAGGATTTATTGGGCAGATTCGCCCTGACCTTCGAATAGTAAAGTCCTGTTAAAGTTACTCTTGTAGTCTGTGTATTAATTCGCCATAATACCTACAGACTTTACAGTATTGTGGCCACATTATTGATGAAGAGGGGTTACATAAGTCCCCTGAAAAGATTGAGGCAGTAGTCAAGGCTCCAGCACCGGAAAATGTGTCACAACTGAGGTCGTTCCTCGGGCTGGTAAACTACTACCATAAGTTCTTGCCAAATTTGTCTACGGTATTACACCCACTGAACACCCTACTGCAAACAGGGGTACCATGGAAGTGGAATGACGAAAGTAAATGAGCTTTCCAGAAGTGCAAAGAATTGATCACATCAAAAGAGGTGTTGGCCCATTTCAACCCAGCACTACCAATTCGTTTGGCATGTGATGCATCACCCTACGGTATTGGAGCGGTGCTGTCGCACAAATTCCCAGACGGGTTGGAGAGGCCAGTAGCCTTTGCGTCTCGGTCACTAACCTCAGCCGAGCGCAACTACGCCCAGATTGAAAGGGAGGCCCTCAGCTTAGTATGGGGAGTAAAAAAATTCAACCACTATCTGCATGGGCAGAAGTTCACCTTGCTGACTGACCACCAACCACTTGTCTCCATCTTTAATCCAAAGAAGGGCATTCCGGTGATGACTGCACAACGGTTACAAAGGTGGTCCCTTTTTCTAGGGGCGAACCAATATGAAATAGAATAGAAAGGCATGAAACAGCATAGAACCGCTGATGGGCTATCACGCTTGCCACTGCCTACTGTGGAGGAAGCACCAGCAGTGGACCCTATCGAGATATTTTATTCGTCAATAATTGAACGATTGCCAGTGACTAACACGGATATAGAGAAGGAGACCCGCAATGATCCGACACTGTCTCGGGTATATGATTTGACGGTGAGGGGATGGCCAACACATAACGACTCACTGTTGCCAGCATTCTCATCCAGAAGAGAACAGCTGTCAGTATGCCAGGAGACAGTGATGTGTGGATCCCGAGTGGTGATTCCACCCAAGTTAAGGGAGAGAGTGCTAAATGAGCTTCATGAAGGTCATCTGGGAGGGGTGAAAATGAAAAGCCTTGCTAGGGCTTATGTGTGGTGGCCGGGGATCAATCAACAAATCGAGGACCTAACCAAGAGCTGCTCAGGATGCCAGAAGGTCCAAAATGCACCACCACATGCCCCTCTACACCCATGGGAGTGGCCCTCCTCTCCATGGCGTGCATATTGATTTTGCTGGTCCATTCATGGACTCAATGTTCTTAATAGCAGTGGTTGCTCACTCGAAATGGCCTGAGGTAATAAAAATGTCCTCAACCACTACAGAGAAAACGATTGCAGTCCTACGGACCATATTTGCCAGGAACGGCTTGCCAGAGCAGATTTGCTCTGATAATGGACCACAGTTTGTGTCCGAAGCGTTTCGGAAATTTATGAGAAGGAATGGGGTAAGGCATTACACATCCGCCCCGTATCATCCAGCCACAAATGGATTGGCTGAGAGGTTCGTACAAACCTTTAAAAAGGCAATAAGGGCCATGTGCGATGATGAAATTCCACTACAGCATAAGGTGGACAATTTCCTATTAGCCTACAGAAATGCGACATATGCAGTTACCAACCAGACCCCGGCCATGATGTTCTTTAACCGAAGGTTGAGATCTCGTCTGGATTTGCTCAGACCAAATGTGTGAAGAAATGTTGAGGATAAACAATTCCAGCACATCAATGAGAAGCCGACAAGGAGCTTCAATGTAGGACAACCAGTCTTGGCCCGTGACTACCGAACAGAGAAATGGCAACCCGGAACGATATGCACAAGGCAGGGGCCATTAATGTACACAGTGGATGTCGGGGAGAACATTGTGAGACGCCACGTCGATCAGATCTTAGCGTCACAGGAACGAGTCAACCCCATGTCTCGAATACCTGGGGATGAACCCGACATACCGGTAGCATCTACCTCAGAACCAGTAGCAGTGGAAACTGATGAACTAACCGACGAAAAGGGGCCAGAATCGCCTCCGCACCAAGAACAAGAACCTCAGGAAAGGCGCTATCCAGAAAGGATCAGGAAGCTGCCCCAAAGACTGAATCTATAAATGGACTATTTTTGTTTAATGTGCATGTTAAAGTGTTAATTGTTATTTGAATATTATGGGTACTGCTAATCTAAAAGGGGAGGAACTGTAGTGTATGTACCTTTAAGAGAGAACTACTTTTACAGCTCCTGTATACTGTAGTACCGGCAGTGACCACACCTGTATATAAGCCTTGAGCATGCCTCTGTACCCCCAGTCTTGAGACTACCCTACTCCAGTAAACACCTGTTGATTGTTAAGTTACAGCATCAGTGTAGTTATTTGAAAACATTATACTCTCAGAATCACGGATCTAACAACCTGGCTCCACTATCCAGCCCTGCGTGTCTTTCCTCGTGTGGCCTCCGCCTTGGGTCAGCCTGCCCAACCTCATCCCAGTCCAGATCACAGCCTATCTCCTCTCCTTTTCACAAGTTCCCAGCACTAAACTGGAACCCACCTACTTTGTTTTTAACACAAAAGCAAAATACTGCGGATGCTGGAAATCTGAAATAAAAACAGAAAATGCTGGAAATACTCAGCAGGTCAGGCAGCATCTGTGGAGAGAGAAACAGAGTTAAAGTTTCAGGTCGATGACTTTGATTTTTTTTGTAATTGTTTGTTTTGGATCCGGTACAACTCATTTATGCCAAAACCTAATTGCTGATACAAAGATGTCAAATTTGAATTCAAGATATAAAATTCTGTCCTCCTGTCATGAAAGTATTTGAAATTAAATAATTGCTAAATGGAAAAAGTAAACCTAAGGATTGAATAAGTCATGAGAATTAGCTGGTTATTTCATGACATTTAGGCCTCATAAATACAATTTAGACAGAGAAAGGTTAAGCAAAAAGAGAAACTAAATCAACAGATGGTCAGAGAATAGACTTCAGATCTTAGCTATATACTCATTTTCTAACCTACTTCAATATCATTCTTGAGCTCTAGGCTTTGCATCTCTAAATTTTCTCACTTTTCCGTGGCTGCCTCTTTCCTTAGTTACTTACACATTGTTTCCTTAATGTTTCTGTCCATTACCTGACTGAGATGATGTTCTATATTTCCACTCATGATTCCTTTCTAGGTTTGTCTGTGTTTTTAAAATAATCTTCTGTAATGTAAAATATGTGCGACTGTCATGAAGTGTCCCTATTTTACGACGGTCCGTCGTTTGCGAGTGGCCATAGGACCAGGTTTCACTGTATCTATAATTTCTCCCTTTATATAATGCCTGTCCACCTCTCGTATTCCACTTCTGAAGAAGGGTATGGACTCGAAAGTCCAACGTGTCTGTTCTCTCCAGAGCTGCCGTGTGTTTCCAGTAACTTGTGCTTTTGTTGCGGATGTTTGCAGTACAAACAGTACAAATTTCAACAGCTTATCAATTTGCAAAAAAATATTCGACCGCAGTCTGAAATGCGAGCACTCTCACAATAAGTGCAAGAAGGGGTTCCTGTTCTTTCAAAGTTGGAGTGCAGGATAATGAAGCTCATGTAGCGCAGTCGCTCTCGCTCCTGGCTGCGCGCGGGCGCCCCCTACATGAGGCTGAGGTTGCGCGCACTCGCCCCGCTTCCTTCACGCATGCGCTGTCGAGCTTTCTTCTGGAAGTTTCTGCGCAGTGGACGAGCTTCAACTTGAATCACCTGCCCGGGAGGCGACGCCAGCTGACGGGATCAGATGTCTTAACTGGAAAAGAATCCATTTTGAAAAAGGGTTAGACCCGGAACGTCAACTCTAATTTCTCTCCACGGATGTTGCCTGGCTTGTTGAGTTTTTTCAGCATTTTCTGTTGTTATAAAGAATCCATGTCGTTGGGCAGGGGAAAAAAATACTTTTTGGAATGAATTGAGTTGGCTGAGTGCAGTCGCTGCAACTGGTTTTATTTGTCTGAGGGATCGAGGCCTGGCCTGTGGCGGCGGAGGATCGAAGTTCAGACTGTTTCCCCTCCGTTTGCTGCAGTGACTTCCATCGGTCCCTTTAAGCCATGGTGAAGAAGAAGAGCGGGATCCCCGACGTGTGAGTATGACGAGACTGACGGTGTGAACAATTGGTGAACGAATCAAACCCTTCACTTGCACTCATCACATGGCCCACAGATGAATCAAAAGGGGTGCATTATATGTTTGATTATATCATGCATTTATTTACTTCCCGGTTTTTGTGTTGCAGTTTTTGACGTTTGGTGTTTTAGGTATCCTTTAAACTATCCACACAAGATATGAATCTGTAAATGTGTGCACTCTGAGGGGGAAAAAAGACAGCCCCCCCATCCCAGTTTGCTGAGTGGATTTATAGAAACAAACATTGGACACGGCAATATGTGAATGGCAGTAACACCAGGATGGTATTAAGATTGTTACCTGTCAGGCTTTTGTATGGAAATTATGACGTGATAGACGATAGTCCGGATGGGATGCATCCTAACTTGCTAAGGGAAGTAAGGGTGGAAATTGCGGAGGCTCTGGTCACAATCTTCCAATCCTCCTGAAATATGGGAATGGTGCCAGAGGACTGGAGGATTGCAAATGTTGCAATGCACCCCTGTTCAAAAAAGGGGAGGGATAAACCCAGCAACTAGCGGCCTATCTTCGATTGGGGGTGGAGGGAAACTTTTAGAGACATTAATCCGAGACAAAATTAATCAGCACATGGAAAAATATGGGTTAATAAATGAAAGCCAGCATGGATTTGTTAAAGGCAAATTGTGTTTGATTAACTTGATTGAGTACTTTGAAGTAACAGAGAAAGTTAATGAGGGTAGTGCAGTTGAAGATGTGTATAGAGTTTCAAAAGGCATTTGATAAAGTATCACATCATAGCAAAATAGAAGCCCTGGGATTGAAGGGGCGGTGGCTGCTCGGATTCAAAATTACCTAAGGGATAAAAAGCAGAGTGTAATGGTGAACAGTTGTTTTTCAGACTGGAGGGAAATGTGCAGTGGTGGCCCCCAGGGGTCAGTATTAGGACCACTACTCTCTTTTGATATATATCAATGACCTGGACTTGGGAATACAGGCAGAATTTAAAAGTTTGCAGAAATATAGCAAACAGTGAGGAAAATAGTAACAGACTTCAGTAGGACATAGACTGGTGAAATGGGCAAATACATGGCAGAGAAGTGTGAAGTGATTCATTTTG
The DNA here is from genome assembly GCF_052327205.1 of Somniosus microcephalus. Lineage (NCBI taxonomy): Eukaryota > Metazoa > Chordata > Chondrichthyes > Squaliformes > Somniosidae > Somniosus > Somniosus microcephalus. Next base: position 59,819,973 of record NC_140994.1, read on the forward strand.
GTAGTGTAACGGAGTGAGAAGGATGATCTGTGAGCCATAGGCTTCTGAGAGCTCTGTATCTGTAATAGGTATACAGCTTTAAGAAGTTTTATTTAATGTCAGAATGAGCAAGGTAAGGCGGTATAGCTTTAAGAATTCATTCACCTTAATTGACTTTAATCAGGAACGACTCCCAGCCTGGAAGGATAAAAGGCAGGAAATAATGCAGTTGAAGAGAGGAGGTTGGAGAGGTAGGAAAATAGTTGAGATGGGCGAGGGCGGAGTGTGAGACTGTAGCATGGAAAGTAATCCGTGTTAATGTCTTGTTCATCGCTGCATTTATTTTCACAACTGCCATGGGTGAATAAACCTCATTTGTTTTAAGTTCTAGTCTGCATGCCTAATTAACCGCTGGGTCCAAGGCCTGCTTCAGCTTGTTACATGGTGTCAGAAGTGGGATTTTGGCACTCTGAGAAAGGCCAAGACCCACCATCATGGAGGAAATGCTGAGAGCATTCATGCAGGCCACATTGACGCAACAGCAGAATAACAAAATTCTGGAACTCCAAAGTATCGGATCATGATGGCGAAAGAAGAAAGAACTGAGGCCGAGATCAGAATTTGATGCAGAGACGGGTGCCTGGAGGATCCAAGGCGACGGACCCACAGCCTATCTGGCCTAGCTTGGTATTATTAAAGGTGACTCTGGGCGATGCTGTGGCGGCATACCTTCTGATCTTCGAATGATGTGCAGAGTGAGAAAAGTGGCCCAAAGAACAGTGGGCAGGGATTGTGGCTTCTGTTTTGGTAAGAGACACCTAAAAGGCATACTTTGACTTGGAACCAACCGATGCAGCTGCTTACCAGACGCTGAAGGAGGAAATCCTGGTCCGTACTGAAATAACCCCCATGGTGAGAGCTCAACGGTTTTAAGCCTAGGCCTAAGAGGTGTGGAAATCTCCAAGATCACAGATGTACGACCTGATACACTTGGCCTGGCGATGGCTGCAGTCCAAGACAAATAACCTGGTGAAGATCATGGAGCTGGTTGTGATGGACTGGTTCATTCCAGCTCTAACCCCAAACTTCATGAGATGGGTTGGAAAAGGAGAGCTGGCAGACGTCCAGGAGTTGGTGGCCATAGTAGAATGACATCTGGTGGTGGAGGAGCTGGCTTACCATCAAGGAGACACCCCCTCCAGGACCCTATGGCACCCTCCTAGCCCAAAAAAAAGATCCTGGTAAAACTATGGGAGACGGCAGGTGCTGAATTGCAGCAAGAAGCTATGAAGGGACATTGTAACTTCTTTGATAACAACAAAGTTAAAATGTTAAATGTGATAAGCTGTTAAGGTGTTATCATTGTGATGGGTTAGGGCATATTGCAAGACGATGTCCTAACCATTGGGGACCCTATGGACTGTTGTCTGGGAAACCAGAGCCCAGCTTCTGGGAGGATTATTTGATTGGCATAGTGCAAACCGTGAGCCACGTGGAGGCTACCCATTGTTTTTTAAAGCTGTGGTAAACCACTGTTTGTATTCCACTGTGTACATGCCTGGACATACCTCGGCTGACTCCTCCCACAAGTCCTAGTATAAAGGTGACTGCTCCCCAGCCCCTTTGTATTCTGGACCGGTCGACCACTCGAGGCAGACCTTCATTCTTTTTGTTAATAAAAGCCTTTAGTTACTCTCTTAACTCTCAGTCTTTTATGAGTAATTGATAGCGCATCAATTTTATTAACAAAATTTTTATAATGGAGAAGACCCTCACACCAGCATGCCTGGACTTAGATCATCGGGAGGCGGACTCATCCACCAAGTTTACTCACTGGCTTAAGTGTTTCGAAAAATTCCTGACCTCCTCCGCAGCAATCAAATCGGACGAGGACAAACTGGATGTCCTGACCTCCAAAGTGAACCACCGAGTGTACTCGGTCATCCAAGACGCGACCTCGTACGCGGACGCTATCAAGCTCCTCAAGGACCAGTACACGCGCCCAGTGAACGAAGTGTACGCCAGGCACCTTCTGGGGTGTCGTAAACAACAATCTGGGGAATCGACCGTGGAATACCTTCAGGCACTGTCTGTGCTTGGCCGGGCCTGTGGTTGTAAGGATGTAAAGGCTGTCGTGTACACAGAGGAACTTATCCGGGACGCTTTTGTAGCGGGCCACAGATCCAATTACACCCGACAGCGACTGTTGGAGCAGAGTGACCTCGACCTCAACAAGGCCTCTGAACTCGCACTATCATTGGATGCAGCCTACCGGGGCATGGATGCCTACTCCTCTGCACCGTGGACGCCGCGGGGAATGACAGCCTGGGACACGGTAGGACCGCTTCATAGCGCCGTGCCACCCCAGCCACACCCCAGCAACGGCCCAACTACCGCAGCAGTGTCCCAAGGCCAGACAGCAGTGCCCCAAGGACAGAAATGCTACTTCTGTGGCCAGGCAAAACACCCCAGAGCGCGCTGCCCGGCGAAAAACGCGATCTGCTCGGGCTGCGGGAAGAAGGGACACTACGCTAACGTCTGCAGGGCCAAAGCCACCCTGAACCCCAGCAGCGCCGCGTGTGGGCCATGCGGGCCGCCATCTTGGGCCTCCCCGGCCATGTGCGAACCACCGGTACAGCAGCCATTTTGGACGCCTCCAGCCACATGGGGATCATGGACGCCGCCATCTTGGACGACAGCCGGAACGCAGCAGGCCCCCAACACCGCCTCATCTGATACCCGCAGCGACACACCGACCCCTACGCTGGCATCCGTTACACTGGACCAAGCGAGACCGCACCAGCTGGCCAGTTCCACAATGGACATTAAGGTAAATGGCCACGATACAATCTGCCTTTTTGACTCTGGGAGCACGGAGAGCTTCATCCACCCCGACACGGTGCGGCGTTGCTCTCTCCCAGTCCTGCCTGCGCACCAGCGGATTTCTATGGCCTCCGAGTCCCAGTCGGCAGACATCGGCGGCTACTGCGTAGTGACACTCGTAGTAGACGGGACCGTGTACGATCATTTTAAACTTCTGGTCCTGCCCGACCTCTGCGCTGCCGTCTTGCTGGGGTTAGATTTTCAGTGCCACCTTAAAAGTGTTACGATGGCGTACGGTGGACCCCTACCCCCACTCACAGTCCGCAGCCAGCAGCTCCCAAATTGCCCGCCGCGCACCAGGTGCAACCTCTCCACACTCAGAGTCACCCCCCCCCACTGTTTGCTAACCTCACCCCCCGACTGTAAGCCCATCGCCACAAAGAGCAGGCGATACAGTGCCGGGGACAGGGTTTTCATTAAAACCGAAGTGGAGCGGCTCCTGAAGGAAGGGATTATTGAGGGCAGCACCAGCCCCTGGCGAGCCCAGGTTGTGGTCGTTAAGACCGGCGAGAAGCAGCGCCTGGTCATCGACTACAGCCAGACAATAAATCGCTACACCCTGCTGGACGCCTACCCACTCCCCCGCATAGCTGATATGGTCAACCAGATCGCGCAGTACCGCGTCTTCTCGACCATTGACCTGAAATCAGCGTACCACCAGCTCCCTATCCGCCCTGAGGACCGCCAGTATATTGCCTTTGAGGCAAACGGCTGCCTCTATCACTTCCTTAGGGTTCCCTTTGGCGTCACCAACGGGGTCTCCGTCTTCCAAAGGGAGATGGACCGGATGGTAGATCAAAATGCGTTGCAGGCCACTTTCCCATATCTGGACAATGTGACCATCTGCGGCCGTGACTTGTAGGACCATGACGCAAACCTCGAAAAATTCCTCCGCACCGCCCAACTCCTGAACCTGACATATAACAAGGAGAAGTGCATATTCCGCACAAACCGCCTCGCCATCCTTGGCTGTGTTGTGGAACACGGAGTCATCGGCCCCGACCGGATGCGTCCCCTTATGGAACTCCCACTGCCCCACTGCCTCAAGGCCCTGAAGAGGTGCCTAGGGTTTTTCTCCTATTATGCCCAGTGGGTCCCCTACTATGCGGACAAGGCCCATCCGCTGATCAAGTCCACCTCTTTTCCCTTGACGGCAGAGGCCCGCTTAGCCTTCCACCGTATCAAGGAAGACATTGCCAAAGCCACCATGCACGCAGTGGACGAATCCATCCCCTTCCAGGTGGCAAGCGACGCGTCCGACTTTGCCCTGGCCGCTACCCTCAATCAGGCGGGGAGACCCGTGGCCTTCTTTTCACGAACCCTCCAAGGCCCGGAGACCAGACACTCCGCTGTTGAGAAGGAGGCCCAGGCGATTGTGGAGGCTGTGCGTCATTGGAGGCACTACCTGGCCGGAAAACGATTTACCCTGCTCACTGACCAGCGTTCAGTTGCTTTCATGTTTAACAACAAGCAGAGGGGCAAAATCAAAAATGACAAGATCTTGAGGTGGAGAATCGAACTTTCCACCTACAATTACGAGATCTTGTACCGGCCCGGGAAGCTCAATGAACCCCCGGATGCGCTATCGCGTGGCACCTGCGCCAGCGCGCAGATCGATAGACTGCGGGCCCTCCACAATGACCTCTGCCACCCGGGGGTCACCAGGTTCTTCCACTTCATCAAGGCCCGCAACCTGCCTTACTCTATTGAGGAGGTCAGGACCATGACCAGGAACTGCCAAGTCTGCGCTGAGTGCAAACCGCACTTTTATAGACCAGACAGGGCCCACCTGATAAAAGCCACTCGCCCCTTTGAGCGCCTGAGCGTTGATTTTAAAGGGCCTCTCCCCTCCTCCGACCGCAATGTGTACTTCCTCAATATTATTGATGAGTACTCCCGTTTCCCGTTCGCCATCCCCTGCCCGGACATGACCAGTGCCACGGTCATTAAATGTCTGAATGACCTCTTCACCCTGTTCGGTTTCCCCAGCTATATCCATAGCGACCGGGGCTCATCGTTTATGAGTGACGAACTCCGTCAGTACCTGCTAACTAGGAGTATTGCCACAAGCAGGACCACCAGTTACAACCCCCGGGGGAATGGACAGGTGGAAAGAGAAAATGCGACAGTTTGGAAGGCCGCCCTGCTAGCCTTAAAGTCTAGGGGCCTTCCAACCTCCCGCTGGCAGGATGTGCTCCCCGATGCGCTCCACTCTATTCGGTCACTGCTCTGCACTGCCACTAACGCCACCCCTCATGAGAAAATGTTTGTCTTCCCAAGGAAGTCCACATCGGGGACATCGCTACCGCCATGGCTGACGTCCCCAGGGCCGGTCCTACTGAGAAGGCACGTGAGGACCCATAAAACGGACCCCCTGGTCGAGAGGGTCGACCTCCTCCATGCCAACCCCCAGTATGCTTACATTGCATACCCGGACGGGCGGGAGGACACAGTCTCCATAAGAGACCTTGCACCCTCGGGGGCCGCAGTAACCCACTACTCACTACCACCCCGCCCCCCCCACGATCCGATATCCAGCCCCGGCAGACGGCAGGCCTGGGCCTAGCGACCCGCTCGACATCTACGAGGACGACACGCCTGTGCCACAGCCTACGCGGGACTCGACGCCGGAAGCTCCACTACCCCTGCCGTCGCCACGCCGATCACAGCGGCAGACAAGACCTCCGGAGAGACTCCAATACACTAACTTTTAATACACTTCACCCCGCCGGACTCAATTTTAAACAAGGGGTGAATGTGGTAAACCACTGTTTGTATTCCACTGTGGACATGCCTCGGCTGACTCCTCCCACAAGTCCTAGTATAAAGGTGACTGCTCCCCAGCCCCTTTGTATTCTGGACCGGTCGACCACTCGAGGCAGACCTTCATTCTTTTGTTAATAAAAGCCTTTAGTTACTCTCTTAACTCTCAGTCTTTTATGAGTAATTGATAGCTCATCAAAAGCCCATAAAGTTAAACGGTAAAAGAGTCAATGCGCTGAATGATTCCGGTAGCGCCGTGACCTTGGTAGCTGCCAGTTTGGTCTGACCTTCCCAGTTACTTCATGGGTTCAAAACAGATGTACAGTGTGTGCATGGGGTGTCTGGTATTACCCCACTAGTATGATGACTTTAGAATATGATGGGAAAAGTCAAGTGATTACCACAGAAGTAGTCCCAGCCCCAAGACCTCCCTCAACCAGTGATCCTGAAATGGGATCTTCTGGAATTTGAAGCCCTCATTAAAATCGAGGTTCAGAATATGCCGACCATGCAGTGCCATTTAAACACTGGTCGCATGCCATGGACGCTAGGAGTTCGCTCAACATTTTCCCTTTTGAGGACCCCAGCATATTTCAGGGAATTGGGCAGAAATGAAAATCTAAAGGAAAGCAGAGGTGAGATAAGGTTTGAGGAACTAGAGAATAGATCCCTACTATTTTAGTAGATCAACTTGAAGCCCCTTCCACTAGTAGAACATCTCAGATGTAGAGGGAGAAGATTCCTAAGAGTACCTTCTTGGGAGAAGGGAAGTCTCCTTAGAGGAGTTCCCCATGAGTGTGACAGATTTCAAATGGGAACAGGCTAATGACCTGAAAACCGAAGTGATATTGGTTATGGACACCCAGTAGAAGGTAAATTTAAAAAGGGCTGTGCCTTAGTATATAATTGAGAATGATTTGTTGTACAAGGAGACCAGTGAGCACAGGGTAGAGGTAGAACAACTATTGGTTCCAAAACCCTTTTGACAGCTAGTATTGGATCTGGCCCATAAACACTTGTTAAGTGGACATGTCTGGGTAGAAAAAACCCAAGAGAAAATCTTACAACTTTTTTTTTGCCATGGATGTATAAAGAAGTTCAATTGTATTATAATTCCTGTCCAGAATGTCAGTTGGCAAGATCTAAACCTTGCTTCCATACTCTTGGTCCCCTACCCATAATCTATGTACCCATCAAAAGAATTGCTATGAATTTGGTGAGGCCTTTGGAAAGGTCTGCCAATGGATACCAGTATATTTTATAGTAATAGTTGATTATGCGACCAGGTATCCAGAGGCTATTCCCTAATGGACCAAGGCATCAACAAAAATTGCCCATGAATTGGTAAGGGTATTTTACAGGGTAGGAATTCCAAAAGAGATTCTGACAGCTCAGGGGACTCCATTTATATCCAAACTAATGGGAGACCTATATACAGTACATTGTTAAAGATTAAGGCTTTACGAACCTCTGTATATCTACGGATTGGTAGAGCAATTTAATAAAACTTTGAAAAGTATGCTAAAGAAAGTAGTAGACAGGGATGGTAAGAACTGGGACACCTTATTACCACACTTAATGTTTGCATTTTGAGAAGTTCCACAGGCCTCCACGGGGTTTTCACCTTTCGAGCTTCTATATGGGAGACAATCCTGTGATATTACAGTATTAGGGAGGAATGGGAGGAACAGAATAGCCCTTCATAGAATGTGGTAGAAGACATGCTGAAAATGAGGGAGGGTACAGACCGTCACTCCGATAGTAAGGGTGCACCTGGAAAACGCCCAAGAAAAGCAGCCGGTCTAGTATAATAAGTAGGCCCAGGGTGAGGCGGTTCTGTCAGGGTGACCAAATTTTGCTTCTGATTCCCAATCTCTGGAGCAAATAGTAGCTCAATGACAGGTTCCATATGAGATTGTGGAACAACTAGGCCCTGTAAACTACAAAGTTAGTCAGCCTGGGAAAGGCAGAAGGAGCAGATCTATCATATTAATCTGCTAAAACCATGGGGAGATCAGGAGACCCTTGTGTCCGAGCTGGGGCCTCTTTTGGAAACTAATACCCGAGAAACCGGGAAGTTTCACCTGGCCAAAGCTAAAGAACTAACAGCACAGCAGCAACTAAACCTGCTAAAACTAGTCGAAAGAAATAGGGGTGTTTTTACCCCTCGACCTGGGAAAACTCATTATTATCATGACGCCTCTGGGGATAATGGTCTCGGCGAAACTATACCGGATCCCCAAGGCGAAGAGACAGGAGGTCTCCCAAGAGATTAGGACAATGCTAGAGCTAGGGGTAATAAAGAGTCTCAGGAAATGGTCAAAGGCTATAGTTATGATGCCAAAACCCAATGGGTCATGGAGATTCTGTAATGATTTCAGAAAATTAAAAAACGTATAAGTTTGATGCTTGCCCCTTGCCTGGGGTGGACGAGCTAATTAAACGCCTGGGAAATGCCAACTCCTTGTCCACCCTGGACCTTCCGAAAGGGTATTGGCAGATATTGTTAATGGATTCTACCAAAGAAAAAAATGGACTTTGTAACACCTGGAGGTCTATACCAATACCGAGTGAAGTCATTTGGGCTGTACTGGGCTCCTGCCACCATTCAGCGGCTAATAGATCGGATTGTGAGGCCTCATGCTCAGTACGCCCCTGCATACCTATAATATTGTAATCTGCAGTGGCTACTGGGAGTCCCATCAAAAAAGAATTAGAAGCAGTACTGAATAGCTTAAGAAAGGCAGGTCTGACAGCCAACCCAGGGAATTGCCATTTGGGTTAGTCAGAGGCGCACTACTTGAGGTATGTGGTCGGGGGCGGACTAGTTAAGTCCCAACTTGACAAAGTAGAGGCTATTAGGAAATAGCCCGGACGCGTGACACAAAAACAAGCAGGACTTTTTCTGGACCGTGTCTGATTATTGTAGACAATTTTTCCCAGACTTCGCCACCAGGGCGGCCCCTTTGACAGATCTAATCAAATCTCAAGAGCCGAATATGGTCCGATGGACCCCTGGAGGGGAAACTGCATTTGGGGACCTCCGGGATGCCTTCAGCTCAGACCAGTACTGATCATTACAGATTTCTCCCGGGTGTTCATCCTCCAGACAAATGCGTTGGACGTTGGGCTAGGAGGAGTGCTGACTCTTCTTCATCTTGCAATTGCCAAGCATCCCGTAATGTACCCGAGTAAAAAGTTGCTACCTTGAGAATGTAACTATGCTATAGTTGAGAAGGAATGTTTAGTGATGTGGGAGGTGGAGATACTAAAATACTATACTAGGGAGAACCTTCTGGCCAGTAATTGGTCATGCCCCCCCCCCCCCCTTAAATGGATGTGGGTGACTAAGGAAAAGAATGCCCAGGATGCACTTGGTTTTTATACTCCCTACTATATGCCTTTTCAGTTGCGCATAGAGCCGGGTTGGCTCATCAGAATGTGGATGCCCGCTCCCTAATGTTGTGCCTTAAGACAGAAATTGCTCGACCCCCTGGCTCTGTGCTGGGGGGTGGGGAATGATATGTAACACTGAGCCATAGGTTTTTGAGAGCTCCGTATTTGCAATAGGGCTACAGCTTTAAGATGTTGTATAAAATGTCAGATTGACCAAGGCAGGATGGTATAGCTTTAAGAAGTTTTGACCTTAATTGCCTTGAATCAGGAATGACTCCCAACCGGGAAGGATAAAAGGCAGGTAAATAGTTCAATTGAGGAAAGGAAGGAGCTGGGAGTGTGAATGTGTAGAGTGGAAAGTAATCACTGTTACTGTCTTGTTCATCACTGCATTATTGACACAACTGCCGTGGGTAAATAAACCTCACTTATTTTAAGCGTGTCTAATTGACCACTGGGTCCTGGGCTTGCTTCAGTAGGAAGGATGAGGAGAGGCAATATAAACTAAATGGTACAATTTTAAAGGGGGTACAGGAACACAAGAAACCTGGGGGGTGTATGTATACAAATCTTTTGAAGGTGGCGGGACAAGTTGAGAAAGCTGTTAAAATGGTATACGGGATCCTTGGCTTTTTAGAGGCATAGAGAACAAAGCAAGGAAATTATGCTGAACCTTTTATAAAACACTGGTTAGGCTCCAGCTGGAAGGATGTAAAGGCCTTGGAGAGTGTGCAGAAGTGATTTACTAGAATGGTACCAGGGATGAAAGACTTCAGTTATGTGGAGAAACTGGGATTGTTCTCCTTAGAGCAGAGAAGGTTAAGAGGAGATTTGATAGAGGTGTTCAAAATTATGAAGGGTTTTGATAGAGTAAATAAAGAGAAACTGTTTCCAGTGGCAGATGGTTTGGTAACCAGAGGATACAGATTTAAGGTACAGGAAACTCTTTCGTATCTGGCACCGACAGAACCAGGATGGTGCCGGTTGATTAAAAATTCCGGATAACGGAGAGGTATATCTACCGAGGCTATTTTTAACAAACAAAATTTAAAAAATCAAGAAATGTGCAGTATAATTGGGTACTCACCTACAGAATGTTGTGTTAAATGGATGGTGGATCGGAAGAGACTGCCGACAGCGCCAAGAAGCCGAGTAGTGGCAGTTTGGAGAACTACCCCCACTGACTAACTCGGCCACCGCAGGAGACTCTGACTCGGACTCTGCAACATTTCCGGTTATTGAGGTGTTGTTTTCAGAGTATGAATTTTGCCAGTTATTAGAGAATTCTGGATATTTAGGTGCCGTTTAAACGAGAGTTTCCTGTAATTGGCAAAAGAACCAGTGACAACATGAGGAAAAATAATTTACGCAACAAGTTGTTATGATCTGGAATGCACTGCCGAACAGGGTGGGGGAAACGGATTCAATAATAACTTTCAAAACTGAATTGGATAAATACTTGAATTGGAAAAAAATTCAGGGCCATGGGAAAAGAGCAGGGGAGTAGGACTAATTGGATAGCCCTTTTCAAAGAGCCGGCACAGGCACAATGGCCTCCTGTGCTGTATGATTCTACGAGACATCAGAAGTATTTTTATTTTAAACCGGCTTCTCGCCCCCCTCCATTTACTACTTTGTCACACAATGCAGAGCATCAATTATTGAGAATATTAAGAATCTTGATCAATGTTCATTGCAAAAAGCAAGTCTTATAACTTGGGCTTCACTTCCATCTTGCTTTGCCACTGTTCCATATTTGACTTGGCAAAAGTTGGCAACCTTAGATGCTATATTTTTGCTTCCTGGTTAAGGGCTATTGATATTTCCACAAGAGTACAGTAGGCTGTGTATGTGATGCACATGAGTTTTGGGGAGGGACTTAAAAGCTGTATTTACAATGAATGTTCTTTAAAATGACATGCAGCACTTCTCTGGGAGAAGTGTGAAAAAATAGGCCCTTAATCTGAACACATTTTACTGAGACTTGCAAATGAATACTTGGTATGTACATGTTGATGTTTTAAAGCTGCATCAGCTCATGATATTTTGTATTTTCATTACAAATTGCTAGTTAAAATAATGCTGCTTCCGATGCCTCAGTTTATCTTGTATATCCTAGTAACTAGCTTCTTGTCTATACCAAAGATGCATTTTATTCCACTTCCTTCTGATTGAAGCTCTGAGGACAAATCAGTATGTCCATTGAAATAATACAAAACACATTTTTAACTATGCTAGCATGAAGTTCTGTTCTGTTTAGTTTGCATGCTGCATTTACTTTTATTTATTCAACTCTCTATCAGTTTTTAATGTTATCTTTTTCTTTTGGGAGTAAATAAAGCATTTGAGGTGTTGCCAGAAATATCAAACCAATCTGTTTCCAATTTTAAAAACTTGTTTGCAGCCTGTCTCATCTTTATCTCCATCTCTTCTAGGAGAGCTGACTATATCCAGCTTCTGATTGTTGCTAGTTAGAAAAGGCTGTGTGTGACCAATTGGTCAAATGTAAAATTAAGTTAATTTGACATTGGCTGCCATTTTACTTTGTGGTCTGGGGCTCTGTTCCTACCTATCGTCATCTCCATTCTGATTCCAAGCCCTGGGTTTTACTGTTTTGGGCTCCTGGTGGACAGATCACTGTCGTCATCGTCTCCTCATCATCATCATATCCATATCATCATCATCATCCGCCCCAGGGCGCTGCACAGGAGTATTGTATGATGCAACTAATATTGACACCGAGCCACATAAGGATACATTAGGGCAGAGAAAGGAAGGGTGCGAGGCCATAGAGGGATTCGAAAACCAGGACGAGAATTATGAAATAGAGGCGCTGCTTAACCAGGAGCCAGTGTAGGTCAGCGAGCACATGGAAGATGGGCGAACAGGACTTGGTGTAAGTTAGGACATGGACAGCCTTACGTAGGGTGGAGTATGGGAGGCCAGCCAGGAGTGCTTTGGAATAGTCAAGTCTAGAGGTAACAAAGGCATGGATGAAGGTTTCAGCAGCGGATGAGCTGAGGCAATGGCGGAGACGGGCGGTGTTACGGAGGTGGAAGTAGGTGGTCTTTGTTATGCTGCGGATATGTGGTCGGAAGCTCATTTCAGGGTCAAATATAACACCAAGGTTGCAAACCGTGTGGTTCAGCCTCAGACAGATGTTAGGGAGAGGGATGGAGTCAGTGGCTAGGGAACAGAGTTTGTGGCGGGGCCCGAAAACAATGGCTTCGGTCTTCCTAATATTTAATTGGAGAAAATGTTTGCTCATCCAGAACTGTATGTCGGACAAGCAGTCTGACAATTTAGAGACCGTGGAGGGGTCGAGAGTACAGCTGGGTGTCGTCACCGTACATGTGGAAACTGACGCTGTGTTTTCGGATGATGTCGCCAAGGGGCAACATGTAGATGAGAAATAGGAGGGTGCCAAGGATAGATCCTTGGGGGACACCAGAGGTAACTATGCGGGAGCGGGAAGAGAAGCCATTGCAGGTGATTATCTGCCTATGATTAGATAGCTAAGCATAGAACCAAGCGAGTGCAGTCCCACCCAGCTGGATGACGGTGGAGAGGCGTTGGAGAAGGATGGCGTGGTCAATCGTGTCAAAGGCTACAGACAAGTCAAGAAGGACGAGGAGGGATAGTTTACCTTTGTCAGTCACAAAGGATGTCATTTGTGACTTTGATGAGAGCCGTTTCAGTACCGTGGCAAAGGCGGAAACTTGATTGGAGGGATTCAAACATGGAATTGCGAGAAAGATGGGCATGGATTTGGGAGGCGACAACACGTTCAAGGACTTTGGAGAGGAAAGAGTGGTAGGAGATGGGGCGGTAGTTTGCAAGGACGGAGGGATCCAGGGTTTTTTTTTTTGAGGAGAGGGGTGATGATGGCAGATTTGAGGGAGTACCTGAGGAGAGAGAACTGTTAACAATATCAGCTAACATGGGAGCCAGAAAAGGAAGTTGGGTGGTCAGCAGTTTGGTGGGAATAGGATCGAGGGAGCAGTTGGTGGGTCTCTTGGACAAGATAAGTGCAGAGAGGTCATGCGGGGAGATCAGAGAAACTGGATGTGAGGCTAGGGCTAGGGCAGGGGGCAACCTTTGAGGAAGTTTGGCCCAGTGGGCTAGGAAGGAAGGGAAGTGGCAGAGGCAGCTGAATGGATCATCAGCACAATTTGCAGCAGCAGTAAAGAGAGCAAATAGGATCTTGGTTGTATAGCCAGAGAAAGAGCAAAAAATCTCTGCAAGTGATAAAGTTTGTACAGAGCACTGGTCCACTTACCGCCCCCCCTCCCCATCTGTGGAATACTGTTTACAGCTGTTGTCACTATTATGAACAAGAAATCAAGGCACTGCAGAGTATCAGTGCAGTGCAATTCAATTGATATCTAGAATTAGGCATCTGAGTTATGAAGAGAGGTTGCTGAAGCTGTAAGTGTTTACACTGGAGAAGCTATTTTGAGAAAGTGACAGATGTGGGGGAATTGTAGTGGGTGCGGTGTACGTGGACTTTCAGGAAGCCTTTGATGAGTTAAGACACTGGACTATTGGAGACGATTAAAGGGTATGGGATTAGGTGAATGGTAGCAAATTGGATTAAAACCTGGCTAGAAGGGAGGAAACAGAGTAGGAGTTAAAGGCAGTTTCTCTGAGTAGTTGGAAGTGGGAAATGGTGCCCCAAATGTTCTGTACTGGGAATGCTTCTGTTCACTGTGTACATCAATGATCTGAATAGATCTAGAGGGAGTGATGTCTAAATTTGCAAATTAAAGGAGGTATAGTAAATAATTCTGAGCGCAAATGGAAGCTGTAAGTGGATATTGATAAGATGGTGGAATTGGGCTTAAAAAAAGTGAGGGATGGAATTCAATATCAATAAACATGAGGTGATAGATTTTGTTTTTAAAAAAAAGTAATAGTTGTACTTTGGGGGCTGACTAAGTGATGTGGAAGAGCAGAGGAATTTGGTTCACAAGTCATTAAAAAGCATCACTTCAACTGGATAAGACCATTTATAAAAAATTTTAAAAAATGGAATACTGGGTTTTATGACGAGAGGCATAAAATATAGAAGTCAAGATGTAATGAGTAATCTATATAAAACATTTTAAGACCACAGTTGGAGTTCTGTGTGCAATTTTGGGCTTTACCATGGGAAGAATGTTCAGGGTACAGTGAGGCAGTGGAATCCACTACCAGAATTAGTGATTTTAAGCAGACATCATGTCAACATTTAAAAATAAGCTAGATAGGAGTTTGAAGGAAAGGACGATAAAGGGATATGGGAATAGGGCAGGCACATAGGATTAGGACTACAACAAACAACAGCTTGCTTTTATATATTTTTTTAAAAAGCGGCATTAATGTAGTAAAATGTCTTACCGCGTTTCAGAGAAGCATTATCGAACAAAATTTGACACCGAGCCATATAGAGACACAGTATTAGGGCAGGTAACCAAAAGCTTGGCCAAAGAGGTAGGTTTTAAGGAGTGACTTAAAGGAGGTAGAGAGGTTTAGGGAGGGAATTGGGGCCTAGGCAGCTTAAGGCACGGCCACCAATGGTGGAGCGATAGAAATCAGGGATGCGCAAGAGGAAAGAATTGGAGGAGTGCTGAGATCTGAGGGTTGTAGGGCCAGAGGAGGTAGCAGAGATAGGGCAGTGCGATGCCATGGAGGGATTTGAACACAAGGATGAGAATTTAAAATAGTTGCTGGACTAGGAGCCAGTGTAGGCCAGCAAGCACGGGTGACTGGTGAACTGGCCTTGGTGTGAGTTAAGATACAAGCAGCAGAGTTTTGGATGAGTACTGCTCATGGAGGATAAACGCCAATGTAGACTGGATGGGCTAAGCAGCCTGTTTCCATGCTGTAATTTCTGTAAAAGAGAAGACATGGGTGATTTTTATGGGAGTGCAGCACTTTCAAACGAGAAGTTAAACCAAGAGTCTGCCCACTCAGTTGGATGTAAAAGATCCTATGACACTATTTTGAAGAAGAGCTGGGAAGTTCTCGTTATGATCAATAGGAACTAGAGGCTGATCATATCTACAAATTCAAGAGAATTTGATAACCCTCGAGCAAATTTTTTCTTTAGGTACTTATCATGGGATACAATGGCCCGGATTTTGCGGTGGTAATGACGGTGAAACTGTCAGTGTTCGCCGTGATTCTCCTCTGAAACTGACCTTAAATTCAGGATTTTAACGCATGCACAGATCAACGCGGAAATCTTGAAGTTGCAGTCAGTCATTCACTGTTCCGCCTCCGGCTGCGCTATGGAACTCCCCATAGCTGGCAACCAGTGAGCTCACTTGAACTGACGAAAACTTCCCCTTTTCCGCTCTAATATCGCTGTTAAATACCCCCTCAAAAAGTTAAGTCTTGTTGAAAGAGGTGTAACTGGGGTTTTAGTGGCCTATTGACTGCTGAACAACGGTTCTGACCCTGAAAATTATTGTATTTGTGGAATGTCAAATTTCTCCATGATAAAACTTTAAAAATCTAGTAATTAAAAAAAAAAAAACTTTTTATTTAAAGTTTGTTTGATATTTCAGCTTCTACCTTAAACCCCATGTATGTCATAATATTTATTTGGCTCTGTAAATTTTTTTAAAAGTGAATGATAATCACTGCTTTTTATTTCCTGGTTTGCTGTCTAAGAATTCTTCAGTGTGTTTGGCTGCTTAGACAGCTTGATGACAGCACTGCTGCTGTATGCTGTAGATCCCTTTTTGACAGTGCTACATTCAAATTAAGGCTGAGAAAGCTAAAGTTTTTGCCACAGAGATCGCCGGATCTTTGTGGGCAGCTTTCTTCAAGGTCAGCAGCGATCACCGTCACTTTGCAGCGAACCGCAAATTCCAGGCCAATGTTTCTTTGACACTGAGACCAGCCAGGTGGACTGCAGTGTTCCTCTCCCGACAGCAGTCTGGACTTTGCATCCTCTCTTCCAACAGTTTCTCTGGATTTTGCTGTCCTTCTGTGGTGAATATTAGACTGCTACCTAAACACTGAAGGATGTAACAAATTTGACCTACAGACATTTGACAACAACAAAAAATTATATTAAATAATGTTACATTACTCTGGATGAGAGTTGAACTGATGTGATGTCCACTGGGCCAACAACAACAACTTAACATTTATATATCCTTACTGTAATGTCTTGAGACACTTCATTAAAAGAGTGGTTGCTGAGCAATTGTGGAAGGATTAAGAGACTACCGATTAGACTGGTTCAAGTGACCAATTTTGAGGAGGAGGGAAGTGGAGTTGTATTGGAAGGGAATTCTGGAGAGAAGGGCCAAGATGGCTAAAGGCTTTTCCACCAAATTGGGGGGGGAAATTCACAGGAGTGTAGAATCGGAGGCTGGAGAACATTGTAGTGATAGGGTGGGGTGTGGATGTAGAGGAATTTGTTGATGATGATGGCGGGGATGTAAAATTTAATCTGTTGAGGATAAGGGGGCAAGCTAAGGTGAGCAAGTACAAGAATGATGGGCAAATGGGGCTTAGTCCATCACTGTACATGGTGAAACGAGCTTTAGATGATTTGGAGGTTGGGAAGCTGGTAGGCAAACTGTGCAAGATGTCAGTTGAACTGAAGCTCAAGTGTTGGGAACAAGGAAGTGTTATTTACCCCATTGCTGGCCATAGCAGGATGAGCTGAAGTGATTTGTTACTTGCAGGTACTTTTCTGGAAGCAATACTTAGTTTCTCTGGTGTTAGGGAGGCAAGCATGGCCATGGGCAGAATTGGACCCTACATTTATTGCTTCCTCGTGAACCGTTAAAAAACATTGTGCTTACTGGAGAAAATGTGTTCTTTCATTCGATATTAACTAACTTTGTGTGCAGATTTCTACCCAGAAACGACTTGCCAAATACAAATATTTAAATAAGTTTTAAGAGATTCTGAACTCCTGGTTGCTGTTCTCTCTGTTTCCCCACATAATGTGATGCAGCTGTCACACTAATCTGGAGGTAGCACTGGCTAGATTCGGGGATCCATTCTCCATTTATTCATACATTTTATTAGTTTATGAACTCACATAATTAAAAGAAACTGAGATTGTGAGAGGGAAGGAACGATTGGCAGGAAGAGGAAGACTAAGAATGGAAGATAAGCAGAGACACTTGCAAGAAGAAAGGCATAGAATTTTTATTTACCTGTGAGATCAACTATTTAGTGTAAATTTTTAGTTGAGATAGCTAATGGGGCAGGGTCCAGTAATCCACACAAGGTTGAAGGAAACTGCTAGGAGCAAGCTTATTTTTGGCCGCGTGTCAATAGGCAGGTGTTTTAATTCTAAAATTGTATCTGGAATTAACCATGAAGGTCAGGACAGTAGTTGAATTGAGGGGTTCTTAGTATTGTCTAGCCCAAGAAGTAAATTTTTGTTTTAATCATGAGTTTTAATTTTGTTTTTTTTTACCTATAGTCTTGGGAAGAAATGTAATTCTAGTTTTACCCTACATTCTACCCTACGTAAACTTGAGGTGATCTAAAACTTGGCTGCCCGTGTCCTAACTTGCACCAAGTCCCGTTCGTCCATCACCCCTGTGCTCGCTGACCTACATTGACTCGTGGTTAAGCAATGCCTCGATTTCAAAATTCTCATCCTTGTTTTCAAATCCCTCCATGGCCTCGCCCCTCCCTATCTCTGTAATCTCCTTCAGCCCCACAACCCCCCCGAGATATCTGCGCTCCTCTAATTCTGGCCTGTTGAGCATCCCTGATTATAATCGCTCAACCATTGGTGGCCGTGCCTTCTGTTGCTTAGGCCCTAAGCTGTGTAATTCCCTGCCTAAACCTCTCCGCCTCGCTACCTCTTTCCTCCTTTAAGACGCTCCTTAAAACCTACCTCTTTCCTCCTTTAAGACGCTCCTTAAAACCTACCTCTTTCCTCCTTTAAGACGCTCCTTAAAACCTACCTCTGACCAAGCTTTTGGCCACTTGCCCTAATTTCTCCTTAGGTGGCTTGGTGTCAAATTTTTTGTCTTTTAATACTCCTGTGAAGCGCCTTGGGACATTTTACTACGTTAAAGGCGCTATATAAATACAAGTTTTTTTAATCTGGTCTTTTGTCCCCAAATTGTATTTATATTTTGTTATAGTTTGGGATGAAATTATCCCTTTAGCTTTTGCTTTCCATATGTTTATTCTAATCCTTTCAGGAATTTTTTGATGATTTGTTTCAAAATTGTAATTGTTCCAAACAATTCACAACGTCACAAAAATGTTGAGAAATAGTGGTAGGTTTATTCATATAGAGAGCATCCTGAAGAACTGTATCACAGTATGGTATGGCAGCTGTAGCTACTATAACCGGAAAGCCCTGCAGAGGGTAGTCAAAACTGCCCAACGCATTACCGGCACCCGGCTACCGACCATAGAGCACATATACCAGAAACGCTGTTTACGGAGGTCACGGACCATCATCAAAGACCCTACCCACCCCAGCCACAGTCTGTTCGCCCTCCTGCCATCTGGGAGACGCTACAGATGTATTCACACCCGAACGACTAGATTTAGGAACAGCTTCTTTCCCAGGGCTGTCATCCTACTGAACTCCACAAATAAACTCTAAAGCCTGCACATCTGCCAATGCACTTTATTATGGTTATGTTTATGTTAATGTATTACAAGCCAAATGAATGTTGAATGTTTAAATGTCTTAATCTAAATGTACACTCTCGGGAGCCGCAAGCCTACATTTCGTTGTACTGCACTTGTGCACTAACAATGACAAAGTTGATTATGATTATGATTGTTGTTGAGGCTCATCTAAAGTAAGGCTGCATTTCAGGGGAATCTAGATAAACACAAGAGGGAGAAAGCAATAGAATGTTAGGCTGATAGGGTTAGATGAAGACTGGAGGGAGGAAGCGCCTGGACCAGTTGGGCTGAATGACCTGTTTCTGTGCTGTTTCACGTTTCTCCCTGATGAGCCAACAAAATATCATGCTGCCTGGCCATGATCCATCATTGTTTTCTTCATAAATTCTTTTCTTGCAGTACTTCTTAAAGGTGTGGAACAGAGCATACTGAATGCAAAACCATTTCTTGCAGTTATGCATTGTTTGAAGACTATTTTATTGTGAAAAATAATTTTTGTGGTTTCATTAACCAGTTAGAATAGAAGGTAGGGCCTTGTCATCGGACTTGGCACAGCCGGTGATCTGTTTGTCCTTAAGTCAGTGTTGTGCAATCTTTTGATGGAACTGCCTTTACAGTTTGATATTTATTATTGCATTATGTCAAAGTCCCCACTATTTTCCATAATGGCACTTAGATTTCACATTATGAATGTTGATTTAAGTTATGTCAAATTTTGAATTTAGAATGTGCCTGGCAAAGCAGAAATCCATTAAAGGGCCTAGATGCAGGGCAACAGCTATACCCAAACTCTACTTTGAAATCTGAACTCCGCCAGAAGTATTTTTGAGTTTAGGTTTGTTGGTATAGCTGCCTAACCTTCATGTCTTTTATCACAAATGCTTTCATTTATACTGTGGTTTCATGTGCTTGGGCACCAACACTGGCAATAAAATGTGGAAAATTGCATTGATAAATGGGTAGCAAGATCACTGGGAGGCAATGAATGTTGGTAACCCTTCATTTTGTGTCCAGTAGTTTTTAAGCAAATTACTTACTAACATTCCAAAGTAATATTCCTTTGTTTTAAATAATTTGATTACTAGTAAGCACTGTTTACAACTTATTCCATGTTTAAGAATTGTAACCTAAATATAAATTCATTTAAGCCTTGTGTTTTTTTAAAAACAAATGAATTAAAGCAATATTAGTGTTCAAATGATTACTTGTATTTTTATAGCTAAACCACAAATAGTGCATTAAGGATGTGATTTAGAATGTTTGGTAAATTAGTGCATATGTTTCACATCAATGAGAAATTGAGCAACACCTGTATCTTTAAACAGGTTTCTTTCTCCCCTCCCCAACCCCCCATTCTCAAACTTTGTGTAGATGGAAAGGTGTTGTACCAGTTGGGCGACGCATACCAGGAACTCGATTTATTGCTTTCAAAATGCCATTGAAAAGGGTAAGCATATTTTAGAATTTGTTCTTGTAATGTGCACCTAATAAACTTAATTAATTATGAAGATGTCCATACTTTTTCTTACATGAATATTTGCACCAGTTCAAACTCCCATGCTGTCCTCCTTGAGTAAGAACATAAGAAATAGGAGCAGGAGTAGACAATGCAGCCCCTTGAGCCTGCTCCACCATTCAATAAGATCATGGCTGATCTTCAACCTCAACTCCACTTTCCCGCCCAATCTCTAAATCATTTGATTCCCCTAGAGTCCAAAAATCTATCTATCTCCGCCTTGAATATACTCATTGATTCAGCATCCACAGCCTTTTCAGGTAGAGAATTCCAAAGTTTCACAACCCTCTGAGTGAAGAAATTTCTCCTCATCTCGTTCTTAAATGGCCGATCCCTTATCTCGAGACTATGCCCCCTAGTTATAGACTCTAGCCAAGGGAAACAACCTCTCAGCATCTACCATTTCAGAATCTTGTGTGCTTCAATGAGATCACCTCTCCTTCTAAACTCCAGAGAGTATAGGCTCAATCTCTCCTCACAGGACAACCCTCTCATCCCAGGAAGCAATCTAGTGAACCTTTGTTGCACCACCTCTAAGGCAAGTATATCCTTCCTCAGATAAGGAGACCAAAACTGTGCACAGTACTCCAGGTGTGGTCGCACCATCCGTTGAATGCGGAGGCTGGTGGGCTGAAAGGTGAGGACAAGGGGAACCCTATCGTGGTTCTGGGAGGGAGGGGAAGGGGTGAGAGCAGAAGTGCGGGAAATAGAACAGACACGGTCGAAGGCCATGTCAACCACGGTAGAGGGGCATTCTCGATTGAGGAAAAAGGAAGACATATCAGAAGCACTAGTATGGAAGGTGGCATCGTCAGAACAGATGCGGTGGAGATGGAGAAACTGGGAGAATTGAATAGAGTCCTTGCAGGAAGCGGGGTGGGAGGAAGTGTAGTCCAGGTAGTTGTGGGAGTCATTCGGCTTATAGTGGATGTTTGTCGATAGCCTATCCCCAGAAATGGAGGCAGAGAAGTAGAGGAAGGGAAGAGTCGGAGATGGACCATGTGAAGATGAGGGAAGGGTAGAAATTAGAAGCGAAGTGAATTAAATTTTCTAATTCGGGGCAAGAGCAGGAAACTGTTATGCTCCAACCAACTTGCAATAAAGGCCAACATGCCATTTGCCTTCCTAATTGCTAATCTCGGGAATTTTGGAAGATCACAACCAATTCATCCACTATCTCTGCAGCCACCTCTTTTAGAACCCCAGGATGTAGGCCATCAGGTCCAGGGGATTTGTCAGCTTTTAGTCCCATTAGTTTATCAAGTACTTTTTCTCTACTGATCTTAATTACTTTAAGTTCCTCACTCTCATTAGCGACTTGGTTCCCTACTATTTTTGGTATGCTTTTTGAGTCTTCTACTGTGAAGACCGATACAAAATATTTATTTAAAATCTCTGCCATTTCCTTATTCCCCATTATAATTTCTCCTGTCTCAGCCTCTAAGGGACCTACGCTTACTTTTGATACTCGCTTCCTTTTTACATACTTGTAGAAGCTCTTACAATCTTTTTATATAAATTTTTTGGTCTTCCTTTGCTGGTTTCTAAAGCTCTCCCAATCCTCGGGCATAAGACTATTCTTAGCAACATTATAACCCTCTTCTTTTAATCGAATACTATCCTTAGCTTCTTTAGTTAGCTACAGATGGATCACTTTGCCCGTGGGGTTTTTATTTCTCAATGGAATGTATATTCGTTGAGAATTTTGGAATATTTCTTTCAATGTTTGCCGGTTTATCTACTGTCATACCTTTTTAATCTAATTTCCCAATCTACCTTAGTCAACTCACCCCTCATACCAATATAATTGGCTTCATTTAAGTTTAAGACTCTAGTTTCAGACTTAGACTTTCACATTAGGTTTGAGAGTGAATTTCACATTAGGTTTGAGAGTGAAAAACTTAGCGGGGGAAAAATTCGGTATCGCCCCATATGGGGCGCCATTATTGGCGGTGCGCAAAGTTTAGTGCCTGGTGCTAATTATCGCCTCCGACAGCAAACTTGGCTTTTATCGCCCCTGGAGGTGATTGGAGCGCTAAATCAGGTGCTACACACCTCTCGAGGCGCTAAGGCCGAGGAGCGAGGCGCTACCTCAGAGGGCGGGCGCAGCGCAGGTGCTGTCAGTTAGCGATTGAACACAGACACACTGGCGCCGGTCAGTTCTTAAAGGGGAGGGTCGATCTTGCTCTGCAGCCACACCCTGCTCATTGAAGCCTTGAATCTAGACCTGTGCAGACCTGTGGCTAAATCTAGCAGCCAAACACTATGGAGACGGCCAGGGAGCGACCACCGCGATTCTGTGAGCGGGCCTTGGAGGCTCTGGTTGGCGCGGTGGAGCACAGAAGATCCATTCTGTACCCAGAGAGTGGCAGGAGGCCTTTGCCACATGAGTACAGAAGAGTGTGGAGGGAGGTGGCTCAGAGAGTCTCCTCAAGCAGCATGGTGCCTAGGACCCATATCCAATGTAGGAAAAAGTTCAACGACCTCACTTGAGTCATCAGGGTGAGTGCCTTTTTTTCAAAACCTCGCCATCCCTCCATCTCAACCTCACTTTATGGCCAGAGGGTCTTAAAAGCCCCAATGCCCAACACTCATCCAACACCTATGGCCCTTTCATCAAACACACACGCACATTCCACACTTTGCATACAGTAAGGGTTATTCAACCATGGGAGGCATTTCAGGCAAGACCATGGCTGCATATTTAATCAGACGCCGTCCTTTTTCTTGCCGGCCAAGCTGTCTCATAATAGGAGACAGCAGTAACGGACCGGTGGAGGACGGCCTCAGCTGCAACCCCTCCGTGATCTTGAGCACGTCCACAGGATTGTGGCAAGCCGGGTGATTGGTCCCGTCGCCACTGGAGACGCCGACCCCGTTCTGGACAGCAATGGTAAGGTCATCACCTTTTTGTCCTCTCTCCTTCCACTTGGTCCTCACAACAGCAGCCTTTGACACTTTTCAATCCAAATCTCTAAATCGCTGCACCCATGCCTCCCTTGCAGCCACCCTGTCCTCACGCTAAAACCACTCTCGTACCTCCCTGCTTTCAGATGGTGATTCACCAGGTGAGGAGACGGGCCCTCAAGTTGCCAGTGGGAGTGAAGCTGAAGGCGAGGAGGAAGAGGAAGCCGGAGCATCAGCGCCACCCTCTACCGAGGCAGCCCATGCCCACACTGGGAACACGCCTTCCCTGGAGGGGAGCAGGGGGGAATGGTCTGATTAGGGTGAAGCTCCAGGACCCAGCAGGCTGCAGCAACGCGATGGGGGTAGGGAAGCTCGGGGGCCTTCTCCCCGGAGGGAGAGTATGGCTTCGAGTCCTGCTGCACTGGACGCAGAGGAGGAGTGGGTCCTCGCTGAAATGAACACCCAGGCAGAGCACAGGCACACTGAGCTCATGGCTGCAGCGGCAAGGGTGCCCGAATCCATTGAATCACTGGCAAGGAGTGTGGAGCACTTCGCTGTAGCACAGGCGGCTGCCACGCAAATGCTTAGTGCTGCAATGCAGTCAGTGGCTGGTCTCATGCAGATGCAGATTGAGGCCACGCAAGCACTGACTGCTGCCACCCTCGCTGGGTCGGGCGCATTTCCCCGGGGCGCTCACCGCGCCGCAGCAGGTCAGCAATCTGTGCTCCATCCGATTGCTCCGGATGCTGAAGTGCTGCCCCGTGGTAGTGCCAGTGTGTCGGTCAAGCAGGGAGTTGCTGTCCTCAAGATGACAGCATTCCTGCTGCCACCACTGGCACTTCTCCACTGCAGTTGCCACCACCTGTAGGACAGACTGCTGCCTACCATGCAGAGTTGGTGCAGTCAGCAGCTGGACCCTCCAGGCCCAGAGCTGGTCCAGGCTGTCCTTTAAGGGCACCTGCATTCTCAGTTTATGACAATCAGCAGCCTTCCCCCAGCCTTGCTCCAGCCACTGGGGTCCTATTACAGAGGAGCTGCAGGGGGGAATTTCGCAAGGGAAGGAGATCCCCCTCGAAGGGCAAAAAGTAGGAGGTGTGACAAAATGTTTTTCATTGTTTTATTGAAGGACTAGGTTCGTGGTCAAATTTTTGTAACTGTTTTGGACATTGTCTCCAGGTTGTGAGAGCCAGTTATGTTAATGCCTTTTTTGTGTTTCTTTCTATTAGTTTGTCATGTGGAAATGAGACACACACAGTTTGTCAAATAAAGAAGTGTCTGTATTCAAAATGTACATGTTTGGTCTTTGCAATCATTGTTGCCTTGACTGGCTTAGGGGTTGCGGGATGGTTTCATTCAGGTTGTTTGAATGGCAGAAGCCATTTCCTCAGAGGGGGCCTAGAAGCGACTTGCTATGAGCCTTTGACAGATGGCCCTTCCACTTTGTACATTGTGTACCTCCCTCCCACCTTGGTGCTGTTGATGATCATCCTCCTCATCTTCCTCTTCCTCCTCCTCCTCTGCTGGTGCTCCAATGCCTGGTGGCATTGGCTGGGTCCTGATGATTGTAAGGTTATGCAGCATGCAGCACACAACAACGAAGTGGAAGACTCGCTCAGGCGAGTACTAAGGGCTCCCCCAGAATGGTCCAGACAGCGGAACCGTTGCTTGAGCACACCGATTGTGTGCTCAACGATGTTCCTGGTAGCTTGATGGCTCTCGTTGTATCGTAGCTCAGCAGGGGTGCTGGGCGTATGGAGCGGTGTCATCAGCCAGGTGCACAAGAGGATATCCCTTGTCCCCGAGAAGCCAACCTCCTGGGTGATGCGGTGCCTGGAAAAGGTCTGCCACAGAAGTCTGGCGCAGGATAAAGGTATCGTGGCTGTTGCCAGGAAAGTGGGCATTGACAGCGAGTATCAGCTGTCTGTGGTCACAGACCAACTGAACATTTAAGGAATGGAAGCCCTTTCGGTTGCGGACATCCTCGGCATTCTCTTGCGGCGCACGCAAAGCCACATGCGTGCAGTCAATGGCGCCCTGCACCATGGGGAAGCCCGCTATCATCGCAAAGCCCGTTCCGCGTTGTTGCTGCTTGTCCGGGGTCATGGGGAAAGAGATGTACTCTCGTCTCCTTTTAGAGAGGGCATTTGTTACCTGACTGATGCAGCAATGCACCGCGAACTGGGAGATATTGGCGATGTCCCCAGTAGCTGATTGAAATGAGCCGGTGGCATAAAAGTTTAAAGCCACTGTTATCTTCACTGCCACCGACAGAGACGTCCTGCTCCTCAGTTGAGGCTGCAGATCTGGCTGAAGCAGGTGGCAGAGCTCAGTGACCACTTCCTTGCTGAAGTGCAGCCTTCGCAAACACTGCTCCTCAGACATATTAATGTAGGAGAACGGTTGGCGAAAAACCCTGGGAGGGTAAGGTCTCCTGTACCGACGCCTGTCTGGCCATGATTGCCACTCTCTCTCTGCGTCTCTGTGCCCTCTGAATGTGATGGAGAAGGCCAACGTTCCCATCCATTGCAGCCCCCATAGTATCTAGGCAATCAAAGTTATGAAGGTCAAAAAGCAAAGTACCTGCAAAGTTATGGTCAGAAGCCAAAACTACCTCAGACAACGTTGACTCAATGCAGAAGTCTCTCTTGCTCTTTGTCTCTCTCTCTCTCTCTGTCTCTCTCTCTCTTGGAACGAGTGGTGCAAAAATGGCTACCACACAAAAGCCAGGAAGAGGCCCCCTTTAAATAGCGCTCCTCCAGCCCCACAGCGACTGGGAAGCGTTCCAGTCAACCTGTGGTTGGTTGCGCCAGGCGGAAAGGAGGGGCATCCCACTCAATTTCCGGTCCGGGGCGTCACAAGAGCATTGCACTCTCGAATGACGTCAAGATCTGCGTGCGCAGGAGATCGGGCGGTATTGTTTAGCACCGCCGCAAAATGTCCGGTCAATTACGCGAGAGGCACAGATATCGCCGTGCCCGGGCGCTATTTGCTTTGCGCCCCACTTAGCGCCCTGTTAAGGCGCTAACTGGAGGTGCTGCCAACTGATTTTTTTCCTCATATTATGAGCACTCTTCCCCAGAGAATTCCTTTACTATGAGATTACTAATTAACCCTGTCTCATTACACAATGCAACTTCTAAATTAGCCTGTTCCCTGGTTGATTCCACGACGTATTATTCTAGGAAACTCTGTCTCATGCTTTCTATGAACTCGTTCTCCAAAACTACCTTTGCCAATTTGATTTGCCCAGTCTATATGAAGATGAAAGTTATTACAATGTTACAAGCTCCTATTATTTGTTGATTAATACTCTGTCCAACAGTATCGCTACTGTTGGGGCTCCTATAAACTAACTCCCACCAGTGTTTTCTGCCCCTTGTTATTTCTTATCTCCACCTATACTGATTCTACTTCCTGATTTTGCGAGCCAAGATCCTTTCTCACTACTATTCCTATGTCATCCCTTATTCTCAGAGCTACCAACTTTTTCCATTCTGCCTGTCTTTTCGAAACGTCAATTACCCTGGAATATTTAGTTCGCAACCTTGGTCACCTTGCAACCTCATCTCTGTAATGGCTATTAGATCAAACCCATGTATCTCTTTGTGCCACTAATTAGTCTGTCTTGTTACGAATGCTTTGTGCATTCAGATAAAGAGCCTTTAATTTTAACTTTACCATTATTCCCTGCTTTTACGTTATTTGCTGATGCACTATTACCGTTAAATTCTCTGTCCTTTCTTATCACACTCTGCTTATCTTTACCCAAATCGCTACACTGTTCCATTGCCTTGACTTTTCTCTTTAGATTTCTAAATTTCCCCTCCCCTGACCCCTCCTTTTTAGTTTAAAGCCCTATCTACAACCCTAGTTATTCGATTCACCAGGATACTGGTCCCAGCCTGGTTTAAGTGAAGCCTGTCCCAACTGGTGCCAGTGCTCCATGGATCGAAACCCCTTCCTGCCACGCATTCAACTCGCTGATCTGCTTGTCCCTGTGCCAATTTGTGCGTGGCTCAGGTAACAATCCAGAGATTACATTTGAGGTTCTGTGTTTTAATTTAGAGGTTGCAGAGAACAATATCTGTCCCCTACCACTACAACATTTCTTTTCACTCCCCCCACTTGAATGGCCAACTGTGCCATGGTCAGTTTGCTCATCCACCCTGCAGACTCTGCCCTCATCCAAACAGGCAGCAAGAACCTCATATCTGTTGGATAATGGAAAGGCCGGGGCTCCTACAGCACTCCACCTGGGATCCCCTTGGCTTAGTCGCAGTCACGTCCTCCTGTCCCTGACCACTAACCAGACCTGTACCACTACCTAACCTAAGCGGTGTGACTACCTCCTGGATCAAAGTGTCCAGATCCCCCCTGATGCCCCGCAATGTACGCACCTCGGCCTCCAGCTCGACAACTCTGAACTGAAGTTCCTTGAGAAGCAGACACTGCAGATGTGGTCATCTGGGATCGCAATGCTCTCCACAAACTTCCACATGCTGCAGTTGCACCACCTGCACTGCTATCCCTATATAACCTTTTTAAAATTTAGAGTTTAAATATTTAATTAACTTAGCTTATAGTTTAGTTTTTTAACTGAATACTTGATCTAGTTTAAGTTGTAGGTTGATTAAATTAAATATTTACCTGTAACACAAAGCACTACAAATATTGGAGGCAAGAAGCAGCATCTCCTCCCCGCCCCCCCCCCCCCCCCCGCTCTGAATTCCTATTGTCTCCAAATTCCCAACGTTAACACTCTGTTTAGAAGCACTCTATTTAAGATCACTCTGTGCAGACCACTCAAGAGTACAAGGGTAAGACTGGCAAGCAACATCTTCAGTACTTCAAAGCACATTTTAATTAAAAAGAAAATCACAGTTGGCATCAGTACAGTAGAGCACGGGAGAAAATAGCCAAACATACATGTTATAATTGGACCATCATTCAAATATATTTTCTCATGCTCTGTGCTAAAGGCTGCTCTTGTAAGAAAGCCATTGTTCCCTATAAACTGAAGTGTTACCTTTTTGTATGATATCTGATAATGTAGCATACCTGGGATGAGTAATAAACCCTTTATTGCTGCTAATAAACTCATTGAAAATGTACAGGATACCTTGTCCTTTCCTGGTCTTTCTAACTGATGGACAAATAACACCCATACAAGTGACAAATTTCAGGCTTAACGATGAATCAAATTTATTAAGTCCTCAACATTGACTTCGGACCCCATGAAGTCTCAGGTCAAGCATGGGCAAGGAAACATCCTGCTGATTTACCACCTAGCGCCCTCCCTCAGCTGATGAATCAGTACTCCTCCGTGTTGCACACTACTTGGAAGAAGCACTGAGAGTAGCAAGGGCACAGATTGTACTCTGGTTGGGGGACTTCAATGTCCATCACACAGAGTGGCTCGGTAGCACCACTACTGACGGAGCTAGCCAAGTTCTGAAGGACATAACTGCCTTCTGGGCCTGCAACAGGTGGTGAAAGTTTGCAACCATCTTCAGCCAGAAGTGCCGAGTGGATGATCCATATCGGCCTACTCCTGAGGTCCCAACCATCACAGAAGTCAGCCTTCAGCCAATTCAATTCACTCCACATGCTATCAACAGCTGAGCGTACTGGATACAGCAAAGGCTATGGGCCCCGACAACATCCCGGCTATCATGCTGAAGACTTGTGCTCCAGAACTAGCCGCGCCTCTAGCCAAGTTGTTCCAGTACAGCTACAACACTGGCATCTACCCGACAATGTGGAAAACTGCCCAGGTATGTCCTGTTCACAAAAAGCAGGACAAATACAACCCAGCCAATTACCACCCCATCAGTCTACTCTCAATCATCAGCAAAGTGATGGAAGGTGTCGTCAACAGTGCTATGAAGCAGCATTTACCAAAAATCTGCTCACTGATGCCCAGTTTGGGTTCCGCCAAGACCACTTGGCTCCCGACCTCATTACAGCCTTGGTCCAAACATGGACCAATGAGCTTAATTCCAGAGGTGAGGTGAGCGTGACTGCCCTTGACATCAAGGCAGCATTTGACTGAGTATGGCAACAAGGAGCCCTAGTAAAACTGAAGTCAATGGGAATCGGGGGGGGGGGGGGAAACTCTCCACTGGTCGGAGTCATACCAAGCATAAAGGAAGATGGTTGTGGTGGTTGAAGGTCAATCATTACAGCCCCAGGACATCGCAGCAGGAGTTCCTCGGGGCAGTGTCCTAGGCCCAACCATCTTCGCTGCTTCATCAATGACCTTCCCTCCAACATAAGGTCAGAAATGGGGATGTTCGCTGATGACTGCAGTGTTCAGTGCCATTCACAACTCCTCAGATAATGAAGCAGTCCATGCCCGCATGCAACAAGACCTGGACAATGTTCAGGCTTGGGCTGATAAGTGGCAGGTAACATTTGCACCACAGAAGTGCCAGGCAATGACTATCTCCAACAAGTGAGAGTCTAACCACCTCCCCTTGACATTGAATGGCATTGCCATCACCAAAACCGCCATCATCAACATCCTGGGGGTCACCATTGGCCAGAAACTTAACTGGACCAGCCACATAAATACTGTGTCAACAAGAACAGGTCAAAGGCTGGGTATTCTGCGGCGAGTATCTCACCTCCTGACTCCCCAAAGCCTTTCTACCATCTACAAGGCACAAGTAAGGAGTGTGATGGAATGCTCTCCACTTGCCTGGATGAGTGCAGCTCCAACAACACTCAGGAAGCTCGACACCATCCAGGACAAAGCAGCCGGCTTGATTGGCACCCCATCCACCACCTTAAACATTCACTCCCTCCACCATCGGCGTACCATGGCTGCAGTGTGTACCGTCTACAAGATGCACTGCAGCAACTCGCCAAGGCTTCTTCGGCAGCACCTCCCAAACCCGCTACCTCTTCCACCTAGAAGGACAAAGGCAGCAGGCACATGGGAACACCACCACCTCCAAATTCCCCTCCAAGTCACACACTATCCTGACTTAGAAGTATATCTTCATCGTCACTGGGTCAAAATCCTGGAACTCCCTCTGTAACAGCACTGTGGGAGTACCTTCACCACACGGGCTGCAGCGGTTCAAGAAGTCGGCTCACCACCACCTTCTCTAGGGCAATTAGGGATGGGCAGTAAATGCTGGCCTTGCCAGCGACGCCCACATCCCATAAATGAATTAAAAAAAAAGCGAACAGAAGCAAGAGCAAACACAGCAGATTTTATTAGATTACAGTAAAAGAATACTTGATTTCTCACTAGTACTTAAAACCTGTTTCAACAATTGTAATTATATTGAAAGTCTGACAAATCCATAAGGTTTAAAAAGCAACTGTGCATTCACTGAGTATTCCACTGGCCCCAGCTCGTCAACTGACTGGTGAAACACAAATTCACTAAAGAAACCTTGATATGGTGCTCCAGTTATTGCCTTTTTAAAGTCTGAACTGGTACAAAGGAAGCTGAAAAAGGTATTTTTCACAGTATTTGTTTGTCCCATTAGGTGGTCCTGCAAGCAAGTTTGGCTTTATCCTTAAAAGGGTGTGTATAGCTGGAGCTGCATTCTGGTACACCAGCCTGGTACCTATTGAACCCTTTTTTGACTATAGGACATTGTTGGGGCAAATAAAGAACTACTCCCTCTTCCCTCCATTTTTATTTTTCTCTTTCTCCTCTTCTTCGCCCCCCCCCCCCCCAACCACAATTTCTAACAGTACATGTAGGCAATGGTACCTCATTCAACTTAAGATATGGCTTTGGCCCAGGGGGAAACCTGGGCAAATAATGTCTATTTCATATACATAATGTTTGGTTTCAGTGAGCAATAATGAAATTATAGTAATCACCAGCCAAGAAAAGTCCCATAAAGAATTGTGAAAAATATAGTGCTACAATTTGATATAAACAATCTGCGATCCATCACACCAGGAAAGAATAGCCAAACATCCTATCAAAATTATTAACACAATTGAATGCAAAAAATAGTATAAGCACTTTTGCAAACAGTGATAATTGGAGAGAAGTACTAGTTTGAGCTGAAGGATCTTAAGTGCAAGTTAAGAAAAAAACCTGATTGGAAAAGGTAATGCTTTGCATTTACAAAACTTTTCCACTCTTTACTTGGATCTGTGTTCAATGGTTCTATACTCTTCAACTTGTTACTTTTTCTTCTTTTTACAGGTAACAAGTAAAAGTAAAAGGCTTACTGTTGGTCAGAAGTTTACTTCAAAAGACCTTATTGCTCAAATTAAAGAACAAAATGAGGAGCTTGGATTAATTATTGACTTAACGTATACAACTCGCTACTACAGCCAAAAGGTTTGCTCTATGTACTGATTATAATTTGTGAATTTCATGAAATCTGTACATTGTTGGTTTATTTACATTTTTACTTTTTAGGATTTGCCTAGAAATGTGCAGTATCAAAAACTTTACACTATTGGACTTGAACTTCCAGATGAGGCCACCATTCTTCAGTTTAAACAGCTAACCAGAAAATTTTTGTGGGAAAATTCAGTAAATGGTAAATATTTAAATTAATCCAGTTTATTTTCTGTATGATGTGAAGTGATCCAGTAATATGTTTTGGTAGCTTATAATTTGCATGTGTAAATTACTAAATCAAGAATAGTTTTATTGCCTGTAGACAGTATTAACCATTCCACTGCAATTCTGTTTTATTCCCCCAATTTTTGCTTAGCTTTTCAAATTCATTTATTCTACCTCTCTTCAGGTTTCCAAGGCATGCACCATTCAGTAGCCTCTTGGGTAGGCAAGTGACTGGCTCCCAGGCTCTGCTAATGCAGCTCTTGAGCTGTGTAAGTACAATCCTGGGTAACTTGCTGTTTCCATTCAGTTTAGGGAAGTGTCTATTCAGTGCCTCTCCTATAGGCAGAGCTGAGATCAGATTCTTGCTGCGTGGGCAGTCTCAGACATACTATCAACTTTTTTTCTTCTCCAGAGCTTACTTTTCTGTTCTTGGTAAGTATAGGTGAGGCTTCAATACAATATAAACAATTTGATATTAAAATAATGAAAACTTGTGTGTTATACCTACACTGTAAGATCTGAATTCGTAGACAATTTTAGCTATATTTGTACTTCCTTAAGTTAGTATCTCAATTTGGCATCAAAGTGCAAACTCATGTAGTTCAAATTGATTGTGTTATGAACAAAGCATATTGTGGAGTTTGTTTTTTGTGCTTTGTGTATCTTTTGAAGTTCATCAAAGAGAATCTGAGGAACATTTTTAAAAAAGATAGTTTTTGATATCCCCGAAGTCATGATGTTGCCACTGATGCTTTTGGCCTTTCCATGCTTTATAAAAGCACCTTCATCAGAGAGTCATCAGTTCCTTTTCATATCATTGATAGTGGGCCATTTCTACTATTATCATTCCTGTGTTTTGTGGAGTACTTTCTGTTTTTTAAAAAAAAAATCAAAACACAGCTCGATTTATAAGCCCTGCTTTGAGTGCAGTCATGCTGGCAGGCAGACACAGCAGGGGTTTAAGGTGCCTATACTGTTAACACGACTTCATATCAAATATACAATATTTGCTTAAGACTTCTCAATCAGGACCTGAAGAGACTGGCTTTAGAACAAGAAATATTCTTTAAATAGGAGCTTTTCTACATGGGAGCCATGGGTTAGTGCTGATAACACAGGAGTTCCCACCCAGGAGTGCTAGAGACTGTTCTGTGACCAAAAGTAGCATCCAGTTGGGATTGACCTCATTGCAAGACACTTAGCACCAACTAATGCATCCAAGAGTAAATCTGGCACCAGGCAGTACTGACTCTTGTGCTTCTGTGAGAAAACTATTAGTGTTTTTTGACTGGTAGTAGTCCCCTCTCTTTTTCTTGAAAAGTTCCTTTTCCATCAGATTTTAGAATACCCACCTCTTGTAAGTCTTCATTCCCATAGCTCTCGCATGAAAGATACAATCCTACTGGTGGGCTTCTCTCTGGGCCAAGAGTCAATTCAGGGGCAATTTCCACAGGTAACCTTACCAAACGTGGAAAGTCATCTCCAATCCTTTTGGCCAAAGCAGAATTTATGCCTTTCACTTGAAGGGTTACACACCAACTTCATAGGCATTGCCCTTCAAAGTCCTTGAGAGGACTGGGATAAAATGTGATCATATTTGACCTCATATACCTGAATAAACTCTTCAAGATGAGATGGTACACTTTTGTGGCACATTAGAGAATAAAGGCTTTTGCTCACAATTTCCCATGTGTTTTTGATCCAATTTTTGCTGCTTTGGGGAGTTGCCAATTAGAGACAAGTGCTTTCCCACAGGGAGAGTAGGAAATCTCTAAGGGCAGGTGTGACCTCGTAGCCCTTTATTGTTGGGGCTCTTGAGCACCTCTCTAATCTGTTTGGCTGGAGAGGTTTGGTTTGGGAAACAGAGTGCTGCGAGTTGGGAATTGGTTCTTAATTTACACCAAGGAACGAGTCCGAGAGCGGGAGAAGTCAAACAACAACAACTGCGAAACCGCTAAAGTGATGTCACAACCAGGGAAGGAGCTGATTGGTAAGTAGGACCTGGTGAGTATTTCTACAGTCCAGTCGTTAAAGTAAAGGTCAGGTCTCTAGTTTAGAGTAAGTAGTGTTTAAAGGGAAGTAAGGTCCCTAGTGTATTTAATATTCTATAAATTAAAGGAAGTAAAGGGAGGAAATTAAGCGTAGGATATGGCAGAGCAGCTCGGCAGCGTGGAGTGCTCTTCCTGTGCAATGTGGGAAGTCAGGGACACTTTCGGTGTCCAGGGCAAACACGTGCAGGAAGTGTCTCCAGCTGCAGCTACTCAAAATCCATGTTTCGGAGCTGGAGTCACTGTGGAGCATCCGCAAAGCTGAGATCTTCGTGGATAGCACGTTTAACGAGGTGGTCACAGGCAGACAGGAAATGGGTGACCGCCAGATAGAGTAAAAGAGCTAGGAAGGTAGTGCAGGAGTCCCCTGGGTCCATCTCCCTCCAACAGATTTTCCGTCTTGGATACTGATGGGGGAGATGGCTCTTGCTGCATTCCCCTGAGAAACCAAGTCCGTGGCACTACGAGTGGCTCAGCTGCACAGGAGGGGAAGAAAAAGAGTGGGACAGCAATAGTGATAGGGGATTCTATCATAAGGGGAACAGATAGACGTTTCTGTGGCCGCAGACGTGACTCCAGGATGGTATGTTGCCTCCCTGGTGCCAGGGTCAAGGATGTCACCAAACGGCTGCATGGCATTCTGAAGGGGGAGGGCGAACAGTCAGAGGTCGTGGTTCACATTGGTACCAACGACATGGGTAGAAAGAGGGATGAGGTCCTGCAACAAGAATTTAGGGAGCTAGGTAGCAGATTAAAAAGCAGGACCTCAAAGGTTGTAATCTCTGGATTACTCCCGGTGCCACGTGCTAGTGAGTATAGGAATAGGAAGATAGAGCAGATGAATGCGTGGCTAAAGAGTTGGTGCAGGAGGGAGGGCTTTAGTTTCCTGGATCACTGGGTCTGCTTCTGGGGAAGGTGGGACCTGTACAAGTCGGACGGGTTGCACCTGAACCGGAACGGGACCAACATCCTTGCGGGGAGGTTTGCTAGTGCTGTTGGGGGGGTTTTAAACTAACTTGGCAGGGGGATGGGATATGGAATGGAGCTATAGTAGGGGGTGATGCACAGCCAAATATAGAGGAAAAAACAAGTCAGCCTGGAAGGCAGAGCAAATATGTAACCGCACAACGGAGTATGGCAAGGCTGGATGGCATTTATTTTAATACAAGGAGTCTTGCGAGTAAGGCAGATGAAGGTGTTGATGAACACATGGGAGTATGATATTGTTGCTATCACAGAGACATGGTTGAGGGAGGGGCAGGACTGGCAGCTCAATATTCTGGGGTATAGAATCTTCAGGCGAGACAGAGGGGGGGTGTAAAAGAGGGGGTGTCGCAATATTAATCAAGGAGTCAATTACTGCTGTAAGGAGGGATGGTTCCTCTAATGAGACCATATGGGTAGAACTTAAAAACAAAAAGGGGGCAAGCACTTTGCTGGGAGTGTACTATAGGCCCCCAAACAATCAGGGGGAGATAGAGGAACAGATATGTAGGCAAATCTCAGAAGTGTAGAAATAATAGGGTAATAATAGTAGGGGATTGCAACTTCCCCAATATTAACTGGGATAGTCAGAGTGTGAAAGGCTTAGAGGGTGCGGAATTCTTAAAGTGCATCCAGGAGAGCTTTTTGAGCCAGCATGTAGAAAGTCCTACAAGAGAGGGGGCAGTACTGGACCTAATTCGAGGGAATGTAGCCGGGCAAGTGGTAGAAGTGTCAGTAGGAGAGCATTTTGGTGACAGTGACCATAATTCGGTGAGATTTAAGGTAGTCATGGAAAAGGACAAAGATGGACCGGAAATAAAGGTTCTAAATTGGGGGAAGGACGATTTTAATGATAACGCAGGATCTGGCCAAAGCAGACTGGGATCAGCTACTTGTAGGAAAATCCACATCAGAACAGTGGGAGTCTTTCAGAAAGGAAATAGAGAGAGTACAACGCCAACATATTCCCGTAACGGTCAAGGGTGGAACCAACAAGCCCAGGGAACCCTGGATGCCATCAAGGGATATACAAGAATGGATTGGGGGAAAAAAGGGAGGCTTTTGGCAGATACAAAGGACTAAAAACAGTGGAAGCCCTAGAGGAGTATAGAAAGTGCAGTGGGTACTTAAAAAAGAAATTAGGAGAGCTAAGAGGAGGCATGAAAAAACACTGGCGGGAAAAATAGAAGTGCCGGGCTCTTGGAGCGCAGCCGGCACTCCGCGGGGTGGGGGGGTTTCGGAGGCCGGGGACGGGAGCGCTGGCAGGCAGCCAACAACAAAAATGGCTGCCCCGCACCTCACCTTTAATTTGCGCCTCCCTGGCCACAGGTACGCCACCCTGACCCTATTGGACATAGCGTCCGGCGGTAAATCAGGGGGCGCTCCGGAAGATCGCGGCCGAGGGCGTGAGCGGGGCGCTGCACACACCGATGACGTCATCGCCAGTGGCGCAGCGCTAACGGTTAGCGCCACCACTAACCTCCCGCTGAATTTGGCGGGAGGCGTGGGCAGTGCCGCGCCCGGGCGCTAGTTGGTTTGCGCCCCACTTAGCGCCCTCTTAAGGCGCTAACGGGTGGTGCAACCAACTGGATTTTTCCCCCATGGTGTTTTATAAATATATTAAGGGTAAGAGGATAACCAGGGAAATAGTAGGGCCCATTAAGGACTAAAGTGGCAATCTGTGTGCAGAGCCAGAAGATGTAGGTGAGGTTTTAAATTAATATTTTGCATCTGTGTTCACTATGGAGAAGGACGATGTAGGCATAGAAATCAGGCAGGGGGATTGTGATATACTTGAAGAAATTAGTATTGAGAGGGAGGAGGTACTAGCGGTTTTAGCGGGCTTAAAAGTGGATAATTCCCCAGGCCCTGATGAGACATATCCCAGGCTGCTGTGTGAGGCAAGGGAGGAGATTGCAGGGGCTCTGACACAAATTTTCAGAACCCCTCTGGCCACAGGGGAGGTGCCAGAGGACTGGAGAACAGCTAACGTAGTACCATTATTCAAGAAGGGTAGTAGGAATAAACTAAGGAATTACAGGCTAGTGAGCCTAATATCAGTGGTAGGGAAATTATTGGAAAAAATTCTGAGGGACAGAATTAGTTTCCACTTGGAGAGGCAGAGATTAATCAGGGATAGTCAGCATGGCTTTGTCAATGGGAGATCATGTCTAACCGATTTGATTGAATTTTTCGAGGTGGTGACTAGGTGTGTGGATGAGGGTAGTGCAGTTGATGTAGTCTACATGGACTTCAGTAAGGCTTTTGACAAAGTCCCACATGGGAGACTGGTCAAAAAGGTAAGAGCCCATGGGATCCAGGGCAATTTGGCACATTGGATCCAAAATTGGCTTAATGGCAGGAGGCAGAGGGTGATGGTTGAAGGTTGTTTTTGTGACTGGAAGCCTGTGTCCAGTAGTGTACCGCAGGGATCGATGCTGTGTCCTTTGCTGTTTTTAGTGTACATTTATGATTTAGATATGAATGTAGGAGGTATGATCAGTAAGTTCGCAGATGAGTCGAAAATTGGTGGAGCAGTAAATAGCGAGGAGGGAAGCCCCAGGCTACAGGACGATATAGACGGGTTTGTGAGATGGGCAGAACAGTGGCAAATGGAATTTAACCCTGAAAAGTGTGAGGTGATGCATTTTGGGAGGACTAACAAGGCAAGGGAATACACTGAATGGTAGGACCCTAGGAAGGACAGAGGATCAGAGTGACCTTGGTGTGCATGTACATAGATCCCTGAAGGCAGCAGGACAGGTAGATAAGGTGGTTAAAAAGGCATATGGGATACGTGCCTTCATTAGCTGAGGCATAGAATATGTTAGGCCATAGCTGGAATACTGTGTGCAGTTCTGGTCGCCACACTATAGGAAGGATGTGATTGCAGAGGAGATTCACCAGGATGTTACCTGGGCTGGAGCGCTTCAGCTATGAAGAGAGACTGGACAGGTTGGGCTGTTTTCCTTAGAGCAGAGAAGGCTGAGGGGGGACCTGATTGAGGTGTACAAAATTATGAGGGGCATAGATAGGGTAGATAGAAAGGAACTTTTTCCCTTAGTAAAGGGGTCAATAACCAGGGGGCATAGTTTCAAGGTAAGGGGCAGGAGGTTTAGAGGGGATTTGAGGAAAAACTTTTTCACCCAGAGGGTGGTTGGAACCTGGAACTCACTGCCTGAAAGGGTGGTAGAGGCAGGAACCCTCAACATTCAAGAAGCATTTAGATGAGCACTTGAAATGCCATAGCATACAAGGCTACAGACCAAGTGCTGGAAAATGGGATTAGAATAGACAGGGCTTGATGGGCCGAAGGGCCTCTTTCTGTGCTGTATAACTATCTATCTAAAGGAGAGAAAATTCAGAAACGATAACAGGAAATACCCACACTTTTGATCGTGATTTTTTTTTAAATTCTATTTGGATTGATTTCAGCGCTGGTGCACATGCCAACCCACAAATATTCTGGAAATGCTCACAACATTGTACAGTTGCTTTAGGCCAGAACGGGGCTGGAAGACAAAGTGCAAGCTGTACAGGGGCAGGTACTTGAACCAGACCTGGGTATCAGACTTCCAGGGATAGGCGACCCATCATTGCCTCTTCAAACACATTGTGGAGGCATGTGGAGAGACAGCGAGTTGCCCATATAGAATCACTCAGTTTGCAGCTGTCCAGCGAAGCGGTAGCTGAATGGAACTGGTAGAGGTGGGCATACTGACCCTACTTGAGAGATCCTGGGGAGACAGGCAGAGAGCATAGGTCACGTAGCACATTCTGAGCCCAGTGGGCCATTTTATCCTGAGGACGTGTTAATCAGTTTATCAATTCCACATGATATGGGACAACACCATATGTTGTTTGTGCTTAGTTAGCCTGGTGCCTCTTGCCTGCTCAAGTGGCAGACACAGGGTCACGTAATTCATAGAATGATACAGCACAGAAGGAGGCTATTCGGCCCATTGTGCTTGTGCCAGCTCATTGGTAGAGCTATCCAATTAGTCCCACTACCTTGGCTTTCTCCATAGCCCTGTAATTTCTTTTCTCCCTTCAAGTATTTATCCAATTCCCGTTTTGGAAATTACTATTAAATCTGCTTCCACCACCCTTTCAGGCAGTGGATTCCAGATCACAACATCGCTGTGTAATTTTTTTTTTTCCTCATGTTGCCTCTGATTCTTTTGCCAATCGTTTTAAATCTGAGTCCTCTGGTTACTGACCCTTTTGCCACTGAAACAGTTTCTCCTTATTTACTTTATCGAAGTATACCCAACCATCTTCAGCTGCTTCATCAATGACCTTCCCTCCATCGTAAGGTCAGTAGTGGGGATGTTCGCTGATGATTGCACAGTGTTCAGTTCCATTCGCAACTCCTCAGATAATGAAGCAGTCTATGCCCGCATGCAGCAAGATCTGGACGACATTCAGGCTTGGGTCGATAAGTGGCAAGTAACATTCGCGCCACACAAGTGCCAGGCAATGACTATCTCCAACAAGTGTCAGCCGTGGCTCAGTTGGTAGCACACTCGCCTCTGAGTCAGAAGGATGTGGGTTCAAGTCCCACTCCAGGGACTTGAGCACACAAAGATAGGCTGACACTGCAGTGCAGTGCTGAGGGAGTGGCCAGAAACTTAACTGGATCAGCCACATAAACACTGTGGGTACAAGAGCAGGGCAGAGGCTGGGTATTCTGCGGCGAGTGTCTCACCTTCTGACTCCCCAAAGCCTTTCCACCATCTACAAATCAAAGTAACTAAGAACACAGCAAATTCCAGAATGCTTTACAGCCAATACTCTCCACTTGCCTGGATGAGTGCAGCTCCAACAACACTTAAGCTCGACACCATCCAGGAGAAAGCAGCCCGCTTGATTGGCACCCCATTCACCACCTTAAACATTCACTTCCTCCACCACCGGCGCACCGTGGCTGCAGTGTGTACCATCCACAAGATACACTGCAGCATCTTGCCAAGGCTTCTTCGACAGCACCTCCCAAACCCATGACCTCTACCACCTAAAAGGACAAGGGCAGCAGGCGCATGGGAACACCATTACCGCCACGTTCCCCTCCAAGCCTTGGAAATATATCGCTGTTCCTTCCTCGTCGCTGGCTCAAAATCCTGGAACTCCCTCCCTAACAGCACTATGGGAGTACCTTCACCACGTGGACTGCAGCGGTTCAAGAAGGCAGCTCACCTTCTCAAGGGCAATTGGGGATCGGCTTTGCCAGTGACGCCCACAACCCAGGAATGAATAAAAAAAAATCCTTCATGATTTTGAACACCTCAGTTAAATCTCAGCAAAGTAACTAAGAACACAGCAAATTCCAGAATGTTGATGGCGAGGCATGGGTAGAAGTTGATCTAATTAGACAGGGTTGTACAAACAGGCAACATTGCAGAGATTTCAGCCTTGCTATGTGAGGCTTTGCTCATAGGGAAAACAGTGCAATGCCAGTCAAATCTATAACCTGTGTCTTGTAGTGTACGTAACCACAACTATAACGAAGTACAAGAGGCAGTAGTTGCAAGAGGAGGGCATTTGTCAGAAAGGTTTCCACATCATAGAGCACTTTAACTGGAAAGGACTGTCAATATTTTTCAGGGCAGACTGACCAAGCAAGATCACTGACCAGTTCTCGCGTACCGTGTACATGGCATCAGCAAGTAACTTCTAGTTTATCAACCAATCATGATTTTATCCTTGTTCATTATCTGATTAGTTCATTTTCACTGTTGAAATTTTAGTGTTTTTCGAGATCTCTTTGTCTAATTTTGGGCATTGTTTCAGTTAAATCTCCACCTTGCGTCGTAGTGGTTGTACATTGCGAGTTTCCAGACAAAACCCAGTGCTCAGACAAAATAATAAAGCTGAAACTGCTTTTAGTATCAACGGCAGGGTTGAAATACTTTTAATAGATATTCTCATGAGCTGTCAAATTCCTTTCTGGCTGTGATAAATCAAAGGAAATCATTTCAAAATTGAATGATACAACTAATACCCATTTGTCATTATTAACAAGTGCAGGCATTTAGTATAAATAGGAAATGGTTTTGGAAAGTAAGATCATTAAAAGCAAGTTCCACTGTACACTCAGAGTATTTTCACCCCTCATAGGCTGGTTTGAATTTCATTGTTTCTAATTATTGTGCTGATTTAGGCTTGCTGTATCATTTGGCTTCTCTGTTTTACTTGAGCTGTAAATAAATCTATTTAGTAACCTTAGCCTATATATATTGGTCTAATATTTTCTATCATTTGGAAGAACCAAGAGAGTATGGTAGGCATTCCACATGTACTGCATTCGGGATTAGCATGCTAACCAACACATGGCAAGTATAGGGCTGCAGGGTTTGAATTGTAGGAGACTATTTGTTTATGGAAAACATAATTTTGCTAGGAACACACAACAAAGGTTGGACTCCCGACAAAGGTTGCTGGCTGGGGCCGTCAGGAGTCCAATCTGTAATAATGTAGTTTTATCAATTTGCATTGTATTAGAATGGAAATGTTGATCAGTTCAATTTAAAGTGGGTTAACTGGGAATCTGAACCAGTCTCTCTTTTTTTAAACTGGGAACACTAAGTCCTGAATAAAATAGGTGGCTGGAGGAAATCACATCATTTTGATTATTAAGTAGCATTGTTAGTTCACCTGTGCATAATCAGACTCGGTGCAGCAGCCAAGACAGCTTTTTCTGCAGTCAAGATATTGTCTTGATATAAAAATCACAAAGCTTGAACACTCTTCACCTTGTTTAGAGCCAGTTTTGTGCCAGTTGGAGAATAGTTATTTGCAGAAAAAGAGAAATGTACGGGTACTGTAGCCTAGTGGTTATGGTACTGCGCTAGAAACCTAGAGGTTATGAGTTCAAATCCCACTATGGCTAGTTGTGTTCAAATTAATTTAATAAATCTGGTAATATCTTGGCTAATACCTGGAGAAAAATGACCATGAAATCTACTGAATTGTTGTAGAAACACAATTATTTTGCTCCTATCCTTCAGGGAAGGGAACCCGCCACCCCTACCCAGTCTGGCATACGTGATTGCAATTGTTGATCTATAAAAGTCATTGATGTTTAATGCCAATGGGCAACAAATACTATTTTGTTGGTGTTGTCCACATCCCAAGAACAAAACTTTTCAAAAAAATGTTTTAAATGTAGCTGGCAAGACTGGCGTTTCACTGCAGACTGTCTTCCCAACAGATGTGAGTTGTACATATATCTGCATATACATTAAGCTCCACCAGTAACTAATTTTAATTTTGGGAAAGCAAGGGCAACAGTGTCCACTTTCTCATGACATTAAAAATCTAAATATCATGTTAAAATGTCCAGTGGACGGTCTGAGCATTTTTAAAACTTGGCCTCAATTTAAACTGGAGGAGGTCTCTACACTTGGCTTTTATGCACTCAAGACTTGGATCGGAAGCTGGTGCCTGAGTTGCGCTGCTACTTTCAGATCAATGCACACCTGAAACGGTTTTGCATTGATCCAGTAGTGACAACATAACTTGAGCCTTAATATTTATTGTTAGATGTTAGTAGGTGGCTGTCATTCGCACCCATGCTCAAAATTTAAAAAAATTACAGCCATGGGGTAAATCTTTGTTGACTTCAGTGCATACCTGTAGCAATGTGCAGATGCCAATATAACTCTGGTCTGCTAATTGAGCATTCCACTGTAGCTGTAGCATAACGTCAGCCGTATTGTTGTTTAATGTTAATATAGTACAATAATAAAACTGCCTGTGACATTTGAGTATCTTTATTACTGTAATATTAGGGCTTGTTGCAGTGTGTGAGCTGGAACATAAATGAGTGGACTAGAATTTTCCAGTAGTCTGATGGTTTAAAAAATAATTTTGTTATTGTCAAAATTGAGTCATACAACTTTAAAATGAGTTAAACAAGGTTGCTGTAAAAACACCAACAGAACAAGGCCCACTTTTATGCTTGACTGAGAACGTTGGTTTGAGCAATTTATGATTTGGCTGACATTGTTTTGAAGTCTGTTTAGAATTGTCAATTGAATATTAGATATATAACATCTTAATTTTAACATGTTTTCTTAAACAGATAAAATCATTGGCGTTCACTGTATTAGTGGTGTTAATAGAACAGGATACCTTGTATGCAGGTAAGTATTTGATACAATCAGAAGCATTTTGTTTTTTATATATATATACTACGCTTCACGTAGTGGTAATTTAAAACTTTTTATTGAAATTTTCTATTCAAATATTAAATCCAGAATTGTAGGTCCCAAACAATAATTCTTTAATTTGTATTGTAAACCTTTCAAGTCTATTAAAATAAATATTAAACACATCAAAGTTATATTATATTAATACTGTAGGCATTACAAGATATGATCACTATTGGCTCAAAGAGCAATCAAAATGTTAGACAAGGGTAATGTAGTAGATGTAATATATTTGGATTTTCAAAAGGCCTTCGATAAGGTACAGCAGAGTAGACTCGTGACTAAGGTCAGAGCATGTGGAGTCAGGGGGCAAGTAGCAGAATGGATAGCAAGCTGGCTACAAAACAGAAAACAGTGAGTAGGGGTTAAGGGGAGCTACCCAAGAAGGTGGAAATTGGTGTTCCACAGGGATCGGTGCTGGGACTGTTGTTCATCATTTACATAAATGATTTGGGCTCAGGAGGTGGTGGGGGGGCGGCTGTTGGGAGGGGAAGAGAGAAACAGAAGTGCTATTTCAAAATTTGCAGACCACACCAAATTGGGAGATATAGTGAATACCAAGAAAAACTGCGACAAATGACAAGAAATCATTAATAGACTTGCAGAATGGGCGTATAATTGGCAAATTAATTTCATTATAGATAAGTGTGAGGTGGTGCATTTTGGTAGGAAAAATAAGGAGGCCACATACTCCTTGGAAAATAGAGTCTAAATGGGGTAGAGGAGCAAAGGGATCTAGGGGTACAGATGCACAAATCACTAAAAGTAGCAACACAGGTTAATAAGGCCCTAAAAAAGCAAACAAAGCACTAGGATTCATTTCTAGAGGGATAGAATTGAAAACCAAAGAAGTTAAGTTAAATTTATATAGATCCTTGGTTATACCATACTTGGAGTACTGTGCACAAAAAGGGTATAGAGGCACTGGAGAAAGTTCTGGTATCATCCTTGTAAATCTTTTTTGCACAAAGAGGTTATACCTATAAGGAAACACTGAACAGGCTGGGGCTCTTTTCTCTAGAAAAGAGAAGGCTGAGGGGTGACCTGATAAAGATCTTTAAAATTATGAAGGGATTCGATAGGGTAGACGTAGAGAAGAATGTTTCCACTTGTGGGGTCTCCAAAACTAGGGGTCATAAATATAAGATAGTCACCAATAATTCCAATAGGAAATTCAGATGGAACTTCTTTACCCAGAATGGTTAGAATGTGGAATTCACTACCATATGGAGTAGTTGAGGCA
The DNA here is from genome assembly GCF_052327205.1 of Somniosus microcephalus. Lineage (NCBI taxonomy): Eukaryota > Metazoa > Chordata > Chondrichthyes > Squaliformes > Somniosidae > Somniosus > Somniosus microcephalus. The sequence continues at coordinate 59,864,065 of NC_140994.1, forward strand.
AATAGCTTAGATCCATTTAAGGGAAAGCCAGAAAAACACGAGGGAGAAAGGGGAATAGAAGGATATGTCGATGGGGTTAGATGAAGAAGGGTGGGAGGAGGCTTGTTGGAGCATGGACCAGTTGGGCCGAATGGCCTGTTTCTGTACTGTACACTCTATGTAAAATGTTAGCTCTGTGCCAGAGTTTCAGGGCAGTAATTCTCAACCTACTTCCTCGCCAATTCTTCTAAACCCTAAATTCCCCACAATAGTGCTGCCAAAGCCCAGTATCCCTTCCATTACAGCTAAATAGAACAGCCTCTTCCCAGTGTTACTGGGCACCAGGTACCTACCTCCAACTGTTAAATGTGTGTCACTGAGCATCAGGTAACTACCTCCAACTGTAAAATGTTGGCCATCGTCAGCCCTGTATCTTGGCTACATAAAAAAATTGATACATGGGTAAAGGAATATATAATAATGGACCACTGAGTTAGTGTTTTCATGAAAACATGGACAAAATCATAGAATTCAATCCATAAAACCATGGTAAAAATTCCGTAATACCATGCTTGACTTATTTAATCGCTCTTAATGACACTGATACATTGTGCATTACATTACATATATCCATGTTGTTTCTGAATGAGTTAAACCTCCAATTGATTGTGACTAAGGCTACAAGAGATCTGCTAGTCTGTCTGTATAATCTATGATGTATTAATAATGATGACTGCTCCAAACTCCAGGTCACTGGCTCCACTTCTTATGGGTATATCCTACTCCCTGGCTCGCTACATTTAAAGTGCCAGCTTCCTGTTGTGTCATCCTGGCTCTAACCTGCACCATGTCTTCCAAATGCCTTTTGGACCATTTATCTCCCAGACTTGTTCTTGGCATGATCTTTTGGTTAAAAATCTTAAACTTACTTTCCCCCCCACCCCCCCCCCCTCCCCCCCAAAATTCCTGACAACCAGCCCCACTCCTAGTAGCTTTGCCCTGCTCTCTGGTCTGCTACAATTTGAAATGCTGGCCCACTCCAGGCAATTCTACATTTAGATTGCTTGCCCCACTCCCATGGCTCCTGGCGCTGCTCTTGGTTCAAAGTTGGTTTCACACTGTTTTCATGTCTGTCAAAATGCCTGTAGGACCTTTCTAACCACTCCATTTGAGCAGCTACGCTCCAAAAAACATTGCATCTCAACTCTCAGTTAATCTGCTCTATGGTCTGTTGTTACTGTCACCCGCTACAGTTAAAATGCCCGTGGAACTCGAGCCTTACTCTTGGTGACATTGCACAAAAACACCCAGTGCCATCTCCCTAGTTTCACTCTTAAACAAGCTTGGTTGAGGCTCTTTATTCCCAAGAGAATTTTTGGCCTCATTGTTAACCATCAAGGCTCCCTGTGGTTTCTTTTTCCTTTTTTTTGAGAATTCCTGCTCTTAATCCTTCCTGTTACCTGGACACTTTAGGCAGTCACACCCCTTAGGTAGTGGTACAGGTCTGGTTAGTGATCAGGGACAGGAGGGTGTGACTGCAACTCAGGCAGGTAAGGGGACCCCAGGTGCAGTGCTGGAGAAGCCTCAGCCTTTGCTCTTGTCCAACAAGTATGAGGTTCTTGCTGCCTGTGTGGATGAGGGAAAAGCCTGCAGGATGGATAAGAAAGCTGACCATTGCACCATGGTGCAGGAGGCTATTCAAGTGTGGGGAGTGAAAGGGAATGTAGTTGTGGAAGGGGACAGTATAGTCAGGGGGATAGATACTGTTCTCTGCAGCCGCGACTGAGAGTTCCGAAGGTTGTGTTGCCTGCCCGGTGCCAGGGTTAAAGATCTCCTCGTGGCTGAAGGAAAACTTGGAGTGGGAGGGGGAGGATCCAGTTGTCGTGGTCCACGTAGGAACCAACGACATAGGTAGAACTAGGAATGAGGTTCTGCTGAGGGAGTTTGAGGAGCTAGGATCCAAATTAAAAAGCAGGACCTCCAAGGTAATAATCTCTGGATTGTTACCTGAGCCATGCGCAAATTTGCATAGGGCCAAACAGATTGTAGGTTTAAATGCGTGGCTCAAAGAGTGGTGTGGGAGGAAGGGTTTTCAGTTCATGGGGCACTGGCACCAATACTGGGGAAAGAGGGAGCTGTTCCGTTGGGACAGACTCCACTTAATCCGGGCTGGGACCAGTGTCCTGCTGAACGAATAACTAGGGCAGTACACAGGGCTTTAACTAATGTGGGTGGGGGGCGTTGGCGGGGGTGGGAGGTTTCAGGAAGGAGTAAATTTAAAAGCAGCGAGAGAAATGTCAAGGCTCTAGAGCAGAGTAGAGCTTTGGGTAAAAATAAGCAGAGTGGATCAGGAAGGGACAGAGTAACAAAATTAATAAGGCATCAGTGACAAAGGTGACATTAGGGAAAAAGAGAAATAAGTCAAAGCTAAAGGCACTATATCTGCGCGAAGCATTTGCAACAAAATCATTTTTTTATTCGTTCATGGGATGTGGGCATCGTTGGCAAGGCCAGCATTTATTGCCCAAACCTAGTTGCCCTTGGGAAGGTGATGGTGAGCCGCCTTCTTAAACTGCTGCAGTCTGTGTGGTGAAGGTACTCCCACAATTCAAAATAGATAAATTAATAGCGCAGATAGAAATTGATAGGTTTGATCAAATAGCCATTCTGGAGACGTGGTTGCAATGTGGCCAAGGTTGGGAACTAAATATTCCAGGATACTTAACTTTTAGAAGAGATAGGCAAAATGGAAAAGGAGCAGGGGTAGCCATGATAATAAAGGATGGGATAAAGACAGCAGAGAGAAAGGATCTTAGCTCTGAAAATCAAGAAGTAGAATCAGTTTAGGTGGAGCCAAGAAACAGCAAGGGGCAGAAAACATTGGTGGGAGTTGTTTATAGGCCCCCAAACAGTAGTTGTAATATAGGGCAGAGTATAAACCAGGAAATTAGACGCGCATGTAACAAGCGTAATACAGTAATCATGGGGGACTTTAACCTACATATAGACTCACCTACACAACGGACATCTTGACCCCGCCAACTCCTGTAGACCGACAGTCCGCCTCGCTAACTTGGCGTGGTTCGGAGCCATCGGACAGCCCACACTTCAGGGCTAAAAATAGGGATTAGGCAAAAAATTGCCTGTTAACTACCTGTTAACAGGCAGTTAATTGGCACTAATCCCCTTCTCGCCTCGGGGAGGCGGCTCCCAGCACAGGTCGGGTACCCGCCTCCTGGGATATTGGCACGGGGACGGGATGGGCTCCTGCCCCCCGATTCTGCAATTTTCCCCCCACTCCCGCCTCCAAACTTGCCCCCTCGGGGCTTGGAAAATCGAGCCCTTTGTGTCTGTCTTCACGGAAGAAGATGCAAAAAACTTCCTGGAAATAGTTGAGAACCAAGGGTCTAGCAAGAATGAGGAACTGAAAGAATCTAGTATTAGTAAAAAAAAAAAAAAAGTACTGTACTGGAGAAATTAATGGGACTGAGCCAATAAATCCCCTGGACCTGATGGCCTACATCCTAGGGTTTTGAAAGAGGTGGCTATAGAGATAGTGGATGCATTGGTTGTCATTTTCCAAAATTCCATAGATTCTAGAATGGTTCCCGCGGATTGGAAGGTAGCAAATGTAACCCCACTATTTAAGAAAGAAGGGAGAGAGAGAAAACAGGGAATTACAGACCAGTTACCCTGACATCAGTACAGGAAACTTTGGTTTATCCGGAGGTTATATGTCCTGAATACTCGATCTAACGGCAAAAATCAGGAGCCGTTTTTTTAGTTCGCGTTGCTTTTTTTTCCCCAGTCAGGCACTGCAAGGTCTGTAGCTATAGCAACAGCTTCAGCTAGAGATGCTTGCAGCTGCAGCCGACTGTTTTGAAGCTGTTGCTAAGCAACAGGGTTTGTTGATTCACACGGAGCTTTTCAGTTCCGTATGTTTCAACATTAACGCTGGTATGTCCGGCACTTTTGATGGTACGGCACCAGCTCGGTCCCGTCAGTGCCGGATATCAGAAAGTTTCCTGTAGTAGGGAAAATGCTAGAATCTATTACTTAGGTTGTGGTAACAGGGCACTTAGAAATTAATAATAGGATTGGGCAGAGTCAACATGGATTAATGAAAGGGAAATCATATTTGACGAATCTGTTAGAGTTTTTTGAGGTTGTAACTAGCAGAATAGATAAGGGGGAACCAGTGGATGTGATGTATTTGGATTTTCAGAAGGCATTTGATAAGGTGCCACACATTATTAAACAAAATTAGGGCTCGTGGGATTGGGGTAATATACTAGCATGGATTGAGGATTGGTTAACGGACATAAAACAGAGAGTAGGAATAAAGGGTCATTTTCGGGTTGGCAGGCTGTAACTGGTGGGATCAGTACTTGGGCCTCAGCTATTCACAATTTATATCAATAATTTGGATGAGGGGACCAAATGTAATATATCCAAGTTTGCTGATGATACAAAGCTTGGTGGGAATGTAAGTTGTGAGGAGGATGTAAAGAGGCTTCAAAGGGATATAGACAAGCTAAGTGGGCGTGAACATGGCAAATAGAAAAGCAAGTATTTTTTAAATGGTGAGAGATTAGGAACTGTTGGTGTTCAGAGGGACTTGGGTGTCCTTGGACAAAAATCACTGAAAGTTAACATGCAGGTACAACAAGCAATTAAGAAAGCAAATGGTATGTTGGCCTTTATTACAAGAGGATTTGAGTATAAGAGTAAAGACATCTTACTGCAATTATATAGGGCCCTGGTGAGACCACACCTGGAGTATTGTGTACAGTTTTGGTCTCCTTACCTAAGGAAGGATATACTTGCCATAGAGGGAGTGCAACGAAGGTACACCAGACTGGTTCCTGGGATGGGGGGATTGTCCTGTGAGGAGAGATTGAGTAGACTAGGCCTATATTTAGAATTTAGAAGAATGAGAGGTGATCACATTGAAACATACAAAATTCTTATAGGGCTTGACCGGGTAGATGCGGGGAGGATGTTTCCCATGGCTGGGGAGTCCAGAACCAGGGGTCACAGTCTCAGAATAAGGGGTCGGCCATTTAAGATTGAGTCATAGAGTTTTACAGCACAGAAAGAGGCCCATCGTGTCTGCGCCGCCCATCCATCCCTGTCCAGTCTAATCCCATTTTCCAGCATTTGGTCCATAGCCTTGTATGCAATGGCATTTCCAGCATTTGGTCCATAGCCTTGTATGCAATGGCATTTCAAGTGCTCATCCAAATGCTTCTTGAATGTTGTGAGGGTTCCTGCCTCTACCACCCTTTTAGGCATTGAGTTCCACATTCCAACCACCCTCTGGGTGAAAAAGTTCCTCCTCAAATCCCCTCTAAACCTCCTGCCCCTTACCTTGAATCTATGCCCCCTTGTTATTGACCCCCCTACTAAGGGGAAAAGTTCCTCTTTATCTACCCTATCTATGCCCCTCATCATTTTGTACACCTCAATCAGGTCCCCCCTCAGCCTTCTTTGCTCCAAGGAAAACAACCCCAGCCTGTTTAGTCTTTCTTCATAGCTGAGGCGCTCCATCCCAGGTAACATCCTGGTGAATCTTCTCTGCACCCTCTCCAAAGCAATCACATCCTTCCTATAGTGAGGCGACCAGAACTGCACACAGTACTCCAGCTGTGGCCTCACCAGCGTTTTGTACAGCTCCATCATAACCTCCCTGCTCTTGCCTTCATTAGCCGAGGCATAGAATATAAGTATCCCACTGAGATGAGGAGAAATGTCTTCACTCAGAGGGTGGTGAATCTTTGGAATTCTCTACCCCAGAGGGCTGTGGAGGCTCAGTCATTGAGTATATTCAAGATAGAGATGGATAGATTTTTGGATATCAAGCGATATGGGGATAGAAACATAGAAGATAGGAGCAGGAGTAGGCCACTCGGCCCCTCGAGCCTGCTCCACCATTCAATGCGATCATGGCTGATCATCCAAATTCTGTACCCTGTCCCTGCTTTCTCCCCATATCCCTTGATCCCTTTAGCCTTAAGAAATATATCCAACTCCTTCTTGAATATATTTAATGAATTGGCCTCTACTGCCTTCTGTGGTAGAGAATTCCACAGGTTCACCACTCTCTGGGTGAAGAAATTCCTCCTCATTTCTGTCCTAAATGGCTTACCCCTTATCCTTAGACTGTGACCCCTGGTTCTGGACTCCCCGACTATCGGGAACATCCTTCCTGCATCTAGTCTGTCCAGTCCTGTCAGAATTTTATAAGTTTCAATGAGATCCCCTCTCATTCTTCTAAACTCCAGCGAGTATAAGCCCAATTGACCCAATCTCTCCTCATACGTCATTCCTGCCATCCCAGGTATCAGCCTGGTGAATCTTCGCTGCACTCCCTCCATGGCAAGAACATCCTTCCTCAGATAAGGCGACCAAAACTGTACACAATACTCAAGATGTGGTCTCACCAAGGCCCTGTATAACTGCAGCAAGACATCCTTGTTCCTATACTAAAACCCTCTCGCTACGAAGGCCAACATACCATTTGCCTTCTTAACTGCCTGCTGCACCTGCATGCTTAGCTTCAGCGACTGGTGCATAAGGACACCCAGGTCTCGTTGCACTTCCCCTTCTCCCAATCTATTGCCATTCAGATAATAATCTGCCTTCCTGTTTTTGACACCAAAGTGGATAACCTCGCATTTATCCACGTCATATTGCATCTGCCATGCTTCTGCCCAATCACCCAACCTGTCCAAATCATCCTGGAGTTTCTCGTGCAGGAAAGTGGAGTTGAGGTAGATCAGCCATGATCTTATTGAATGGCCCATTCCTGCTCCTATTTCTTATGTTCGAATCACAGAATGGTTCCAGCACAGGAGGCCATTCGGCCCGTCGCTCCCGTGCGGCTCTTTGCAAGAGCATTTCAGCTAGTGCTACTCCCCCGCCCTTTTTCCGTAGCCCTGCATATTTTTTTCCTTCAGGTACATATCCAATTCCCTTTTGAAAGCCACAATTGAATCTGCCTCCACCACCCTTTCAGGCAGTGCATTCCAGATCCTAACCATTCGCTGTGTAAAAAAGGTTTTACTCATGTCGCCTTTAGTTCTTCTGCCAATCACCTTAAATCTGTGTCCTCTGGTTCTCGACCCTTCCGCCAATGGGAACAGTTTCTCTTTCTAGACCCCTCATGATTTTGAAGACTTCTATCAAATTCTCTCTCAAGCTTCTCTGCTCTAAGGAAAACAACCCCAGCTTCTCCAGTCTATCCATGTAACTGAAGTCCCTCATCCCTGGAACCATTCTTGTAAATCTTTTCTGCACCCTCTCTAAGGCCTTCACATCCTTCCTAAAGTGCGGTGCCCAGAATTGGATGCAATACTCCAGTTGAGTCCGGACCAGTGTTTTATAAAGGTTCATCATAACTTCCTTGCTTTTGTACTCTGTGCCTCTATTTATGAAGTCCAGGATCCCATATGCTTTTTTAACCGCTTTCTCAACCTACCCTGCCATCTTCAACGATATGTGCACATATACCCCCAGGTCTCTCTGTTCATGCACCCCCTTTAGTTTAAATTGCCTCTCTTCCTCCTTCCTACCAAAATGTATCACTTCACACTTTTCTGCATTAAATTTCATCTGCCACGAACCTGCCTATTCCACCAGCCTGTCTATGGCATCTTGAAGTCTATCACTAGCCTCCTCACTGTTCACTATACTTCCAACTTTTGTGTCATCTGCAAATTTTGAAATTGTGCCCTGTACACCCAAGCCTAAGTCATTAATGTATATCAAGAAAAGCAGTGGTCCTAGTACCGACCCCTGGGGAACACCACTGTGTACCTTCCTCCTGTCCGAAAAACAACCATTCACCACTACTCTCTGTTTGTTTTCTGTCACTTAGCCAATTTTGTATCCATGCTGCCACTGTCCCTTTTATTCCACGGGCTTCAACTTTGCTGGCAAGCCTATTATGTGGCACTTTATCAAACGCCTTTTGGAAGTCCATGTACACCACATCAACCGCATTGCACTCATCAACTCTCTCTGTTACCTCATCAAAAACTCAATCAAGTTAATTAAACACGATTTGCCTTTAACAAATCTGTGGTGGCTTTCCTTAATTAATCCCACACTTGTCCAAGTGACTGTTAATTTTGTCCCGGATTATCATTTCTAAAAGCTTCCCCACTACCGAGGTTAAACTGACTGGCCTGTAGTTGCTGGGTTTATCGTTACACCCTTTTTTGAACAATGTTGTAAAAGTTGCCATTTTCTAGTCCTCTGGCACCACCTCCGTATCCAAGGAGGATTGGAAGATTATGGCCAGCACCTCCGCAATTTCCACCTTTACTTCCCTCAGCATCCTCGAATGCATCCCATCCGGTCCTGGTGAGTTATCTACTTTAAGTACAGCCAGCCTTTCTAGTACGTCCTCTTTATCAATTTTTATCCCATCCAATATCTCAACTACCTCCTCTTTCACTATGACTTTGGCAGCATCGTCATCCTTGGTAAAGACAGATGCAAAGTACTCATTTAGCACCTCAGCCATGCCCTCTGTAGGTCTCCATTTGGTCCCGAATCAGCCCCACCCCTCCTCTCATAGAGTTATACAGCACAGAAAGCGGCCCATCGTGTCCGCGCCGGCCATCAAGCCGTCTATTCTAATCCCATTTTCCAGCACTTCGTCCGTAGCCTTGTATGCTATGGCGTTTCAAGTGCTCATCTAAATGCTTCTTGAATGTTGTGAGGGTTCCTGCCTCTACCACCCTTTCAGACAGTGAGTTCCAGATTCCAACCACCCTCTGGGTGAAAAAGCTTTTCCTCAAATCCCCTCTAAACCTCCTGCCCCTTACCTTGAAACTATGCCCCCTGGTTATTGACCCCTCTACTAAGGGGAAAAGTTCCTTTCTATCTACCCTATCTAGGCCCCTTATAATTTTGTACACCTCAATCAGGTCCCCCCTCAGCCTTCTCTGCTCTAAGGAAAACAACCCCAGCCTGTCCAGTCTCTCTTCATAGTTGAAGCGCTCCAGCCAGGTAACATCCTGGTGAATCTCCTCTGCACCCTCTCCAATGCAATCACATCCTTCCTATAGTGTGGCGACCAGAACTGCACACAGTATTCCAGCTGTGGCCTAACATATTCTATGCCTCAGCTAATGAAGGCAAGTATACCATATGCCTTTTTAACCACCTTATCTACCTGTCCTGCTGCCTTCAGGGATCTATGTACATGCACACCAAGGTCCCTCTGATCCTCTGTCCTTCCTAGGGTCCTACCATTCATTATGTATTCCCTTGCCTTGATAGTCCTCCCAAAATGCATCACCTCACACTTTTCAGGGTTAAATTCCATTTGCCACTGTTCTGCCCATCTAACCAACCCGTCTATATCGTCCTGTAGCCTGAGGCTTCCCTCCTCGCTATTTACCACTCCACCAATTTTCATGTCATCTGTGAACTTACTGATCATACCTCCTACATTCATATCTAAATCATTAAAGTACACTACAAACAGCAAAGGACCCAGCACCGATCCCTGCGGTTAATACCACTGGACACAGGCTTCCAGTCACAAAAACAACCTTCAACCATCACCCTCTGCCTCCTGCCATTAAGCCAATTATGGATCCAATGTGCCAAATTGCCCTGGGTCCCATGGGCTCTTACCTTCTTGACCAGTCTCCCATGTGGGACTTTGTCAAAAGCCTTACTGAAGTCCATGTAGACTACATCAACTGCACTACCCTCATCCACACACCTAGTCACCCCCTCTCAAAATTCAATCAAATTGGTTAGACATGATCTCCCCCTGACAAAGCCATGCTGACTATCCTTGATTAATCCTTGCCTCTCCAAGTGGAGACTAATTCTGTCCCTCAGAAATTTTTCCAATAATTTCCCTACCACTGATATTAGGCTCACTGGCCTGCAATTCCCTAGTTTATCCCTACTACCCTTCTTGAATAATGATACTACGTTAGCTGTTCTCCAATCCTCTGGCACGTCCCCTGTGGTCAGAGAGGTTCTGAAAATTTGTGTCACAGCCCCTGCAATCTCCTCCCTTGCCTCACACAGCAGCCTGGGATACATCTCGTCAGGGCCTGGGAATTTATCCACTTTTTAGCTCGCTAAAACCGCTAGTACCTCCTCCCTCTCAATACTAATTTCTTCAAGTATATCACAATCCCCCTGCCTGACTTCTATGCCTACATCGTCCTTCTCCATAGTGAACACACATGTAAAATATTATTTAAAACCTCACCTACATCTTCCGGCTCTATACACAGATTGCCACTTTGGTTACTAATGGGCCCTACTCTTTCCCTGGTTATCCTCTTACCCTTAATATACTTGGAAAATCCCAAGGTGTTTTATATTTTATTTTGCCCGCCAGTGTTATTTCATGCCTCCTCTTTGCTCTCCTAATTTCTTTTTTAAGTACCCCCATGCACTTTCTATACTCCTCTAGGGCTTCCACTGTTTTTAGTCCTTTGTATCTGCCAAAAGCCTCCCTTTTTTTTCCTAATCCATTCTTGTATATCCCTTGACATCCAGGGTTCCCTGGGCTTGTTGGTCCCATCCTTGACCTTTACGGGAACATGTTGGCGTTGTACTCTCTCTGTTTCCTTTCTGAAAGACTCCCACTGCTCTGATATGGATTTTCCTACAAGTAGCTGATCCTAGTCCACTTTGGCCAGATCCTGCCGTATCATATTAAAATCGGCCTTACCCCAATTTAGAACCTTTATTTCCAGTCCATCTTTGTCCTTTTCCATGACTACCTTAAATCTCACCGAATTATGGTCACTGTCACCAAAATGCTCTCCTACTGACACTTCTACCACTTGCCCGGCTACATTCCCTCGAATTAGGTCCAGTACCGCCCCCTCTCTTGTAGGACTTTCTACATGCTGGCTCAAAAAGCTCTCCTGGATGCACTTTAAGAATTCCGCACCCTCTAAGCCTTTCACACTCTGACTATCCCAGTTAATATTGGGGAAGTTGAAATCTCCTATTATTACCCTATTATTTCTACACTTCTCTGAGATTTGCCTACATATCTGTTCCCCTATCTCCCCCTGACTGTTTGGGGGCCTATAGTACACTCCCAGCAAAGTGCTTGCCCCCTTTTTTGTTTTTAAGCTCTACCCATATGGCCTCATTAGAGGAACCTGCTAAGATATTATCCCTCCTTACAGCAGTAATTGACTCATTGATTAATATTGCGACACCCCATCTTTTACACCCCCTCTGTCTTGCCTGAAGATTCTATACCCCGGAATATTGAGCTGCCAATCCTGCCCCTCCCTCAACACGTTTACTGTCTATATGCCTATAGAAGACTTTTGGATTCCTGTTTATGTTAGCTACTGGTTATGTTCTCGTACTCTCTGCCCCTCTTATTTCCTTTTTCACTTCCCCTTTGTACTTTCTATATTCAGCCTGGTTCTCACTTGTATTCTCAACCTGACATCTGTCATACACCCCCTTTTTCTGTTTTATCTTACTCTCTATCTCTTTCATCATCCAGGGAGCTCTGGCTTTGGTTGCCCTACCTTTCCCCCCAGTGGGAATGTACCCCGACTGTACCCAAAGCATCTCTTTAAAGGCAGTCCATTGTTCGATTACTGTTTTGCCTGCCAATCTTTGATTCCAATTTACCCAGGGCAGATCCATTCTCAACCCACTGAAATTGGCCTTCCTCCAGCTAAGTAGTTTTACGCTAGATTGCTCCCTGTCCTTTTCCATAGCAAATCTAAACCTTATGATACTGTGATCACACTTCTCTAAATGTTCCCCTACTGACACTTGCTCCACTTGATCCACCTCATTCCCTAGAACCAGATCCAGCAATGCCTCCTTCCTTTCAAGAAAGTTCTCCTGAACACACTTCAGAAATTCTTCCCCCTCTCTGCCCTTTACGCTATTACTATCCCAGTCTATATTAGGATAATTGAAGACCCCCATTATCACTACTCTATAGTTCTTGTAATTTCCCTCTACTTAATAAACTATTAAGTAACTTAACAGAAATAAACTTAAGACTTAAAAAAAAAAAAAATATCACCAGCTATTCACCAATCTGCTCCTTCCCTTGTGCTGATGTCACTTACCTCGCTCCCTGATGTTCCCGCTCCTTCTGGGCTCTTGGGCCTACCTTTATCTGCGCCCACTTATCTCGCTCTCCTGCAGGTCCGCTCTCGTGGCTATTAACTTAGAGAGCTTGGGTTCTATAGCTCCACTCCTCCTTTTCAGGTAGATGTCTCACCCGCCTTCCTCTTCTCCACCGATTCCTGCGCTCACCAGATTCCTCCACTCTACTTGCGATCCACTCCATTTGCCATTTACACAGCTCTGTCTCCAAGCTCTGTGCTCAAGTTGTGGCTCTGTTTTTTGTTTCCAATTCCTACTGTCACCGCTTTAGCCCCATTGTTTCTGTTTCTTTTTTTTCATTCCTGTTCCTCTTATTTTTATTGAATCATATTCTGCAGTATTTATTTTTTCGGTTTCCAATTTCTTTAAGAAACCCTATTATTTTTCTTCCCTTTCTATTTTTTCCTCAAACACCTGTTCCTCACTGGTTTAAAATCTGGATTTTTTTTAAACAATAGTCTCTATTTCCCCAACCTATTTAATTCATCACGGTGGCATAGTGGTTAGCACTGTTGCCTCACAGCGCCAGGGACCCGGGTTCGAATCCGGCCTCGGGTGACTGTCTGTGCAAACTCCGCACATTCTCCCCGTGTTTGCGTGGGTTTCCTCCGGGTGCTCCGGTTTCCTCCCACAGCCCAAAGATGTGCGGGTTAGGTTGATTGGCTATGATAAATTGACCCTTAGTGTTAGGGGGATTAAATACGTGGGGTTACGGGGATAGGGTGGGATATGTGTTGGTGTAGGGGTTACGGGGATCGGGTGGGATATGTGTCGGTGTAGGCTCGATGGGCCGAAATGGCCTCTATCTGCACTGTGGGGTTTCTGTGATTTCTGTGATCCCAGACTCCTACCAGATCCATACAAACCACATCACCTCACCTGCAATAACTATTGACAGAGCAGTTAAAGATCATACCCTTTCACTTACCATGAGCAATGCCACAGGAGACTTTCTAGTACTAAAATAAAAAATGATACATATGCATTTTTTTGGCTGTCACCTTCATAATACTGCTTTCTAATGTAATTTTAGGCAAATGTCTCTCAGCCAATTGGCTTTCTTTTTTGAATTACTGTAACAAATTTGCATACAAGACAATTATTTGGAATGTACAGAGGAACTTCAAATTGGCCTTAAAGGGGTATAACTCTATTTTAGAAGCAGAATACATTCAGCATTACTTGTAACACTCGTGTATTTTTAAAGCAGTGTATCAGCTGACTTACCTTGAGCAATTAGATTTTTGTGGCCTTAGAGGGACAGGCTGCTTTAAACAGAGGTTGGAATTTTCTTTACCTGGGCAGGTGGGGTGCGGGCGGTCAGCGTTGTGGGTCGGGACCCCGTTCCTCATTTCATGCCGCTCCTCAAAACGACTTTCCCTTAATGGCGCCTATTAAGGCAGCCCTGTGCGTTACCTGGCTCTATTAAATGGTGCGGGTCTGATGACATCATCGATGACTCATTTTGAGCCGGGATATTTAAAGGCCCCTTGGCCACATTGCATTTGATGGTTCATCTAGGAGTGTGTAGGCACTACATTTTAGCATTTGGGTCTTGATAAGCCTTGAATACATGACTGCGCAGAGGCAGAGGGCTGCACCCAGGTTCTCAGATGACTTCCTCCATATGCTTGTGGAGGGAGTCAGAGCACACAGGGAAGCCCTCCTCCCTTCTGATGGGCGGAAGAGACCTCCCTAGGACACCAAAAAAGCCTAGCTGGAGCTAGGAGAGGAGGTGAACTGCAGGGATGTTGAGGAGAACCTGGGTGCAGTGCTGGAAGCGCTTCAATTATCTCATTAGATCAGGAAAGGTGAGTGCAAAGCCACACTCAACTTCATCCTGCTGTGCCTCTCATCACATCCCCAGCACACTGCCTTCCCCAAGCCTACTCCTGCACACCATTACTCACACCAACATACCTTGCACGTCCACCCATCCCTCTCTCACTATCTCCATTCTCACATCTCCATCTGACGAGCCAGCACTCACACTCGCCCTCATCATAATGCAATCATACCAAGTAACGCCACATAAGGGCACCATTTAGCATAGGCACTCCACTCTCTCATAATCACCCTTTAAAGATGTAACCCATCCATTCCTTACACTCATTCCATCATTCTCACTCAAACTTTTCTTTCCCTCCTTGCAGGAGAAGAGAGCCCGCAATAAGAGGGAGAGAGAGAACCGGAGGTGGCCCTCCATCATTGGCCACGTTAACGCCACAGAGGAGGTCGCCCTGGACATCTCGGGAGTTGCAGAGCAGCTGGTGGTAGAAGACGAAAAGAGGGGGACATCTTAGCAACCTGGTGACAGAATTACATCTCATACAGCCACATGGCATACACCAGTCACTCATACGGGGACTGATGTCAGCAGCCGCTGAATGGTCATCATGTGCATAATTGTATCGCTACCCATTGTTGATATGACATTTTGAAATAATCTCTTTACTCTCCCACAGGTCCATCAATAGCCCCCCCCGCCCCACTCTCCAGGCAGAAGAGGAAGACTACTCCTCAGAGGAGCCTCCAATCTCCGAGGGCGCACCGGCACCAGACCTAAGCGCACCCTGCACCAGCGCAGATACGCACACCTCGATGGGTCCTATGCGAGATAGAGTAGTGTTGCTCACTTGTGACTTACCAGGTGACAAGAGGAGATGGTGGAGACAAGGACAACAGTGGCACTCCCAGCTCTGCTCAGCTGCATGCAGACGCTGAGCCTTGGGGGGCCTTCGAGAAAGAGGGCGATCCTGGAGGTGCAGGAGGCTCTGACCTCTATGTCTGCAAATGTTCAGAGAATAGAGGAGTCCATCTCCAACATGAGCACCACTGTGTCGCAGGCGATGACGACTGTAGGCTCTTCCATGGAAAGGATGGTCACCTGCATGGAGCAGCTAATGCGCCACTCACAGGAGCACATGGTCTCTATGGAGAATAGATGACAGAGGCTCATTGACATCCCTCCTAGAGGAGGTGGTCTATGTAGACTTGGGTCCTCATGGCCTCACTGCTGTGCAGCAAGGTGCTCTCCAGCTCCTTGCTAGCAGGGAAGTGCAGTTGGCCCATGAGAGGGATGACGGTGAGAGGGGACGTGGAAATCGCGGCTCCTCTCAAAGCGCTCACACTTTTCCCCCGTTGCCTCCCTCTCAGTCAGAGCCCCACATGCCTCCTGGGATCGCGATGGCCAAGTCTGCCCCTGCACAGTCGCAGGAGGAGTAGACTTTTTGGTGGGGCCATCAGAAGCTCCAAAACCCAGAGGACGTCCGCCAAGAATGTCTATGCAGTCACAGCAGGCTGTCTCTACCTCTGCTGAAGTTGCAGAAGTTACACCTTGTAGAAGATGACACACAAGTCGATGTTTCTGTTGAGGTTCAGTTACTCTTAAGTCACGTATAAAACTATTTATTTTCACCACTTTCCGGTCGTGGCCAATTTTGTCTGCAACTTTGGAAGTGGCTTAGTGAGTTGGAGTGAATGATGAGACATAACGTTACCTCCAGCAATGGTGGTCAGTGTGAAAGGAATGGCTTGGTCGTTGTAGAGATGCTTTATGGTGTTGCTGTGGCGGCCGGGGGGTGGGGGCACCTGGTACAGCATATGGCAGCCATGTGGGTGTAATGCATGAAGTTAAGTACATCTGGCCATGATGAGGCCATCCCTGGCCTCCCGGGCAGCAATGTGCTCAGGTGCTGGTAGCATCTGGACCTCCAGTTTCTCCTGCTCCTCCTCCTCCTCGTCTTCCAGCTGATCTCCTCCTCTGAAGAGGCTATGCGCTCAGAGCCTTGCTCCTCCTGCAACGCTAATCCTCACTGCTGCGCTATGTTGTGCAGCACGCAGCAGACCGCAACGATCTTGGAGACCCTGGTTGGTGTGTAATGAAGGGCTCCTCCAGATCTGCCAAGACATCTGAAGCGCATTTTCAGCATGCCTATTGTCTGCTCTATGTCACCTTTGGTGGACATGTGGCTTTCATTATATCTCTCCTCGGCCTCAGTACTTGGCCTCCTCAAGGGTGTCATAAGCCATGTTTTCGGTGGATAGCCCTTTTCTCCAAGCAGCCTGTCGGAAAGTCTGGAGGTGCGAAGACACGAGGGAGGGTGGACTGGCGCAGGACGCAAGAGTCATGACAGCTGCCAGGGAATTTGGCACACACGTGCATGATGATCTTCCTATGGTTGCAGATGAGCTGCACATTGAGGAAGTGGAAGCCCTTGCGGTTGACAAACACTCCTGCGTGATGATGGGGTGCCCTAATGGCCACATGTGTGCAGTCGATGATAGCACCCATGGGAAGCCAGCCAGAGCGGAAAAGCCCAGCGCCCGCTGAGTTAACACTGGCATCATCAGTGGCAAAGTTGATCTAATTGGCTGACTTGTCAAACGGCATCGGTGACATGTGTGATGCATCTGTGGGCAGCCGACTGCGAGATGCCGCAAACGTCTTCTGCAGTTCCCTGGAAGGAGCCCGAGGCGAAGAAGTTGACGGCACTGGTGACTTTAACAGCCACTGGTAAAGAGTGGCCTCCTGCTCCTCTGGGCTGCAAATGTCTGCGACGACCTGGTGCAATAACCTGAGCCTCCTTTGGCACTGCTGCTCAGTCATGTTGAGGAAGCTCATCCTCTACCTGTATACCGTGTTGGGGGTACTGCCTCCAGCGTGGTGCAGTCCTGTGCTGATGCCCTCTGTTCTGTGGAGCATCAGGTTGTTGAGCAGGTTGGTGATGTTGTTGTTGGTGTTGGGGCTCATCATGGTCTGATTCTGAGGACCAAGGTGAGACAGTAAAACAGCACCAATGCTGATGTAATAGATGGCAGGTCAAGTAGAGATGAAGCAATCTGTCAATAGTGTGATAGGTTGTAGCAGTGAGGTGACAGTGGTTCCCAAATTTGCTGAAACGCTTACAACCTCTACAAACCTAAATCTGTGCTGAAAGTGCACTCAGCAACAGCATTTCCCTTAGGAAAGTAAGCAGGCGGCAGTATTTATTGTGCTTTCCATGCTGTGCATTAATGAGCTGGATCAGTGGTCACTGAACTTCCGCCTCCGCTTAACAGATGCGAGATTGTCATTGTCATGCAGTGAAATTCCAAAGGTATGGCTAAAAAGATGGTTACGGGTCTGACAACAAGCTAATAATGATCTAAACTAGGTCGACGGCCTCTGCCGATCGGGTTGCTGCCACGCTGGCAAACACGCCCGAGTTGAAGGCGCAAGGAGGTGGGATGACGGCGGGTTCCCGACTCGCTCTGATTTATTTCCACTTTTACTCCCGACCCGCCTCCAATCCCACACGTATGGCAGTGGGAAAATTCAGGCCCGAGTTTAAATTTAGCAGAAAAATAATGCATTGGGGATTATTCCTAACGTTATAAAAAAGCATGTGATCCAATTCACTGTAAGCAATCCTACGGGAGATCCGTTGGTATATAAAACAAGTCCAATATGCATCCCTGTCACTTTCATGCAGATGCAAAATGTTTTTAAAAAGTGAGAAACCCCGTTATTGACCTGCGGCCTAAAGTTTATGAACACTTAAAACTACTGTCTGACCATTGAAGTTTGAATGTGGAAGACTTACTCCTGATTTAGAAGGTCTTTTGCTGAGCATTGTTTAAGTCACTTTACTATTCCATAATAAGGTGGACTATTTCTAGTTAATAGTCTAGATCTATTATAGTAGATACATCAGACAGATGGATAATGAGGACCTTATTTGCATTGGTTCACAGATGCGCGACCAAGTTGCCTCTTATTGATTTTAATTTCAACTGGATTGTAATTGTTCTTGTGTTTGTTTTCTTTGAATACAAATTTGGATTTATCTTATTGCTATCTAGATACTTGATTGATGTAGAGGGAATGGAGCCAGAAACAGCAATTGATCGTAGGAATTTTTTCAGTTTCTAAAGACATTAATTTCTGATTGGTAAAGTTAAACAGAAAACTGTAACTCCTCTCTTTTTATAAAGTTTTTAACAGTGCTCGTGGCCACAAAATGAACGGAATAGTATATCTCCATGACCTACGAACAGGACCAAAAAGAAGGTAATTATGATATCTGCATTCAGTTAGGTCTTACAACTCTACTGATTAGTTAAAACTAACTTGATTTTAAGGTTGGGATCATGAGGATGATCTGTGCTTTTAGCCCTTTGCCCTTATCTGGTTACCATGTTAAACGGGTATTGTATCAATGGACAAATAGTTGTCTTTTATTTTACACATGGGATAACAGAGGTTAGAAAGGGTTATAATAGTTCTCTGCAGACTTGTTACATAACTTATATTAACTCAATAAATGTTGGCACTTAAATTCATAGTCATAATGGCACAACACAGAAGGAGGGCACTCGGCCCATCGAGTCCGCGCCGACTCTCTGTAGAGCAATCCAGTCAGTCCCATTCCCACGCTCTATCCTCATAGCCCTGCAAGTTTTATTTCCCTCAAGTGCCTATCCAGTCTCCCCTTGAAAACATTGAGTGTCTCCGCTTCCAGCACTTCCGTCGGCAGCGAATTCCAGGTCATCACCACTCGCTGCATAAAAAGGTTTTTCCTCACGTCCCCCCTGTACCTCTTGCTCAAAACCTTAAATCTGTGTCTCCTAGTCCTTGTACCATCAACTAGTGGGAACAGCCTTTCCCCATCTAGCCTATCCAAATCTGTCATAATCTTGTACACCTCTATCAAATCACCCCTCAACCTCCTTTGCTCTAATGAAAACAAATCCAGCTTCTCCAACCTGTTCTTGTAGCTAAGATCCCCCATCCCCGGAACCATTCTGGTAAATCTCCTCTGCATCCTCTCAAGGGCCTTCACATTCTTACTAAAGTGTGGTGACCAGAATTCTCCCCACAACTGAGGTCCAACCTAGATTTCAGTGTTTTTGAACCCCAGGCAAATTATATAAGGAGGACCACTTTAGGGCTTTAGAAATAAAATGTTAGCCAATCCCTATTGTGGGATAGATCATAAAATGTCTGTCTTTTACTTTAGCATGAGCTGTTATGCAGAGTAAAGGCACACTTTACTGATGCAATGGCTATGTCATGAATCAACTTTCTATAAATGTAGTTTACAGGTAAGCCTGCTGTATGGAACAACCTCCGTGCCTTTTTGAGACATTACTATTTGGATCTTTTTGCTTCAGAGGATACATGTTGTGACATTCTGTGCTTCAAGCTGCTCTTAACATCAAAACATTATTTATCTTCAGTGTAATCTTCCTCATCTTTGAGTGGACTTCTTGCTTCACACAAACAGTTCTCTCCTTTTCTCCCACCCCCACCCCATCTTCTCTGTGCAAGTGTTTGGAGCTTTTTAATATAAATTGAATAAAAGTTCAACCTTGTTGCTTAACTCGCCCACTCTCATCTCAATTAAACAATTGATGAATGAAGGAGAGAACACGCAGGGAAGATAATGTGGACCTTGAAGATTGAAAGTTAAAGTGACAACCTGGTGGTCTTCCTCCTGTCCTGAAAATGGCATTATGCTTTTGTACATGGACGATGAATTAAGGATGAGGAAGCCTATACCAAAAATAGGTTGCTTTTATTTCCATGTACAAGCTTGAGATTTCTTTCCCTTCTCTGACTTGAAAGAACCTGCTACTTTGTGGCAGCAAATCTAATGGTTCTGATGAGACTAAACTTTAATGGTAAGCTTCTTGAGAAATTAGCCCACATGGTTGAGCTGCAGACTGATGGTTCTGCAGATTATTGAAGCAATGTAATATTTTGAGTTGATTGTGATCTCATTTCTGTGCAAGATGCTGAATACAATTCTAATTATGATTGCTTATAAAATGCATTTAAATCTGAGTTGTCGTGGTGCATATAGGTACCAATGATACAGGTAAAAAACAGGATGAGGTCCTAAAAGTTGAATATAGGGAGTTAGGAGGTAAATTTAAAAAATAGGACCTCAAAGGTCCTATCTCAGGATTGCTACCAGTGCCACGTGCTAGTCAGAGTAGAAATAGAAGGATATTTCAGATGAATGTGTGGCTAGAGGAATGGTGCAAGGGGGAGGGATTCAAATTCCTGGGACATTGGAACCGGTTCTGGGGGAGGTGAGACCAGTACAAAGCGGACAGTTTGCACCTGGGTGGGACCGGAACCGATGTCCTAGGGGGAGTGTTTGCTAGTGCTGTTGGGGAGGGTTTAAACTAAAATGGCAGGGGGTTGGGAACCTGTGCAGGGAGACAGAGGAAAGGGAAGCAAGGATAGCAACAAAAGACAGGAAGGAGAAAAGCAAAAGTGGAAGGCAGAGAAATCAAGGGTGCAAATCAAACAGGGCCACAGTACATAATAATTCTAAAAGGACTAAGAGTGTTAAAAAATCAAGCCTGAAGGCTTTGTGTCTTAATGCGAGGAGCATTCGTAATAAGGTGGATGAATTAGCTGTGCAAATAGATGTAAACGGATATGATATAATTGGGATTATGGAGACATGGCTCCAGGGTGACCAAGACTGGGAATTCAACATCCAGGGGTATTCAATATTCAGGAAGGACAGGAAAAAAGGAAAAGGAGGTGGGGTAGCATTGCTGGTTAAAGAGGAGATTAACACAATAGTAAGGAAGGATATTAGCTCTGATGATGTGGAATCTGTATGGGCAGAGCTGAGAAATATCAAGGGGCAGAAAACGTTAGTGGGAGTTGTATACAGACCCCCCAAACAGTAATGCTGAGGTTGGGGATGGCATTAAACGGGAAATTAGAGACACGTGCAATAAGGGCACAGCAGTTATCATGGGTGACTTTAATCTACATATAGATTGGGCTAACCAAATTAGTAACAATACTGTGGAGGAGGAATTCCTAGAGTGTATACGGGATGGTTTCCTGGACCAATATGTCGAGCAACCAACTAGAGATCAGGCCATCTTAGACTGGGTATTATGTAAGGAGAGGCTTAATTAGCAATCTTGTTATGCGAGGCCCCTTGGGGAGGAGCGATCATAATATGTTAGAATTCTTCATTAAAATGGAGAGTGAAGTAGTTGACTCAGAAACTAGGGTCCTAAATTTAAATAAATGAAACTACGATGGTATGAGGCACGAGTTGGCTAGGATGGATTGGGGAACGTTACTTAAAGGGTTGACGGTGGATAGGCAATGGCAAACATTTAAAGATCGCATGGATGAACTACAGAATTTGTTCATCCCTGTTTGGCATAAAAATAAAACAAAAAAGGTGACTCAACCGTGGCTAACAAGGGAAATTAGGGATAGCATAAGGTGCAAGGAGAGGACATATAATTTGGCCAGAAAAAGCAGCAAACCTGAGGATTGGGAGCAGTTTAGGCTTCAGAAAAGGAGGACAAAGGGATTAATTAAGAGGGAAAATAGATTATGAGAGTAAGCTTGCAGGTAACATAAAAACTGACTAAAGGCTTCTATAGATATGTGAAGAGAAAAAGATTGGTGAAGTCAAGCGTAGATCCCTTGCAGTCAGAATCAGGGGAATTTATAATGGGGAACAAAGAAATGGCTGACCAATTAAATACATACTTTGGTTCTGTCTTCACAAAGGAGGACACAAATAACCTCCCAATGATGTCGGGGAACATAGGGTCCAATGAGAGGGAGTAATTGAATGAAATCAGTATTTGTAGGGAAATGGTGTTCGGGAAATTGATGGGATTGAAGGCCAATAAATCCCCAGGGCCTGATAATCTACATCCTAGGGTACTTAAGGAAGTGGCCCTAGAAATAGTAGATGCATTGCTGGTTGTCTTCCAAAATTCTATAGACTCTGGCACAGTTCCCATGGATTGGAGGATAGCTAATGTAACCCCACTATTTAAAAAGGGTGATAGAGAGAAAACGGGGAATTATAGACCGGTAAGTCTGGCATTGGTAGTGGGGAAAATGCTAGAGTCCATTATAAAAGATGTAATAGCAGAGCACTTGGAAAACAGTGACAGGATCGGACAAAGTCAACATGGATTTACAAAAGATAAATCATGCTTGACTAATCTACTGGAATTATTTGAGGATGTAACTGGTAGAATAGATAAGGGAGAACCAGTGGATGTGGTGTATTTGGACTTTCAGAAGGCTTTCGATAAGGTCCCGCATAAGAGATTGGCGTGCAAAGTTAAAGCACATGGGATTGGGGGTAAGGTACTGACTTGGATAGAGAACTGATTGGCAGACAAGAAGCAAAGAGTTGGAATAAACGGGTCTTTTTCCGAGTGGCAGGCAGTGACTAGTGGGGTACTGCAGGGATCGGTGCTAGGACCCCAGCTATTCACAATATATATTAATGATCTAGATGAGGGAACTAGATGTAATATCTCCAAGTTTGCAGACAACACAAAGCTGGGTGGGCATGTGTGCTATGAGGAGGATGCCGAGAAACTCCAGTATGATTTGGACAGGTTGGGTGATTTGGGCAGATGCATGGCAAATGCAGTATAATGTGGATAAATGCGAGGTTATCCACTTTGGTGGCAAAAACAGGAAGACAGATTATTATCTGAACGGCAATAGATTGGGAAAAGGGGAAGTGCACTGAGACCTGGGTGTCCTTGTGCACCAGTCGCTGAAGGTAAGCATGCAGGTGCAGCAGGCAGTTAAGAAGGCAAATGGTATGTTGGCCTTCATAGCGAGAGGATTCGAGTACAGGAGCAAGGATGTCTTGCTGCAGTTGTACAGGGCCTTGGTGAGACCACACCTTGAGTATTGTGTGCAGTTTGGTCGCCTTATCTGAGGAAGGATGTTCTTGCCATGGAGAGAGTGCAGCGAAGATTCACCAGACTGATACCTGGGATGGCAGGAATGACGTACGAGGAGAGATTGGGTTGATTAGGCTTATATTCGCTAGAGTTTAGAAGAATGTGAGGGGATCTCATTGAAACTTATAAAATTCTAACAGGACTAGACAGACTAGATGCAGGAAGGATGTTCCCGATGGCAGGGGAGTCCAGAACCAGGGGTCACAGTCTAAGGATAACGGGTACTCCATTTAGGACTGAGATGAGGAGGAATTTCTTCACCCAGTGATTGGTGAACCTGTGGAATTCTCTGCCACAGAGGGCGGTGGAGGCCAATTCATTAAATATATTCAAGAAGGAGTTAGATATATTTCTTAAGGCTAAAGGGATCAAGGGATATGTGGAGAAAGCAGGGACAGGGTACTGAATTTGGATGATCAGTCATGATCTCATTAAATGGCGGAGCAGGCTCGAGGGGCCGAATGGCCTACTCCTATATTCTGTGTTACTATGTTTCATAGAATGCATGTTACTGGATTACTTGCATTGTTTTTAAAATACATTGTTTTGTAACTGATACACAGCACAATAATTAAATGTGCCTTGTGGAGATAATGGGGCCGATTTTTCACTTGGGGAAAATTGGTGTTAACGGGGCGGTAAGGTCCTGAAAATGGGGTCGGTAGCCTTGCTGCCCTGTTAACACCAATGATGTAACTTTCGCAGAATCCTACCGCTGGGCAGTGGAAACGCCAGCCTGAAACACATGTTAAGCCTCTTCTATGCAAATAGAGGTCCTAATGACGTAGTTGGGGTTCCCGTAACAATTTTAAGGGACACATGGGTGGATCTTGTAGCACGAAAGTTACATCCATGTGTACTGGAGTTCCGATCAGGAAACGGCCAGAAACATTTTTAAAATTGATTTAAAAGAAGTAGGAGCAATGCCGGCCATGCCCTATCTAGGCGTAGCTTGTTCCCCCTTCCCGCACACCTACCTGTGGGCCTCGGCCGGCATCACAGCTGGCTGACATTACTGAAGCCAAAAAAAGTGGCAAGCTGCATTAGGATACCTGTTTAGTGTCCGCATCTCGCCAGCCAAATTCAAATGAGGCCGGGGCCTCAAAATTGCAGGGGCCTCTTCGCTGCCGGAATGGGCTGCAGGCCGGACAAAAGTTCAGATCAACCCCGTTCTCTTTAACTTTGTAGTAGCACCCATTTCATTTTTTTAGTCTGTTGCTATTAACTAACTTTATTTCCCCCCCCGTTTACTTGACCGGATCAGTCCTGGAACGGTGAACCTAAACGGGTTTCTTTATGCACCTTTTTTAATAAAACACATAATCATCAGCTGTTTTGTTTGTTTTGTAGTAATATGGGAATGGATGCATTTTCTACAGACCCGGAACCAGTGAACTCCCATTCACGTGACTTTGCAGGGTAACGAAGCAAGATTATTTATTTCCTATACTCCGAAGCAGTAAAATATTAATATGACTCATTTTAGTTGCAGCATTTGTACTGGTTGCTATATTCTGACATATATTATCTAATTGCTGTATTATTTGATGGAACCGTATGTCCCAATATTCATATACTTTTATGGTGTTCTTTCCTGTACCTTTCTCAAAGTTTCTTGTTTTGCCTTGATATATGCATAATGAAAGAAAAAAACTATTGTTGGAGTTTTGATGTGCATTTTTTTGTTTCAGGTTTGGTTCAAGATTTGAACTCCCTTATGAACATGTACCTCTTTCTGCTAACAACTTTGACCATTCCTCTTATAATGCACAGAATGACAGGTAATTTTTTTTTTTATTCGCTTATGGGACCTGGGCGTCGCTGGCAAGGCCAGCATTTAGTTGCCCTTGAGAAGGTGCTGGTGAGCCGCTGCAGTCCAAGTGGTGAAGGTACTCCCACCGTGCTGTTCGGGAGGGAGTTCCAGGATTTTGACCCAGTGACAATGAAGGATCGGCGATATACTTCTAAGTCAGGATGGTGTGTGACTTGGAGGGGATCTTGGAGGTGGTGGTGTTCCCATGCGCCTGCTGCCCATATCCTTCTGGGTGGAAGATGTTGCGAGTTTGGGAGGTGTTGCCGAAGAAGCCTTGGCGATTTGCTGCAGTGCATCTTATAGATGGTACAAACTGCAGCCACGGTATGCCGGTGGTGGAGGGAGTGAATGTTTAAGGTGGTGGATGGGGTGCCAATCAAACAGGCTGCTTTGTCCTGGATGGTGTCGAGCTTCCTGAGTGTTGTTGCAGCTGCACTCATCCAGGCAAGTGGAGAGTATTCCATCACACTCCTTACTTGTGCCTTGTAGATGTTGGAAAGGCTTTGGGGAGTCAGGAGGTGAGACACTCACCACAGAATACCTAGCCTTTGACCTGCTCTTGTTGCCACATTATTTATGTGGCTGGTCCAGTTAAGTTTCTGGTCAATGGTGACCCCCAGGATGTTGATGGTGGGGGATTCGGCGATGGTAATGCCGTTGAATGTCAAGGGGAGGTGGTTAGACTCTTGCTTGTTGGAGATAGTTATTGCCTGGCACTTCTGTGGTGCGAATGTTACCTGCCACTTATCAGCCCAAGCCTGAACGTCGCCCAGGTCTTGTTGCATGCGGACATGGACTGCTTCATTGTCTGAGGAGTTGTGAATGGCGCTGAACACTGTGCAGTCATCAGCGAACATCCCCATTTCTGACCTTATGTTGGCAGGAAGGTCATTGATGAAGCCGCTGAAGATGTTTGGGCCTAGGACACTACCCTGAGGAACTCCTGCAGTGACATCCTGGGGCTGTGATGATTGACCATCAATCACCACAGCCATCTTCCTTTGTGCTAGGTATGACTCCAGCGTTTTCCCCTGATTACCATTGCCTTCAGTTTTACTAGGGCTCCTTGATGCCACACTCGGTCAAATGCTGCCTCGATGTCAAGGGCAGTCACTCTCACCTCACCTCTGGAATTTAGCTCCTTCGTCCATGTTTGGACCAAGGCTGAAATGAGGTCGGGAGCCGAGTGGTCCTGGCGGAACTGGGCATCAGTGAGCAGGTTATTGGTGAGTAAGTGGCGCTTGATAGCACTGTCGATGACACCTTCCATCACTTTGCTGATGATTGAGATTAGACTGATGGGGCGGTAATTGGCCGGGTTAGATTTGTCCTGCTTTTTGTGGACAGGACATACCTGGGCAGTTTTCCACATTGTCGGACAGATGCCAGTGTTGTAGCTGTACTGGAACAGCTGGGCTAGAGGTGATGCTAGTTCTCGAGCACAAGTCTTCAGCACGATAGCCGGGATGTTGATGGGGCCCATAGCCTTTGCTGTATCCAGTGCGTTCAGCCGTTTCTTGATATCACGTGGAGTGAATCGAATTGGCTGAAGACTGGCTTCTGTGATGGTGGGGACCTCTGGAGTAGGCCGAATTGGCATGGTCCAGCAGTCATTTTGTTAGTTGTCAAATGTTTGGGTTTTTTGAAGTTTGAAATTAATCTGCTTTTCTATGAAATAATATAGTTTTTCCAAACTGAGGCTAACTGGATAACTTGTGACCAAGGAGATGTCTTTGAATTACACATCAGCCTCATCAGTGGAAATCTAGAATGTTTAACATACTCCCGTTTAAACAAACACATATCTTGTATAAGCAGAGAAAACTGTTATAACTCAGCATTTTTGAAAATACAGAAAATATTTTCACGGTTAACCGTCCAGGCAGAACGAAGTGCCTTAATTGACATTTTCTCCATTCCATGCTACTGTGAATAAGCCCAAATCTCCCAATAATGATTGAAGTATCAATTAGACTACTGGCAAGTTATGGGGAATTCTAGTCACCCTCGGCTGATTTTATTTTATTCTTAGCTCCCAAATTGACACTGGAAAACCCATTAGTATTACCACAAAAGCAAAGCTACATAAAGATCCCAAATAGCTTCACTACTGCTGTTGACTCTGCTAAATTTAGCAGAGCTTCCACATGTATGCTTCCCAACATCAACTCTTAACTTTCCATCAGCACTATCAACTACAAGGCCGTTGCTGTACTGTGTGACTGCTCAATATCATGTCCTGGTTAAGTCAGAAATATTCTGCAGCTCAACATTCACAAAACCAAAGCCTGCCTTTTTGGTCAGCATCTATATGTGGTTCTGTCTGACTCCCATCAACCTCAGGCTGCTTGCTCCTCAGGCATTGGTGCGTAATCTCACCGCTGTGTTCAAACCTGAGTTGAGATTTATAGAATTATAGACATTTCAGTACAGTCCCTAATTAGGCCACATATTTCTGTGTGTCATCTAGGTCTGATGACTTCAACTTTTGAGACCTGTTTTAATTTCCTCTATAATGTTTCTATCAATTAGTGATCCCTATATCCTTTACTGGTGTTCCTGAAGTCCTCCTTTCACCCTCTTCTAAAACAAAGGCAAAATACTAAAGTAAAAACAGAAAATGAAAGTATACAGCAAGTCAACCCAAATGTCAACCCGCCTCCTCCCTGGTCTGAACATTGACTGTAGTAATTTCAGACCTTAGCTGTATACTTCATTTCTTTTCAGCGGGAGTTCTTGTGATGTTTGGGATGGGGAGCCTTTCTTAGTGCTGGCAGGGGCTTCCCATGGTGTTGACCTGATTATATTTTTTCTCTTCCCGAGACTGGCAAACCCACTTTTGGTGGGCCAAGTCATCGTGGCCTACTTGCAGGCTGGCCCCCTGCCAGAACCTTGCGCTCAGATGTGGGGCAGAATAGTTGGCATCTACTGCAGACCTCTTCTGCATCAACACCAGTGGCTGCCATGGTCAGGGCCTGCTGGTAGTTTTTGGAGAGCATTGCACTTTGCTTTTTGCTTCTAAAGAAAGAACTGATGACATCTAGGATATTCTATAGTTATTACCCTCCTGATTCTACAGGTTAATGATTTGGGCTTAGTCTTGGAGGTATTTGGAGGATATTTCCCTATGAAGACCTTACAAGTTGGGTAATGTTTATTTCTTCTAAGTATGCTTGATGCGCACATTTGTTTGTCTCCAAGCTGCCATTAGATGGCAGGGTGGAATGTCCATAGCGTACATCTACATTTATTTCAAGAACTTCAAGACTATAGAAAATGTTTTAGTTGTAATAAACTGTTGATAACATTGGATTACATTTGAAATGCTGAAAACAGACCTTTATAGCTAACAAAACAAGGTTTTTTTTAAAAACTATATTAGTCATTTATAAATTTGTTGGGTTGTATTTTTTTTAAATATAAAGGGGTAGAGTTTCCGCTTTGGGCACAATTGCTGATCCCGGCACAAATTGCGCTCTTTTTGAAAAGTGTTCTCTCTCTGCCCCACCCCCCCAGTTTCCGCTCACTCGTTTGTATATCGCGGAACGCAAAATTTGCCATGAATCAGCGCAATCAGGCAGTGTTTTAAAGTGCCATTTAAAAAAAAAAAATTTGCTTTAAAAAAATTTTCCTTCATATATTTAAGTGGTAACTTGAAGTTTGATTAAAACAGCTGAAAATAGGTTTACACAAAAAATAAGCATTTTTAATCTCGGTGTGAATCTACCACCTCCTGAGTAACCTGATTTAAAATGACTGAAATTCACTTTTAAAAAAATATATAAAACTATTTTCTAGTTATATTGGGGTATATTAGTCAGTTTCTTAGTAAATTAAAACAAAAATCACTTTTAAAACATACCTTTTAGTGGCCTTGTACCCAAAAGAACAAGCTTAATTTTTAAAGCCTCCCTGAAGGCCTACAAACGAGTGCAATTAGCAGAAACTCCCAGTGGTGATTAATTCACCCTGGGAGCATGGCCAATTTTGTGGGTGGGGCCTGCTTCTAGCTCGATGTTTTTTTAAAACTGTCTTTTGCGCCAATTTTGGCCGAATTGCGCCAAAAAACCAGGCCGAAATGTCAGTGCAGATGTTAATGACATACTAGTTGTAATTTTACCTGTTTTTTGTATCTGCAGATCTGTCTGATCTGCAAACTGGTATGGAATGTACTGCTGAAATGTTTTTTAATAATTATACTCATTTAATGTAGGGACAGATCACCACCACCTCCACCATCGCTGTCTTATTCAGTCCTTTATGGTGAATGCAGACATTTTCCTCTCTTTGATGACTACTCTCAAAAGGAGCATGATGGATGTTCCAGGTAAAAGAATGTCACTTGGAATATTTCTTTTCATTTAGGAAACTTGAACAGCTGTAATTCCATTTAAAAGGAAATTCATGTTGTCATCCTAATAAAATTAATGCCAAGTTTTCAAAAGATTAGTGCTATGGTGTTCTAATTCAATTTTTTTTTAACTAGGTCCAGATATTTCAGCGATCATAGAGCTGTGCGTAGTTCAGAAGAAAGTTTGCATGGTGAGCACAGCAGATACTTACCACCAATACCACCTCCAGATCGCTTCAGACATGATTTTGAGAGGAACATTTTTCTAGGTTCAAGCAGAAGACGACTAGAACCACAAAGCTTTGTTAAACCTTTTACACGAGATTACAATCATGGCCAGCCAACAGGGTATGATT
Source organism: Somniosus microcephalus (assembly GCF_052327205.1). Lineage (NCBI taxonomy): Eukaryota > Metazoa > Chordata > Chondrichthyes > Squaliformes > Somniosidae > Somniosus > Somniosus microcephalus. Next base: position 59,893,454 of record NC_140994.1, read on the forward strand.
CTCACTTTGGTGAAACCAGCAGTGGCAGTTTTGACAAATTTAACCCATTCACACGCAGTGTAGACAAGAACAGTTATGACTTCCCATTTAAAGTGGAAATGTCTACAACAACTGACTGGCAGAAGGTTCATTACTGAGTGGGACTAAATTGCTGTAACTTTAACATGTTTATAATGTATTGCCCTTTCTTTGTGGTGACTGTCGTTTTTCATTATAGTTCTAGACTTTTCATAATTGTTTTCCTTTTTCCAAAAATGAATATTAAATATTAAAGGACCACAATCTCTTAAAATTTGTTTCATTTTTTTAAGCTGGATACAGAAGTCCATGCGCAAAGTGAAAAAGTGCTTTTTTTTTGTACAGAGTATAATGACCGCAGGAGAAAAAAAATCGACATTTTCCTGTTCCATTTGAATTTGTTTATATTTTAATTTTGGGGGAAAAAATCTCAAGCAAACAAGATGGCAGAAAACAAAAAAAATTGCAGACTTTATATAAAATTGCAGCGGTTTGCTTAAATTTGTCTTCAAAGCAATTTTTCAGATCAACCCTTAGTCATGGATATCTTTGTTCACACTAGAAAGTTTTGAGCACTGACTTGGCGAGGACAAGAGTTTGATGAATCTGCTAAATGGTAACAGAAGTCCAATGAAGCAGAGTGTAAAAATGGGTTTAAGAGGCAATTTGGGTGCCTTTCTAGAGAACAGACAGGATTGAAATGTATGGTAAGCAGGTGGTTAGGTGGGTTTAATCTATCAAAAAGGGGCAGGCTTGTTGGACCAAACATCCTTTCCTGTTCCTAAAAATGTCTACTTTCAGCTAACAACAAGATGTTTAGCATGGGAAAATATGTTCAAAAAATTAAAGACAGCTGTTTCTTCTAAATGGCATGTTAAGTTTATTTTATATATCATGAACCAAAGATGCTACATAAATCCACACTGATAATACGTTGTTGGGGTATGCATGAATGTATACTGCAACAGCAAACTCTGCATTGAGGATTTCTATATTATGAATACCAGTACTGTAGACTTTATCAAATATTGTCTGCAACTTTGAATAGCGCATCTGAATAGGAAATCCTGAAACCTGTGGAGGAGGTTAAAAAAAAAATCAATTGCCACAGTAGATGTTTGAATTATGTGTTTCACAAATCAAAACATATCTTCCAATCCAGAAAATTGAGTAGGCAGAAATATGCCATATATGGTGCTGACGTATATATCCAACACTCTTCGTAACCATCAGCTGTAATTTTGCACACCATGATAACTTATTGAGACCCAGTAGTAGTTTTTTCTAAATTTTCTTCAAACAAAAAATGCACACCAATATTTTGTCAAGTCAATATAGTCCTGTCACACAACATAGTACTTACAGAAAACTACATTAGCACATTGGGGATATGAGTAAAAGACATAATAGTTACAACATGGAAATAGGCCATTCGATGCAGCTAGTCCATGTTGGTGTCCTATCCCTTCAACCCCTTTTCCTTTATTCTTCTATTCAATCTAATCTTGAACATTGACCTAGTTGTTGTCTCAAGCACTAACCTGTGAATTCCACAGCCTCAACATTCTGCGTGAAGATGTTTCTACTTCCCTCAGTTCTAAAATCTATTACGTTTAATTTTGTATCTATGTCCATTGTTCTTGACTCCTTAACTACTGGAAACATGCTGCTCCGATGGACAGGTCACATTGTCCGCATGCCCGATACGAGACTCCCAAAACAAGCGCTCTACTCGGAGCTCCGGCACGGCAAGAGAGCCCCAGGTGGGCAGAGGAAACGCTTCAAGGACACCCTCAAAGCCTCCTTGAAAAAGTGCAACATCCCCACCGACACCTGGGAATCCCTGGCCCAAGACCGCACAAAGTGGAGGAGAAGCATCCGGGAAGGCGCCGAACACCTCGAGTCTCTTCGCCGGGAGCAAGCGGAAGCCAAGCGCAGGCAGCGCAAGGAACGCATGTCAACCCAAGCACCCCACCCACCGTCCCTTCAACCACCATCTGTCCCACCTGTGACAGAGACTAGGTCCCGCATTGGACTAATCGGCCACCTGCGAGCTCATTTTTAATGTGGAAGCAAGTCATCCTCAGTTCCGAGGGACTGCCTAAGAAGAGGAGGTTTGGGGAGGGGGATCCTTCATTTCATTTAACACATGTTTAGCTTTGCGAGGTGAAGACGGGGCATGGGCTGGAGCATGGCATTTGAATCACTGATTGACGTCATAATCTGCCAGTGGTTGTTAGGTGCACACATGCAAATCCCTTTACCAAGGTGGCATCCAGTGCAGTTCCCGTCTGAAGTATGTGTGTGCATTATCAAGCATTAGGAGGCCACATAGCACCTAAAAAAAATGGACGTGGCAGAGCCCAATTTCTTCCCCATTACTTCTTGAGATAAAACTTAGAATTCTATTAGTTTTTTTACAGTCATATCTAATGTTCTGTGAACCTGTACCCTCCAGTCCCTCTGCTCTTTCACAGCACCAAGCCACTTCCATTCAGAGTATAATTACTGCAGTTATTTTCTTTACCTAAAAGTATAATTTCACACTTACTAACATTGAATTCCATCCACCACGTTTTAGCCCTTTACTCATTTTATCAATGTCTCTTTGTAGCTTCCTTTGGTCTTCTAAGGAATTAACTATACATCCTATTTTGGTAATATGTTGGAAACTATAAATTGTTTGGGGATTTAGATAATCTGGGTCAGGGCTATCAGGTTTCTGTATATTTGCTTAAGATAAATGTCCGGTTAAATTTTTGAAACGTTTCTTTCTCCTCAATTTACATTGCTGATTTATAATAATACCATTTTCATTGGAGGTGCCCATCATGTAATTTCACAAATGTCTACGTATTTTGTTAAGATACCTTATTCATCGCAAAAAAATTGGCCTTCAAATGAAAATAGGATATTGCAGTCATTCCACAAGAGAATGATACTGTAATTATCGGGAAATGGTTCTTGCACAATCAGATGACCACTCCTTTGTATACTGGGGGTCATTCTAGACTGTCTTTGGGACTGAAGGCGGTCTGAAGCAGCGGCATAAATACTTGAACGCATTATTTGTTGTAGGCATTTAACACCTACATGCAAACATGACTATACCAAATTAGGACAGAAATTAGTGTTTGGGCTCTTTGGGTTGGCTTGAAGCATGGCACTTAAAAAGCCCTCGCTCTCTTAAGCTGTTAATTGATAATGACAAGTCATTTCAACTAATGCTTTAGTTATTGAATGCCACACTTTAAAAATAAGAGATCTGCAGTGTAATTTTACAGGGGGCTTATGCAAAGTGGTCCTTCACCTCTGGGGCCTGGGTTAAAACTAAAGAAAGACTTGCATTTATACAGCGTCTTTCATGACCTCTGGACGTTCCAAAGCACTTTACAGCCAATAAAGTACTTTTGAAGTGTAGTCACTGTTGTAACGTAGGGGAAACAGCTGCCAATTTGCACACAAGGTCCTGCAAACAGCATTGTGATAATGACCAGATAATCTGTTTTTATTTAGGTGTTAGTTGAGGTATAAATACTGGCTAGGACACCAGAGAGAACTCCCTGCTCTTCTTTGAAATAGTGCCTTGGGATTTTTTACATCCACCTGAGAGGGTAGATGGGGCTGCGGTTTAACATCTCACCTGAAAGACAGCACCACCAACAGTGCAGCACTCCCTCAGTACTGCACTAGAGTGTCAGGCTAGATTTTGTGCTCAAGTCCCTGGAGTGGAAGTTGAACCCACAATCTTTTGACTTAGAGGTGAGAATGCTACCAACTGAGCCATGGCTGACACTTGTCCAGCCCAGACTTTTGGGATAAAAATCTGTTGGCCTCAGGCCACAGCACAAAACTTCCCAATATTTGGCACAAATTAACAATCACACTCAGAGGCCACAGGATGATTAGTAATGGAAAAATGCCACACTGGTGCAGTATGGGTTGCTGTTAGCAGTCTGGGACTGAGATATATTGAAGGGGCAGTTTTATTTTGCATCCAATCATGCTGATACTAGGTAGCTAAAATGGGAAACAGTTTAATTTCTAATGTTAAAATTCTTCAGCTTAATAAACATAAAATTCAAATTCACTGCCAAAAAATAATTTTACCTACAATTAATTTTCTAGATTTTAATATATATTTACTGTATTATATCAAAGTTTTGACAAGTCAATGATGAGAGTAATTTAAAAAATAAAGTATGTTCTAAAGGGGCAACACAAACCTTGAATTCTTTTAACAAACACTCTAATCCTGTGCTCTGCTCTTCACTTACTGAGCGACCAATGTTTTGCTCTAGTAGAGGAAGAAAATTTTGAAATACTCCAGTACAGTAACGGTTCCATCGAGTGGGGCGTTGAGCTCTCCATTCCATAATTTTGTTCTTCAGTGCCCATTCAATTCTAAGTCGCAGTGAATAAACAGAGATTAAAGCACATGACCAAACCCTTTTTGAAAGCAGCAACCAAGAAATATTTGCTATTGTAACTTACTTATTATGACTTTTCATGAGAAACAACCAGCTGCCACAAAAAACAACTTTAATAAGATACAATAGTCTTTGCCTCAACTAATCTGTGTGGTAAAGCATTCCATGCTCCAACAACCTGTTGAGTAAAGAAATTTTGCCTAACCTCATTCGCTTAGTGACTACTTTGAATTGGTGCCCTCTCGTCACTAACTTCCCAACTACACAAAATAGTCTTCCCCTATTCATCCGATCAAAATCTCTCTTAAATCTCCTCTTAGCTTTCTTTCTCCAGTGGAAATAATCCCATCATCTCAAATCTCTCCTTGTAACTATAATTTTTCATCCCTACTATCATCCTGGTGAGCCAATGCTGTATACTCGCTATGGTTGTAATGTTCTTTCCATAATGGGGTGTTCAGAACTGCATTTTTAATTTTTTTTAAAAATTCATTCACGGGATGTAAGCGTCACTGGCAAGGCCAGCATTTATTGCCCATCCCTAATTGTCCTTGAGAAGGTGGTGGTGAGCTGCCTTCTTGAACAACTGCAGTCCGTGTGGTGAAGGTATTCCCACAGTGCTGTTGGGTAGGGAGTTCCAAGCTTTTGACCCAGCGATGATGAAGGATCGGCAATATATTTGCAAGTCAGGATGGTGTGACTTGGAGGGGTACTTGGCGGTGGTGGTGTTCCCATGCGCCTGCTGCCCCTGTCCTTCTAGGTGGTAAATGTCACTAGTTTGTGTGCATTTCTTTAACTGTGGTAAAACAAATAACTTGTACAAATTTATCATAACCTTTTGCTCTTGAACGCTACAGCCCTATTTATAAAATCCAAAATGGTACTGGCCTTTTTAAGCCTTTACCTGCACACTCACTTTTAAACAATTATGTATTTGAACCCCAAGGTCTCTCTTCATCCACACCTTCCAGCATCTTTCCAGAGAGTGTATATTTAAATTCCTTATTTGTCCTAAAATGCATTACCTCACGCTTCTCATTAAATTGCATCTGCCACCTGTCTATCTTATTCCACTAATCTGCCTTTGCTCTCGAGCTTTTTTTTTTTTACAGTCCTCCTTTATTACAGCACTGCCCCGGGAGAATGGCAGTGGCTCCATAGAACACGAACCTGCTGTCATATCCCAGGATGACAGCATTCCTGCTCCCACCCCTGCCACTCCGCCAGTGCCCTTGCTGTTGCCTATCAGCCAGCCCGCCAAGACTGCTGTAGCCCAGGCCGAGATGGTACAGTCTGAAGCTGGACCTTCCAGGCCCAGAGCTACTCAATGTCGTCCTTCAAGGCCATCTGCAGTCTCCTCAACTGAAGGTCAGCAGCCTTCCACCACCCATGCTGCAGCCGCTGGGGAAGCACCTCGTAGGAGCACTAGGATAGGCAAAGGCACACGGAAGATAGGCATTAAGGGAATGCACAAGGGTGATTAGTTTAATTTTGTATGCATTATGTAATTAGTGAATTTATAAAACTGGATTGGAATGTGCATTTACTGGTGGTTTTTATTTTGTGTTGTCAGAAAGAGGATGATGTTATGGTCACTGATAAAGGAAAGGTTGGTGAATGGGGAGGTGTGGTTGAGGTTACTGGTATCGGTGATGAATAATCTGATCACGCAGAGCCCAGGCAGAATGGGGCTATCTAAGTTGTAGTCTCCCTTCCTTTTCCTCCACTTCCTGTTGCATTTCCTTCTCCTACTCTTCCTCCTCCTCCTCCACATGCTCCTGCTCCTCAGCTTCTCGCCTGATAGTTGGTGGCAAGGGCTATTCCCTCATAATGGCCTGGTTGTGCAGCATACTATCACAAATCTTGATACCCACTCAGCTAAGTACTGCAGGACTTCTCCAGAGTGGCCCAGGCAGCGGAAGCATTGCTTGAGAAAGCCAATGGTGTACTCTATAATGTTCCTTGTGGCAGCATGACACTCACTGTAGGCCTGCTGTGCACGTATGCTTGGGTTCCAGACCAGAGTCATGAGCCATGTCATCAGTGGATAACCCTTGTTGCCCACTAGCCAGCCTTTGAGTTGCCGTGGTGGTTCAAATACAGGTGGAACAGAGGACTGCTGCAGAATGAAGGAATCATGACTGCTGCCAGGCTAATGGGCATTGACCTGCATGATGCGCTGCCTGTGGTTGCACATCACTGCACATGGAGAGAGTGAAAATGACTGAGTTCACATGAGGCGCACGAAAGGAGGTGTGCGTGCAGTCAATGGCACCCTGCACCATAGGGAAGCCTGCAATCCGTGCAAAACCATGTGCTCACTTCACCTGCTTGTCTGGCAGAGAGAATGAGATTAAAGTGTTTTTCTGTGTATAGAGAGCCTCAGTGATCTTTCTTGTACAGCAGTGCACTGCAGAGTGCGATATGTTGCTTATATCTCCAGCAGCAGCCTGGAAGGAGCCAGATGCATAAAAGTTAAGAGCCATGGTCACCAAGACAGTCACAGGCAATGCTGTACTTGCCCTACTTTGAGGTTGCAGTTGTGACTGCCGCAGATGACAGATTTCCCTTGCAACCTCTTTTGTGAAGTGAAAACATCTCATCCATTGCTCTTCACTGAAGTAAGAGAATTTCTCCCTGAAGACCCTCGGTGGATATGCTAGAGTCCTTCTCCTTCTCCCTCTACTAGCAGCTTGTCCTGCCTCTCTTTATTCTCCCAGTCATGTTCAATTCCCAGAGGAAGCCCTACCAGGCCACCCATGTCAGGAAGCAACTTGTTCCAGCACAAGATTTTAAAGCAACAAAACAGTACTTCAGCACCAGCCAGACCACTCCCTGTAGACTATTCAAACTTCTGCCAAGTTTAGGAAAGATCCAAAACATGTCGAATTGCAACAACAGCCAGGAGAAATAATCCAGCAACTAACATGTAAGCATAAGCTTTTTCTATAAACTTTTTTAAGCAGCGAGTGGTTAGGATCAGGAATGCACTGCCTGAAAGGGTGGTGGAAGCGGACTCAATCGTGGCTTTTGAAAGGGAGTTGGATAAGTACTTGGTGGGGGGTGGAAATTTGCAGGGCTACGGGGAAAGGGCGAGGGAGTGGAACTAGCTGAAGTGCTCTTGCAGAGACCCAGTACGGGCTCGACGGCCCGAATGGCCTCCTGTGCTGTAATCATTCTATGATTCAATGTTCCCGCTAAGGTGCGCGCACGCAGCCGCATGATAGTCTGAAAGGTCCCACGCAGGCCGCTCATCGGCTTTTACATTGTAAATACCGCACATGCACAGAAATTTAAAGGGAACGCGCATTAAAAGAAAAAGACCGTGGAGAACAAAGCGCAGCTTACAGAGAACACTGCCTGTAAGTAGTTCATGATTACTTTAAATAGCACTGGTGGGACGTTCTTCATCTTTAACGTCATGTTCAGCTGTGCGAGGTTGGCTGGTGTATGGAGTTTGAAAATGTCAGCGTGGCCTCAAATCAGCGTTGCATACTGATTTGCGGCATCATCTCACTGCTCTACATAGTGCTGGTGGTCGTTAGGTACGTGTGCACGTGCAAACCCCTTTACCGAGATAACGGCCTGCGCACTTCTCATTGGAAGTATATACGCGCATCTCGGACCCCATTTTCGATCCTTATGTGGCCACATAGCACCTAAAAAATTAGCACTACACATCCCAATTTATCCCCCAAGTTGTTTTGTTTGTAGTATTTTATCCCAACTACCCTAATCTGCCTTGTACCAAAAGAACTGACGGAGAACATTAGAGTATCAGTGATTCTAACTTTTATTCATTCTTATTAATAGTATGTGGTGTAGGTATGTAGAGTGTACTTTACCCCTGTGTTTTCTTTTAATGAAAATGTATGGCACTTGTCTTCTACTTTCTAACTGCGTGCTCCTTCTAAGTGTTTCTCCAATATGTGATGGAAGTGGGTGGATGGCTGCTGGATGTCAGTGTCTTTTGTAGGAATGGAAGTAGCCTGTACTTCTTTGTACTGGGTCAGTAGATGACTCTGCAACACCAGGTACTCTGGGTATGGGGTGGCCACGTAGGCCTGTATGCTATTTGATATATTTGTAGTCATTTAAGCAGGATGGCCTAATGATACAGATGTGACTTTTTCTCAAGCAATTTCTCAGTCATCCTTGCCAGTTCCTGCCATCCCCCTGCTGCTGGATACTATCTGCATAGCTAGAAATCTGTATCTGACCAGACCACTGTGAAGCAATAAAATTGTTGAAGTCCCACGTTTTAACATAGGATTACATAGGATATACAGCACAGAAACAGGCCGTTCGGCCCAACCAGTCCATGCCGGCACTTATGCTCAACTCGAGCCTCCTACAGTCTTTCCTCCTCTAACTCCATCAGCATAACCCTCTATTCCCTTTTCCCTCATATGCTTATCTAGCCTCCCCTTAAATGCATCCTTACTATTTGCCTCAACTACTCCCTGTGGTAGCGAGTTCCACATTCTCACCACTCTCTGGGTAAAGAAGTTTCTTCTGAATTTAGGTTTTAAGGAGCATATTAAAGGAGGAGAGAGGATTAGTGAGTGAATTCCAGAGCTTAGGGCCTTGGCAGTTGAAAGCACAGGTGTCAATGATCTCCAAAATGTCATCCCCTTTTTGAATATTTGGGCATAATTCCACTATAAGTTTAGTGTTGATGCAAAGTGTGTTTGGCTTTTACATGGACACTAAATTTGTGCAGCATTAGAGCCCAGTCTGTCCTGAGAGCAGTATTGCCAACTCTCACGAATCCATTGCGAAACGTGAGACTTCAGAGTGAAATAAAGCATCACTTGCGATCTCACGATGAAACGCCTAAATTTCAGGATTTTTTAGGGAAAAAAACGCCAATTTGCACATGCACAAAAAAAATACAGCGATTGATATTATTAGTGAAATCACAAACAAGTTCTTTTGCATTTGAAATTTTGCTTAAATGCCTGCCAGAGGAAATCTTTATGACGGCATTTACAATGTCATTGCACATAGTGACCAGAGCAATACATCTTCTGTTGGCAACCATATTTGCCTTAAACATCTGCTACCAGCCTACTAACCTATCAGTGGTCATTAACAGTGGTCTTCTAGAAGCCCCTTCAAAGCTGGCAAATTCTGCCTTCTAGTAAACCAACGTTGGCTGATGGCTTCAGTGTCCGACCATTCCCAACTAAATGTGGCATTAAAACTCGCCAGTGCTAGGCTTCTGCAGTTTTTAGCTATCACTGCTCAGTAAGTAGTCCATACAAGATGCTGGAACTTAGAGTGAAGTTTAATTAAAGAATGCGTCGAACTTGCTAATAGCCTACTGACTGTGCAAAATTCTACATATGCAGTTGGATTGTAGCCATTGCCACTATATGGGTTTATATTTTGTTTTTGCTTGTAGCACAAGCAACGTTCCAATAAATTAACTGCCATTTTAACAACTAATTTCAATCTTTCCTGGTCCGTTGTGGTTTAATTACACTGGTACTTCCAACAGTGTTAAACACTGGCTTACAGGTTATGTTATCTCAAAGGAGGAAATTAATTAGACAGCAAAAATAACTTGCATTTATATAGCGCCTTTAAAGTAGTAAAACGTCCCAAGGCACTTCACAGGAGCGATTATCAAACAAAATTTGACGCCAAGCCACATAAGGAGATATTAGGGCAGGAGCTTGGTCAAAGAGGTAGGTTTTAAGGAGTGTCTTAAAGGAGGAGAGGCGGAGAGATTTAGGGAGGGAATTCAGAGCTTAGGACCTAGGTAGTTGAAGGCACGTCAATGGTGGAGTAATTAAAATCGGGAATTCGCAAGAGGCCCAAATTGGAGTAGGATTGTAGGGCTGAAGGAGGTTATGTTCCAAAAACAGTAACAGTCAAAAGCAGAGCGAGGTTGGCCTGCGAGCAAGTGACACGACAGCGGGGCCACCTACCTACCCCTGCTCCTATTTTTTAATGTTCTTATGTCAGTTATGGGTTAGTGACAGTTGAATTCACTTCATGTCCAGGAGCAAAGGTCGCAAAATGCGCTTCCTGTTTGGGAGCAAAGGTCAGCGAGGGGTCGGGTCAGGAAAAAAATAGCAACTTATGGGCCCAGAAATTCCGTTCACAGCCCTCCCGCGGGCTGAGGGCTGCGACCCTGAAAAATCTGCGCCTGGACCGGAGGGCTCCCGGGAGGTGCAGAATTCCGTTGATATGCCTCCATAAAACTGACGGTGTGCAGGGCACGCATATCCCAGGGGCACAGCTAGTTTGCAGCGTCCCTGGGATCACGTGGGCCAGGGGGAGCATATCGGAGCAGGAAATCTCCATTCATAGATTTGACAGGAAGACCTGTCAAATCTATGAATAGAGATCAGCCCCAAAACGTAAGTAAAACTTCAAATAATTTTTTTTTTAAATCACATTTTTAAAATGACTATAAATTACATAAATTAATTATTTTAAACAAAAATTTAAATTTTTGAAAAAAATAATTAAAGTTTTTAACGGGGCTAAAAATAAACTTACCTTTCTTTAAAGTATTTTAAAATGATAAATCAGTGGGGAAAAAAATGTTCTTTTACTTTCTTCACCTCTTACCTTGTTTAAAGCAGGCCTTGCACCTGCTTTTCCAGGCGCAGCTGTTTCAGACTTGCCTGGACTGAAGCAACTGTTGAAAAAACGGAAGTTGCAGCCGTACGCGCTGCCTATCCGGTGCAGGCATTTGACCAGTGAAGCCCTTTCTTTGAAGAACGGAAGTTCCGGTTTCCAGCGCATGCGCAATGCATGTGTAAAACCAGCACTTCCGTTGGCCCTACGGGTGAGTACACAGCGCGTACACACCCGTAGGGAACGGAATTTATGAGCCAATAAATAAGCTGTTGCTTTCTTTTCTTCCCCTTAATCCCTGCTTCCTTCTAAGTTGAGCGCCTTTGTGCCTAGTGCAGTCTATTCCCTTCCAGAGGAAATGGCCCATTAAGCAGGAAGGGGCCTCATTCTTCTGTAACAATGTTGCAACAGTAGGGACAGTATTGTGGAAGAAGAGGGAGAGGGGCGTCAAGTGATTGTAGTACCCTCATCAAGATACAAACCTATCTTGTGTTTTTGAGTGACATGTCCATGTTTATGTACTTATATACCAAGTGTAAGCAGCCATATATATAGTATAACTGACTTCTTAGATGGACAGTGAACAAAAAAGCATTTGGAAAGAGCAAACTGGGAATTAATTCATCTGCAACACAGACCTTCTCTTCACTGAGCAACACCCATTATCCCTAACCATCAACCAACTTTCTATCTATGCTACTACATTTCCTCTTCAGTCATATACCTGAATTTTTGTATATCCAACTCTTTCTTGAATATACTTAATGAACTGGCCTCCACCGCCCTCTGTGGCAGAGAATTCCACAGGTTCACCACTCTCTGGGAGAAGAAATTCATCCTCATTTCAGTCCTAAATGGCTTACCCCTTATCCTTAGACTATGACCCCTGGTTCTGGACTCCCCGGCCATCAGAAACATCCTTCCTGCATCTAGTCTGTCCAGGCCTGACAGAATTTTATAGGTTTCGATGAGATCCCCTCTCAATCTTCTAAACTCCAGTGAGTATAAGCCCAATCGACACAATCTCTCCTCATACATCATTCCTGCCATCCCAGGTATCAGCCTGGTGAATCTTCGCTGCACTCCTTCCATGGCAAGAACGTCCTTCCTCAGGTAAGGCGACCAAAACTGCACACAATACTCAAGGTGCGGTCTCACCAAGGCCCTGTACAAATGTAGCAAGACATCCTTGTTCCTGTACTCGAACCCTCTTGCTACGAAGGCCAACATACCATTTGCCTTCTTAACCGCCTGCTGCACCTGCATGCTTACCTTCAGCGACTGGTGTATAAGAACACCCAGGTCTCTTTGCACTTCCCCTTCTCCCAATCTATTGCCATTCAAATAATAATCTGCCTTCCTGTTTTTGCCACCAAAGTGGATAACCTCACATTTATCCACATTATAGTGCATTTGCCATGTTTCTGCCCAATCACCCAACCTGTCCAAATCGTACTGGAGTTTCACGACATCCTCCTCACAGCATACCCTCCCACCCAGCTTTGTGTCGTCTGCAAATTTGGAGATATTACATCCAATTCCCTCGTCCAGATCATTAATATATATTGTGAACAGCTGGGGTCCTAGGACCAATCCTTGTGGTACCCCACTAGTCACTGCCTGCCACTCGGAAAACGACCCGTTTATTCCAACTCTTTGCTTTCTGTCCGCCAACCAGTTCTCTGTCCAAGTCAATATCTTGCCCCCAATCCCATGTGCCTTAATTTTGCACGCTAATCTCTTATGTGGGACCTTATCGAAAGCCTTATGAAAGTCCAAATACACCACATCCCTTATCTATTTTACCAGTTACATCCTCAAAAAATTCCAATAGATTAGTCAAGCATAATTTACCTTTTGTAAATCCATGTTGACTTTGTCCGATCCTGTCACTGCTTTCCAAGTGCTCTGCTATTACATCTTTTATAATGGACTCTGGCATTTTCCCCACTACTGATGTCAGGCTTACCGGTCTATAATTCCCCGCTTTTTCTCTACCACCTTTTTTGAATAGTGGGGTAACATTAGCTACCCTCCAATCCATGGGTACGGTTCCAGAGTCTATCGAGTTCTGGAAGATGACCAGCAATGCATCTATTATTTCTAGGGCCACTTCCTTAAGTACCCTGGGATGTAGATTATCAGGCCCTGGGGATTTATCGGCCTTCAGTCCCATCAATTTTCCTAACACCATTTCCCTACAAATACTGATTTCTTTCAGTTTCACCCTTTCATCAGACCTTATGTTCCCCGGCATCTCTGGGAGGTTATTTGTGTCCTCCTTTGTGAAGACAGAACCAAAATATGTATTTAGTTGGTCTGCCATTCCTTTGTTCCCCATTATAAATTCCCCTGATTCTGACTGCAAGGGACCTACGCTTGACTTCACCAATCTTTTTCTCTTCACATATCTATAAAAGCTTTTACAGTCAGTTTTTATGTTCCCTGCAAGCTTACTCTCATATTCTATTTTCCCTTTCTTAATTAATCCCTTTGTCCTCCTTTGTTGAATCCTAAACTGCTCCCAATCCTCAGGATTATTGCTTTTTCTGGCCAATTTATATGTCCTCTCTTTGGATCTTATGCTATCCCTAATTTCCCTTGTTAGCCACGGTTTAGTCACCTTTTTTGTTTTATTTTTATGCCAAACTGGGAGGAACAAATTCTGTAGCTCATCCATTCGGTCTTTGAATGTTTGCCATTGCCTATCCACCGTCAACCCTTTGAGTGCCATTCCCCAATCAATCTTACCCAACTCACGCCTCAGACCATCGTAGTTTCCTTTATTTAAATTGAGGACGCTAGTCTCTGAGTCAATTGCTTCATTCTCCATCTTAATGAAGAATTCGATCATATTATGATCGCTCCGACCCAAGGGGCCTCGTACAACAAGATTGCTAATTAATCCTTTCTCGTTACATAATACCCAGTCTAAGATGGCCTGATCTCTGGTTGGTTCCTCGACATATTGGTCCAGGAAACCATCCCGTAAACACTCCAGGAATTCCTCCTCCACAGTATTGTTACTAATTTGGTTGGCCCAATCTATATGTAGATTAAAGTCACCCATGATGACTGCAGTGCCCTTATTGCACGCTTCTTTAATTTCCCTTTTAATGCCATCCCCAACCTCTGCCTTGCTGTTTGGAGGTCTATATACCACTCCCACTAATGTTTTTTTCCCCTTAGTATTCCTCAATTCTACCTATACAGATTCCACATCATCAGAGCTAATATCCTTCATTACAATTGTGTTAATCCTTTCTTTAACTAGTAATGCTACCCCACCTCCCTTTCCTTTTTGCCTATCTTTCCTGAATATCGAATACCCCTGAATGTTGAGTTCCCAATCTTGGCCATCCTTGAGCCACGTTTCCGTAATCCCAACCAAATCATATTCGTTTACCTCTATTTGCGCAGCCAATTCATCCACCTTATTACAAATGCTCCTCGCATTGAGACACAAAGCCTTCAGGCTTGTTTTTTTAACGCTCTTAGACCTATTAGAATTATTATTTACTGTGGCCACTTTTGATTTAAACCGTTGATTTCTCTGACTGCCACTTTTGTTTTTCTCCTTCCTATCTTTTGCTTTTATCCTTGTTTCCCTTTCCTCTGTCTCCCTGCTCAGGTTCCCAACCCCCTGCCATTTTAGTTTAAACCCTCCCCCACAGCACTAGCAAACACTCCCCCTAGGACATCGGTTCCAGCCCTGCCCAGGTGCAAACCGTCCGGTTTGAACTGGTCCCACCTCCCCCAGAACCGGTTCCAATGTCCCAGGAATTTGAATCCCTCCCCCTGGCACCATTCCTCTAGCCACGTATTCATCTGAAGTATCCTTCTATTTCTACTCTGACTAGCACGTATATTGCAAATATCTACAACATAGACTTCTTTTCCTCTTCAGCCTTGCCCCTCTCTCAGAAGCCTTGAACTTGAGTTATACTTCATTACCACAGTGATCCTTGTGTACCTGGGGTTTCCCTGGATGAAAACTTTAAGCAGATTGCACTGGTGTCTTTCTGTGCAATCACTGTGGTGGATTACAACTCCCAGAATACACCTGTGTTACTTTGGCAAGCACTCTGGACTACAACTCCCAGAATGCAGATTAAAGCAGCCACCTTATGAATTTAATGGGCACAGGATGGGGCTTAAAAATAGGCAATTGTGATTTACTTTTTGAATAACCAATCTTGCTATCAATCATAAAGCAGTCCTGTTTTGGAGTGAATGTTTTATGTTTGATAGCAAAGTTAACTATTTACACATTTGTGCTAAAATTGGTATAAGTGATCCTGGACGAGGAAGGTAAAAAATGTTATTCAGTATTCCCAATCCTAGTCATTATTCACTAATGCCTGCTGCCAAATGTGGAAATAGGGTGAAAAAAGACTGAACTCAGATATGATGGTTGATTAGCCTGTCAACACTTACCCTTCTACAGTGTGGGTAAACTGAAAGTCACATAGTCAGCCTAAAAACCTCTTAAAGTGAAAACATGCAAGCAATATTGCTGAATCGTCTTATCCTCAATATATGAAACACACATTTGTTTTGAATGTGATCATGAATATTCCAGGTGTAAAAGGAATATTTTTCAATTAAAAAAATCAGATAAAACTGAAGCTCACAATTACTCTATAAAACTTGGGAACATAGGAATATACAAACAGGATTAGGCCATTCAGCTCCTCGAGCCTGTTCTACCATTCAATTAGATTATGGCTGATCTGTACCGTAACTCCATTTACCCGCCTTTCCTCCATATCCATTGATACCCTTACCTAACAAAAATCTATCTATCTCAGTCCTGACAGCTTCAGTTGACCCAGCATCCATAGCCTTTTGGGGGCGAGAGTTCCAGATTTCTACTACCCTCTGTGTGACGAAGTGCTTCCTGATTTCACTCTTGAAAGGCTTGGCTCTAATTTTAAGATTATGCCTCATTGTTCTGGATTCCCCCACCAGAGGAAATAGTTTCTCTATATCTACCCTATCGAATTATTTTAACACTTTAACCACCTCAATTAGTTCACCCCTCAATCTTCTATCCTCAAGGGAATACAAGCTAAGTGTATGCAATCTGTCCTCATAATTTAACCCTTTTAGCCCCAGTATCATTCTGGTTAATCTGCGCTGCGCCCCCTCCAAGGCCAATATATCCTTCCTGAGATGCAATGCCCAGAACTGAACGCAGTACTCCAGATGGAGTCTGACCAAGACTCTATACAACTGAAGCATAACTTCCTCTCCTATGTATTCCAGCCCCCTTGAGATAATGTCCAACATTCAATTAGCCTTTGATTTTTTTTGTACCTGTCGACTAGCGTTTAGTGATTTGTGTACACGGACACCCAAATATCTTTGCTCCTCCACAGTTCCTAGTTTCTCACCATTTAAAAAATACTTTGATTTCTCTTTCTGGGATGCAAAATGAATTATCTCTCACTTTCTCACATTGAACACCATTTGCCACAGGTTTGCCTACTCAATCTATTTATGTCCCTTTGTAACTTCCTGCTCCTATCTGTACTACGTACTTTGCCTCCTAATTTAGTGTCATGTGCAAACTTTGATATACAACTCTATTCCTTCATCCAAGTCATTGCTAAATATGTAGACCAGCTGAGGCCCCAGAAGAGATTGCTGGGGAACGTCACATGCCATCAATCAGAGTATGTACCCTTTATCCTTACTCTCTTTCTCCTACCTGTGGATAGGCAATGGCAAACATTTAAAGATCGCATGGATGAGCTACAGAATTTGTTCCTCACTGTCTGGCATAAAAATAAAACAAAAAAGGTGGCTCAACCGTGGCTAACAAGGGAAATTAGGGATAGCATAAGATCCAAGGAGAGGACATATAAATTGGCCAGAAAAATCAGCAAACCTGAGGATTGGGAGCAGTTTAGGATTCAGCAAAAGAGGACAAAGGGATTAATTAAGAGGGGGAAAATAGAGTTTGAGAGAAAGCTTGCTGGGAACGTAAAAACTGACTGTAAAAGCTTCTATAGATATGTGAAGAGAAAAAGATTGGTGAAGTCAAGCGTAGTCCCTTGCAGTCAGAATCAAGGGAATTAATAATGGGGAACAAAGAAATGGCTGACCAATTAAATACATACTTTGGTTCTGTCTTCACAAAGGAGGACACAAATAACATCCCAGAGATGTCGGGGAACATAGGGTCTAATGAGAGGGAGGAACTGAATGAAATCAGTATTTGTATTAGGGAAATTGACGGGTGATAAATCCCCAGGGCCTGATAATCTACATCCTAGTGTACTTAAGGAAGTGGCCCTAGGAATAGTAGATGCATTGCTGGTCATCTTCCAACATTCTATAGACTCTGGCACAGTTCCCATGGATTGGAGGGTGTGGTGTATGTAACCTGTTCCACCTTAAGAGAAATTACGCCTGTTCCACCTTAAGAGATGTACTACTTTCTCTGGCTGCTGTATACGTAATACCGGTGGTGACCACCGGTATATAAGTACTGTGTAGTGATATTGTATTTAGTATAGTTCTGACCTCCAACTAGTAAAGACCTGTTGAACTTTATTCTTGTAGTCTGTGTCAGTAATTAATCTTAATACAACTGGAACACACAGAGTTAACAGTGGCGACGAGTCCGATTCTTACCCTGCGGCAGTTTATATCCACGGCGGTTTTGTCCACAGAACGGGCGTCGAAGAGAGGCATCCACCCTCATCACCCTGCTGGAAGACACGTCGCGTGGCAGGCATTGAGAACCCGGAGTGCAGAAGACATCCTGAACTTGAAGCCTCCATCAGCGGCAGTCAGCTATCTTCTTTCTACCTCGGTGGTGGGTAAGCCGGTCAGCGACGCGAGTAGAAAGTCGGCCGCGTTGGCTATACAGACGGGGGGAGGAAGACGGAGGAATAAGGGCGGTGAGATCGATCGCGACCGGAGATAAGGGCCGGGCCGCATTCGGGCCGAAAGGCGCAGCGCGGGGACATCGATCGCGGCTGGTGATAAGGGCCGGGCCGCTTTCAGGCCAAAAAGGCGCAGCGTCTGGGGCGACTGAAGGCGCGAGAGCCGCGGTGAAGGCGAACGCAGCCGGTGCTAATAACCGGGCTGCAAGAAGGGCTGCGAGGCGCGACATCGGGGAAGCGCGAATGCCCGAAGGAGCCGCGGTGAAGCGGAGACAGCGTCGGGGGAGTTACTAACCGCTGGGAAAGGGGAGCAGCAGCAGCACGCCAAACGCCATTGCAGCCAGTGGGTGAAGACCGCCAAGCGCGGGAAAACCGCCATTTTGTAGGCGGAGGACGAAGACAAGAGCGGGAAGCTGCCATCTTGAGATAAAATAAATTGCAACGATGTCTAAACATGGGAACATTGATACCTTTGATGGCGACATCGAAGATTGGGCCATGTATGTAAAACGCATACAAAATTATTGTAAAGCAAATAAAATCCCAGATGCAGAGAAAGCACTAACGTTATTGAACTTAATGGGTGCGAAGACATACGGGCAATTGAAACACCTTTTATCACCAGATGAACCGGCGGATAAGACGTTCGAGGAGATTGTTACTGTCCTGAAAAATCATCTAAACCCCACGCCGCTGATGCTAGCGGAACAATTTAAATTTTACAGCAGAAGGCAGCTGAAGGATGAAAGCAATGCTGAATATTTAATGGAACTGCGTAAGCTGGCGAGGTACTGTCAGTTTGGAACGGGACTGACAGACGTGCTAAGGGATAAATTTGTGTGTGGATTATTAAAAGAAGATACACAAAAGCGACTGCTCGAGGAGAATGAGCTGACGCTTGAGAAAGCGGTCACTATGGCAGCAGCACACGAAGCCACAGCGAGAGGCACGGCAGTAATGCAGCTACGGTCACCGGAACTCAGTACAAATAAATTGGGTTTGAGTACTGTAAAATGTTATCGTTGTGGAAAGACAACACACGATCAGAACCAGTGTTGGTTTAAAAACCAAGAATGCAGAACGTGTGGCAGGCTTGGCCACATAGCTAAAGTATGCCGGTCAGGAAAGAAGACCAGCAACAAAAAGTCACCGCAAGGAAAATACATAAAGGTGCACAAGGTGACAAAGACCAGTTCGAACGAACAGAAGTCAGATTCAGACGCTAGCAGTAATGAACTGGGTAGCTTAAGAGTACACAACGTTGGTAAGGATGCAGATCTCCAGACAATTTGGGTCACTCTTCAGATAGCAGGAGTCCAAGTAAAGATGGAATTGGACACTGGATCGGCATTGACGGTCATGAATAAGAAAGATTACAAAAGGTTATTCCAACATATTCCCCTACGGGATATGGAGATTATATTGAAAACATACACGGGGCAAAGAGTGTACCCCATCGGAAAGATAGAGGTAAAAGTGGTCCACAAGGGCGAAGAAAGCCAAGTAATGGACTTATATGTGCTACCTGAAGGAGGTCCACCACTACTGGGACGGGAGTGGATTAGGAAAATGAATATGGACTGGCACTCCTTAAAAGCACTAACGGTAGATTCCGGGGAAACAGATGTCAAACCTAAACGATTGTCCAAAATATTGGATGATGCTAAAGAGGTGTTCCAGCAAGGACTGGGAACACTGAAAGGAATTACGGCAAACATCAAGATTGATGAACATGCACAACCAAAATTTTTCAAAGCCATACCGGTACCCTATGCAATACGACCTACTGTAGAAGCGGAACTGGAAGCACTAGAACGTTCAGGTGTACTGTAAGGTAGGTTGGAGTGAGTGGGCTACGCCCATTGTTCCCGTTATGAAACTTCCTTCGAGCAACAAGCCAGGAGAACCAGGGAAGGTTCGCATCTGTGGAGATTTCAAGATCACTGTTAATCCGGTGCTTCACACGGTGCAGTATCCGCTTCCGCGGATTGAGGATATTTTTGCTTCGTTGTCTGGCGGGAAACACTTCACCAAGATAGACCTGGCGCAGGCGTACTTGCAGATGGAGGTTGAAGAAGAGTCACGCCAGTACCTCACGATCAACACGCATAGAGGTTTGTACCGGTATAATAGGCTGGTTTTTGGAGTGGCATCGGCTCCGGCAATTTGGCAGAGGGCCATGGAGCAGGTATTACAGGGAATTCCAGGCACACAATGTTACCTGGACGATATTCTGATTACAGGTGATGGTGATGAAGAATACCTCGCAAACTTGGAACTGGTGCTCAACAGACTGAAAGAGTATGGACTTAGAGTTAATTGGCAGAAATGTGAGTTCTTTCAGAAGCGGATCTCGTACTGTGGTCATGTCATTGACCGGGAGGGGCTTCATAAGTCTCCTGACAAGATAGAGGCAGTTGTAAAGGCTCCCGCTCCGGATAATGTCTCTCAGTTGAGGTCGTTTCTGGGATTGATTAACTATTACCATAAGTTTCTACCGAATCTATCCACGGTACTGCACCCGCTGAACGCTCTTTTACAGAAGGGGGTACCATGGGAATGGAGCAAAAACTGTAAGAAGGCATTTCGCAAAAGCAAAGAATTGATCACCTCAGAGGAAGTGTTGGCTCACTTCAACCCGACACTGCCCTATTCGGTTGGCTTGTGATGCTTCTCCATATGGTATTGGGGCAGTACTCTCACACAAGTTGCCAAATGGCACGGAAAGGCCAGTCGCGTTTGCATCCAGATCATTGACCTCCGCTGAGCGCAACTATGCGCAGATCGATAGGGAGGCTCTCAGCCTTGTATGGGGAGTGAAGAAGTTTAATCATTACCTGCAGGGCCAAAAATTCACACTTCTGACAGACCATCAGCCATTGGTATCCATTTTTAACCCTAAGAAGGGTGTTTCGGTGATGACAGCACAGCGACTCCAGAGATGGTCCCTTTTCCTAGGGGCACATCAATATCAAATAGAATTCAAAGGTACAAAGCAGCATGGCAATGCTGATGGGCTGTCGCGCCTGCCACTACCTGAAGCGGAAGAGACGACGAAAGTTGACCCTGTTGAGTTATTTCATTCGACCATCATCGAGTGTTTACCAGTCACCAATGCAAGTATTGAAAGAGAAACCAGGAACGACCCGACACTGTCCCGAGTTTACGAGGTGACAGTGAAGGGATGGCCAACACATGGTGATCCTCTGTTACCGGCATTCTTGGCAAGGCGAGACCAGCTGTCCGTCTGCCATGGTACTTTGATGTACGGGACAAGAGTGATTATTCCTCCCAAGTTACGGGAAAGAGTTCTAAAGGAACTGCATGAAGGTCATCTGGGGGGAGTTAAGATGAAAAGTCTTGCTAGGGCTTATGTATGGTGGCTGGGCATTGACCAACAGATAGAGGAGTTGACAAAAAGCTGTGCTGGGTGCCAAAAAGTGCAAAATGCACCTCCGATCGCACCGCTACACCCATGGGAATGGCCTTCAGCCCCATGGCAACGCGTACATATTGACTTTGCTGGTCCATTCATGGACTCCATGTTCCTAATTGCGGTGGACGCACATTCCAAATGGCCAGAAGTGATCAAGATGAATACCACTACTTCAGAAAAGACAATTGCGGTGTTAAGAACAATATTCGCAAGGAACGGATTGCCAGAACAGATATGTTCGGACAACGGACCACAGTTCATGTTGGAAGAATTCCAAAAATTCTTAAAGAAGAATGGGGTGAAACATTATACCTCTGCCCCATATCATCCGGCGACAAACGGGTTGGCCGAGAGATTTGTCCAAACATTCAAAAAGGCAATAAAGGCCATGAACGATGATCAGATTCCGTTACAGCACAAGGTGGACAATTTCCTAATGGCATATCGAAACGCCGCTCATGCAGTGACTAACCAAAGTCCTGCCATGATGTTTTATAACAGGAGGTTGCGGTCCAGGTTGGACTTGTTAAAACCAAATGTGCGGAGGGAAGTGGAAAACAAACAGTTCCGGCATATTAATAACAAGTCCACTCGAAGTTTCGACGTAGGACAACCAGTGTTGGCAAGGGGCTATGGAAACGAAAAATGGCAGTCCGGAACAATCCGGGCCAGACAAGGACCTCTGATGTACACAGTAGATATTGGTAACGATGTGATAAGGCGTCATGCGGACCAACTGGTAGAATCAAGAGCAAGGGTCGAACCCATGGTTGCGACAGAGACAACTGTGGAAGACGTTAATGAACCTGAAGCATCTACCTCGGCAGGGACTGTACCTGATGATGACGTCCAAT
This sequence comes from Somniosus microcephalus, assembly GCF_052327205.1. NCBI lineage: Eukaryota > Metazoa > Chordata > Chondrichthyes > Squaliformes > Somniosidae > Somniosus > Somniosus microcephalus. The sequence continues at coordinate 59,915,682 of NC_140994.1, forward strand.
ACATAGGAAACCAACAAGAAGAGTCACCTCAGCAACAAGAATCAGAGACCACTGAAAGGCGTTATCCAAACCGAATCAGAAGGCCTCCTGAGAGACTGAACCTTTGAACTGTTTATACCTGAAGTTATATATTGTAGAGTCCGTGTGTAGATAAAGACACTGAAGACAGGAGTTGGTTCATAGGTATTTACTAAGCAAGTCTGGGGGGGGTTTCTAAAGGATATACACAATACACAGGCTTATATAGCCCAAGTGGCAATTACCGGCATTACGCACACCTGGGGCTCTTAAAGGCACATACACCATAATTGCTCCCCTTCTAGCTAACTAGTACATCATATTTTAAGTAATTATTAATTACATGTTATATGCAAAATAATATACATTGCTGTATTAATTAATTATAAGTTAGTCTCTCAGGAGGCTTCCTGACTCGGTCCGGATAACGCCTCGGGGGTGTAGTAGGTTCTTCTGGCGGTGTAGTAGGTTCTTCTGGCAAGGCTGATTCGGCTTGAAGGCCAGTGTCAGGTTCATCGGGCTCCAGTATCACTGGATCGGAGGTAGATATGGGTATCTCTACTTCATCGTTAGATGTATAGAGTGGTGGTGTAGGTTGTCCCTTTTCGGATGACTTGATGATTTGGTCAGCATGGCGCCTTATTATGCTGTCTCCGATGTCCACGGTACACATCAGTGGTCCTAATCGTGTGCAGATAGTTCCAGGCTGCCATTTCTCGGTACGGTAGTCCCGGGCCAAAACCGGTTGGCCTATCTGGAAGGCCCTAGTTGGCCTTTCATTCATGCCCTGAAACTGCCGGTTCTCCACGTCCCTTCGGATGTTGGGCTTGACCAAATCCAGCCGGCATCTTAGGTTTCTATTGTAGAACATCATGGCGGGAGTTTGGTTAGTAACCATATGCGTTGCATTCCTATATGCAAATAAGAAGTTATCCACCTTGTGCTGAAGTTTTATGTCTTCATTACCCATGGCCTTGATGGCCTTCTTGAAGGTCTGGACAAACCTTTCAGCCAATCCATTGGTGGCGGGATGGTATGGGGCGGACGTGTAGTGCTTTACCCCATTGTTCTTTAAGAACTTTCTGAATTCTTCGGACACAAATTGCGGTCCATTATCAGAACATATCTGCTCCGGCAGCCCATTCCTGGCAAATATGGTCCTTAATACTGTGATGGTTTTTTCCGTGGTGGTGGAGGACATCTTTATTACCTCCGGCCACTTGGAGTGTGCATCAACTGCGATTAAGAACATTGAGTCCATAAATGGACCAGCAAAGTCAATGTGCACCCTTTGCCAGGGAGATGAGGGCCACTCCCATGGATGTAGAGGGGCCTGTGGCGGAGCATTTTGGACCTTCTGGCATCCTAGGCAGCTCTTGGTCATGTCTTCGATGTCTCCATCGATACCTGGCCACCATACAAACGCCCTAGCTAGGTTCTTCATTTTCACTCCACCCAGATGCCCCTCGTGAAGCTCCTTTAGCACTTTATCCTGGAGTTTGGGTGGAATCACCACTCTGGATCCACACATCAAGGTTCCTCAGCACACTGACAGCTGTTCTCTTCTTTGCGAGAATGCTGGCAACAGTGGTTCGCCATGTGCTGGCCATCCCTTCACTGTTAAATCGTAGACCCGTGAGAGAGTAGGGTCATTTCTTGTCTCCCTTTCAATGGCAGAATTTGTCACCGGTAGACATTCCACTATGGTAGAGTGGAATATCTCTACTGGGTCTACTGTAGGTGCCTCTTCTATTGTTGGCAACGGTAGGCGTGATAAACAGTCAGCATTCCCATGCTGTTTTGACCCTTTGTATTCAATGTTGTATTGGTGTGCCCCTAGAAAAAGGGACCACCTCTGTAGTCTTTGTGCCGTCATAATGGGACACCTTTTTTAGGGTTGAATATGGAGATGAGGGGTTGATGGTCAGTCAGCAAGGTAAATTTGTGTCCGTGTAGGTAATGGTTGAATTTCTTCACTCCCCATACCAGGCTGAGTGCTTCCCTGTCTATCTGGGCATAGTTACGCTCAGCTGAGTTCAATGAGCGTGACGCAAAAGCTATCAGCCGTTCCGAGCCATCAGGGAATCTATGGGACAATACCGCTCCTATGCCGTAAGGGGATGCATCGCACGCCAGTCTGATTGGTAGTGATGGGTTGTAATGAGCCAAAATTTTCTCGGATGTGATTAAGTCTTTACATTTATGGAAGGCACGTTTACAGTCTTTGTTCCATTTCCAAATCACTCCTGTCTGTAGAAGATCATTAAGAGGGTGTAGAATAGTTGATAAGTTCGGTAAAAATTTATGATAGTAATTTATTTATCCCAGGAATGACCTTAATTGTGAAACATTTTCAGGTGCTGGGGCTTTTATAACTGCTTCAATTTTTTCAGGTGACTTATGCAACCCTTCCTTATTAATTATGTGGCCACAATATGATATCTGATTTTGGAAAAATTCGCACTTGGGGCGATTTGCTCGTAGACCCCGTTCTTTCAGCCTATAGTGAGCACCTGCTCCAAATTGGCAAGGTGCTCGTTGTCGTTTTCTCCTGTTATAAGGATGTCGTCTAGGTAGCATTGAGTCCCCGGAATCCCTTGCAGGACTTGCTCCATAGCTCTTTGCCAGATAGCTGGAGCTGATGCTATTCCAAAAACCAGTCGATTGTACTGGTACAGGCCTTTGTGTGTGTTTATTGTGAGATACTTTTTAGAGGTTTCCTCAACCTCCATCTGTAGATATGCCTGTGCCAAGTCAATTTTTGTGAAACGTTTCCCTCCGGATAGTGAGGCGAAAATATCTTCTATCCTCGGAAGAGGATACTGTACCGTGTGAAGGACCGGGTTTACAGTCACCTTAAAGTCCCCACAGATGCGAATTTTTTTCTGTTCCTCAGAGTTATTTTTCAATGTTTTTTTCATGACTGGAACGATGGGTGTTGCCCATTCGCTCCAATCTATTTTGGATAATACGCCTGCCTTTTCCAAATTCTTCAGCTCTGCCTCGACTGCCGGACGTATTGCGTATGGCACCGGTCTTGCCTTAAAATTTTTTGGAATTGCTGTATCTTCCACTTTTATTGAGGCGGTGATGCCTTTCAAGGTTCCTAGTTTCTCTTGAAACACTTCTTTGGCGTTGGCCAAGATGTCTTTTAATCGTTCAGGTATGATGTCATCATTGTTTTTTTCCTTACTGGTCACCGTCAGTGCCTGAATGGAGTGCCAGTCTAAACGTATCTTCCTTATCCATTCACGTCCCAACAACGGTGGACCACCATCTTGTAGAATGTATAAATACAACTTTTGTATTTCTTTGCCGTTGTATACCACAGGCACCCTTATTTTTCCTTTGGGGTAGACTTTCTGCCCCGTATATGTTTTTAAGATAATGGATGTGTCTTTTAGAGGTATATGCGAAAATAGCCTCTCGTAATCTCGTCGATTTATTACGGTTAGAGCTGATCCTGTATCTAGCTCCATTTTAACTGGGGACCCTGCTATTGTGAGGGTAACCCAAATGGTTTGGTAATCCTCTTTGGCAAGTACATTATGTAATTTGAGACAGCTTAGTCTCTTGTTTCCGGAGTCGCTATCGCTATTCTGGTCTTCGGAGCTATTGTCCGTCATCATTTGTACCTTCCTGTACTTTTCTTTATTGATTTTTTGTTTTCTGTCAGTGGATTTATTTTGTCCAGATTGGCATACCCGTGCAATGTGTCCAATCTTACCACATTGCCTGCATGCTTTGCCCTTGAACCAGCAGTCCCTCTGGTTATGGGTGGATCTGCCGCAGCGATAACATCTTCCGAACTCCTGTGTCATTTTATGGGTGCCGAAGTCCTGTGTCTCTTGTTGTATCTCTGCAGCTCCTTTTGCTGCTGCTTCGTATGATACAGCCATACTGAAAGCTTTGTCCAATGTTAAATCTTTTTCAGAAAGCAGTCTTTTTTGTGTTCCTTCACTTAAGAGACCACAAACAAATTTGTCTCGAAGATAATCCGATAGTCCTGCTCCGAATTGGCAGTACTTTGATAGCTTTCTTAATTCGGTTAGGTAATCAGCGTTACTTTCATTCTTGTGTTGATTTCTCTTGAAGAACTTGAATCGTTCCGCTATCAGCAGCGGTGTTGGGTTTAAATGCTCCTGCAGGGTATCAACAATTTCTTTAAAAGTCTTGTCCTTTGGTTTGGCTGGAGTGATTAAATTTCGTAACAGCCCGTATGTCTTCGCGCCCATTAAGTTCAGAAGTACTGAAGCTTTTTTTTCATCTGTTATTCCATTTGCAGTGCAATAAACCTCTACTCTTTCCACGTATGTGGTCCAATCTTCTATTTCGCCATCAAAAGCCTCAATATTACCAGATTTAGGCATTTCAGAAAAGATATGGCGCTTCCCGCGCTTTTTTTTTTCCTCTGTAGCAACGATATGGCGCTTCCCGCGCTTTCCCGCCGCTGCTACCGATAACAACGCTGTTTTACTGTGGTTTCCGTTTATTCACTGTTGGAGACTCGTTCCCGACGGAGGTCTAAACGCTGACCTGCTTGCCGCGCTGGCCGTCTCTCGAGTGCACCCTCCCAGTCCGTTATTGCTTGCCTCCGATTTCGCTGCCTGTCTCAGCTGTAGAGCCCGCCGCTGGAGCTCCAGCCTGACGCCCAGGAAGGATTAGCGCAGTACCTGTCACCAGCTTGGCCAGCTGGTGAAACCACAGTTTCTCTTACTTCCTTGAGTCTTCTGGATGCTGGAGGAATCGATGTCCTTGAGGTGCTGCCGAATTGCAGGTAAGTCCGTTTCCACTTCGTCGCCACTGTAGTGTCCGTGTGTAGATAAAGACACTGAAGACAGGAGTTGGTTCATAGGTATTTACTAAGCAAGTCTGGGGGGGGTTTCTAAAGGATATACACAATACACAGGCTTATATAGCCCAAGTGGCAATTACCGGCATTACGCACACCTGGGGCTCTTAAAGGCACATACACCATAATTGCTCTTAAAGGCACATACACCACATATATGTATATATGTTATTATGTTATGTTAAATGGGGATATGACTGTTAAGCTAAAAAGGGAGGATTGTGGTGTATGTAACCTGTTCCACCTTAAGAGAACTTAAGCCTGTTCCACCTTAAGAGATGTACTACTTTCTCTGGCTGCTGTATACGTAATACCGGTGGTGACCACCGGTATATAAGTACTGTGTAGTGATATTGTATTTAGTATAGTCCTGACCTCCAACTAGTAAAGACCTGTTGAACTTTATTCTTGTAGCCTGTGTCAGTAATTAATCTTAATACAACTGGAACACACAGACTTAACAGAGGGTAGCTAATGTAACCCCACTATTTAAAAAAGGTAGTCGAGAGAAAACAGGGAATTATAGACCGATAAGCCTGACATCGGTAGTTGGGAAAATGCTAGAGTCCATTATAAAAGATGTAATAGCAGAGCACTTGGAAAACAGTGACAGGATCAGACAAAGTCAACATGGATTTACAAAAGGTAAATCATGCTTGACTAATCTACTGACATTTTTTGAGGATGTAACTGGTAGAATAGATAAGGGAGAACAAGTGGATGTGGTGTATTTGGACTCTCAGAAGGCTTTTGATAAGGTCCCGCATAAGAGATTAGTGTGCAAAGTTAAAGTATATGGGATTGGGGGTAAGGTACTGACTTGGATAGAGAACTGGTTGGCAGACAGGAAGCAAAGAGTTGGAAAAAACAGATCTTTTTCCGAGTGGCAGGCAGTGACTAGTGGGGTACCGCAGGGATCGGTGCTAGGACCCCAGCTATTCACAATATATATTAATGATCTATACGAGGGAAGTAAATGTAATATCTCCAAGTTTGCAGACGACACAAAGTTGGGTTGACCTGTGTGCTGTGAGGAGGATGCAGAGAAACTCCAGTATGATTTGGACAGGTTGGGTGATTGGGCAGATGCATGGTAGATGCAGTATAATGTGGATAAATCCGTACAATATCCACTTCCGTGGATTGAAGATATTTTCGCCTCGCTATCTGGAGGGAAACGCTTCACTAAGATTGATCTGGCCCAGGCGTATCTGCAAATGGAGGTAGAAGAAGCATCAAAAAAAACCTCACAATCAACACCCATAAAGGTCTCTACCAATACAACGGGCTGGTATTCGGGGTAGCATCAGCTCTGGCTATTTGGCAGAGGGCAATTTGGACGACATCCTGGTCACGGGCGAAAATTACAGTGATCACCTTGCCAACCTGGAGCAGGTGCTCACTGGATTGCAGGAATATGGGCTCCGAGCTAACCGCCCCAAATGCGAGTTTTTTAGAAAACAGATCTCGTATTGTGGCCACGTTATCGATAAAGAGGGGTTACATAAGTCCCCAGAGAAGATTGAGGCAGTAGTCAAGGCTCCAGCACCGGAAAATGTGTCACAACTGAGGTCGTTCCTCGGGCTGGTAAACTACTACCATAAGTTCTTGCCAAATTTGTCTACAATACTACACCCACTGAACACCCTACTGCAAACTGGGGTGCCATGGAAGTGGAGTGACGAATGTAGACAAGCTTTCCAGAAGAGCAAAACACTAATCACATCAAAAGAGGTATTGGCCCATTACAACCCAGCATTACCAATTCGGTTGGCATGTGATGCGTCACCCTACGGCATTGGAGCGGTGCTGTCGCACAAATTCTCGGACGGCTCAGAGAGGCCAATAGCCTTTGCGTCACGATCACGAACCTCAGCCGAGCGTAACAACGCCCAGATTGACAGGGAGGCCCTCAGCCTAGTGTGGGGAGTGAAAAAGTTCAATCACTATCTGCACAGGCAGAAATTCACCTTGCTGACTGATCACCAGCTTCTTGTCTCCATTTTTAATCCGAAGAAGGGCGTTCCGGTGATGACTGCGCAACGACTACAAAGCTGGTCACTTTTTCTAGGGGCGCACCACTATGAGATTGAATATAAGGGCACGAAACAGCATGGAAATGCTGATGGGCTATCACGCCTGCCACTGCCTACTGCGGAGGAAGCACCAACAGTGGATCCTGTCGAAATATTCCATTCGACTATAGTTGAATACCTACCGGTAACTAATGCTTGTATCGAAAAGGAAACCCGAAATGACCCGACACTGTCTCGGGTATATGATTTGACGGTGAAGGGATGGCCAGCACATGGCGACTCACTGTTGCCAGCATTCTCGACAAGGAGAGAACAGCTGTCAGTGTGCCGGGGGACCTTGATGTGTGGATCCCGAGTGGTAATTCCACCCAAGTTAAGGGATAGAGTGCTCAATGAGCTTCATGAGGGTCATCTGGGAGGGGTAAAAATGAATAGCCTAGCCAGGGCTTATGTGTGGTGGCTGGGAATAGATAAACAAATCGAGGACCTGACCAGGAGCTGCTCAGGATGCCAGAAAGTCCAAAATGCACCACCACAGGCCTCTACACCCATGGGAGTGGCCCTCATCTCCATGGCAATGGGTGCATATTGATTTTGCTGGTCCATTCATGGACTCAATGTTTTTAATAGCTGTGGATGCGCACTCGAAATGGCCTGAGGTCATCAAAATGTCCTCCACCACCACGGAGAAAACTATTGCAGTCCTACGGACCATTTTTGCCAGGAATGGCTTGCCAGAACAAATTTGCTCCGACAACGGACCACAGTTTGTGTCCGAAGAGTTCCGGGGGTTTTTGAAAAAGAATGGGGTAAGGCATTACACATCCGCCCCGTATCATCCAGCCACAAATGGATTGGCTGAGAGGTTCGTACAAACCTTTAAGAAGGCAATAAAGGCTATGTACAATGACAACATTCCGCTGCAGCACAAGGTGGACAATTTCCTGTTCGCCTACTGTGGTAAACCACTGTTGTTAGTATTGTTGTTCACTGTTGTTCACTGTTGTTCACTCTTGCACATTGTTGTACTTGTCTGTGCATGCCTCAGCTGACTCCGCCCCTGGCTCTACCCTCATGGCCGGGTATAAAGGTGACTGCTCGGCAGCCCCCTGCCCTTTTGGATACCAGGCAACCACGAGAGGCATGCTCTGTTCTTTGGTAATAAAAGCCTGTTTGTTACACTCTCAACTTCCAGTCTTTTGTAGTAATTGATAGCGCATCACCTACCAGAATGCGACACATGCAGTCACCAACCAGGCCCCAGCCATGATGTTCTTTAACCGAAGGTTAAGATCTCGCCTGGATTTGCTCAGACCAAACGTACGAAGAGATGTTGAGAGTAAGCAATTCCAGCACATCCATGAGAAGCCAACAAGGAGCTTCAATGTAGGGCAACCAGTCTTGGCCCGCGACTACCGAACAGAAAAATGGCAGCCAGGAACGATATGCACACGGCAGGGCCCACTAATGTACACAGTGGACGTTGGGGAGAGCATCGTGAGACGCCATGCTGACCAGATCCTAGAGTCACAGGAACAAGTCAACCCCATGCCTCGCCCATACGTACCTGGTGATGAACCTAATGTACAGGTCGCATCTACCCCAGAAACAGTAGCATCGGAAGCTGATGAACCAACCGACGACAGGGGGCCAGAATCGCCTCCGCACCAAGAGCGAGACACTCGGGAAAGGCGCTATCCAGAAAGGGTCAGGAAGCCTCCCCAAAGACTGAATATATAAATAGACTATTTTCAGCTAATGTTGCATGTTAAAAGTGTTAATTGTAATTAGTTTGATATTTAATTGTTAAATGAGTGTTATGGTACTGTTAATCTAAATGGGGAGGAATTGTAATGTATATACCTTTTAAGGGGGGAACTACTTTTTACAGCTCATGTATACTGTAGTACCGGCAGTGACCACACCTGTATATAACACTGAGTAGTAATCTGTACAGTCAGTTCCACTGTGAGCCACGTTGAGTAAACACCTGTTGTTACCGTTCTCCAGCAGTCTGTGTCTTATTATACACGGACACAACACCATTGACCTTGGTTGCCTAACTACACAAGTGGAGCTATTGCCTTTTAGCGGTATGTACTGGTCTTCTATTGTACCAAATACTTCTTTGAATACATAGCAGTAAAAATGGATTCTACCTGTTCTGTAATTTATCCACCATGCTTCTTTCTGTGGAATAGTAGATTAATTCTTGTGGCTAGAAAATATTTCAGTATTACATATTACAGATGCATCTAAGTTCTAACTGTAATAAAATCTGTTTCTTCATATTATTGAATAATCTATTTAAAATATTCTATGTGCAACAATAGAAATAAAACTGCACTTTTATTAAAAATTAGTTTCAAACAAGCAATTTTGTGTTAGCAGATAAATGTTATTTCAAGATCTATGAAAATTTCAAAAGTTTGTTTTCTGGTTAGCCAAGACCCATAATGATGTCTCTAACCATTCAAATGAATAATAATGAATTACCTGCACAGTAGACAATACATGATGCCGGGAACTCTTACTGAAGAATGGTCGCCAATTATGTTCCTTTGTGATGTCAAAATTTACACTCATAGGGAGACTGTTCTTTTGAATATTAAACCAGATCTACAAGAACATATTTTAAAAGTCATTATATAGTTTTAAAAATCCATCATTCCTATTATACATTCATGAAAAAATATTTTATGCAATAATTAAAGCCTTAACAAGTTTTATCTTGTCTATGTCTGTCAATTATAGATGCAAAGTGGAGCAGCACCAACAAGCAGCACGTGCACGGTGGCTAAAATATAGGTGCTGAGACTTGCACATTTGTAATGGCTGGACTGAGCCTCCTCACTCTCTTGCAAGGATGTACATGTACAGAGGAATGTAATAGATTGTGAAGTCAGTGAGGACAAGTGGGGTGGGCAGTTGACCCCTCCAGGTTATACGATAATAAGGGCTAAAACCATGCCAATGCCTGATATCACCTGATGACTTGCATGGTGAAGAAGGCAAAGTTCTGCTGCTTTTATGTTGCCTTTAAAATGGATACATGTATTAGCTTGAAACATTTAATTCGCCTTTAATATTAAATCTTAAAATAAAAGACTACCTATATCATTTGTCTCCAATATCTTTTCTTCATGCTTCATTTTCAAACCCATTTTCTATCTAGATTTGAGCTCTTCATAATGTTGCTTGTTTTCCCTCCTGGTTGTAACTGCAGTGATGTTTGGAGTGTTCAGTTAGATGCTATCCTCTATTGTGCTGTGGGCCCTACAATGTGTGATATATTCACCTTGAGGCTGTTGCGATGGAAGCTGAGCCTCACATAAAAACATTTCTACATTTTTTCTCTAATGTGTCTTTAAGTTAAAAATGTGGTAGGAAAATTTTAGAGTTTTAAATTAAGAATGAAATTACCATGTACCTAGATAAAGAGAAAATAATTAGAAGTAGCCAGCACGGATTTCAAAAACACCCGCCCAGCCCCCACCCCCAATAGTGATGAGTGTGAAAGGAATGGCTTGAACATTGTAGGGATACTTTATGGAGCTGGTGTGGGGTGGTGCCAACCTGGTGCACCATGTGGCAGCCAGGGTGTTAAGTGAAGCAAATCTGGACATGGTGAGGCCAACGCTGGTGTCCCAGGCAGCAATGTGCTCGGGTGATGATGCTCTGTGTCCAGTGCAGCATCAGTTGATTGCGGAGAAGGTTGGCGTGGATGTTGGTGCTGCTAGTGTGCCCGGTGATGCTGGTTGGGGCTGATCGTGTTGAGATTCTGAGGACCAAGGTAAGATTTTTTCAAGGGCACCGGTGCTGATGGAATAGATGGCAGGTGAGGTTGAGATGACAGAAATAATCTGTCAGTGTTGAGATAGGTTGTTCCAAAGGGGTGACAGTGGATAAAGATTACTCGAAACACTTCAAAAGTGCATAAAGCTCAAAAGTGGGTTCCAAATCAATATTGCTCCAGCTTCTAAGATTGTGAAGTGAACAGCTGTGAAATGGTAGGTTTTATTCCACTTTTGCAGCTTTTACCTATTCACAGCAATCCACAGTCATTGAGAACCCGACGTGATACTTACCTGACGTGATAGCCGCTCTCTGGGAATCTCGTTGAAAACCTTGTAAAATGGTAAGTTCATGGGAAAATGGTTCTTATCTACCTTTTAATAAGCTTTTAACTATCTAAATTGGCTGACCTGCCACTTGGTGTCGGGTCTGTTTAGGGATGACACACCCGACACTTGGGAAACTGACAAGGAGGCGGGTTTACAGCGGGATATCGACCCACTGTCAATCTTTGTGATTATGACAGCGGACCAGCCTCCAAACCAGCACTCTGAGTGCTGGCAAAATTCAGCCCATGCACTGTGCACCCTGCCCCCTGCATGAGCATTTTCAGATGTGATCAAATTTCTAAGCCTTGAAGTTTAGCTTATGACAAGTTATTCTAAAATTGTGGTCACCATGCACAGCTTCCTTATAATTTTAACTGAAATAATTATGCTTTTATGTCCAAGGACACTCACATTTTCTTTATTGATCAGGCAATCAGCACTTTGCAATGGACAAAAAGCATTAAACTGCTCATAACACTCTCCAGTTTCTGGATTCCAAATCATGGTGTTTGTTTTTTCTTGAGTAATTACATAAGCTGTTGGTCCCTTTAAAATAGAAGTTGTGAGGTTATGAATCAGAATACCATTTGAAACAGCATATTCAAAACCTAAAGAAAACACAAGACCAAAATTTACAACATGAAAATAGAAGATAGGTATATTTTAGAAAACAAGGAAATAGACAAGAGTGCCAAAATTCCTCAGCCATAAATTTGGTGGGAGTCTACTGGAATAGCCAAAAACTTTGGTGGGACTCAGATTCACCAGGTTCTAGCTATGGGGCCTAGTTTCTGGAATGGCCTAGTAAGGGATAGAGCCTACGCCTACCCATACAAGGCCATCAACATAAGACACAGGGCTGGAACTGGAGATTCTCTACATCAGGAGTTCCAGTGACCTGGCCTCACAGGGACCTAGCCTATAGTTGAAGGTCATGTACCTAGGGAAAAGAGGTGGGCTGGGCGCCTGATGGGCAAACGTGGGCGCCACCGACAAGGAGATGGCCCAGTGGAGCCCACTTTCGTCCATCAGGAGCCCAGTCCACATCCCAGAATGAGCAAAGATGCCAGATTTCCCAGCAGTTTGTGAGAGGCAGGAGCCTGAGATGTCCCCACAGTGGTGTGGGAAGCTACTGGCCAGATGCAATATTAAGTGCCTTCTCACTGACATTGCATACTTCAGTGGGTTTGTGTGATAAATCCATGTAGTGAGACAAGGAACTCGAAGAGGCGAGGTATGAGGATTAAGACGAGTACTTTATTGAACGACTGCGAGACAACCAGGCAGGCCTGCTTCCAGGCATTGCACCTTTGCTGACCTTAGCAGGAAGCAACCCCTAACCTTAGCAGCAACATTGGCTACAGCACCACCTGGTGGATAACCTTAATCATAACATCCCAGATTACTATATCCCTCCCCCCTTAAGATTTCAGTATGAATTTCTTAACAAACAACCATTCCCAAGGGTCACATAAGAAGTCTCCATTCATCATGTTCCATACTTGATGAATCTAACAGGTCAGTATCAATCTCTCTGGTGGCTTGCGAGTCCTTTGTGAACGTCTGACCGTAAAGTCCCTGCTTGTTTGTGGTGAAGCCACCAGCTGCTCCTGAACAGTGCTCGGAGTATCTGACTCTGCAACGATGGTTTCCTCTTGACGAATGGGTTCCTGTGGAATTGTCTCTGTCCCTGGTGGTGGCACCACAGATGCACTTGGATAACTGGGGGCAAACCTGTCCTCCGCCATTGCATCTGGAAACTTCATTTCAATTTCCCCTTGTCTGGTAAGTATCTGACCTACATGTCTGTGTACTACCCTACCATCACCCAACATGACCTTGTATGATACGGGACCGGTCATTGAGTCTATGAAGCCAGGAATCAACTTGGGTCCATAACCGAAATTCCTGGTAAGGACCGCATCTCCTTCTCCAAAACTTCGGCTCTTTGTTCTTTTGTCATGGTTCTCTTTTTGTTTGTTTTGTCTGTTTTCCATTTTCCTTTTTAGGTCTGGGTGGACAAGGTCAAGAGTGGAGCGTAGTCTATGATCTAATAACATCTCAGCAGGAGAGAGTCCTGTGGTGGATTGAGGTGTTATTCTGTAGCTGAACAGAACCCGTGACACTTTGGCTGCTAAACTCCCTTCTGCACTTTTTTTCATCATCTCTTTAAATGTTTGTACGGCTCTCTCCGCAAGTCCATTTGAGGATGGATGATATGGAGCCAAGGTCACCTGCACTATGCCATTTTTTCTCAAGAACTCTTTTGTCTCTGTACTCACAAAACAAGTGGCATTGTCACTTACCACGATCTCCGGTAGCCCTTGATTACTGAAGCTCCGATGCAGGCAGTCTTTAGTAGTAGTGGCGGAAACAGAATTTACAGGATAAACATCCATCCATTTGGAATGTGCATCAATGATTATGAGGAACATCTTCCCCATGAATGGACCTGCATAATCTAAGTGCAATCTTCTCCATGGTTTATCCGGCCACTCCCAGGGGTGGAGAGGAGCCGCTGCTGGTGCCTTCCGGTGTTCCTGACAAGTGCTGCATGTCTTGACTAGATTTTCTATCTCCTCATCTAGCTTTGGCCACCACAAGTAACTCCTAGCCAAGGCTTTCATACGCGAGACCCCAGGATGACACTGATGTAGTTGCTCTAGGATAGACTGTCGTGCTGGCTGTGGAATAATCACTCGTGCTCCCCACAACATGCAACCATCCTGCACACTCGGCTCTGTTTTCCTGACACTGTAGGGTGTGAAGCCAGCCCCTTCCGGATGCTGTGGCCATCCCCTCACCACATATTCTCGAACTCTAGACAGTACTGGATCTTTACCTGTCCATGTTCTTACTTGCTCTGCAGTCACAAGGGCCGTGTCAGTGTCCTCCAACATCAACACTCTGTCCTCTGGAGCTGCACGGATAGGTGTGCCTGGCAGTGGAAGACGGCTCAAGGCATCTGCATTCCCATGGTACTTGCCCGCCTTGTAGATGTTGACATACTCATATGCCCTCAACGTCACGGCCCACCTCTGGATCCGGGGTGACACCATCTGTGGAACTGCTTTCATTTCATTAAAAAGAGAGAGAAGAGGTTTATGATCGGTGCATATGGTGAACTTCCTGCCATATATGTACTTGTGGAACCTCTGTAACCCAAACATTACTGCTAACCGCTCTTTGTCTAAATGGGAATAGTTTTTTTCCGCTGGTGTTAGAGGGGGAGGATCCAGTTGTCGTGGTCCATGTTGGTACCAACGACATAGATAGGACAAGGAAGGAGGTTCTGCTGAGGGAGTTTGAGCAGCTAGGGGCCAAATTAAAAAGCAGAACCACAAGGGTAATAATCTCTGGATTATTACCTGAGCCACGAGCGAATTTGGCTAGGACAAATAAAATTAGAGAGTTAAATGCGTGGCTCAAAGACTGGTGTGGGAGAAATGGGTTTTGCTTCCTGGGACACTGGCACCAGTACTGGGGCAGGAGGGAGCTGTTCCATTGGGACGGGCTTCACTTGGCCAGTGCTGGGACTAGAGCAAATAATAAAAATGACAACAGAGAAGGTCATAGACTTAGGTAGCAGTGGGGAAATTAAAAACCAGAGCATGCCAGGAAGGGGCAGAAGGTATGGAGTAAAAGGTAAAGTAATAAAAAGGGCAAAAGCAGGAACTAAGTGTCACAAAACATCTTTGAAAGTTCTCTATCTGAATGCACGTAGCATTCGTAACAAAATAGACGAGTTAATGGCACAAATAACTACATATGGGTATGATCTTGTGGCCATTACAGAAACATGGCTGCAGGGTGAAAATGCCTGGGAATTAAACATACCAGGTTATTTAACGATCAGGAAGGACAGGCAGGAAGGAAGGGGAGGTGGGGTGGCTATGTTAATAAAGGAAGGAATCACTGTAATACAGAGAAATGATATTGGGTCAAAAGATCAGGATAATGAAACAGTTTGGGTGGAGGTAAGGAATAATAAGGGGGAAAAAACACTAGTGGGCGTAGTCTATAGGCCTCCGAACAGTTGCAACTCTGTTGGACGGAGTATCAATCAGGAAATAGTTGAGGCTTGTAATAAGGGAGCATCTATAATTATGGGGGATTTTAACTATCATATTAATTGGACAAAGCAAATTGGGCAGGGCTGCCTTGAGGATGAGTTCATTGAATGTATTAGGGATGGGTTTCTTGAGCAGTATGTAACTGAACCAACCAGGGGGCAAGCAACCTTAGATCTGGTCCTGTGTAACGAGACAGGATTAATTAAAAATGTCCTAGTAAAGGATCCCCTTGGAAAGAGTGACCATAACATGGTTGAATTCCATATTCAATTAGAGGGTGAGAAGGTTGGATCTCAAACAAGCATGCTAAGCTTGAATAAAGGAAACAATGAAGGTATGAGAGCGGAATTGAGTAGAGTGGATTGGGAAAATAGATTAAAGGGTAAGACGATACATGATCAGTGGTGTACATTTAAGGAGTTATTTTACAACTTCCAAAAAATATATATTCCACTGAGAAGAAAAGGGTGTAAAAGAAAAGACAGCCATCCGTGGCTAAGTAAAGAAATTAAGGATAGTATTCGACTAAAAACAAGGGCATATAAGGTAGCCAAATCTAGTGGGAGGATAGAGGATTGGGAAAACTTTAAAAGACAGCAAAAAATAACAAAAAGATTGATTAAGAAAGGGAAGATAGATTATGAAAGTAAATTAGCAAAAAATATAAAAACAGATAGTAAGAGTTTTTATAGTTATATAAAAAGAAAAAGGGTGGCTAAAGTAAATGTTGGTCCCTTAGAGGATGAGACCGGGAAATTAATGGTGGGAAATATGGAGATGGCAAAAACACTGAATGAATATTTTATATCAGTCTTTACAGTAGAAGACACTAAGAATATCCCAACACTGGACAAACAGGGGGCTAAAGGGGGGAGGAGCTAAACACGATCAAAATCACTAAGGAAGTGGTACTCGGTAAAATAATGGGACTCAAGGCGGATAAATCACCTGGACCTGATGCCGTACATCCTAGGGTCTTGAGGGAAGTGGCGGTAGGGATTGTGGATGCATTGGTAATAATTTTCCAAAACTCCCTGGACTCGGCAAAGGTCCCGGCAGACTGGAAAACTGCTAATGAAACACCCTTATTTAAAAGGGCAGTAGACAGAAGGCTGGAAACTATAGACCGGTTAGCCTAACATCTGTGGTAGGTAAAATTTTGGAGTCCATTATTAAGGAGACAGTAACAGGACATTTGGATAATCATAATTTAATAGGACAAAGTCAGCATGGTTTTATGAAGGGGAAGTCATGTTTGACAAATTTGCTGAAGTTCTTTGAGGAAGTAACATATAGGGTGGATACAGGGGAACCAGTGGACGTAGTGTATTTAGACTTCCAAAAGGCATTTGACAAGGTGCCACACAAAAGATTATTGCTTAAGAGAAAAAATCACGGGATTGGGGGTAATATTCTGGCATGGATAGAGGATTGGCTATCTAACAGAAGGCAGAAAGTTGGGATAAATGGTTCATTCTCAGACTGGCAATCAGTAACTAGTGGTGTTCCGCAGGGGTCAGTGCTGGGTCCCCAACTCTTTACAATCTATATTAATGATTTGGAGGAGGGGACCGAGTGTAACATATCAAAGTTTGCAGATGATACTAAGATGGGAGGGAAAGTAGTGAGTGAGGAGGACATAAAAAACCTGCAAGGGGACATAGACAGGCTAAGTAAGTGGGCAGAGATTTGGCAGATGGAATACAATACTGGAAAGTGTGAGGTTATGCACTTTGGCAGGAAAAATCGTAGAGCAAGTTATTATCTTAATGGCAAGAAACTGGAAAGTACTGAAGTACGAAGGGATCTGGGGGCCCTGGTGCACGAAACTCAAAAGGTTAGTATGCAGGTGCAGCAAGTGATTAAGAAGGCCAATGGAATGTTGGCTTTCATTGCTAGGGGGATAGAATATAAAAATAGGGAGGTATTGCTTCAGTTGTACAAGGTATTGGTGAGACTGCACCTGGAATACTGCGTACAGTTTTGGTGTCCATACTTAAGAAAGGACATACTTGCTCTCGAGTCAGTACAAAGAAGGTTCACTCGGTTAATCCCGGGGATGAGGGGATGGACATATGAGGAGAGGTTGAGTAGATTGGGACTCTACTCATTGGAGTTCAGAAGAATGAGAGGCGATCTTATTGAAACATATAAGATTGTGAAGGGGTTGGATCGGGTGGACGCGGGGAGGATGTTCCCGATGATGGGTGAAACTAGAACTAGGGGGCATAGTCTTAGAATAAGGGGCTGCTCTTTCAAAACTGAGATGAGGAGGAACTACTTCACTCAGAGGGTGGTAGGTCCATGGAATATGCTGCCCCAAAAAGCTGTAGAAGCTACATCATTACATAAATTTAAAACAGAAATAGACAGTTTCCTAGAAGTAAAGGGAATTAAGGGTTACGGGGAGCGGGCAGGAATTTGGACATGAGTCTAGGTTCAGATCGGTCATGGCCCTGTGGGTAGCGGAGCGGGCCCAGGGGCCGTGTAGCCTGATCCTGCTCCTATTTCGTGTGTCTAATTCTGTTAGATTCAGGAGATGGTTCTGTGATAGTAGATTGGCGGTTAGGATCAGATCAGCCATGATCTTATTGAATGGCGGAGCAGGCTCGAGGGGCCGATTGGCCTACTCCTGCTCCTATTTCTTATGTTCTTATAAACCCTATTGGTCTTTCAGTTCCATCTTCCATGCAGTGTGAAAGAACTGCCCCCACCCCATAAGGTGAAGCGTCACAAGAGAGAATGATGTCTTTCTCTGCATTGTAGTGAACCAGCACATCCGACGACAGCATCAGTTTCTTGGACTGTTCAAATGAAACCCCCTGCTCCTCTCCCCACTGCCACTGTGTCTCCTTGTGCAGTAGTTTGTGAAGAGGTGCTAACACAGTTGACAAGTTTGGTAAAAACCTGTTATAATAGTTCAGCAGTCCCAGGTAAGCTTTTAACTCAGCCACATTTGTAGGAGCAGGGGCATCCTGCAGTGCTTGTACCTTCTCCTTGAGTGGATGGAGCCCAGTGGTGTCTGCTCTGTGTCCCAGGAACACTGTGTCATTCCCCAGGAAAGTGCACTTACTCCTCTTGAGCCGGAACCCTGCCCTCTCCAATCTCTGTAGTACCTCTCTCAGAGTGCTCAGATGCTCCTGGTCGGTTCTTCCCGTCACCAGAATGTCATCCAGATAGATGGAAACATGTGGAATCCCTTGCAGTACACCTTCGATTGTCCTCTGGAAGATAGCTAAACTAGATGAGACACCAAACGGTAAGCGGTTATATGTAAACAAGCCCTTGTGTGTATTTATGGTGACATACTTCTTTGATTCGTCATCCAGTGTAATCTGCAAGTAGGCATGACTCATATCCAACTTTGTGAATTTCTTTCCTCCAGCCAGGTTTGCAAAGAGATCCTCTGTTTTGGGAATAGGATACTGCTCTAGTTTGGACACCCGATTGACTGTCAATTTATAGTCTCCACAGAGTCTTACCGAATTGTCCGGTTTTAAAACAGATACTATGGGAGCTGCCCATTCCGAACATTTCACTGGCTCCAGTATGTTCTCTCTCAATAGACGGTCAAGCTCAGCCTCTACCTTTGGCTTCATGGCATAAGGCACAGGTCGTTGTTTAAAAAACATTGGCGGTGCCTCCTTGTCTACATAAATCTTAGCTGGGGGGCCATTAAATGTGCCAAGTTCCTCCTTGAACACATTTGCATGTTCACTCAACACTTCTTGCAAAGTCAACTGTTTGCCCGCATCTATTTGATTTACTGCTCCCCAGTCTAATTTAAGTTCTTTTATCCAGCCCCGACCTAACAGGTTTGGTCCGGTACCCGATACTATAACTACAGGTAGCTGTTCCACTGTGTCCCTGTGTTGCACAGTTACATTAGCTGTACCTAATATCACTACTCGTTCACCTGTATATGTTTTAAGATGCAGGGAACAAGACTTTAACTCTGGAACTTTTGCACAGTTCCACAATTTTGAGTACTCTGCCTTGTTCATTATGGTCACACCGCACCCTGTATCCACTTCAAAGTTCACCTTAGAGCCATTTACTGTCAGTTGCAATGTGATAGGAGCCACTTTTGGAATGTTCGCTAACATGCTATACATTATGAACATGTCCTTTTCTTCCTCAGCTTCCCCGCTGATGTGGTGTGCTCCATGTTTTTTCACTTCTCTTCCTTGGTTTTGCTTTCCTTCCCCTTTTGGTTTGGATTCCTCCACAGGTGATTTTGCCCTGCATGCTCGTTTTATGTGTCCTTGTTTCCCACACTTGTAGCACTTTTCCTGCAGAAACCGGCATTCACTCGCCAGGTGATCGCCCTTGCATCTATAACATGCCTTCCCATGCTCACGTTGTGGTTTCTGATGCATGTTTAACTTGTGCACAACAACCTGACCTGCAACTTGCTTAGCATCAGCCCTGTCTGAACCCTGTATTTCTTTTACATCTCGGTTCGCTGTCTCTATGGCTTGAGCAAGTTCCAATGCTTTTTCATAAGTAAGCCCAGTCTCGGATAATAATCTGCGCTGCATTCGGTCGTCCATTATTCCGCAAACTAGCCTATCTCTCAGCATTTCCTTCAGGTTGTTCCCATAATTGCAATCTTGTGCTCATTTATGCAACACCGCTACATAGTCCATTACGCTCTCTTCCTCTTTTCTGTTCTTTGAATTAAACTTGAACCGCTGTACAATCTCACTAGGCTTAGGGTTGAAATGTTCTTTTAGCAAGGCCACTAATTCAACAAATGATTTGTCTCCAGGCTTTTCAGGACTGAGCAGATTCAAACTGTAGGTTTGGCTTCCCACTGAACTAAGCAGAATGGCTTTCCTTTTTCCGGCATCATTTATTTCATTTGCTTCGAAAAAATAACCGTGGCAGCCATGCTCTCTTCCAACTGGTAGCTAACCGTAGCTCGTGATTTTGTTGTTTAAATGTCCCGGCAGACTTTTCTTCTTTATTCAGGGTCCTTTTGTTACCTCGTCGCCAAATGTGATAAATCCATGAAGTGGAACAAGGACTCAAAGAGGCAAGGTAGTAGAATTAACACAAGTACTTTATTAACAACTGGGAAACACATACAGATAGGCCTGCATCCAGCATCCTGGCATTCCACCTTTGATGACCTAACAGGAAGCAAACCCCTGACCTTAGCAGCAGCATTGGCTAAAACAAGAGCCATTTAAATTGGGTTCACCTGACTGTATTTTCATGTGCCCTTCCTAGCTGAGGACCCTGCTAGTAACGAGGAATATAAGAACAACAAAGTTAAGTACAACGAAAGACCATTTGCAGCTTATCCCTATTGTACTCCAACTCACCAGCCTAGCAAACATGTCTCACATTTTGAGTAAAGACATTTTTTTCTAAGCTATGTTTTAAATGTACATTTCACTAATTTAAATATATATAATCTTAGTGAGGTTATATAGTGAAGATATTTGCAGACGACACAAAGCTGGGTGGGCGTGTGTGCTGTGAGGAGGATGCCAAGAAACTCCAGGATGATTTGGACATGTTGGGTGATTGGGCAGAAACATGGCAGATGCAATATAACGTGGATAAATGTGAGGTTATCCACTTTGGTGGCAAAAACAGGAAGGCAGATTATTATCTAAATGGCAATAGATTGGGAGAAGGGGAAGTGCAACGAGACCTGGGCATCCTTGTGCACCAGTCACTGAAGGTAAGCATGCAGGTGCAGCAGGCGGTTAAGAAGGCAAATGGTATGTTGGCCTTCGTAGCGAGAGGGTTTGAGTACAGGAACAAGGATGTCTTGCTGCAGTTGTACAGGGCCTTGGTGAGACCACATCTTGAGTATTGTGTGCAGTTTTGGTCGCCTTATCTGAGGAAGGATGTTCTTGCCATGGAAGGAGTTCAGCAAAGATTCACCAGGCTGATACCTGGGATGGGAGGAATGATGTATGAGGAGAGATCGGGTCGATTGGACTTGTACTCGCTGGAGTTTAGAAGAATGAGAGGTGACCTCATTGAAACTTATAAAATTCTGACAGGACTGGACAGACTAGATGCAGGAAGGATGTTCCCGATGGTCGGGGAGTCCAAAACCAGGGGACACAGTCTAAGGATAAAGGGTAGGCCATTTAGGACAGAAATGAGGAGGAATTTCTTCACCCAGAGAGTGGTGAACCTGTGGAACTCTCTACCACAGAAGGCGGTGGAGGCCAGTTCATTAAATATATTCAAGAAGGAGTTGGATATATTTCTTAAGGATAAAGGGATCAAGGGGTATGGGGAGAAAGCAGGGACCGGGTACTGAATTTGGATGATCAGCCATGATCGCATTGAATGGCGGAGCAGGCTCGAGGGGCCGAATGGCCTACTCCTGCTCCTATCTTCTATGTTTCTATGTTAGTCAGAGTATTCTGATCTCACCAGAACACACATAAGTGTGACCATCATTTCTAACATATACCTATCAAAATTGATTGGCACATCCACATTACCAGGGTACATTTCTTAACTAAACTTTGACTTTTGGACCTAGAAATAGGGTTTGTCATGGAAAATTCAGATATAAAAAAGGTCATCCTTTGTCCCAAAATCAGCTAGAAGTCAACCCATTTAGTCCAATCAATTGGGAAGAGTTGACAGCAGAAGTCAGAAAAGTCCAGACAGACAGAGTCAAGCCAGAGCAAGCTGAGACAGCCCAAGTTCAGGCAGGCAAAATTGATTCAAGCCATAAAGGCAAGCATAAAGAGCTTTAGAACTAAAGTTGTAAGGTTAATAGAGATTCCATGTTCAGCTGATTAAAGTAAACTTGTAAATTGTTGCAAGTCAAAATCATCCTTCCCTTTAAAAAATGTTTGCTGCAACCTTTTAAGTAGCTGCTGCAGTGACAACGTCCACCCTTCTCCAATCTATGAGCTGTCATTGATTGTGATTTGAGTGCTGGGGCACACAAGCAATAGTTAATGGCATAGGGTTTCCTCTTTGGGCCACCCATTTTAGCAGTGTAAAACAGGTGGCCAAGAGAGAGAACTGGATAGTGGTCCTGCCCCATTGGAAACCCTCTTCCTTTGCACTCTGAGGTTAGATGGTGGGAAAATGTTGATTTAGAATTTCGATGGTGCCACAACCTGTTTTTTGGGCACAAAACAGGCGCCTATGCCTCCAATATGGCAAATGTAAGAAGTCACACAACACCAGGTTATAGTCCAACAGCTTTATTTGAAATCACAAGCTTTCGGAGCGCTACTCGTTCATCAGGTGAAGTGGAGAAATGCATAAAGACACAGCTTATATAGTCAGAGAATAATGTCAGATGTTTACAGGTAATCTTTCCAACTGCCATTTATCACACCTCGGCAGAGAGATAATCACAGCAATCAAAGGTGTGAATGGTGTCCAAACAGGTCAGTCAGGAAAACATTACATCAAAGAACAATGAGGTGGGGTCACAAGGGGTCAAATGTTGCAGATGCTGGGGTCTGTATGAAAAACAAAAAAACAGACAAAAACATTTTTTTTGCTGGAGATCACAGCAGGTCCGGCCGCATCTGTGTAGAGAGAACAAGCCAACGACGGCTCGAGTCTGGATGACCCTACATCAGGTGGGGTTACATGTAGCGTGACATGAACCCAAGATCCCTGTGCGGAACTTGGCTTTCAGTTTCTGCTCGACGATTTTGCGTTGTCGTGTGTCTCGAAGGCCGCCTTGGAGAATGCTTACTCGAAGATCGGAGACTGAATGTCCTTGACTGCTGAAGTGTTCCCCGACTGGGAGGGAATACTCCTGACTGGCGATTGTTGCGCGGTGTCCGTTCATCCATTGTCGCAGTGTCTGCATGGTCTCGCCGATGTACCATGCTTCCTTTCCTGCAACGTATGAGGTAGGCAACGTTGGCCGAGTCACATGAGTATGTACCATGTACCTGGTGGGTGGTGTCCTCACATGTGATGATCGTATCTGTGTTGATGATCTGGCATGTCTTGCAGAGGTTGCTGTGGCAGGGTTGTGTGGTGTCGTGGTCGCTGTTCACCTGAAAGCTGGTCTCCTGACAAAGGAGCAGCGCTCCGAAAGCTTGTGATTTCAAATAAAGCTGTTGGACTATAACCTGGTGTTGTGTGACTTCTTACATTTGTCCACCCCAGTCCAACTCCAGCATCTCCACACCATGGCTACTATCGACACCACAAACTGCCGGCTCAAAGTGGAGAGGATCTCCAAGAAGTTCGCGCATATCGACACAGACATCAAGTTTCTACAGAGATGCAAGAAAGCAGACAAGATCCTGAAAGGACTACAGATCACGAACCCACTCAAGTCGACCTACAACACAGACTACGCTGAGAGACTCTGCCGTCGTACCTCCCGTACACTCCTCAACCATCTCGTACACCAGCTCTACAGCAGACGCCGCAACCTCGAAACCGAGACGGAGTCCATGTTCTCAGCCTGTGCTCAGGACACAGCAGACCAGCTACGAGACACCGCCAAACAGACGAGGCAACGGAACTACGCTGCCTACATGCACACCAAGAACAGGAAGCTTGAGAAACTCGGCATCACCAGCAGCAGCAACCAAGCCTCCCCTGGTACCACAGTTGAAACCACAGGGAAGTTCATCTTCAACCTGTCCGACTACACCCTTCAACCAGATGAAATTGAAGTTCTCAGCCGAGGGCTCAATTTCTGCCCCACCACCAAAATGGACCCCATCCATCTCGCGGCAGACACAGAGGAATTCATCAGGAGAATGAGGCTCCGGGAACTCTTCCACAAATCCCAAGATGTCAGCAGTGAACCCAATGAGACAATCAATGATCCGGAACAGCAGACAGAGGGATCCGCAGTGCAGCAACCGAAGAAGAAATAGTCAAATTGGACCCCTCCGGAGGGTCGCTGCCCTAAGCTTGACATGTATGCTCAAGCTGTCAGGAGATGCATCAACGCCAGATTCATCAGCCGCACTCACAAGACAGTCCAGAATGTCACCCGAGCACAACGCAACACCATCCAAGCTCTCAAGACCAACCGCAACATCATCATCAAACCAGTAGACAAAGGAGGAGCCATCGTCATGCAGAACAGAACGGACTATTGCAAAGAAGCATACCAACAACTGGACAACCAGGAACACTACAGAGAGTTACCCACAGATGCGACCAAAGAACACATCCGCCAACTCAACAGACTGATCAAGACCTTCGATCCAGACCTTCAAAGCATCCTACACGCTCTCATCCCACGTACTCCCCGCGTGGGAGACCTCTACTGCCTCCCAAAGATACACAAAGCCAACACACCTGGACGTCCTATCGTATCAGGCAACGGAACCCTGTGTGAGAACCTCTCTGGATATGTCGAGGGCATCCTGAAACCCATCGTACAGGGAACCCCCAGCTTCTGTCGCGACACTACAGACTTCTTACAGAAACTCAGCACCCACGGACCAGTTGAACCAGGAACACTCCTCGCCACGATGGACGTCTCGGCACTCTACACCAGTATCCCCCACGATGACGGCATCGCTGCGACAGCCTCAGTACTCAACACCAACAACAGCCAATCTCCAGACGCCATCCTACAACTCATCCGCTTCATCCTTGACCACAATGTCTTCACCTTCGACAACCAGTTCTTTACCCAAGCACACGGAACAACCATGGGGACCAAATTCGCACCCCAATACGCAACATCTTCATGCACAAGTTCGAGCAAGACTTCTTCGCTGCACAGGATCTCCAACCAACGCTATACACCAGATACATCGATGACATTTTCTTCCTATGGACCCACGGCGAAGAATCACTGAAAAGACTACACGATAACATCAACAAGTTCCATCCCACCATCAAACTCACCATGGACTATTCCACAGAATCGGTTTCATTCTTGGACACATGAATCTCCATCAAAGACGGACACCTCAGCACTTCACTCTACCGCAAGCCCACGGACAACCTCACGATGCTCCACTTCTCCAGCTTCCACCCTAACCACGTTAAAGAAGCCATCCCCTATGGACAAGCCCTGCGAATACACAGGATCTGCTCAGACGAGGAGGAACGCAATGGACACCTACAGACACTGAAAGACGCCCTCGTAAGAACGGGATATGACGCTCGACTCATCGATTGACAGTTCCGACGGGCCACAGCGAAAAATCGCATAGACCTCCTCAGAAGACAAACACGGGACACAACCAACAGAGTACCCTTCGTCGTCCAGTACTTCCCCGGAGCGGAGAAACTACGCTGTGTTCTTCGCAGCCTTCAACATGTCATCGATGACGACGAACACCTCGCTAAGGCCATCCCCACGCCTCCACTAATCGCCTTCAAACAGCCGCCTAACCTCAAACAGACCATCGTTCGCAGCAAATTACCCAGCTTTCAGGACACCACACAACCCTGCCACAGCAACCTCTGCAAGACATGCAAGATCATCAACACAGATACCATCATCACACGTGAGGACACCACCCACCAGGTACATGGTACATACTCATGTGACTCGGCCAACGTTGTCTACCTCATACGTTGCAGGAAAGGATGCCCCGGAGCATGGTACATCGGCGAGACCATGCAGACACTGCGACAACGGATGAACGGACACCGCGCAACAATCGCCAGTCAGGAGTGTTCCCTCCCAGTCGGAGAACACTTCAGCAGTCAAGGACATTCAGCCTCCGATCTTCGAGTAAGCATTCTCCAAGGCGGCCTTCGAGACACACGACAACGCAAAATCGTCGAGCAGAAACTGATAGCCAAGTTCCGCACCCATGAGGACGGCCTCAACAGGGATCTTAGGTTCATGTCACGCTACATGTAACCCCACCTGACGTAGGGTCATCCAGACTCGAGTCGTCGTTGGCTTGTTCTCTCTACACAGATGCGGCCGGACCTGGATTTCCAGCAAAAAAAATGTTTTTGTCTTTTTTTGTTTTTCATACAGACCCCAGCATCTGCAACATTTGACCCCTTGTGACCCCACCTCATTGTTCTTTGATGTTATGTTTTCCTGACTGACCTGTTTGGACACCACTCACACCTTTGATTGCTGTGATTATCTCTCTGCCGAGGTGTGATAAATGGCAGTTGGAAAGATTAACTGTAAACATCTGACATGATTCTCTGACTATATAAGCTGTGTCTTTATGCATCTCTCCACTTCACCTGACGAAGGAGCAGCGCTCCGAAAGCTTGTGATTTCAAATAAAGCTGTTGGACTATAACCTGGTGTTGTGTGACTTCTTACATTTGTCCACCCCAGTCCAACTCCGGCATCTCCACACCATGTCCAATATGGCAGGCAGCAAGCGCGCCCTCATTACGAACTAGAAGTGCACCGTCCGCCATATTAAAGTAGGCAACAAAATAGGCATCCAGGGCTCATGTTTGAAACGGGCGTTAGGCCCTTTGTCTAAGCCTCATGTACAAAATTGGGTTGCCCTGAACGCAGCTGGTGCCGGAACAACCAGGACTACATGCATCCTAACCACCAATCCTGAAAGGGACCGTTGCAGGTCGCCACCAAAAAGGTACGATTGTGAGAAATATTTACCTGAATGTGAAGCCAGAAATAGCTTCTCTTGGCTCCACATAAAAAACATGGGCCACTGACGGCCACCACGCCCTCCCACCACACCCCCCCCCCCGCCCCCCCCCCCACTCTTAGGGAAAAAATTGGGTTGGTTTGTGCCTCTCGTTAGGGCGCTAACGGGGTACACATCCACTAGCGTCCAGGTGCAGCGCTGCTAACACTTCCCGCGAAATTCAGTGGGAGGTTAGCGGCGGCAGTAGGCGGTAGCGCCCCGTGTCGCTGCACCGCCGGCGATGACGTAATTGCTGTGTGCAGTGCCCCACTTGCGCCCCAGCCGCAAACTTCCCTTGCACCCCTGACCTATCACCGCATGATATGTGCAACAGGATCAGGGGGCGGTTTGGCAGTGGCGGCGGCGCAAGTTAAAGGGCGGGTGTTGGGCGGCCATTTTTATTTTGGCCGACTGCCAGCACCTGCCCCCTTTCGCTTTTGTATGCGGGGTGCCGGCCGCGATCGCTCAGTCCAGCACACCTCTTGAGTGCCGGTCTGTTTTCACAGCACCCCGCTCCCCGGTGGTCCGACAGGGCCCCGGTGCGCGCAGCACTAGGCCCCTCCCCTTTAATCAATGATGCAGCGCTACGTGCCGTGAAATTCAGCAGTAGCGCCCCAAGCAGGAGGTGGAGCGCTTTGCAGTGCCGCCACACTTCCTGTTTGGGGCGCTACTACAGAATTTACGGTGGGGGGGTGCTAACTTTTACAGGGTGCTAAAATTAGCGCCCCGGTGATGTTAGCACCCCAAAATGGATGCCACCCAATTTTTCCCCCTTAATTGGCAACATGATCCCCATCCCGATCGTTGCCTCGACTGCCCCATGCCAATGCCCCAATCACCCCCGTCCCGATGTCTCGATTGCCCCTTGTCCCGATCGCCTTCCTTCCAGATCACGCCATGTCCTGGTCATCTGATCGGCCCTTTACCGGTTTGCCTCTTCCCTCATGAACACCCTCCCTTTCCTGGCCGCACCCTCCTGATCACCCTCTCTTTCCCAATTAAGCCCCTCAAGATCGCATCCCCTTCCTCTTTAACGACCTACTTGAGGGCCATTGCTGATGATGCAGAGGACCAAAATTGGAAACCTCTTCACCAGTGAGCTGCCTGGGTATGCCCAGGAGGAGACCAATGCTCACCAATCTCATTTAAATGAGGCCCGAGGCCCAGTATCAGGTGCACCTCAGATCTATCTGTTCAGCCGCAGGGATCGTTCCCTGTGCCAAGTTTGAGCCAGAATGAATTTTTAGGCCAAGATGTTTAACAAGTAGTACAGGCTGAGGAGCTGAGAGATGCAAAATGGAGCTAAAACAGTGTCATTACTGGTGGAAGGGTATCATTTCAGTGACAAGTTTACATAGACAATTTCCATTATAAATATTGACATAAAAAAATATAATGGAAAAAGTTAACAAAAACATAATAAAAATATGACAAAAGGAAGTAAGGTTTTGTAGATGGGCAGTGCACCCAGATGTAAGATTTTTAATATATTACTAGTTGATCTCTTGTAACACTGCACATAGTACCTCTGAGAATATAGTTAGTCTCTTACAGTCTCTTATGTCTATCTATAGATATGTGAAGAGAAAAAGATTGGTGAAGTCAAGCGTAGATCCCCTGCAGTCAGAATCAGGGGAATTTATTATGGGGAACAAAGAAATGGCAGACCAATTAAATACATACTTTGGTTCTGTTTTCACAAAGGAGGACACAAATAACATCCCAGAGATGTCGGGGAACATAGGGTCTAATGAGGGGGAGGAATTGAATGAAATCAGTATTTGTAGGGAAATGGTGTTAGGGAAATTGATGGGATAGAAGGCCGAAAAATCCCCAGGACCTGATAATCTACATCCTAGGGTACTTAAGGAAGTGGTCCTAGAAATAGTCGACGCATTGCTGGTCATCTTCCAAAATTCGATAGACACTGGAACAGGTGGTAGAGAGAAAACAGGGAATTATAGACCAGTAAATCTGACTTCGGTAGTGGGGAAAATGCTAGAGACCATTATAAAAGATGTAATAGCAGAGCACTTGGTAAACAGTGACAGGATTGGACAAAGTCAACATGGATTTACAAAAGGTAAATCATGCTTGACTAATCTACTGGAATTTTTTGAGGATGTAACTGGTAGAATAGATAAGGGAGAACCAGTGGATGTGGTGTATTTGGACTTTCAGAAGGCTTTCGATAAGGTCCCGCATAAGAGATTAACGTGCAAAGTTAAAGCACACGGGATTGGGGGTAAGGTACTGCCTTGGATAGAGAACTGGTTGGCAGACAGGAAGCAAAGAGTTGGAATAAACAGATCTTTTTCCAAGTGGCAGGCAGCGACTAGTGGGGTACCGCAGGGATCGGTGCTAGGACCCCAGCTATTCACAATATATATTAATGATCTATACGAGGGAAGTAAATGTAATATTTCCAAGTTTGCAGACGACACAAAGTTGGGTTGACCTGTGTGCTGTGAGGAGGATGCAGAGAAACTCCAGTATGATTTGGACAGGTTGGGTGATTGGGCAGATGCATGGTAGATGCAGTATAATGTGGATAAATGCGAGGTTATCCACTCCGGTGGCAAAAACAGGAAGACAGATTATTATCTGAACAGCAATAGATTGGGAAAAGGAGAAGTGCAATAAGACCTGGGTGTCCTTGTGCACCAGTCGCTGAAGGTAAGCATGCAGGTGCAGCAGGCGGTTAAGAAGGCAAATGGTATGTTGGCCTTCATAGCGAGAGGATTCGAGTACATGAGCAAGGATGTCTTGCTGCAGTTGTACAGGGCCTTGGTGAGACCACACCTTGAGTATTGTGTGCAGTTTTGGTCACCTTATCTGAGGAAGGATATTCTTGCCATGGAGAGAGTGCAGCGAAGATTCATCAGACTGATACCTGGGATGGCAGGAATAACGTATGAGGAGAGATTGGGTCGATTAGGCTTATATTTGCTCGAGTTTAGAAGAATGAAAGGGGATCTCATTGAAACTTATAAAATTCTAACAGGACTAGACAGATTAGATGAAGGAAGGATGTTCCTGATGGCAGGGGAGTCCAGAACCAGGGGTCACAATTTAAGGATAAGGGGTAAGCCATTTAGGACTGAGATGAGGAGGAATTTCTTCACCCAGAGAGTGGTGAACCTGTGGAATTCTCTACCACACAAGGGAGTTGAGGCCAATTCATTAAATATATTCAAGAAGGAGTTAGATATATTTCTTAAGGCTAAAGGGATCAAGGGATATGGGGAGAAAGTAGGGACAGGGTACTGAATTTGGATGATCAGCCATGATCTCATTAAATGGGGGAACAGGCTCGAGGGGCCGAATGGCCTACTCCTGCTCCAATCTTCTATATTTCTATGTTTTATGCTTCTTTCACTTCTGTTCTGTTTCTCTCCCCTTAAATCTTCTTGTTGCTTTTCTGTCTTCTGCTTCTGTTTCTTGTCTTTTTCTTCTTTTTGTCCTTCCTTTTGGTTGGGAGATGAGGGTGATGTCTTTGGGCTAGTGTAGAGGGAAATTTGGCCCTTGGTGGCTCCCTTCTGAACCTCTTGCCCAATCAGTCAAATTTCTTCCACCCCTTGCTCCCATTCCCCTCCATATCCCTTCACATTCTCAATGTCTGCTCCCCTTCCTAGCACACCCTCACTCCCATTACCACCCATACCTCTTCTCCTTTGAACTACTAACTCAACCCTTGTATCTTCCCTTCCCCTTGCTCCACTGTCACACCAAAATCCTTAACCCTCCATCCATTCACCCCCACTCCCACTTGCTCCTCCCAAGGGAAGGTGGCGAGAGATCGGAGACCTCCTCATCCTCAACCAGTTTTTCTCCTCCGCTCACCATTCCACCCTCCCTTCCTAGCTGTTTCCTTCAAAGTAGTATCGTTTTCTTTCAACTTATTTATTTTAAAAACAATGGAATTAAAATAGAATGTGGAAAGAAACTGCCTGTTTACCTTTCTCTCTATTTGTCTTTGCTCTCACTTTTTTCCATTTTAAATAACAAATCTTCCATGTCATGAACAGGCATATGAATTGGAAACTTGGCTACAAAATAAATCTTTATAATTACTGTACTTACTTCAAGAATTGAGGTTCCTAAGAGTACGAAAGCATTCATCTTCATGTACAAGAAATAGTTACAAAGAAGGACTGCATGGTCCTCTTTACCTCCAAGTATCAGATTAAGAAATTGCTGAAGGAAAGCAAAATGAATTGAAGCTATTATTTGGCATTCTTCAAGTAAACAATGTGTTCATAGAAATTACTAATGTGCAAGTTTATAACAGTTACAATCCCATACTTTGGGATATTGGTAGATTGTACCAGAATAAAAATGGCCATGAACAATTTTCTTTTTATACATTCACAGGATGTGGGCATTGCTGGCAAGGCCAGCTCTAATTGCCCTTGAGAAGGTGGTGGTGAGCCACCTTCTTGAACCGCTGTAATCTGTATGGTGAAGGTGCTCCCACAGTGCTGTTCAGTAGGGAATTCCAGGATTTTGACCCAGCGACGATGAAGGAGCAGCAATATATTTCCAAGTCAGGATGGTGTGTGACTTGCATGGTGTTCCCATGCGCCTGCTGTCATTGTCCTTCTAGGTGGTAGAGGTCGTGGGTTTGGGAGGTGCTGTCGAAGAAGACTTGGCGAGTTGCTGCAGTGCATCTTGTAGACAGTGCACACTGCAGTCACAGTACACCGGTGGTGGAGGGAGTGAATGTTTAAGGGGTGGGTGGGGTACCAATTAAGCAGGCTGCTTTGTCCTGGATTGTGTCAGCTTCTTGAGTGTTGTTGGAGCTGCACTCATCCAGACAAGTGGAAAGTATTCCATCACACTCCTGACTTTTGCCTTGTAGATGGTGGAAAGGCTTTGGGGAGTCAGGAGATGAGACACTTGTCACAGAATACCCAGCCTCGGACCTGCTCTTGTAGCCACAGTATTTATGTGGCTGGTCCAGTTACGTTTCTGGTCAATGACAACCACATACCGCGCCCCCCCCCCTCCCCCCAAACCACCCCCCTTCAGGATGTTGATGGTGGGGGATTCAATAATGGTAATGCCTTTGAATGGTTAGACTCTTGTTGGAGGTGGTCATTGCTTGGCACTTGTGTGGTGTGAATGTTACTTGCCACTTATTAGCCCAAGCCTGAATGTTGTCCAGGTCTTGCTGCATGCAGGCACATATGCTTCATTATCTGAGGAGTTGCAAATGGAACTGAACACTGTGCAATCATCAGTGAACATCCCCACTTCTGACCTTATGATGGAGGAAAGGTCATTGATGAAGCAGCTGAAGATGGTTGGGCCCAAGACACTGCCCTGAGGAATTCCTGCAGCGATGTCCTGAGGCTATGATGATTGGCCTCCAACAACCACAACTATCTTCTTTGTGCTAGGTATGACTCCAGCCAGTAGAGAGTTTTCCCCCCCCCGATTCCCATTGATTTCAATTTTACTAGGACTCCTTGAGGCCATATTCGGTCAAATGCTGCTTTGATGTCAAGGGCAGTCACGCTCACCTCACCTCTGGAATTCAGCTCTTCTGTCCATGATTGGGCCAAGGCTGTAATGAGGTCTGGAGTTGAGTGCTCCAGGTGGAATCAAACTGCACATCGGTGAGCAGGTTATTGGTGAGTAAGAGCCGCTTGATAGCACTGTCGATGACACCTTTCATCACTTTGCTGATGATTGAAAGTAGGCTGATGGGGTGGTAATTGGCTGGATTGGGTTTATACTACTTTTTGTGGATAGGACATATCTGGGCAATTTTCCACATTGTCGGGTAGATGCCAGTGTTGTAGCTGTGTTGGAACAGCTTGGCTAGAGGCACAGCTAGTTCTGGAGCACAAGTCTTCAGCACTACAGCCGGGATTTTGTCGGGACCCATAGCCTTTGTTGTATCCAGTGCACTCAGCTGTTTCTTGATATCATGTGAAGTGAATCGAATTGGCTGAAGACTGGTTTCTTTGATGGTGGGGACTTCAGGAGGCGGCCGAAATGAATCATCCACTCGGCACTTCTAGCTGAAGATGATTGCAAATGCTTCATCCTTGTCTTTTGTTTAATTGTCCACCACCATTTTCAATTGGATGTGGCAGGACTGCAGAGTTTTGATCTGATCTGTTGGTTGTGGGATCGCTTAGCTCTGTCTGTAGCATGCTGCTTCCGCTGTTTAGCATGCATGTAGTCCTGTGTTGTAGCTTCACCAGGTTGGCACCTCATTTTTAGGTACGCCTGGTGTTGCTGTTGCTCCTGGCATGTTCTTCTACACTCCTCATTGAACCAGGGTTGGTCCCCTGGCTTGATGGTAATGGTAAGGTGAGGGATATGCCAATCCATGAGGTTACAGATTGTGGTGGTATACAACTCTGCTGCTGCTGATGGTCTGCAGTGCCTCATGGTTGCCCACAATACTGTCATGGACAGATGCATCATGGGTGCCCACAATATTGTCATAGACAGATGCAGCTGCGACAGGTAGATTGGTGAGGAGAATGTCAAGTAGGTTTTTTCCCTCATGTTGGTTCTCTTACCACCTGTCACAGGCTCAGTCTGGTACTATGTCCTTAAGGATTCGGCCAGCTTGGTCAGTAGTGGTGCTACTGAACCACTCTTGGTGATGGACATTTAAGTAGTGGCTTGCTTTGCCATATCAGAAGGTAGTTAAGACTCAAACACATTGCTGTGGGTCAAGGAGTCACATATAGGCCAGACTGGGTAAAGACAGTATATTTCCTTCCCTAAAAGACATTGGAGAACTATGTAGGTTTTTACAACAATCCAGTAGTTTCATGATCATTGTAAAGTCTGTGGGTTGTATAGCGAAGTAATACACAGACTACAAGAGTAACTTAAACAGGACTTTACTATTCGAAGGTCAGGGCGAATCTGCCCAATAAATTCTGCCACAGCACTTATATACCGGTGTGGTCACCGTCGGTATTACAGTATACAGCAGCCAGGATAAAGTAGTGCCACACCTAAAATAGTTCTCTTAAAGGTGGACGGTTACATACAATAGTTCTCTTAAAGGTAGAACAGTTACATACACTACAATCCTCCCTTTTTAGCTTACAACATACTTATTCCCCATTAACATAACATCATAACATATCCAACTTCATGTTACAACAGTTCACAGAGGTAGTCTCTGCGGAAACAGTTCACAGATTCAGTCTCTGCGGGAAACAGTTCACAGATTCAGTCTCTGATCTTCTTGACTCGGTCCGGACCACACCTCCGTGGTGTAGTCGGGTCACCTTGCTAGAGGGACTCATCCCATAGTCCTTCCCTAGACTTAACAGCTTTACTTCCATCACTTCTGAACCAGCATTGCTGACTTTTTTAAAACAAACAAAAACCAGTTGGATTGCCTTGGGAAATTTTCCTACTTTCCAACTGATTTGGCTCCGTTCGGGGGACCACGTGTGTGATCGGGTAGAGGTAATAATGGTTCAGATGGTTATCATCTTCTGCTTCGTCTTTTCCTTTTTTGCTTCTTGGAGACTCTCGGGGCTCCATTGTCAGCTGCCAGCTGTAACGCCGCCATCTCCCTATGTTCCTTAGACTTTAAGTGATTCATCCTGATTTCGGCACTTTGGGAGTTCTCGGCACAAGCTGGGCAGACCAGGTCCTCGTAATATTCAGTGTCACTCAACAGATCATGGTAATATTCGGTGTCGTCCTGAGCTAGGCCAGCGAGAGGGTCTTCTATTTCCTCCTTACCCAGCTGGACGTTAGCCGACTTTTGTTCCAAATCCCGACATCTGTCCTGAAGAGACTTCATCATGCGTTCAGATTCATCCCGCTTTTTCTGGGCTTCCTGCAAGTCTTTTACTAAATGACCTCATTTGTGATTTCAATACTTCAACTTCATTCGGAGATTGATTGATCGGACTATTCAATCCCTCTACTGAAGTAGCTGTTTCAGTATTCTGTTGTTCTACATTGCCGTGCGTCAGCGTACTTTTGGCATCCAAGGGCTGTTCTGCTGCAGACTTCTCAGTCTTGGTTGCCACCTCAGCTCTTCCAATGACTTTTGAGAGCTCCCTTCCCTTTGAAGATTGAGGCTCGTATTTAAGTTTTTCCCATTTTAGAGTTTTATCCCTCAGCATATGAATGAGTTGGCTGACTGTTAACTCTTCTGCCATCATCATCCCTTTTCCATTCACTACAGGGCTGTTTAGAACCTTGTCCTGGGGCTCCTTTGCTGCTTCTACTTCGCCATCATCCGCAGCCCCCATCATTCGAATTTCCACAAATGAATCGTCCGGTGATGCTGCACCCAACTTCAGTAGGAGCTCGGAAGTCATGTCGACCAACTCAGCTTTTTCTGCCTGCAACCTGCTAACCAGCGCCTTCAGTTGCGGCACATCTTGTTCCACCGGATTGGAGCACGCCCCTTCAGAAGCCGAATCAGCTTTGATTCGTTTGGCCTCCTCGTGCAGACGGTTTGTGTGCTCCTGCTCCCTTTTCTTCCCCAGCTGCTTCTGTTGTCTTTCCAGATTCTCCCATTCGGTATCATAGAACTTTTTCATTGCTTTCATCTCTTGCTCGAGACGGCAATTCAATTGTTCTAATTGCTGTCGTAATCTGAAATAAGTTTGCGTTCGAGCTCGATGTTCCTCAGTAATATATATGTCTGTAACTTGAACAGACTCAGAATTCTCTGTCAAGCTATGTTGTTGTTGTTCAGAGGAATTCTGTTCTGAAGCTTTGTTCTCCTCTGGAGCATAAGCCTTTATGCCCACATTCGTTCTACCAACCTTAGTCAGCAAGTTCATTTTAGACTTGTCTTTCATGCTTGGGCTGGTCTTATCGTCATCCGTTTCAGAGTCTGAGCTGATTGTCTGCCCCGAGTCCTCACTCGTTATTGCTTTGAGGTAGTGCCATTCCATGTCTATTTTCTTGATCCACTCCCGTCCTAGAAGTGGTGGTCCTCCCTCAGGTAGTACGTATAAGTCCATTCCGGGGTGTTCTTTGCCCCTGTCTCTCACCTTGACTCTTATCTTTCCCATGGGGTATACTTTATGCCCCGTGTATGTCTGCAATACGAACTTGGTATCTCTCAAGGGTATATGTGAGAATAGCCGGTTGTAATCCCTTCGATTTATGACTGATAGGGCTGATCCAGTGTCCAATTCCATTCTCACTTGGACTCCGGCTATTTTTAGCATGACCCAGATAGTTTGTAGGTCAGCTTCCTTACTCACATTATGAATTCTCAGACTACCCAGTTCCTGGCCGCTTGGGTCTGAATCCGAATTCTGTTCATCTGAACTCTTCTCAACCACCTTGTGTACTTTGTTGTACTTTTCCTGTGATGGCTTTTTTTTTTGGTTGTTGGTCTTCTTCCCTGACCGGCATACTTTGGCTATGTGACCCAGTTTGCCACATTTCCTACAGTCCTGGTTTTTAAACCAGCATTGGTTCTGGTCATGTGTTGTCTTCCCACAACGATAACATTTCGTTGCACCCGAAGTAATTTGATCCACACTGAGGACCGTTGCCTTCAGCTGCATTTCTGCAGTTCCTTTCGCTGCGGCTTCATGTGATGCTGCAATAAGGACAGCCCTATCCAGTGTAAGGTCGTTCTCTTCGAGCAGTCGCTTTTGCGTTCCTTCCTTCGACAACCCGCACACGAACTTGTCTCGCAATGCCTCTGTCAGATTTCCTCCAAACTGGCAGTATTTCGCTAGCCTACGCAGTTCGACCAAGTATTCCGCGTTGCTTTCCTCTTTCCGTTGCGTTCTCGCATAAAATTTGAATCGTTCCGCCAACATCAGCGGTGTGGGGTTCAAGTGATCCTTCAGAACAGCAACAATATTATCGAAGGTTTGATCCGCCGGTTTAACTGGTGCTAGAAGATGCTTCAATAGCCCGTATGTCTTCACCCCCATCGAGTTTAGCAAGGTTATAGCTTTATCATCATCCTCTATTTTATTGGCCTCACAATATATCTCAATGCGTTCTACATACGTGGCCCAATCTTCTACCTCGGAATTGAAATCGTTGATGTTACCACGCTTAGGCATCTTCACCTCCCTGATAAACAACAACGAAATATTTCTTTAACTCTTTTTTTTAATCCAAGATGGCGGTTTCCCTGCGCTTATCTTCTTTCCCCGCCCCTTTCAAAATGGTGGTTCCCGCTTCTGTCTTTTTCTCCGCCTACTGGCGGCTTCCCGTGGTTTCCCGCGCTTATCTTCTTTCCCCGCCCACTTTCAAGATGGCGGTTCCCGCTTTTCTTCCCCTGGCAGGAGGGGTAAGCTTTTCCCTCGGGCGACGGCCGCTGGCTTTCGGGGTTCGCAGCCTGCGCTTCGGCTTCAGCGCGTTCCCTTCTCTCGGCCAGGCAACCGGCTCTGGGTACAACCCGTTGATGGCGAACGGTCTCAGTCGCTGGCTGGATCTCGCTCAGTCTCCCTCGCTCGGGCTCTGTCTCTCCCGCTCGCGCGGCTCTCGCTCGCTCTCTCTCGGGCTCTGTCTCTCCCGCTCGCGCGGCTCTTGCTCGCTCTCTCTCGGGCTCTTTCTCTCCCGTTCGCGCGGCTCTCGCTCGGGCTCTGTCTCTCCCGCTCGCGCGGCTCTCAATCGCGCCTCCCAGCCCTCTCGCAGTCCGGTGCTTCCCTCCCCGGCTGCGGCTGAGTTCTCCGCGATTAATTTATTTTATCTCTTCCCGCGCCTTACGATCCCGGTCACAGCGCTTCGTGGCCTCGGTCACTGTCCGACCTTTTTCACCCAAT
The DNA here is from genome assembly GCF_052327205.1 of Somniosus microcephalus. Classification (NCBI taxonomy): domain Eukaryota; kingdom Metazoa; phylum Chordata; class Chondrichthyes; order Squaliformes; family Somniosidae; genus Somniosus; species Somniosus microcephalus. Next base: position 59,953,100 of record NC_140994.1, read on the forward strand.
CGCTCCTCCCAGCCTCTCGCAGTCCGGTGCTTCCTCCCCAGCTGCGGCTGCATTCTCCGCGGTTTATTTATTTTTATCTCTTCCCGCGCCTTACGATCCGGTCGCAGCGCTTCGTGGCCTCAGTCACTGTCTGGCCTTTTTCACCCCAATCGTGCCTCCCAGCTTCTCGCAGTCCGGTGCTTTCCTCCCCGGCTGTGGCTGAGTTCTCCGTGGCTTATTTATGTTTATATCTTCCCGCGCCTTACGATCCCGGTCGCAGCGCCTCGTGGTCGCGGTATTTGTCCGGCCTTTTTCTCCATCGCGGTCTAGTCGTCTCACGACGCTCCCCAGCCCGCTTGTACCGCGGCTTCTGCTCCACGCTGCCCCAGTCTCAGCGCCTCTGGGCCCGACTTCTGTCCGGCTCCTTTCCCCCTCGACCGTGGTCGAGTGCACCGCCCTTATCCTCCGTTTATTTGTTTCTATTTTCCCTTTACTCACAGTCACCGTGGCCGACTTGCTTCTCGTGTTGATCGGCTCACTCACCACCATGGCAGAAGGGACAATCCATGCCTGTTGCTGATGGAAGACTTCGTGTTTGAAATCTTCCTCCTTTCTTGGTCTGCAGACTCGAGTTTTCTCTCAGCAAAACGACGAGGGCGGGTGCCTCTTCTCGACGCTCGTTTACTTCTTCAGAAGTATTGTTGCCGCAGGGTAAGATCGAACTCGTCGCCACTGTAAAGTCTGTGGGTTGTATAGCGAAGTAATACACAGACTACAAGAGTAACTTAAACAGGACTTTACTATTCGAAGGTCAGGGCGAATCTGCCCAATAAATTCTGCCACAGCACTTATATACCGGTGTGGTCACCATCGGTATTACAGTATACAGCAGCCAGGATAAAGTAGTGCCACACCTACAATAGTTCTCTTAAAGGTAGAACAGTTACATACACTACAATCATCATTACTGATACTAACTTTTTATTCCAGATTTATTTAATTAACTGAATTTAAATTCCCCAGCTGCTGTGATGGAGATTTGAAATTATGTCTCCAGATCATTAGTCCAGGCCTCTGGATTACTAGTCCAGTAACATAACCACTATGCTGTGGGAACAGGGTTCACACTACTTGGGTACCTCGTTATTCTTCTCTGTGCAGTCTGTGAGACCAGCACACGATAAGTTAAAAGTTAAAACAGCTTTCTGCTGAGCATGGGTTGTAAATTGGGTAAGAGGATTTTAAAGAAAGGATATTTTCACAGGAAAGAAAATAGTAGAATGTGTAAGAGTCATTCAGCCATATCTGAATGTGTCAACTTGATTGCAGCAACAAAATAATTAGAAGTTGGATGCTTGGTTGTTCAGCTTATGTTGTTATTCTGTTGGCATCTTTGAGGTACCATGATGTATTGTTAGTATGCATGGAATGTAGTAATCAAAGGTAAAATTTTGTATAAGAAATGTAAGGGAACACTGTTAGCAGCTCACACTAGATCAGTTAATGTGATGTCTCAAAAGCAGCTGGTGCTCACACTGGTTTTGCGAAGTGTGTGTCTCAGCAGCTCACATACTGGTTTTGTGTAGTATGAAAAGACTTGTGCACTCATACTGGTTGTGAATAGTGTGAGGTCTCAATAAAGACCTGATTCTGCATTACTATAAATGAGTGTGTGTAATCTGGCGTTTAAAGTAACAAATCAAAAAAGAACAAGAAAACAGTCCAATGTATGCTAACATACCCCCTAAGTTACAAGGATGTATATAGTACATCATGAGTATAGGCTTATATGTGAAAACATGATTGGGCTCCTATCATTACTATTCATATGTAAAATATTAAGTAACAGTTATAAAGCTATTACTGGGGTATTAAATAATGTAACTAACTGCTTTACATGTTCTTCCTCTTAAAATGTATACCAGGCTGCTGTGTGAGGCAAGGGAGGAGATTGCAAGGGCACTGACACAAATTTTCAGAACTTCTCTGGCTACAGGGGAGGTGCCAGAGGACTGGAGAGTAACTAACTTAGTACCATTATTCAAGAAGGGTAGCAAGGATAAACCAGGGAATTACAGGTCAGTGGGCCTAACATCAGTGGTAGGGAAATTATTGGAAAAAAACTCTGAGGGACAGAATTAGTCTCCACTTGGATTAATCAAGGATAGTCAGCATAGCTTTGTCAGGGGGAGATCATGTCTAACCAATTTTGATTGAATTTTGAGAGGGGGTGACTAGGTGTGTGGATGAGGGTAGTGCAGTTGATGTAGTCTACATGGACTTCAGTAAGGCTTTTGACAAAGTCCCACATGGGAGACTGGTCAAGAAGGTAAGAGCCCATGGGATCCAGGGCAATTTGGCACATTGGATCCATAATTGGCTTAGTGGCAGGAGGCAGAGCGTGATGGTCGAGGTTGTTTTTGTGACTGGAAGCTTGTGTCTAGTGGTGTACCACAGGGATCGGTGCTGGGTCCTTTGCTGTTTGTAGTGTACATTAATGATTTAGATATGAATGTAGGAGGTATGATCAGTAAGTTCACAGATGACACGAAAATTGGTGGAGTGGTAAATAGCGAGGAGGGAAGCCTCAGGCTACAGGACGATATAGACGGGTTGGTTAGATGGGCAGAACAGTGGCAAATGGAATTTAACCCTAAAAAGTGTGAGGTGATGCATTTTGGGAGGACTAACAAGGCAACGCAATACACAATGAATGGTAGGACCCTAGGAAGGACAGAGGATCAGAGGGACCTTGGTGTGCACGTACAGGAAATTCTCGATTTACCGGCACCCAAACAACCGGAAATCTCGGTTAACCGGCAAAATTCAGGAGTAGGTTCAGTTAAGTTTTTCTTCACATTAGTGGCCCTTTCTTGATTCTTGGCTGTGTAATCAGGGGTTTCTGCACTTGTTGCTAAGCAACAGGGACGCTTGGTCTGTGGCCGGGGTTCTTGCAGCTGTTGCTAAGCAACAGGGAAGCCTGGATTTGTTGCTGTGTACGGAGCTCTCATACCTTTTAACTATAACTCTCTGTAATCCGGACTTTTTGATAAACCGGCACCACGCCGGTCCCATCGGTGCCAGATAAAAAAGAGCTTCCTGTACATAGATCCCGAAAGGCAGCAGGACAGGTAGATAAGGTGGTGATACTTGCCTTCATTAGCTGAGGCATAGAATATAAGTGTAAGAAGTCACACAACACCAGGTTATAGTCCAACAGCTTTATTTGAAATCACAAGCTTTCGGAGCGCTGCTCCTTCTTCAGGTGAAGTGGAGAAATGCATAAAGACACAGCTTATATAGTCAGAGAATCATGTCAGATGTTTACAGGTAACCTTTCCAACTGCCATTTATCACACCTCGGCAGAGAGATAATCACAGCAGTCAAAGGTGTGAATGGTGTCCAAACAGGTCAGTCAGGAAAACATTACATCAAAGAACAATGAGGTGGGGTCACAAGGGGTCAAATATTGCAGATGCTGGGGTCTGTATGAAAAACAAAAAAACAGACAAAAAACATTTTTTTTGGCTGGAAATCACAGCAGGTCCGGACGCATCTGTGTAGAGAGAACAAGCCAATGTCGACTCGAGTCTGGATGACCCTGAGTCAGGTGGGGTTACATGTAGCGTGACATGAACCCAAGATCTCTGTTGAGGCCATCCTCATGGGTGCGGAACTTGGCTATCAGTTTCTGCTCGACGATTTTGCGTTGTCGTGTGTCTCGAAGGCCGCCTTGGAGAATGCTTACCCGAAGATCAGAGGCTGAATGTCCTTGACTGCTGAAGTGTTCCCCGACTGGGAGGGAACACTCCTGCCTGGTGATTGTTGCGCGGTGTCCGTTCATCCGTTGTCGCAGTGTCTGCATGGTCTCGCCGATGTACCATGCTCCGGGGCATCCTTTCCTGCAACGTATGAGGTAGACAACGTTGGCCGAGTCACATGAGTATGTACCATGTACCTGGTGGGTGGTGTCCTCACGTGTGATGATGGTATCTGTGTTGATGATCTGGCATGTCTTGCAGAGGTTGCTGTGGCAGGGTTGTGTGGTGTTGTGGTCGCTGTTCTCCTGAAAGCTGGGTAATTTGCTGCGAACGATGGTCTGTTTGAGGTTAGGCGGCTGTTTGAAAGCGAGTAGTGGAGGCGTGGGGATGGCCTTAGCGAGGTGTTCGTCGTCATCGATGACATGTTGAAGGCTGCGAAGAACATGGCGTAGTTTCTCCGCTCCGGGGAAGTACTGGACGACGAAGGGTACTCTGTTGGTTGTGTCCCGTGTTTGTCTTCTGAGGAGGTCTATGCGATTTTTCGCTGTGGCCCGTCGGAACTGTCGATCGACGAGTCGAGCGTCATATCCCGTTCTTACAAGGGTGTCTTTCAGTGTCTGTAGGTGTCCATCGCGTTCCTCCTCGTCCGAGCAGATCCTGTGTATTCGCAGGGCTTGTCCATAGGGGATGGCTTCTTTAACGTGGTTAGGGTGGAAGCTGGAGAAGTGAAGCATCATGAGGTTGTCCGTGGGCTTGCGGTAGAGTGAAGTGCTGAGGTGTCCGTCTTTGATGGAGATTCGTGTGTCCAGGAATGAGACCGATTCTGAGGAGTAGTCCATGGTGAGTTTGATGGTGGGATGGAACTTGTTGATGTTATCGTGTAGTCTTTTCAGTGATTCTTCGCCGTGGGTCCATAGGAAGAAAATGTCGTCGATGTATCTGGTGTATAGCGTTGGTTGGAGATCCTGTGCAGCGAAGAAGTCTTGCTCGAACTTGTGCATGAAGATGTTTGCGTAGTGGGGTGCGGATTTGGTCCCCATGGCTGTTCCGTGTGTTTGGGTAAAGAACTGGTTGTCGAAGGTGAAGACATTGTGGTCAAGGATGAAGCGGATGAGTTGTAGGATGGCGTCTGGAGATTGGCTGTTGTTGGTGTTGAGTACTGAGGCTGTCGCAGCGATGCCGTCATCGTGGGGGATACTGGTGTAGAGTGCTGAGACGTCCATCGTGGCGAGGAGTGTTCCTGGTTCAACTGGTCCGTGGGTGCTGAGTTTCTGTAAGAAGTCTGTAGTGAAGCTTGTGATTTCAAATAAAGCTGTTGGACTATAACCTGGTGTTGTGTGACTTCTTACATTTGTCCACCCCAGTCCAACTCCGGCATCTCCACACCATGACTACTATCGACACCACAAACTGCCGGCTCAAAGTGGAGAGGATCTCCAAGAAGATCGCGCATATTGACACAGACATCAAGTTTCTACAGAGATGCAAGAAAGCAGACAAGATCCCGAAAGGACTACAGATCACTAACCCACTCAAGTCAACCTACAACACAGACTACGCTGAGAGACTCTGCCGTCGTACCTCTCGCACACTCCTCAACCATCTCGTACACCAGCTCTACAGCAGACGCCGCAACCTCGAAACCGAGATGGAGTCCATGTTCTCAGCCTGTGCTCAGGATGCAGCAGACCAGCTACGAGACACCGCCAAACAAACAAGGCAACGGAACTACGCTACCTACATGCACACCAAGAACAGGAAGCTTGAGAAACTTGGCATCACCAGCAGCAGCAACCAAGCCTCCCCCGGTACCACGGTTGAAACCACAGGGAAATCCATCGTCAACCTGTCTGACCACACCCTTCAACCAGACGAAATTGAAGTTCTCAGCCGAGGGCTCAATTTCTGCCCCACCACCAAAATGGACCCCATCGGTCTCGCGGCAGACACAGAGGAATTCATCAGGAGAATGAGGCTCCGGGAATTCTTCCACAAATCCCAAGATGTCAGCAGCGAACCCAATGAGACAATCAATGATCCGGAACAGCAGACAGAGGGATCCGCAGTGCAGCTACCGAAGAAGAAAGAGTCAAATTGGACCCCTCCGGAGGGTCGCTGCCCTAAGCTTGACATGTGTGCTCAAGCTGTCAGGAGATGCATCAACGCCAGATTCATCAGCCGCACTCACAAGACAGTCCAGAATGTCACCCGAGCACAACGCAATGCCATCCACGCTCTCAAGACCAACCGCAACATCGTCATCAAACCAGCAGACAGAGGAGGTGCCATCGTCATACAGAACAGAACGGACTATTGCAAAGAAGTATACCGACAACTGGACAACCAGGAACACTACAGACAGTTACCCGCAGATCCGACCAAAGAACACACCCGCCAACTCAACAGACTGATCAAAACCTTCGATCAAGACCTTCAAAGCATCCTACATGCTCTCATCCCACGTACTCCCCGCGTGGGAGACTTCTACTGCCTCCCAAAGATACACAAAGCCAACACACCTGGATGTCCTATCGCATCAGGCAACGGAACCCTGTGTGAGAACCTCTCTGGATATGTCGAGGGCATCCTGAAACCCATCGTACAGGGAACCCCCAGCTTCTGTCGCGACACTACAGACTTCTTACAGAAACTCAGCACCCACGGACCAGTTGAACCAGGAACACTCCTCGCCACGATGGACGTCTCAGCACTCTACACCAGTATCCCCCACGATGACGGCATCGCTGCGACAGCCTCAGTACTCAACACCAACAACAGCCAATCTCCAGACGCCATCCTACAACTCATCCGCTTCATCCTTGACCACAATGTCTTCACCTTCGACAACCAGTTCTTTACCCAAACACACGGAACAGCCATGGGGACCAAATTCGCACCCCAATACGCAAACATCTTCATGCACAAGTTCGAGCAAGACCTCTTCGCTGCACAGGATCTCCAACCAACGCTATACACCAGATACATCGACGACATTTTCTTCCTATGGACCCACGGCGAAGAATCACTGAAAAGACTACACGATAACATCAACAAGTTCCATCCCACCATCAAACTCACCATGGACTACTCCTCAGAATCGGTCTCATTCCTGGACACACGAATCTCCATCAAAGACGGACACCTCAGCACTTCACTCTACCGCAAGCCCACGGACAACCTCATGATGCTTCACTTCTCCAGCTTCCACCCTAACCACGTTAAAGAAGCCATCCCCTATGGACAAGCCCTGCGAATACACAGGATCTGCTCGGACGAGGAGGAACGCGATGGACACCTATAGACACTGAAAGACGCCCTTGTAAGAACGGGATATGACGCTCGACTCGTCGATCGACAGTTCCGACGGGCCACAGCGAAAAATCGCATAGACCTCCTCAGAAGACAAACACGGGACACAACCAACAGAGTACCCTTCGTCGTCCAGTACTTCCCCGGAGCGGAGAAACTACGCCATGTTCTTCGCAGCCTTCAACATGTCATCGATGACGACGAACACCTCGCTAAGGCCATCCCCACGCCTCCACTACTCGCTTTCAAACAGCCGCCTAACCTCAAACAGACCATCGTTCGCAGCAAATTACCCAGCTTTCAGGAGAACAGCGACCACAATACCACACAACCCTGCCACAGCAACCTCTGCAAGACATGCCAGATCATCAACACAGATACCATCATCACACGTGAGGACACCACCCACCAGGTACATGGTACATACTCATGTGACTCGGCCAACGTTGTCTACCTCATACGTTGCAGGAAAGGATGCCCCGGAGCATGGTACATCGGCGAGACCATGCAGACACTGCGACAACGGATGAACGGACACCGCGCAACAATCACCAGGCAGGAGTGTTCCCTCCCAGTCGGGGAACACTTCAGCAGTCAAGGACATTCAGCCTCTGATCTTCGGGTAAGCATTCTCCAAGGCGGCCTTCGAGACACACGACAACGCAAAATCGTCGAGCAGAAACTGATAGCCAAGTTCCGCACCCATGAGGATGGCCTCAACAGAGATCTTGGGTTCATGTCACGCTACATGTAACCCCACCTGACTCAGGGTCATCCAGACTCGAGTCGACATTGGCTTGTTCTCTCTACACAGATGCGTCCGGACCTGCTGTGATTTCCAGCCAAAAAAAATGTTTTTTGTCTTTTTTTGTTTTTCATACAGACCCCAGCATCTGCAATATTTGACCCCTTGTGACCCCACCTCATTGTTCTTTGATGTAATGTTTCCCTGACTGACCTGTTTGGACACCATTCACACCTTTGACTGCTGTGATTATCTCTCTGCCGAGGTGTGATAAATGGCAGTTGGAAAGGTTACCTGTAAACATCTGACATGATTCTCTGACTATATAAGCTGTGTCTTTATGCATTTCTCCACTTCACCTGAAGAAGGAGCAGCGCTCCGAAAGCTTGTGATTTCAAATAAAGCTGTTGGACTATAACCTGGTGTTGTGTGACTTCTTACATTTGTCCACCCCAGTCCAACTCCGGCATCTCCACACCATAGAATATAAGAGCAGGGAGGTTATGATGGAGCTGTACAAAACGCTAGTTAGGCCACAGCTGGAATACTGTGTGCAGTTCTGGTCGCCACACTATAGGAAGGATGTGATTGCATTGGCGAGGGTGCAGAGGAGATTTACCAGGATGTTACCTGGGTTGGAGCACTTCAGCTATGAAGAGAGACTGGACAGGCTGGGGTTGTTTTCCTTAGAGCAGAGAAGGCTGAGGGGGGGACCTGATTGAGGTGTACAAAATTATGAGGGGCATAGATAAGATAGATAGAAAGGAACTTTTCCCCTTAGTAGAGGGGTCAATAGCCAGGGGGCATAGATTCAAGGTAAGGGGCAAGAGATTTAGAGGGGATTTGAGGAAAAAAAATTTCACCCAGAGGGTGGTTGGAATCTGGAACTCACTGCCTGAAAGGGTGGTAGAGGCAGGAAACCTCACAACATTCAAGAAGCATTTAGATGAGCACTTGAAACGCTATAGCATACAAGGCTATGGACCAAGTGCTGGAAAATGGGATTAGAATAGACAGGGCTTGATGACCGGCACGGACACGATGGGCCGAAGGGTCTCTTTCTGTGCTGTATAACTCTATGACTCTATCTATGACATAACATTTATACCTGGTGTTCTACTTACCTGTGATGTCAACCAAATATTGCAGGCATCTGAAAAACCTAGGCTATCTGGAAGGTATGGAATCAAGGACACAAATCTAGCTATAAGATTCTAAAATAGAAAAAAAGTACCAATTATATATGTTAACTATATTGCAAATAATACAGAGATAAGAACATAAGAACATAAGAAATAGGAGCAGGAGTAGGCCAATCGGCCCCTCGCGCCTGCTCCGCCATTCAATAAGATCATGGCTGATCTGATCCTAACCGCCAATCTACTATCACAGAACCATCTCCTGAATCTAACAGAATTAGACACACGAAATAGGAGCAGGATCAGGCTACACGGCCCCTGGGCCCGCTCCGCTACCCACAGGGCCATGACCGATCCGAACTTAGACTCATGTCCAAATTCCTGCCCGCTCCCCGTAACCCTTAATTCCCTTTACTTCTAGGAAACTGTCTATTTCTGTTTTAAATTTATGTAATGATGTAGCTTCGACAGCTTTTTGGGGCAGCATATTCCATGGACCTACCACCCTCTGAGTGAAGTAGTTCCTCCTCATCTCAGTTTTGAAAGAGCAGCCCCTTATTCTAAGACTATGCCCCCTAGTTCTAGTTTCACCCATCATCGGGAACATCCTCCCCGCATCCACCCGATCCAACCCCTTCACAACCTTATATGTTTCAATAAGATCGCCTCTCATTCTTCTGAACTCCAATGAGTAGAGTCCCAATCTACTCAACCTCTCCTCATATGTCCATCCCCTCATCCCCGGGATTAACCGAGTGAACCTTCTTTGTACTGACTCGAGAGCAAGTATGTCCTTTCTTAAGTATGGACACCAAAACTGTACGCAGTATTCCAGGTGCGGTCTCACCAATACCTTGTACAACTGAAGCAATACCTCCCTATTTTTATATTCTATCCCCCTAGCAATGAAAGCCAACATTCCATTGGCCTTCTTAATCACTTGCTGCACCTGCATACTAACCTTTTGAGTTTCGTGCACCAGGACCCCCAGATCCCTTTGTACTTCAGTACTTTCCAGTTTCTTGCCATTAAGATAATAACTTGCTCTACGATTTTTCCTGCCAAAGTGCATAACCTCACACTTTCCAGTATTGTATTCCATCTGCCAAATCTCTGCCCACTTACTTAGCCTGTCTATGTCCCCTTGCAGGTTTTTTATGTCCTCCTCACTCACTACTTTCCCTCCCATCTTAGTATCATCTGCAAACTTTGATATGTTACACTCGGTCCCCTCCTCCAAATCGTTAATATAGATTGTAAAGAGTTGGGGACCCAGCACTGACCCCTGCGGAACACCACTTGTTACTGATTGCCATTCTGAGAATGAACCATTTAAGCCTTCTGTTAGATAGCCAATCCTCTATCCATGCCAGAATATTACCCCCAATCCCATGATTTTTTTTATCTTAAGCAATAATCTTTTGTGTGGCACCTTGTCAAAAGCCTTTTGGAAGTCTAAATACACTACGTCCACTGGTTCCCCTTTATTGTTTTTTTTAAGCACTAAAGTAACAGCTGATTTATTTTGATAGTTGCCAAATGATTTTAGAAATTCAAACTGAGGGAACATAATAGCTCAATAAGAACCCAGAGGCAAGTTTTGAGCAGGTGGTGGGGGGCAATAGTGGGCGCGAAGTCCGGCAGAAGTCTTGGTCCATTGGAATGTCTGATTTCAACATGGCTACCTAATTATAATGTTACTTTCGGGTTTAGTGTCTCCTTTGATATGTCTCTGGTGGTGCCCTAGAATGTGCTAAAGGCAAAAAAATTGAGGGAAATAGTGACTTTCACAGAAGCTGGTAATGCATGGCCAGCAGGTCCAGCAGGGACTAGCTCTTCTTCTAGGAGGCTACAGATATCTGTGACCATCTGCCATGTCAATCTGACCCTCTGGAAGCATTGCTCTTCACAGAGGTCAAGGAAGCTGAGCCTCTGTCAGTACACCCTGTTAGGTGGGCAGTGCTTCTTGCGAACTCGGCCCCCTATTGCTCCCCTCTTTGTTGTTCACCTTCCTGTTGTCCACCTGCAGCTCCCACCACAGCATGACCTTGCTGCTTTGGATGACAATTGTCTTCCTTGTCCACGGTCCAATCTAAAACAGCCATGGCGCCACCCATCTGTTAGATCCGTGATTCTGAGAGTATGATGTTTTTCAATAACCACACGGATGCTGTAACTTAACAATCAACAGGTATTTACTGGAGTAGGGTAGTCTCAAGACTGGGGGTACAGAGGCATGCGCAAGGCTTATATACAGGTGTGGTCATTGCCGGTACTACAGTATACAGGAGCTGTAAAAGTAGTTCTCTCTTAAAGGTACATACACTACAGATTAGATTAGTAGTACCCATAATATTCAAATAACAATTAACACTTTAACGTGTACATTAAACAACAATAGTCCATTTATAGATTCAGTCTTTGGGGCGGCTTCCTGATCCTTTCGGGATAGCGCCTTTCCTGAGGTTCTTGTTCTTAGTGCGGAGGCGATTCTGGCCCCTTTTCATCGGTTAGTTCATCGGGTTCCACTGCTACTGGTTCTGAGGTAGATGCTACCGGTATGTCGGGTTCATCCCCAGGTACTCGAGACATGGGGTTGACTCGTTCCTGTGACGCTAAGATCTGATCGACGTGGCGTCTCACAATGTTCTCCCCGACATCCACTGTGTACATTAATGGCCCCTGCCTTGTGCATATCGTTCCGGGTTGCCATTTCTCTGTAGTCACAGGCCAAGACTGGTTATCCTACATTGAAGCTCCTTGTCGGCTTCTCATTGATGTGCTGGAATTGTTTATCCTCAACATTTCCTCGCACATTTGGTCTGAGCAAGTCCAGACGAGATCTCAACCTTCGGTTAAAGAACATCATGGCCGGGGTCTGGTTGGTAACTGCATGTGTCGCGTTTCGGTAGGCTAATAAGAAATTGTAGTGGAATTTCATCATCGCACATGGCCTTTATCGCCTTTTTAAAGGTTTGTACGAACCTCTCAGCCAATCCATTTGTGGCTGGATGATACGGGGCGGATGTGTAATGCCTTACCCCATTCCTTCTCATAAATTTTCGAAACACTTCGGACACAAACTGTGGTCCATTATCAGAGCAAACCTGCTCTGGCAAGCCGTTTCTGGCAAATATGGTCCGTAGGACTGCAATCGTTTTCTCTGTAGTGGTTGAGGACATTTTTATCACCTCAGGCCACTTCGAATGAGCATCCACTGCTATTAAGAACATTGAGTCCATGAATGGACCAGCGAAATCAATATGCACCCGTTGCCATGGAGAGGAGGGCCACTCCCATGGGTGTAGAGGGGCATGTGGTTGTGCATTTTGGACCTTCTGGCATCCTGAGCAGCTCTTGGTTAGGTCTTCGATTTGTTGATTTATTCCCGGCCACCACACATAAGCCCTAGCAAGGCTTTTCATTTTCACTCCCCCCAGATGACCTTCATGTAGCTCATTTAGCACTCTCTCCCTTAACTTGGGTGGAATCACCACTCTGGATCCACACATCACTGTCCCCTGGCATACTGACAGCTGTTCTCTTCTGGATGAGAATGCTGGCAACAGTGAGTCGCCATGTGTTGGCCATCCCCTCACCGTCAAATCATATACCCGAGACAGCGTCGGATCATTGTGGGTCTCCTTCTCTATATCCGCGTTCGTTACTGGCAATCGTTCAATTATTGATGAATAAAATATCTCAATAGGGTCCACTGCTGGTGCTTCCTCAACAGTAGGCAGTGGCAGGCGCGATAGCCCATCAGCGTTTCCATGCTATTTCGTGCCTTTATATTCTATTTCATATTGATTCGCCCCTAGAAACAGGGACCATCTTTGTAACCGTTGTGCAGTCATCACTGGAACGTCCTTCTTAGGATTAAAGATGGAGACAAGTGGTTGGTGGTCAGTCAGCAAGGTGAACTTCTGCCCATGCAGATAGTGGTTGAATTTTTTTACTCCCCATACTAGGCTGAGGGCCTCCCTGTCAATCTGGGCGTTGTTGCGCTCGGCTGAGGTTAGTGACCGAGACGCAAAGGCTACTGGCCTCTCCAACCCGTCTGGGAATTTGTGCGACAGCACCGCTCCAATACCATAGGGTGATGCATCACATGCCAAACGAATTGGTAGTGCTGGGTTGAAATGGGCCAACACCTCTTTTGATGTGATCAATTCTTTACACTTCTGGGAAGCTCGTCTACGTTCGTCATTCCACTTCCATGGTACCCCTGTTTGCAGTAGGGTGTTCAGTGGGTGTAATACCGTGGACAAACTTGGCAAGAACTTATGGTAGTAGTTTACCAGCCCGAGGAACGACCTCAGTTGTGACACATTTTCCGGTGCTGGAGCCTTGACTACTGCCTCAATCTTTTCAGGGGACTTATGTAACTCCTCTTCATCGATGACGTGGCCACAATACGAGATCTGTTTCTGGAAAAACTCGCACTTGTGGCGATTAGCTCGTAGCCCATACTCCTTTAATCTGGTGAGCACCTTCTCCAAGTTGGCGAGGTGATCACTGTCATTTTCGCCCGTGACCAGGATGTCGTCCAAATAACACTGGTTCCCTGGAATCCCTTGCAGGACTTGATCCATTGCCCTTTGCCAAATAGCCGGAGCCGATGCTACCCCGAACACCAGCCGGTTGTATTGATAGAGACCTTTATGAGTGTTAATCGTAAGGTATTGTTTCGAGGCTTCTTCTACCTCCATTTGCAAGTACGCCTGGGCTAGATCAATTTTGGTGAAGCGTTTACCTCCAGATAGCGAGGCGAAAATATCCTCAATTCGTGGAAGCGGATATTGTACCGTGTGAAGGATTGGGTTCACTGTCACCTTAAAATCCCCATAGATGCGGACCTTCTTTGGTTCCCCAGGCGTATTACTCAACGACCTCTTCATTACAGGAATGATGGGTGTAGCCCACTCGCTCCAGTCTACTTTGGACAGTACTCCTGAACGTTCCAACCCTTCCAGCTCTGCTTCGACAGCTGGTCTGATCGCATAAGGCACTGGTCTGGCCGTAAGAAACTTTGGGCTTGCATTTTCCTCTATTTTAATCGTTGCTGTTACGCCTTTTAGTGTTCCGAGTCCCTCCTGGAACACATCTTTTGCGTCAGTTAGCATTTTTGACAGTCGTCCAGGTGTGATGTCGTCATCCTTTTTGGCCTCAACCTTCAGTGCCTGTATGGAATGCCAATCTAATTGTATCTTCTGGATCCATTCACGTCCTAGCAGTGGTGGTCCTCCATCTGGCAATACTTATATATCCATTTTAGGTATTTCCTGGCCTTTATATATCACTTTCACCTTTATTTTTCCTTTGGGGTAGACTTTTTGCCCCGTGTACGTCTTCAAGACAATCTCTGTAGCTTTCAAGTGTATATGTGAGAATAGCCGCTTGTAGTCCCTTTGGTTTATGACTGTTAGGGCTGATCCTGTGTCCAATTCCATTTTCACTTGGACTCCGTCTATCTTGAGTGTAACCCAGATAGTCTGGTGATCCTCCATTTTGGTTACCTTATGTAGTTTCAGACAACCCAGCTCCTTGCTTCCGGAGTCTGTCACTTTTCTGTTCATCTGAACTACTGTCCATCACCTTGTGTACCTTTTTGTACTTCTCCTGTGGAGATTTCTTACTGTTGGTTTTCTTCCCAGACCTGCAGACTCTTGCTATGTGTCCTGCTTTTCCACACTGTCTGCACACTTGGTCCTTGAACCAACAATCCTTCTGGTCAGGTGTTGTTATGCCGCAGCGATAGCACTTCCCTGTTCCATAGGACATTTCATTGGTGCCATATTCTTGCGGTCTCCGTTGTATCTCTGCAGCGCCCCTTGCGGCTGCTTCGTGTGATACTGCCATACTGAAAGCCTTGTCCCGCGTAAGATCCTTTTCTGATAGAAGCCGTTTCTGGGTTCCTTCACTTTGCAGCCCACACACAAACTTGTCCCTTAACGTATCTGCTAGTCCCGCTCCAAACTGGCAGTATTTCGATAGCTTGCGCAGTTCCGTTAGGTACTCAGCATTGCTTTCGTCTTTGTGTTGGTTCCTTTTATGGAACTTAAATCGTTCTGCTATCAGCAGTGGTGTGGGGTTTAAGTGGTCCTGCAGGATTTCTACTATGCTTTCGAAATTCTTGTTCACAGGCTTCTCTGGGGTTATTAGATTTCGCAGTAACCCATAAGTTTTTGCACCCATGGAATTTAACAAAACCAGTGCTTTCCTAGCATCTGGCACTTCATTCGCCCTGCAGTACACCTCAATACGTTCCACATATGTCGCCCAATCTTCGACTTCATTGTCGAGCGTAGAGATACTGCCACTCTTCTGCATCCCTGGGTGTGATTTAACTGTCAAAAATGGTGTCTCCTGCGCTTCCCCTTCTTCTCTGCTGGCACAAAATGGAATCTCCCGCGCTTTCCTTCCTTCCCGCGCTCGCCCTTCTTCTCCGTTGTGGCTTCTAAAAATGGCGTCTCCCGCGTTCTTCCTTCTTCTCCGCGGCTCAATGGCATCTCCCGGGCTCTCCCTTCTTCTCCCCGCGGACACTGTTCAGCCCTTGAGCCTTGGCTGTGCTCTGCGCGTTCTTTTTTTTTGTGCGCCTTTCCCGTTTCCGCCGCTCGGTCCTGAACCCGGCTGTTGCTTTACCCTCTCTCTCTCTGTTTTGTTTTTCCTCGATGCCGCTCGGTTTTCAACACCCAGCTGCGCCCTGTGCGCTTCACCCTCTGTCTTACCCCGTCAATGCTGCTCGGCTTTCTCTCCGCCGTCGGTCGGCTCCAACCGCCGCTGTCCGGGAAGGGTCTGCGCTGTACCTGTCGTCAGTCTATTGCTGATCGTCGTGGCTGGGGAACCAAGCCCGGCTCTCCACAGCCTCCCCTGCGATGTTCACTCTCTGCCGGACGACTGGGCGGTTGCTCATGGTCGACGCCCGTGTTTCTGGCCTCGACTTTCCTCCGCCGCCCTCCCGGAGCGAATCCTCGAAGGGAAATGCAGAGTTGCAGGTAGATTCGAATCGACACTCGTCGCCACCCATCTGTTAGATCCGTGATTCTGAGAGTATGATGTTTTTCAATAACCACACGGATGCTGTAACTTAACAATCAACAGGTATTTACTGGAGTTGGGTAGTCTCAAGACTGGGGGTACAGCGGCATGCACAAGGCTTATATACAGGTGTGGTCACTGCCGGTACTACAGTATACAGGAGCTGTAAAAGTAGTTCTCTCTTAACTGTACATACACTACACCATCCTGATATTCTCTGTGTGAAGACCTCCAAACTTTACCAATATGTCTGTCAACAAAAGAACTCTCAGCAAACCATTTACCAGAGGGATCTGAGAAAGCAGTTGTGAGCAATGAGCCTTTATTCATATTGGGACACCTGCCCTTTAACCATTTCCATGAAGTGGCGTTCAATCTCTCTTCCATTTTATTGACAAGTTTCTCAAGTCCAGGGAAACCCATGCTGGAGGCATAACATTTAAATCACAGTCAAAATTCAAGGGAAGTACCCTCATTAACATAAGAACATAAGAAATAGGAGCAGGAGTAGGCCATACGGCCCCTCGGGCCTGCTCCGCCATTCAATAGGATCATGGCTGATCTGAATCTAGACTCACGTCCACTTCCCTGCCCTCTCCCCGTAACCCCTAATTCCCTTACCTGCTAGGTAAATGTCTATCTCCATTTTAAATTTATTTAATGTTGCAGCTTCCACAGCTCTCTGGGGTAGCAAATTCCATAGATTTACTACCCTCTGAGTGAAGAAGTTTCTCCTCATCTCAGTTTTGAAAGGGCAGCCCCTTATTCTAAGATTATGCCCCCTAGTTCTAACCTATTATAATAATAGACCCGTCACTCAAGGTTGGGTTACTCGGCCGCACACAAACCCACTTCATGGTGGGTTTAACTATTAACTATAGTTAAACAGGAGTTTAATGGATAATGAATTGTCTCTCAGATCAATGGCATATTCATACCATATAGCCATCTTCCTCAAAAGTGACTCTAGCTGTGCCAGATAGCACACAGGACCAAGCAACCACTGCAGCACTACATGTGATGCCAGCAGTTACAGGGCTACCTACTAACCCAACGTAAGGAGATACTGGATTACATCTATCCCGAGAAGCAAACACTGACACTCTGCAGCCACCCACCACACTTACTCATGTGACCCAGGAATCACTCAGAAGGAGCAAATGGTTAGTTAGCAGAAGACACATGCCATAATTTTCACAAAGGGGAAGCACTAGAATAAGAAACACTGAGCAAAGATGAACCAGACTGATATAGAAATTAAAATTGGGCTAACTGTAATTTGAATGTGGTATGACACTTCATATAGTACGAGGCAACATAAGATAGTAGTAATGTAGTGACACCCATTGTACTTTATGTAAGGCTGAACAAAATAGTGGGGTATTGTATTTCTCCTATGTATTGGGCACATGTGGAGATGACTGCATGTTTTTTGATACAGGCACTTAAGAAAATGTACCATACTGAGAGCTCTGCAAGCGAGATTCTGTTCACATGTCCTCAGGCTCCAGGTCAGTTTCCTACTCTGCCATTTGTTGTGCCTGGGAATACTATATGGCAATGAATCTTCTGGTGCATGATGTGATTGTGCAGCATAAAGCTAACCTCACCCAATAAAACGAGGCCAGCTTTTTTCAATATATTTTGAGAGTATTGCTCATGAGATACCAGGAGCATGGGTGTGAGGGCCAATATTTCAGGTAGTGGCAGTTAGTCAAGACCTGCTGGTTGCCTGCAGAACACTGATAGGATTTTACATCATCAAGGGAGGTGCTAAGTACAGCGGGGAAGAGGTAAGTGCAGGGGCAGGGTCAGGTTGGCAAGGATGGTGGAGGGCAGGGGAATTTTTTTTAAATTGGGTTCTCCCCTTCAACACTGCTCAGGATTGTTGATCACATCATGTTTTGTTAGTTTCTTTATTAATCCTACAAATAGTTAAAATGTGACGTACAAAGGTTGCTTCTGGATTTTCAGGAAATGTATCAAGCAATTCTTGTGGTGGACAAAGTGGCCTGATATATCTTGTAACAATTCCAACTCTGCATTCACTGTCAATAATACTGACAATGATTCTTCTCTTTGGGTAAAGATTCTGAACTTCCTTTTGAAATATATATGCCAAATGCAAAATCCCTTCATCTTCTATGGTTTCCAACTAAAAAAGGTCAAAAGAAACAATAATATTAAAGACCACTTATTACATTATTCTATGTATCTATGTATAATAAGATAGAAAGGAGCAAATGTTCACTTCCTAATTAGATTACTAACCTGCCAGAGAGGTGGTTGCTTATCTTCCTAAAGCAAAAGAGTGCATGTTCAGAAAAATATAATAATCATTGCAGAATGCCACTGCCAAGATAGCACACAGAAAATACCCCAGTCAAACCACCAATTTCCATAAACCACAAAATGTATTAAAATGCTATTTAATGGTCTAAAATGGAATAATGGTTTATATTTTTCTAGATTCAATTGAAAATGTAATTCTAATGCAATAAAATGAGGACTTACATTATCTGAACAAGAAACCTGAGGGTCCAGCGTGATAAAGATTGTTAAAAGGGAGCTTTCTGCAAGTCCAAATTCATAAAATTGCTCACAAGAGCCTGTCTCTATTTTCTTCCACGTGTATCCTAATAACATTGCTGGGGTGTCTATTCTGAAAGTACCACTGACCTAGTCATATCACAAACAAAAAAAAGGCACCACTTTCAATGATACAAATTTTTAGGCAAGTGCTACTTTATAATGATTCAACTGTATTGGTATACTAATACCTTTGATTGGTTGAGGATTGTACTGAATGGGATAGCAATGGATCCCAGCCAATGCTTAACATGTGGTTTAATGTTGCAAGTCTCAAGACAGTCATTCTACGATCAAAAATATTAATTCAATTATTTGTTTATTTGTTGTATCAAAACCTAAGAATACTATGAAAAGTCTATTTAAAAGTCTAATCAGAACAGGTCAGAAATTCCAAAATACACAAAATTTGAATAACCCTTTTCAGTTGCGATGGTATAAAGTTACTTACAGGCAGAGTTTTTAATGGAATGGAATTGATGAAGTGGGTTGGTTAAAAAGGGATTGATGTGCATCCCCTTTCGTATGCAATAAGTTCTTCTGTTTAAAACCATCAAAATATTTACTTTTCAAAAGTTATTTTTTTCAATGGCAAATCAGCCACAGCTTTATTATGTGGAGTTCTGGGTGCAAAAAAAGGTGAAAAATAAGCCAATCAAATAAAAAAACTGATGATGGAAGAGAGGGTGGTGTGTAGCATGGGGTGAAAAAAATACAATGGAAGATGAGAAAAAGGACAGGCTAGGTAGATGGCCCCATAAGCAACCTCACTGTTGTCCCCCTAAGTCATAAGGCAAGCTCAAGGGACCACATGCATTTAATTGAACAGTATTTCATACATGGCAACCTAAAAATTGACCAACAGTTTTAAAAACATTGACATAGCCTCCAAAAACCTGACAATTAAAAAAGACAGATAAAGGTTGAGTTTCCACTTTGGGTGTAATCGGCAATCTGGGTGCAAATTGCACCCAAAATTGCGCAAGTTTTGAGAAGTTTTTTTTATTCTCAAGTATCCGCTCAAAGTAATTTGCATATTGCTAAACATAAAATCTGCCATGAACTGGTGTAATTGGGCAACGTTTTAGAACATAATTTTTTTTAAATATATTTTTGCTTTAAAAAATATTCCTTGATATATTTAAGAGTGGTAACTTGGTGCAGTTTGATTAATACATCTGAAAATGGGTTTGTCACAAAAAAGAAGCATTTTAATCAGACTGTCTAGTCCACCACCCATGAGCAACATGATTTTAAATAACTGAAAATGACTTTTAAAAACTATACAGAACCATTTGCTAGTTATATTGGTGTACAGTTGTTAGTTTCTTAGTAAATTAGAAAAAATATGATCGAAAGCTTTTAAAACATGCCTATTAGTGTCCTTGCACCTAAAAAAAAGCTTAATTTTAGAGCATCCGCAAAGGCCTGCAAACATGAGCAATTAGCAGCAACTTGCAATGGTGATTAATTCGATCTGGGGGCATAACCAGTTTTGTGGGCGGGGCCGGCTTCCAGCGCGATGTTTTTTAAAGTAGCACAAAAGATTGCGGAAACACGACCTGCGCTGAATGTAATTTGCGCTTAAAATTCCGGGGTCTTTTGCACTGGTTTCACTGATTTCAGGCAAATTGCACCAAAGAAAGCCAATGCAACTGAGCGGAAACGCCAGGCCAATATGTCTATGACCTGTTACATATCCAGTCTGGCCTACACGTGACTCCGGTCTCACACATATGTAGTTGACTCTAACTGCCCTCAGGGCAATTAGAAATGGTTAATAACTGCTAACTTGCCAGAGTTGCCCATTTCCCAAGAAGAAGAAGAACAACAACTTTCATTTATATAGCATCTTTAACATAGTAAAATGTTATTCCTATATTTAAAAAGGGAGATGGAACAAGTCCAAGGAACTAGATACCAGTTAGCTTAGCATTGGTGGTAGGAAGGATAGTGGAATCTTTATTCAAAGGTGTAATAGAAAAACATCTAGAAACTGAAAATATAATAAAGAATAGTCAGCAATAATTTCAAAAGTGTAGGTCATGCTTGGCCAACCTTATTGAATTCTTTGAAGAAGTAACAGAAAGAGTAGACAAGGGTAATGCAGTAGACATAATGGCCTCGATTTTCATTGGGCCGTGAGGCGGGCTTTTAGGCATGCAGGGGGTTAAAATCGCAAAACCTAGGGGTCGCGACCCCCCCACCTGGTTCCCACCTCCACGCTGTAGTGTATGTACCTTGAAGAAGGAACCACAATTCTGCACCCACTGAACGCCCTGCTACAAACTGGAGTAGCATGGAAATGGAGCGATGAATGTAAGCGGGCCTTTCAGAAGTGTAAAGGCCTGATCACTTCAAGAGAAGTATTGGCTCACTACAACCCATCACTACCGATAAGACTGGCGTGTGATGCGTCTTCCTACGGCATTGGAGCGGTACTGTCACATAAATCCCTTGATGGTTCAGAGAGGCCGATAGCTTTTGCGTCACGCTCGTTAACTGCAGCCGAGCGTAACTACGCCCAGATTGACAGAGAGGCCCTCAGCCTGGTGTGGGGGGTGAAGAAGTTCAATCACTACCTGCACGGACAGAAATTTACTCTACTAACTGATCATCAACCTCTTGTCTCCATTTTCAACCCTAAGAAGGGCGTCCCGATAATGACAGCACAACGGCTAGAGGTGGTCCCTTTTCCTAGGGGCACACCAATATGACATCGAGTACAAAGGAACTAAACAGCATGGGAATGCTGATGGATTATCGCGCCTACCGTTGCCGACGGTGGAAGAAGCACCTGCAGTGGATCCTGTGGAGATATTCCACTCGACCATAGTCGAATGTCTACCTGTGACGAATGCAAACATAGAAAAGGAAACACGAAATGACCCGACACTCTCCAGGGTCTATGATTTAACGGTGAAGGGATGGCCAGCACATGGCGAACCACTGTTGCCAGCATTCTCGCCGAGAAGAGAACAGCTGTCAGTGTGCCGAGGAACCTTGATGTGTGGATCCAGAGTAGTAATTCCACCCAAATTGAAGGATAAAGTGCTCAATGAGCTTCATGAGGGTCATCTGGGAGGGGTAAAAATGAAGAACTTAGCCAGAGCGTTTGTGTGGTGGCCGGGAATCGATAGAGAAATCGAAGAGATGACCAAGAGCTGTACAGGATGCCAGAAGGTCCAAAACGCCCCACCACAAGCCCCTCTACATCCATGGGAGTGGCCCTCATCTCCATGGCAAAGGGTACACATTGATTTTGCTGGTCCATTTATGGACTCGATGTTTTTAATTGCGGTGGATGCACATTCAAAGTGGCCAGAGGTAATAAAAATGTACTCAACCACCACAGAAAAGACTATCACAGTCTTACGAACCATATTCGCCAGAAATGGGCTGCCTGAACAGATTTGCTCCGACAATGGACCACAGTTTGTGTCTGAAGAGTTCCGGAGGTTCTTAAAGAACAATGGTGTTAAGCATTACACATCCGCCCCATATCATCCAGCCACCAATGGATTGGCTGAGAGGTTCGTTCAAACATTCAAGAAGGCTATCAAGGCAATGTGTAATGAAGACATACCCCTACAACACAAGGTGGATAACTTCTTGTTTGCCTACCGGAATGCGACACATGCGGTTACCAACCAAACTCCAGCCATGATGTTCTTCAATCAAAGACTAAGATGCCGCTTGGATTTGGTTAAGCCAAACATCAGAAGAGATGTGGAGAACAGGCAGTTTCAGAATATGAATGAAAGGCCAACCAGGAGTTTCAAGATAGGTCAACCAGTTTTGGCCCGGGACTACCGCACAGAGAAATGGCAGCCAGGAACGATCTGCACACGGCAAGGGCCTCTAATGTATACCATGGACGTTGGAGAGAGCATTGTAAGACGCCATGCTGACCAGATTCTAGAGTCACTGGAAAACGTCAAATCTACACCACGATCCTATACACCTGGTGAAGAAACCGAAGTACCAATTGCATCTACCTCAGAATCGGTGATATTGGAAGCAGATGAACCAAACAACGACGTTGATCCCGAATCAACTTTGCCAGAAGAACCTGATACTCCAAAGAGGCGTTATCCGGACAGAATCAGGAAACCTCCTCAAAGACTGAATTTATAATTGATTAACTTC
The DNA here is from genome assembly GCF_052327205.1 of Somniosus microcephalus. Taxonomy (NCBI): domain Eukaryota; kingdom Metazoa; phylum Chordata; class Chondrichthyes; order Squaliformes; family Somniosidae; genus Somniosus; species Somniosus microcephalus. Next base: position 59,975,813 of record NC_140994.1, read on the forward strand.
AGCTAATGTATATAGCAACTGTAATTGTAAATATGTTATTTAATTATTAATTGAATGTTATGTACTGTTTAGCTAAAAGGGGGGGAATTGTAGTGTATGTACCTTGAAGAAGGAACTATATTCTGCAGCCCCTGTATATTGCAGTACCAGTAGTGACCACCCCTGTATATAAGCCTGTGTAGTAACTTTGTATAGTAGTTCCAGTTTTGTCTCCATTCAGTAAACACCTGTTATAACCAACTTCTGCAGTCCGTGTCTCAATTACACACGGACGTTACACACGCCATTTTAACCTAGGTGTGTCTGATTGACCCAAATCAGTCCTGCCTACAACAGATGGGACTGGTCTTTAGGGCCCTTAAACAGCACTGATTGGCCTTTATAATCCCATTTTAACAGGCCCTTGCCTGTTTAACCCTTTTCCCACGTAAAACACGCCTGGTGGGGATGACGCCTGTGAAACCTGGCGTGAACACTATTGGCTTGTTGACTATCAGCTGCAGGTCCAACATTAAAGAGGATATTTGATCAGTCATCATTTGCAGGTGGCAGGACTTTGTTGTCTCAGGTCTGGGAGAACTTTTACCAGGCCTAGCCACACCTGCGGAAGGTTGTAGCCTCACACACTTCTCCAGTGTGACCTCCTGCGAGACCCCTCTCGCCACCCTCACTCAGCGCTTCCTCAACTGAGGCATCTACCAGAAGCATGGGAGGCCTTTTTTTCCTTACCTTCTTGGCATTAGAGGACCTCCAGCACCAGGCACGCCAGCAGCAGAACCAGGCACAACAGCAGCAGCAGCAGCAGCAGGAGCAGGAGCGACGGGCTGCTGCTCACCCACATGAGGCAGCACAGGCCAGAAGGGGCCATCGCATGGAAGCCCGTCTGCGCAGGAGATACCCCCCAAACAGGGTCTACAGACACAGGATCAGCTACCTCAACATGACTGAGCAGCAGTGCCAAAGGTGGCTCCGACTTTCGAAACAGGTGGTGACTGACATCTGCGCAATGATACAGCAAGACCTGCAGCCCAGAGGACCAGGTGGACACTCCTTACCAGTGGCCATCAAAGTCACCACTGCACTCAACTTTTTTGCCTCAGGCTCATTCCAGGGATCAGCAGCAGAGATCAGCCGCATCTCCCAGTCGGCCGCACACACTTGCATCACGCAGGTAACCGATGCCCTCTTTGCTCTCGTGCACAATCACATCCATTTCACCAGGGATCGCGCAAATGTGACGGCGCAAGCGGTTGGATTAGGTCATCTGGCAGACTTTCCAAGGGTGCAGGGCGTCACTGATTGCACACATGTGGCCCTTAGGGCACCCCCTCGCAATCCAGGTATTTTTGTCAACCGCAAGGGCTTCCACTCCCTTAACGTTCAGCTGGTGTGTGACCACAAGAAGGAGATTTTGCATGTTTGTGCCAAGTACCCTGGCAGTTGCCATGACTCCTTCATACTGCGCCAGTCTAGTGTGCCTCCGCTATTCAGTCTGCCAGACCAACTTCACGGATGGCTACTTGGAGACAAGGGCTATCCCCTGAGGACTTGGCTAATGACACCACTGAGGAGGCCAGCCAACGAAGCTGAGGAGCGCTACAACTGCAGCCACATTTCCACCAGATCCATAATCGAGCAAACCATCGGCTTGCTGAAGACGCGCTACAGATGCCTGGATAGATCAGGTGGAGCCCTACAGTACTCAGCAGCCAGGGTCTCCAAAATCATCGTGGTTTGCTGTGCACTCCACAACATGGCACAGCGTCGTGGCTTGCAGATTCCTGAGGACCAAGTGGCTCCTCTCATACCCTCCTCAGATGATGATGATGATGATGAGCAGGAGGAGGAGGAGGAGGAGGAAGAGGAGGGCGAGAACGAGCATCCTGCAGAGGCCCATCAACCAGCGGCAGCATTACGCGAGAACATTGCTGCCCGGGATGCAAGGAACGCACTCATCCTGGCCAGATTTGCTTAGCCTAGTAAATCAAACTCTTTTGCCTTGCAGCTTCTTACCTGAGCATCGACAATGGCCAAAACCTGCGGATTCCGAGCTATTTGACCAGCATCCTGACAACTGCAAGTAATCCTAAGCCCTCAATGTGAAAGCCCCATTCGCGAAATGACACACGCCAGAACTGCAGCAGTTGCCATCAGAATTTTTATGAAACACACACAACTGATGGCATTTTTTCAAAATACACAGCATTTCACCCAAGTGGCTACCCTTGTGACTATTTGTGCTTTATTTTCCTCTTATGCGTGCTCCTACGTAGTGGTTCCCCTGTGGCTTCAGCAGATGTGGAGGCCCCTTGCTCACTTTCCTGCTGCTCCTGTCTCGACACCTTTGGCGGGTGTCCTCTGGGGTGGCGAGCATGTGAGGGCTCGCCAGCAGTCTGCTGCTCCTGCGGCTGTGCAAGAGTTGAGACGTCTATCTCCGTTGGGTGTGGACTCTGGCGGAGCTCTGACCGAGGGCTCTGCAGTGGCATGGAAGTGTGAGCGCTTGGCGAGGAGCCCCCACTTCCTTGAGGTCTGCCACCAACCTCCCTCTCATGGGTCAGGTCCCCATCAGTGCCTGCAAGTGGCTTGAGAGCAGCTTGCTGCACATCAGGGGGGCCATGGGGACCCGTATCTGCAATGGCAGTCCTACTCAGAAGGACTTCCATGAAGGTCTGGTTTCTCTGTTCAATAGATGCCCATCGCTCCTCAAGAGATGTCATTCTATTCTGAACACTCACCATGTTTTCCATACCCTGGCGACTAACCTCCTCCATGGCCGTAGCCCTCCTCTCCTCTACCGTAGCCAGCCTTACCACGGAGGCAGCAATCATTTCCACGTAGATAACCATCCTTTCTGCGTTGATGCATTCATGCACCACTGACTCCACAAAGGCTCTGCTCATGTTCGCTATGGACTCCTCCATTCGCTCCACACTCGCAGCGACCCTGGAGACAAAACCTCCCAGAGACTCCTGCATCTGTGCCTGGAGTTCCATCACCTCTGATCTTACGGATGGACTCAGAGGCAGAGGGTCGACATGCAGCTGAGCCGAGCTGGCAGAGTCCTGCGCCAACCGACGAGGACTCTCCACTGCTGTCCCTGTCTCCACAACCTGCTGATGCTCACTTGTGAGCTGTGATACACCAGGTGACAACTCTACTCTATGTCCCGAAGGTCCCACCGAGGTGGGAGTGTCTGCGCTGGTGCTGGGTGCGCTTATTTCTGATGACGCTGCGCCCTCAGAGGTTGCAGATTCCTCTGAGGAGTCTGGCTGCTCAGGCTCTTCTTCCTGCAGAGTGGGGCCGGGGGCTCTCGATGGTCCTGTGGGGGAGTCAAGGAAAAAGTTAGAGATGTGATGCCAAGGTTACATGCACATTGCATTTTGCAGATGATCATAAGTCCATATGATATAGCTTCAGAATCATTATCAGCGACTCATGCAATGCCAATGAGAGAGAGGGAAAACTATTCTGTCACCAGCTTGCGGGCATGCTCCTGTCTGTCCTTCCCCAACTTCCGCTTCGCGGTCAGCCCCGACAATCTCCAGGACATCTTCCTCCCAGGGGGTGAGCTGGGCTAATGAGGGTGGCCCTCCTCCTGTCCTGGCTCGCTCTCTCCTGTTGTGAGCTCTCTTTTTCTGCAATGAGGGAGACAAGTGGAGGTTGAGTGAGAATGAGTGAGTGCAGAGATTGCATAGCATAGATACTTAGAAGGAGACAAAGATGGAGTGAGGTTGCAGTGTATAGTCAGTTGTGTTCAAAGCATCAGAGTGAGAGGGAGTGTGAGGGCTGCATGGTGGAATAGTTCTGTGATTGTGAGCATAGAGAGAGAGGGAATGGCTAAGGGTGCATGGATGTGAGTGTCTAGTGGGATGTGCAGGAAGAGATTGCTAAAGCTGAGTGCTGGTGAGGAAAGGCAATGGGGAACAGATTGAGGGTGATGGAAACTTCATACAGTACTTACTTTTCCAGTGTGAAGGAGGTCATGGAATCTTTTCCTGCACTGCAACCACGTTCTTCGTGTAAGCCCCAAGGAGTTGACTTGACCTGCCACCTCGAGCCACACAACCTTGGTCTGGCTGGGAGGCCTCTTCCTCCCTGAAGAAGGGAAGAGGACCTCCCTGTGGGCCCTAGCACCATCCAGTAATGCCTGTAGTGAAGCCTCATCAAATTTGGGCACAGATCTGGCCCTCCCGCTGGCCGTTCCTCCTGCAGGCTCCTGTGCCATCTTAATGTTGAAGGTTGGAAGCCTGCAGAGGAAGCAAGGCTTGCTGTGGACCATAAGAGCAGCAGCAATGATGACGTCATATTCTGTGACTTTCTGACTGGAAATACTCAATTGCCAAGGCTTCCCACACGCTGGAAATCAATTGGCCAATTGTGTTAAATTTGCATCAATCTCACAGACCCATTTGCAATCGTGTCGGAATCACTAAATTCGGGGAACCCGCCAATTCCCCGCACCTGAGCTAAAATCGACCCCAATATATTTGGATTTTCAAAAGGCCTTCAATAAAGTACCGCAGAGTAAACTCGTGTCTAAGGTCAGAGCATGTGGAGTCAGGGGACAGGTAGCAGAATGGAAAGCAAGTTGACTACAAAACAGAAAATGGAGAGTAGGGGTTAAGGGCAGCTACTCAGACTGGCAAAAGGTGAGAAGTGATGTTCCACAGCGATCGGTGCTTGGACCACCTTTATTCTCAATTTACATTAACGATTTAGACTCGGGAATTGGAAGTACAATTTCTACAGTTGCGGATGACACCAAATTGATGGGTATAGTTAATACAAAGGAAGATTGTGATAAAATACAAGAAGACATTAATAAACACACAGAATGGGCACTTAATTGGCAAATTAATTTCAATATAGATAACTGTGAGGTAGTGTACTTTGGTAGGAAGAATAAGGAGGCCACATACTGCTTGGAAAATAAGAGTCTAAATGGAGTAGAGGAACAAAGGGATCTAGAAGTACAGATACACAAATCACTAAAAGTAGCGACACGGGCAATAAAGCCATTAAAAAAAAACAAGCACTGGTGTTTATTTCCAGAAGGATAGAATTGAAAAGTAGGGAAGTCATGTTAGAACCTTGGTTAGAGCACATGGAGTACTGTGCACAGTTCTGGTCTCCATATTATAAAAAGGATATAGAGGCATTGGTGAAGGTGCAAAAAAGATTTACAAGGATGATACCAGAACTGAGAGGTTATAACTATCAGGAAAGACTGAACAGGCAGGGGCTCTTTTCTCTAGAAAAGAGAATGCTGAAAGGTGACCTGATAGAGATCTCTAAAATGATGAAGGAGTTTGATAGGATAGATGTAGAGAAGATGTTTCCATTTGTAGGGGATTCAGAAACTAGGGGCCATAAATATAAGATAGCCATTAATAAAACCAATAGGGAATTCAGGAGAAACTTCTTCATCCAAAGAGTGGCAAGAATGTGGATCACACTACCACAAGGAGTAGTTGAGGCAAATAGCATATATGCATTTAAGGGGAAGCTAGATAAGCACATGAGGGAGAAAAGAATAGAAGGGTATGCTGATAGGGTTAGTGTGATGAAATATATTCCATTCATCACTGCCTGTTTTCTGTGTCTTGTAACTGCCTGCTTTCTGTGTCTTTTCCCTTCCCCCAGTCCTCATGTATTATGTATTGGAATGTGCTGGAACTGGTTGTGTGCAGGGCTCCGCCCATACCTGGCTCCTTTGTAATCTAACTTCAGTCGGGCATCAGCCTCCTGAAGGTAGACATCTCTCTATTTTACGTGTTATGTTCTGAGTTAATAAAAGCCTTACTTTTGTTCTGCTAACTTCGAGTCTCGGAATAATTGAGGCACATCAGTGAGATGAAGAGAGGTTGAGGAGCCTCGTGTGGAGCACAAACGCCGGCATAGACCAGTTGGACCAAATGGCCTGTTTCTGTGCTATAGCCTCGATGTAACTTGATGTAAAAAGTCCCAAGGCACTTGACAGGAGCATAATCAGACAGAAATTTGACACTGAGCCACATAAAGAGATATTAGGACAGGTGATTAAAAGAGGTAGACTTTAAGCAGCATCTTAAAGAAGGAGAGAGAGGTGCAGAGGTTTAGGAAAGGAATTCCAGAGCTTAGGGCCTAGGCAGCTGAAGACACGGTCGCCAATTTGTGGAGCTGAAAATCAGGGATGTGCAAGAGGCCAGAATTGGAGGAGCGCAGAGATCTCAGAGGGTTGTAGGGCTGGAGGAGGTTACAGAGATAGGGAGGGGCAAGATCATGGAAGGATTTGAAGAACAAATAATAAAATGTAATATTGGAAGTGCAGTTGGACACAGGCTTGTAACTTCCAAATCACTCACTGTCGTACATCTCTGGCATTCCTCCTGGTATAGATCCCATCTTCATCCCCTCAGTTAGAGGGCAGTAAACTCAAGTGCATCAGGATCATTCATTGCCAGATCTGGCATGCCCATGTGCCTTTCTCTCCACAGCCAAAACCACCTACCATTCTAAGAATCATCCTGGAGAGCAAAGAGAACCAAAGTTTCCATTTTTTCATGACTAACCACCTCCTCAAACCCCTTTCCCCACTGCCTCTACTCTCACTTCAAATGCCAAATACAAGGAATTCATAGATTCTTCATCTCTAAGATTGAGACTCTTCATATAGCTGTCTCTGCTACTTCCTCTCCTTCCTATTCCCCTATCCTCCACCAAACACATAAGTACATTTTACCCATTTTAGGCATGATCCCTGACACTCTGCAGTTTCTCTCCTTCTCCCCCTCCATCCTCTTCAAATTGATCTCTTCCATAACTCCCTCTTCCTGCTCCTTTCCCTACTCAACATCTGATCACTCCACTACCCCTCATGACTCCCATGCTAGCTGACATTGTTAATGGCTCCCTTTCCTTAGGCACTATCCTTCTATCTTTCAAAACTGGTATTAGTATCCCCCGCTTCAAGAAACACCCTCAAAAATTCCATCCTCTACACCTATTGTTAAATCCGGGTATCTTTAGGTAGAGTGTCCTTCAATAAATCGACAGAGAATGCAGAGGAACAATCAACAGGTGTTTACTGGATGAGGGTTGCTCTAAAACTAACAGTACAGATCCCTACTCAGGGTTTATATACAGGTGTGGTCACTGCCGGTACTACAGTATACAGGAGCTGTAAAAAGTAGTTCACCCCTTAAAGGTACATACACTACAATTCCTCCCCTTTTAGATTAACAGTACCATAACATTCATTTAACAATTAACACGTTTAACATGCAACATTAACTGAAAATAGTCCATTTATAAATTCAGTCTTATGGGAGGCTTCCTGATCCTTTCTGGATAGCGCCTTTCCTGAGTGTCTTGCTCTTGGTGCGGAGGCGATTCTGCCCCCCTGTCGTCGGTTGGTTCATCAGCTTCCGATGCTACTGTTTCTGGGGTAGATGCTACCTGTATGTCGGGTTCATCACCAGGTACGCGAGACATGGGGTTGACTCGTTCCTGTCACGCTAGGATCTGGTCGGCATGGTGTCTCACAATGTTCTCCCCAACATCCACTGTGTACATTAGTGGCCCCTGCCGTGTGCATATCATTCTTGGTTGCCATTTCTCTGTTCGGTAGTCGCGGGCCAAGACTGGTTGTCCTACATTGAAGCTCCTTGTCGGCTTCTCATTGATGTGCTGGAATTGCTTATGCTCAACATTTCTTCGTACATTTGGTCTGAGCAAATCCAGACGAGATCTCAACCTTAGGTTAAAGAACATCATGGCCGGGGTCTGGTTGGTAACTGCATGTGTCGCATTTCTGTAGGCTAACAGGAAATTGTCCACCTTATGCTGCAGTGGAATGTCGTCATCGCACATGGCCCTTACTGCCTTTTTAAAGGTTTGTACGAACCTCTCAGCCAATCCATTTCTGGCTGGATGATATGGGGCGGATGCGTAATGCCTTACCCCATTCCTTCTCATAAATTTCCGAAACTCTTCGGACACAAACTGTGGTCCATTATCAGAGCAAATCTGCTCTGGCAAGCCGTTTCTGGCAAATATGGTCCGTAGGACTGCAATCGTTTTCTCCGTGGTGGTGGAGGACATTTTGATCACCTCAGGCCATTTCGAGTGCGCATCCATGGCTATTAAGAACATTGAGTCCATGAATGGACCAGCAAAATCAATATGCACCCGTTGCCATGGAGAGGAGGGCCACTCCCATGGGTGTAGAGGGGCATGTGGTGGTGCATTTTGGACCTTCTGGCATCCTGAGCAGCTCTTTGTTAGGTCCTCGATTTGTTGATCGATCCCCGGCCACCACACATAAGCCCTAGCAAGGCTTTTCATTTTCACCCCTCCCAGATGGCCTTCGTGAAGCTCATTGAGCACTCTCTCCCTTAACTTCGGTGGAATTACCACTCGGGATCCACACATCAATGTCCCCTGGCATACTGACAGCTGTTCTCTTCTGGATGAGAATGCTGGAAACAGTGAGTCACCATGTGTTGGCCATCCCTTCACCGTCAAATCATATACCCGAGACAGTGTCGGATCATTGCGGGTCTCCTTCTCTCAATCCGCGTTAGTTACTGGCAAGCGTTCAATTATAGTTGAATAAAATATTTCGACAGGGTCCACTGCTGGTACTTCCTCCGCAGTAGGCAGTGGCAGGCGTGATAGCCCATCAGCGTTTCCATGCTGTTTCGTGCCCTTATACTCTATTTCATATTGGTTCGCCCCTAGAAAAAGGGACCATCTTTGTAGCTGTTGCGCAGTCATCACCGGAATGCCCTTCTTTGGATTAAAGATGGAGACAAGTGGTTGGTGGTCAGTCAGCAAGGTGAACTTCTGCCCATGCAGATAATGGTTGAACTTTTTCACTCCCCACACTAGGCTGAGGGCCTCCCTGTCAATCTGGGCGTAGTTACGCTCGGCTGAGGTTAGTGACCAAGACGCAAAGGCTACTGGCCTCTCCAAGCTGTCCGGGAATTTGTGCGACAGCACCGCTCCAATACCATAGGGTGATGCATCACACGCCAACCGAATTGGTAGTGCTGGGTTGAAATGAGCCAACACCTCTTTTGATGTGATCAATTCTTTGCACTTCTGGAAAGCTCATTTACATTCGTCATTCCACTTCCATGGCACCCCCGTTTGCAGTAGGGTGTTCAGTGGGTGTAGTACTGTAGACAAATTCGGCAAGAACTTATGGTAGTAGTTCACCAGCCCGAGGAACGACCTCAGTTGTGACACATTTTCCGGTGCTGGAGCCTTGACTACTGCCTCAATCTTTTCAGGGGACTTATGTAACCCCTCTTCATCAATAACGTGGCCACAATACGAGATCTGCTTCTGGAAAAACTCGCATTTGTGGCGATTAGCTCGGAGCCCATATTCCTTCAATCTAGTGAGCACCTGCTCCACGTTGGCGAGGTGATCACTGTCATTTTCGCCCGTGACCAGGATGTCATCCAAATAACACTGGGTCCCTGGAATCCCTTGCAGGACTTGATCCATTGCCCTTTGCCAAATAGCCGGAGCTGATGCTACCCCGAACACCAGCCTGTTGTATTGGTAGAGACCTTTGTGAGTGTTGATCGTGAGGTACTGCTTCGAGGCTTCTTCTACCTCCATTTGCAGGTATGCCTGGGCCAGATCAATCTTAGTGAAGCATTTTCCTCCAGATAGCGAGGCGAAAATATCTTCAATCCGCGGAAGCGGATATTGTACCGTGTGAAGGACTGGGTTCACTGTCACCTTAAAGTCCCCACAAATGCGAACCTTCTTTGGTTCCCCAGGCGTATTACTCAACAACCTCTTCATTACAGGAACGATGGGTGTAGCCCACTCGCTCCAGTCCACTTTGGACAGTACTCCAGAACGTTCCAAACCTTCCAGCTCTGCTTCGACGGCTGGGCGGATCGCATAAGGCACCGGTCTGGCCTTAAAAAACTTTGGGCCTGCATTTTCCTCTATTTTGATCGTTGCTGTTATGCCTTTTAGTGTTCCGAGTCCCTCCTGGAACACTTCTTGTGCGTCAGTTAGCATTTTTGACAGTCGTCCAGGTGTGACGTCGTCATCCTTTTTGGCATCTACCGTCAGTGCTTGTATGGCATGCCAATCTAACTGTATCTTCCGGATCCATTCACGTCCTAGTAGTGGTGGTCCTCCATCTGGCAATACATATAGGTCCATTTTTGGTGTTTCCTTGCCGTTGTATATCACGTTCACCCTTATTTTTCCTTTGGGGTAGACTTTTTTGCCCCGTGTACATCTTCAAGACAATCTCTGTATCTCTCAAGTGTATATGTGAGAATAGCTGCTTGTAGTCCCTTTGGTTTATGACTGTTAGGGCTGATCCTGTGTCCAATTCCATTTTCACTTGGACTCCATCTATCTTGAGCGTGACCCAGATAGTTTGGTGATCCTCCATTTTGATTACATTATGTAGTTTCAGACAACCCAGCTCATAAGAACATAAGAACATAAGAAATAGGAGCAGGAGTAGGCCATACGGCCCCTCGGGCCTGCTCCGCCATTCAATAGGATCATGGCTGATCTGAATCTAGACTCACATCCACTTCCCTGCCCTCTCCCCATAACCCCTAATTCCCTTATCTGCTAGGACAATGTCTATCTCCATTTTAAATTTATTTAATGTTGCAGCTTCCACAGCTCTCTGGGGTAGCAAATTCCATAGATTTACTACCCTCTGAGTGAAGAAGTTTCTCCTCATCTCAGTTTTGAAAGGGCAGCCCCTTATTCTAAGATTATGCCCCCTAGTTCTAGTCTCACCCATCAGTGGAAACATCCTCACCGCATCCACCCGATCAAGCCCCCTCACAATCTTATATGTTTCGATAAGATCGCCTCTCATTCTTCTGAACTCCAATGAGTAGAGTCCCAACCTATTCAACCTTTCCTCATACGTCAACCCCCTCATCTCTGGAATCAACCTAGTGAACCTTCTCTGAACCGCCTCGAGAGCAAGTATATCTTTTCTTAAATATGGAAACCAAAACTGCACACAGTATTCCAGGTGTGGCCTCACCAATACCCTGTATAACTGCAGCAAGACTTCCCCGTTTTTATACTCCATCCCCCTTGCAATAAAAGCCAAGATTCCATTGGCCTTCCTGATCACCTGCTGCACCTGCACACTAACTTTTTGTGTTTCATGTACCAGGACCCCCAGATCCCTTTGTACTGTAGCACTTTGCAGTTTCTCTCCATTTAGATAATAACTTGCTCTTTGATTTTTTCTGCCAAAGTGCATAACCTCACACTTTCCAACATTATATTGCATCTGCCAAATCTCTGCCCACTCACTTAGCCTGTATGTCCTTTTGCAGGTTTTTTATGTCCTCCTCACTCACTGCTTTCCCTCCCATCTTTGTATCGTCGGCAAACTTGGATATGTTGCACTCGGTCCCTTCCTCCAAATCGTTAATATAGATTGTAAAGAGTTGGGGTCCCAGCACTGATCCCTGTGGGACACCACTAGTTACTGATTGCCAGCCCGAGAATGAACCATTTATCCCAAATCTTTGTTTTCTGTTAGATAGCCAATCTTCCACCCATGCCAGTATATTACCCCCAATCCCGTGATTTTTTATCTTGATCAGTAATCTTTTGTGTGGAACCTTGTCAAATGCCTTTTGGAAGTCCAAATACACTACATCCACTGGTTCCCCTTTATCCACCCTATATGTTACATCCTCAAAGAATTCGAGCAAATTTGTCAAACATGACTTCCCCTTCGTAAAACCATGCTGATTCTGTCCTATTAAATTATGTTTATCCAAATGCTCTGATACTGTTTCCTTAATAATGGACT